>NC_088681.1:70859632-71495132 GCF_950023065.1 Planococcus citri
TTTAAAATAAATTTCAGCTTTACAACTTCAATTTGATCGAATTTTGTGGGAATTTCGAGTTTCAAAAATCTGCTAGAGGCTCCAGAACTGCTCAAAACAGGTTGAAACCGCTTCCGATCGATTTGCCATGTCGAAAATAGGGTATATCACAAATTTCAGCTTTCTTGGTTAATTTGGTAAAATTTTGATTTTTTTCCCTCATTTTTGTCCTAAATTCGATTTTCAAAAATTCACCAAAAATCGAAAAACCCACTTTAGCACTTGAAAATTTGACAGGTGATGAATTTTTGCATGATCTTTCGATCTACCTGTGTAAGGTTTGAAAAATTTCGTGCAAGTCCTCTGTTGAAACGCAAAATCTGCGATTTCGGCTTACCTGGTAGTCAGTCAAAATGACCGCCATTTTGTAAGTATGGCCAACTTTTTATGGCAAGTTTGCTTTAAAATGTTCTATAGGATGTCCCCTTCAAGAAAAAAGTTGTCCCGGAGGATCAGCGGGGGGGGGGCTGCAATTACTCCTATTGTCATACGTCGGACTAATATGGTTGGAGACATTTTTTTCTTGAGACCCGGCAGGTGAGAACTAGTTCAGTCAAATCGCGTACTAAAAATGACGATTCTATTTTTACATATGTAGATTGTAGGTATTTATCCAGTTCCACTTCCATTCGCGAGTGTACTCGTATTTACGGCGAAACAAATAGGCAATTTTATTAACACGTATTCTTCGTTCCGCACGACGACGTCGTCACGTCGCGGTCGCAACGTCCCTCCTAGTTTGCTGGGATGGCGATTGGTGGCAGGGAAAGAGCTTGAATGAACTATGTTTCACACGTTTTCTCTTCGCTGGAGTGCATACATTTCAGTAGTGATATTTTGTTGCTACTTATTGGCGAGCAATGGTTACGTTATGTAATTATTTACATACCTACGAGTATGTCATTGTACGAGTCAAGCACGTATGTTTGCAAATTGCGATGAAAGAAATTCTACATCACGTTATTTAAAGCTTCGGGAAAGATTTACTCAGTTTAAAAGTATTGTCGGTAGTATTAAATATGAAAACGTACGATTCGTTCCGCTTTTTAATTTCCTCTCTTCTCTCTCTACGGTCAACTATACCCATTTAAAAAAAAAATGGAAGAAAAAATATCGGACCAATCGCTACAAATGGGGGAATACCTTTATACTTACGGATGTGTTTCAAGTAGAGGAAAAGATGGGTAAATATTTTAGTTATACTTTCGATCGGAACAGATTTTAAAACGAACGAAACCAAAAATAATAAGATTTGGCTCGGAAGAGAGGGTGTAGAAAAAGGGTAAGGAAAACAAAAGCCGGCAAAATAAGGTCGATCGGTTGTAGAAAAGGCAATAATGAAAATACGTTTTGTAAATACTGGCACTGGCCCGACCGTGGCCGTGTTCGAAATGAATGTTGTGCGCGGCGCGCGGCGCGGCGCGGGTGGAGCCAGGTTCGCGGTGACGGATGTTTTTCTGTCTTGCTGAAACAACGCAAGACCAGACGAATAACTGTTCCTTTGCTGAAAATTTTATTACCCATGTTTCGCTTTCGTCTATGCCGTATACGTATATCGGTGGATATCCTTTTTTAAGTACCTATACTACCTGATCTGCCCATTTTACGCTTCATGTGGCTGGATTCATTCGCGATTTGCGTTGGCAATAGTCATCGGACCTTTATTTATTAAATTTTTTTAAAAAGTTGAGAAAATAATAGTTTTTTCTTTTCTTTTTCTTTTTTTGATTTGAGGAATCTTTTTGTTGAAATATTTGGGGTGATTTTGAAATTGAAATTTTGCTCGATGATGTACATATTTTTGGATGCTTTTTTTGATTTTTATCCTGATTTTCCTTAAATCGAAGGAAAAACCCAACTTGAAATTTTTGGGTGGGAGTGGAACTCGTACACAAAATTTCCAAGTCTCTTTTCTCGCATTTTAATATCCCAACAATGGCAAAAAATGTTTTGAACTGGATAAAGTTGAATCAGAAAAGCATAGAAAAGTACATCACTCTAAATTTCGAGTGCCAAAAAGCATTTTTCGATTTTTGATTGTACGTCTTATAGTTGTAGAAAGTTTCGACGTTTTAACCCCCCCCCCCCCTCCATCTCTAGCAGTCAGAGATTTTTTTATGGTTCTTGGTAAAGGCATATGTGCTGATAGGGTGAGACCATACGAACAGAATACAATATTATAAAGAAGCGAGACCTGAAGTGTTAATTCACCCAAATGAACTGAGGGAACAATTTAAGAGGTTTTTTCATTTTGTCACGTATCCTGAATTCCCTACGTGTGTGTAATTATACCAAAAACCATACCGGTAGATTAGGATTTAATATTGTATAAGAGAGTCGCGTCATTCGTTTATTAAATATCAAATCCGGTAATAATAAATCCGTGAGATAACGCGACGTATATACTAGATTGAAACTAAACGCGCGTTCAAAAACAAGAGCCTAATGAAATCGTTAATGTCTAAAGCGTTAAGTTTCTGTTCATTCGGTCGATATATCATAGCGAGTTGAAAATTACCTCCATTATAGGTATTTTACTACGATAACCATTAATTATATATGTATAAATACGCGATGCGCGTTTAATCGTCGACAAGTAAGTAACGTTTTATCGAAACTTGAAAGCTGAATAGCATATTTGGTTACTTGGCGTCGTCGTCGAGTGCACGATGCTTGGAAATTTGCATTTTAAAAGCAGTACTCGGCAATGACGTTATTGTCGCATTTTAATTTTATTCTTCGAGAAAGTATCGCGTAGATGGGTTGTAATTTCATTACGGACTCGTTACGGTTTTTTTTTTCAGGGTTCATTTTTTTGTCGAGCTTTTTTCAGTGTGGAATGATTAGGTTTTTTGAAACGTAAGTTTCATTTTAGTTTTAGGATTTTTTGCACCACGTTTGGAGAGGATTTTTTTGAACGATGTATGAAGTTTTTGGATTCGGTTTGGGTGAATCGAGTTCAGGTACAGAATGTCCCATCAATCACTAGATACATAGTACTTTGTAAAAATGTAAATTACCTTTTTTTATGACTTTTCTAAACATATTTGAATCTCGAAGAGGGAAAAAATAAAGCCAATGTTAGATTTGTATTTGAAAAAAAAACACAACGATGATAATAATACACAAGCACATGTCCCAACGTTCTGAATATTTTATAAAATCCCAATTTTTTTAACACCACTTGAAATCGAATTTTATTTTTGATCGTGGCCTTTTTAAAATTCTCAGAACCGTTCACCATAAACTAATAAAAATTTTTGCATTTTGATGTTTTTCAGATACTCGTAATTTCAAGACTACTCAATGAAAACTTTGCATGTTCATCTGTTGAGTTTCCATTTCATTCGACGATCGGAATTCATAATTATTATTTCAAGATGTGACCTGTAGAACTGCAATCGTCGAGTTAATAATGTTAAGAATCGCGGTCTGTACTTGATATTTCGATTCCGTTTAGTAATTAGTTCGCGCGTGACTTTTTTTTTCATTTTTTTTTTTCGTAAAATGTTGTTCGCTAACAACATTACTATCGCTCTTCAAAAGCCGGGGTAAGTGTTTCAAAAGCCATGTTTGAGTAGTTTGGTGATGGGGTGGTGGTGAGACGTCGTTATTTCTCTTTGGCCATTATGGTGTAGGTTTTTCGTCATGCTTTTTTATTTACCCACATTCGTATATCTAGATGAATTGCGAATTTTTTATCAAATGGAATAATACCGATTGATCAAGCGGATCAGGAAAAATTTACTTTCTTGTATCGATGCTGCAATTGGCACAAAAATATATAAAGTTTTTTAGATTATTTATTGAATAATAAGAGTATATTATGGATGAATAAATTCTCGATTGTAAGTAAACCAATTGATCAAGCGGATCTGGGAGAACGCACAGTCCCTTATCGATGCTGCAATTGGTCTCTAAATTTAATTTTTTGACGAGTGCCCTAGTGCATTGAACATCTAGATTTTTGCTGCTTGGGGTATATTTTAAGTAGGTAGGTAATAGGTATGCTTGGCGACTGGCTGTATCAAGTACGCTTGATTTTAGACATCTTCCAAGCGGAGTTTTGAAATCCTAAATGTTAATTGGTCAAAAAGTGAGTTTTTCTGTTTTCATCCAGCTGAATAATATCAATTGGTCAACATTGATATTATACTATTTTAGAGTAACGAGTTTCATTATGATGGTTATCTTATTTTTTTCGATTGAAAATTTGAAAAAAAAAGAAGATATTTGCTAAAAAGAGCTATAAAAACGAGCTAGTCGCCATGTAATAGTAAACGACGTCCCCACCACTTAAGTATATCTTATGAATTTTTGATGCATATAATTTTTTTTTCAACATTTCAATGTTATTTGAGATTTTTGTGAAGTGATTTCCATTTTTGATTTTTGTGGTGCATTCTCTTTTTCACTTAATTGATTTATTTCTTTTGAAAATGTGATCATGTACTAGTGATTAGTGTTTCGAATTTGACTTTGGTGTGGATTTTGTTTTATTTTTCTACTATCTGTTCATCTAATTCTTCACATTTACATGCGTAAGTAGGTATAATAATTATGACTTATGAGGTAAGTGAATAAGTTACACATAAAATTTGTTAATTGCTATAAAAATGTTTAATTTTGTCTGTTTCACTTTTTTTGATTTTGATTTTAGGTCATTTAATTTTGCGAGTAATGTATAACTTGATCATTTATTTTTTAGTTCATGAGATTTGTGTTATGTGAGCTGGTTATCCTGTTTTAATTGTTTTGCTATGTTTTATTTTTCATTTCTTTTGATTTTAGGTCATTTGAGTTTGGGTGTAGTGTAACATACATAGTAAGTTTTTTTTTCACATTCTACAATGTACATATTATTAGGTGTGTTTTTAATGTGATACTTTTATATGTATTTCGGCTCATGTTTTACTTATTTTTTGTTTTATGTTTTGTATTTTTGATTCAGGTTATTTAATTTTGTAACTTGCAAGTAATGTATCATTTATTTTTTAGTTTATAAAATCTGTGTTGTGTAAGCAGGTAGTCATGTTTACTTATAATTAGGTATGTTGGTATGTTTCATTATTATTATTTTTTATATAGGTCATTCAAGTTCGGGTGTTGTGTGACATAGTAAGTTTTTTTTAACGTTGCAATTATGTTCTTTTACGTGATCTCATTTCTATTTTCGTTTCGGCTTATCTAATTTTGACAATTTTTCTGTTTCTAGTTTTAATTTGTGTTTTTTTTCAGAGTATTGAAGTTTGTAAGTATTTTTTTCGGCTAAGTTTCTCATTTTTGTTTTTGTTTCAGCCTGTCTAATTTTGACAATTAATCTGTTTGTTGTTTTAATTTGTGTTTTTTTTTTCAGAGTATTCAAGTTTGTAAGTATAACGTGTTTTTTTCTGTTAGTTGTTTTAATTTGTGTATTTTTTTTCGTAGTATTCAATTTTGTGAGTATAACTTGATTTTTGTTTTTAAATTTATGTGTAGGTAACTAAATGTTGTGTTTTCTGATGATGAACATTTTTATAAAGTTTATTCTGTTTTTAATTTGTTTAGGTAATTCCGCGATTCAAGTATGTAAAATTGATTTTTCACTACTTTTTCTGTTTTAAATCATCTCTTTTGTTCTGTTTTTTATTTGTAGTTTTGTTTCAGGCTATTCAATTTTGTGAGTACTGGTAGCTTTAGTTTAGCTTTTAATTTTTATTTTATAACGAGTTTTTCTGTTATTTATTCCGATTTGTTTTTTCATTTTCAGAATATTGAAAGTAGGTACCACCCATAACTGTATTTTTGCTTTTAAATTTCGGTATCTTGAGTATTAACTAATTTTTATGTTTCAGATCGTTAATTTGATGTGTTTGATTTGTATTTTTGTTTCAGAGTATTTAATTTTGTGAGTACACAGTCGTATTTTTATTTCTTAAAATTTGTTTTATTGATATTTGTTGTTTGAAATCATATTTTTTACCTATGTTGTTTTTAATTTTTTGTGTGTTTTATTTCAGCTTATTTAATTTTGTTAGTAGGTAGGTACCTATAGCTTTATTTTAGCTTCATATGTTTTAATTTGTGTTTTAGTTCTCAGAATATTCAAGTTCGTGAGTATGTCTTCGTTTCTGACTTGAAGTTCATGTTTCATAAATTTTTCTGTTACTTGATTTAATTTGTGTTTTTTGTTCTCAGAATGGGTATTCAGGTTTGTTGGTAAAGCTTCATTTTAGCTTACAAATAGGGTAGTATTACATACGGTAGCAACTTTTCTCTTACTTGTTTTAATTTGTGTTTCTTTTTTCAGAATATTCTGGTAAGTACCTAATACCTACCTATAACTTTATTTTTGCGCTTAATTGTATTTTTGTTTCAGCTTACAATATTGTAAGTATAGCATTGAATTTCTATCTAATGATACATTTTTCTGTTACTTGTTTTAATTTGTGTTTTTGTTTTCAGAATAGGTATTCAAGTACATATATTTCATAATTGACTAGTTTTTGTATTTTCAGATGGCATAACTTTCATTGCGTTTTAAAATTAGTACTTTGGTTTCAGAGTAAGTACATGCCTACCTAAGTACCTACCTATTTAATTTTGTGAGTGCGTATAGTTTCATTTCATTTCTTAAATTCGTGTGTTATGACTATAGGTATTTTTTTTTTTGGTTTCAAAGCATATCTTTTGTGATGTTTATACATTTTGTGATTTTGTTTCAGTCTATTTAATTTTGTGAGTATTCATAAAGCTTTATTTTAGCTTATAAATTTGGTAGTAATTTATTACGTATTGTACCAATTTTTCTGTTACTTGTTTTAATTTGTGTTTTTTTTCAGAATATTCTAGTTTGTGAGTACCTTTACCTACCTATAACTTTATTTTTGCTCTTAAATTTCTGTTTTATACGTAACTAATTTTTGTGTTTCAAATCATGTAGGTAAGAGGTAACTTTTAATCTTATTTTTCATTTGTGGTTTTGTTTCAGGCTATTTAATTTTGCGAGTAATTTTTATTTTTAATTTTTTACATTTAAATTTCTGTTACTTGTTTTACCTCATTTGTGTGTGTGTTTTTTTTTGCAGGCAGTGCATTAAAACCGGATAATTATCAGTGTTGGTTTTGGTTTCGGGTATTGTGATTTGTAAAGTTTCCGCTTTCGGTTTTGGTTTTTGTTTTGGTTGTGGGAAAATAACGCTCTTAGTTTTAGTTTTGATTTTGGTTTGAGCAGTTTCTATCGGCTTTTGGGGGTTTTGGTTTTGGTTTCTGTTTCATGCACTTGTTTTTTGTTTCAGAATATTGAAATTTGTGAGTATAGCTTCATTTTTACTTTTGAATATTTTGTAACTGTAATTTTTCTGTTTTAGATTGTGTAACTTTTATTCTCTTTTTAATTACTATTTTTGTTTCAGATCATTAAATTTTGTAAGTAGGTATAGTTTTATTTCATCTTTTAAAATATCATGTTTTATATCATATCTTTTGTTTTGTTGTTACTTCATGCTTTTGTAGTCTTTTTGTTTGTCTGTTTACAGGACATTTTATTTTTTGATCTCAGTGTAAAGTAAGTAATCAACTTTTTCATTGAATGAACTTTTTTTTTAGTTATTCATGCATGTGGGTAGATTAATTTAGTACATATATATTTTTTCATTTCAGCATTTTAAATTGTTTGTTTCTATTATTGATTTTGTTTCTGTTACAGTTTTAATTGAATTTTTTTGTTTCAGGCCATTTATTTTTATATGTACAAGTATATCCTTTTGGTATTTTTGATTTTTTTAAAATTTGTTTCCTTCTCAATTAATTTATCTCAGATCTTTTTCTTTTCAGTCCGTCCAATTTTTCGTTGTGCCAGGATGTTTTATCGAGATTCGTGTTCGTTGTTTTTCGAATTTTTTTTTTTTTTTGTGATAGCCGAAAATTGTTTGTGTGAAAAGGTGATCAAAAGGCTCGCGTTTCGTGATCGATTGTGGTAATGTAATTTGGTCAACTTATGTCGCGTTTTTTTGTTTCGTTTCCTTTCCTAAAAAATCGCGGTTTCCGGAGCTGGGGTAAGTGTTTGAACTGTAATCAATAATCATTCTACATAAATGGTGATGGGGGTGGTGGTGAGACGTCGTTGTTTTTTGCTTGGGTTGTCGCGACTTTTCTCACCAGCAGTATTTTAAATTGTTCAGAAAAAGTGTGTTTTTTCTTTAAATGTTTCCATCCGGCAGATTTTTAAAAAAAAATCATAAGTGTTTGAGCAACTTTCTATATTAGCGCATCAAAAATATGACCCAGTCGTCACGTATTGCCTAATACATTTAAATGACGTCTCCGCCACCATATCTCATTTTTTAAATCCGTGTTATTTGTGTTTTATATTTCAATGATGTTTGTGGGTTATTTGAAGTGGTTTCATTTTCTATTTTTGTGGCGTATTTTTCATTTTTCAAAAAATCAGTTTGTGTAATGTGACGTTTGTGTTCTTGTTTTTGTTTCAATCAGCAGTTATTCACAAATAAGGAAAGGATAAAGGTAGGTAAGTTCTAAATTTTTTTCAAGTTCTTTCCAAAATGATGATAAAAGTATGAACTGATTGAAGGAACTTTTTTTTTTAGAATTGTATGTGAGTAGATTTATTCAGTAGGTAAGGTACCTGCCTTTTTTTTTTATTTCACGCGTCTCTTAAATTTTGTTTCTAATCATTTTGTTTCTGTTGCAGTTTTAATTGCATTTTTTTGTTTCAGGCCATTTTATTTTTGTATCCTTTTGGTGTATTTGATGTTTTTAAAAATTTGTTTCCTTCTCAATTGATTTTTCGCAGATATTTTTTGTTTCAGCATATCCAATTTTTTATCGTGCTCGAATTCGTCGCAGAGAGTCGTTCGTGTGAAATGTGATCGAAAGGTTCGGGTTTTTTTAATCGATTTCGTACATCATAGTTTCGTAATTTCCGCGGATTGTAAATGCGTGATAAGTATCTCGAGTCGGTTTTGAACTTCGAAGTCGGAATTTTCGTTTCGGTAATCGTCGCGAATTTGTGAGTATAAAATGTGGTCGAAACTCGCGTTTTTTAGTTTGATTTCACGGATGTATTGACTTTGCACTGATTCAGCCATTTTTTTCCATGGTGTGTTGTTCGTTGACATCAACTTGCTGCCGTTTCTCAGTAATGGGTGAGTGTTTGATTTTTTTTCTAATAATTTTATTCAAGTGATTTGTGTTGTTTGAGCTCAAGTCGACTTGTTCTTAAAAAACAAATAGGTATACGTAGATATAGCCTTTTGGCAACTAAGTAAAAGTATAAAATAGCTGCGAATGGATTACTTTCGCTCGAAGTCAGTTCGAATATGGCAACAAAATTATGTAAATGATTTTCGACGTTTTAGTTTAAAATTAGCTCGCTGAAAATTGGTGGAACAAATTGAACGGAATCGTTTCTTAATTAATACTTTGGCGATCGAAGAAAGGTCGCATGAATACTATACCATCTTAACGAGCGAGCGGTTGTCGTACTGTTGTCTTTAATGAAGGAAAGCTCGAGCGATTATACATATAGGAAGGGGGTGAACGGGGCATTGGCAATATTTGGGAATAAGAAATGGAATCGGAATCGGCCTATTTTAGTTAAAATTGCGGCGGCGTGATCGTAATTTGTAATTTTTTTCTATTGTTTTTGAAACTAATCGAACGTAACAGTTTGCTGGGATAACTCAAAGGTACCTGAAATAGATTTTAATCAATTAATGATAGTCTCGAATTCGTATACGTTGGTCGTTGACGTAATGCTTTTTTCAAGGTTTGCTCTATAACACGTACCAGCGTATGATTCCTATAGTCATTGTTTAGAATGTCTGTGTGTATCAGCATAATTATACTTAACCATCAATTATTATATTACCTATCGTTACGAAAATGATGTAAAAAAAGACGATTATTTCGTTATACGCGAAGGCTGCCGTTTCACGACCGACGAGTGTTTTGCGTAACATTTCTAGGAAAATGACGAGCTGTACGTAGGGGCATTTGGATGACGATGACGAAGCGATCGTAGTGTGTTAACCTACGAGCATGCTTTCGCGTTGAATCAGCGAACGCGAACATTGAATACGAAAAATTCCCATTCGATAGGAATTTTCCGTCAGTCAATTGCGAATACGTAGGAAAAATGCCACGCTAGAGTATGGTACGACGCGACATTTATCGCCGCAAGTTCCGCGTAATTTGTGCTGATTCATGGCTATAGACTCGAGTATGGTTTTTCGTGGAAATTGAAAATTTGTCGAAAATTTCATCAGGTTGTCGAGCAAGTTTCGCAATTTTTCTCTTTTTGAATCGAATGTGCGAGTAACTTACTCGATAAGGTTTCCCGGATAAAATAGGTGAAATGCACCTGTCATCGGATTTTTGAAATTTTGATAAAACGTTGTTGGATACGTTTAGAAAAAATATGTTGGAGCCAAAAAAATTAACCCCTACCCGTCCCCTTGCCCACAATGGCGAAAAAATACTTCAACGAGTTTCGAACAAAAAATTTTGGATTCAACTGAAATGTATAGAGAAGACAATGAGTCTATACACGTAAATTTTTCAAAAAAAAATATCACCTCAGCTCGGGGGAGGGGGGATATTGACAAATAAAATTAAATTTGAAACCGCCGTGTCTCCGAGCTTAATTTTGGTACACAGAAAATATGTTTTTCCTTTAAAAAATAGGCTATATCTGCATGAGTGCCTACTATAATATTGGTATTTTTTTCAAATTTTCCCTCAAAGTGGATCATCTTCAAAAACAAACTCAAAAAACATTCAAAAATGTGTTTTTTGTGTTCTGGCACGACTAGAAAAAAAAACGATATAGCCAATGATATCGCTCTGAATTCTGAAATTTTGCATGCGTGCCTCTAAAAATAGAAGAAAACCAAATAACTTCTTGAAAACCCAATTTTGAGCCCAGGAGCACCCCCTCCCCCATTTTGGGGCGAAAAAAGATTGACAATACGGGTATCATTTTCATATGAATTGAATTTGCTGAACACGAATATGAAGTTAGATTTGCAGTTGGACCTTACTAAAGGCATTTTTCGTGGCAAAAATATATTTATACAATTTGCATTAGTCGACCAATCTTTCTGCAGCAATTCCCTTCAACTCGGGTACCGATAGCCTACCTATTGAAAATGTATTGTCGAATAAATGAATAAAAATTACTGAAAAATATTTAAGGAAAGAATACGTATCTAGAAGGTTCAAAGCACGATCATTAAACGTTTTATGTATAGTATAGAGGGGGTGTTATTTGCGCCGTGTCGAATGAAAGGTTAATCTTTAAATTAAATGACTGTTAGCTACGAATAAAACGATCAATAAAAACGTGTATTAGTATGTCTTACTCGTTATACGTACGATATTTCAGCGGCCGTATAGTCGTATGATTTGCTGCGGACCCCCTTGAGAAACGTGCAATTTTCTCGTCGCGTCGCGTACAGCTAAAGCTATACTTTCGTTTCGTTCCACCGCCGCACCGAAATCCCCGTACGCGTTAGCTTGATTAAGCTCGGTGTGTGTATTTTTGAAAAGACAACGCTACGTATATTATTTTTCATTTCAAAACAAATTTATATAAAACTTACGTGTAATATTATTATTCCCAAAGATTAAATTTACCCAAGGCTATACCCTGTTTTGGCTTTAAGGATAGAATGTGCGAATCTCTTGACACTAACGAGAACTCGTACCTGCTCGAAAAATTCCACGTTTCGCCCTGTTTGTTGTTCGAACCCTTATTTTGTACGAAAAAGTGACCGGCTGCGGTAAAGCTCTTTGAGGAGAATTATTCGTAATTTTCTAATTGAAAATTGGTGGAATTTTTTCGATATTGCAATTGGTTTTTTATCAAGTTTTATATGATCTGGTTTTTAGCTGTTTGAAATTTCGCTATCGTACTCGAACATTTTTTACTCGATATGACGATATTCCTTACAAGGGAACCTGTCGAGGAGTCAGCCTCTGCTTTGAACGGGGCTGCGATTTTTGAAAAAAGAAAAGGAACCTACTCGAATAAACTTTCAGCTGCCCAAATTGATTTGACGGTTTTCGACAAATTTTTTAAAGAAATAGTGGAAATGGAAATTTTGTCGCATTCGTATTTTACAGGTATTTTTTCATTTTCGTCGCATATTCTTGCAATTCGATTCTACACAATGCACGTAAAATCATATTCTTTCATTTATTTACCTACCTCGTTGACAAATACTGCGCACACGTAACACATTCTACGCTACATAACTAAACTATCGTCCCAGCAGAATTAATTTAGACACGTCGCGTCGCTATTTTCTATTTTACGAATCGATTCGACGTTAAAGATGCTTCGTGTTCATTTGAAAATATGTATTACTGCGCGTTCTGCGTTCATAATCGAATTCTGAAATTACCAGACTGATGTCAAAAACATCATCGAAATTACACCTTGGGGCTAATCGGCTCGACTATAGCGTTTCAGTATAATCGAGAAACACAAGTATACTACTGCGCGAAACCATGTCGACATTGGTCGTATATGCAACACGAATTCATCCATTACCAATTCTTAAAAATCAATAGTGGACGTGAAAAGTGAAAGAGCGAGTAAAGAGACCTCTAAAAAGGAACATAGTTATAGGGGATCTTGTAGATGTACTGACCTGTCCAATTAAAGCCTTCTAGATCAATTGATCATCACTACAATAATGAAACAAAATCGAAAACTGTTTTAAAAAAAAAACAAAAGTCAGCCTGTTTGCAACCGGAAAAGGGCGAAGAGGGGTAACGTGGTCGAAACGTTCAAAAAGCACATCCCCAGCATCATTTAAATGAACATGCCCAGTTTTAGCCCCCTAGGTTGAAATTTCAAACGGTGAGGGGCGTGACACAAGGATTTTGAAGATTAAAAAGGACATAAAAACTAAATTTCTTCTCTCCAATGTTGCTCCAAGATTTTGTTTTTTCGACATATTGTACGATTTTATTTCCTATCGATTGATTTTAAGTTTGATTTTTTTGATCATTCTAACCCTCCTCCAATTTTCCTGAAGATTCGACTGAGTGAACGCGAATTTTCAGTCAATGGTCCTAACACCAATTTCAGAATGTTTCAAAAATATTTCAGAATTATCAAAATTGATTATCTTTATCACTGTTTTGACAATCATGCTTTTTGTCCAAAATTGTAAAAATTCTCACTTCGTTGCCAAAAATAGCCAAAAAGTTTCGCTTTTTTTCACCTGAAAATTACATTGAAATGTTCTGTTTATTGGCCATTTTTCTTCATGTTTTGTCAGTTTTTTGGTTACTCGAGTTAATTTTTGTGAAAAAAATTGAGTACGAGTCCTGCTAATATAAACTCCCTGGAACCGAATTTCATCATTTTTCCGGCTATTCTAGAGGCTCTTGCGCGATTTTAAATTTCCCCAGAATTGAAATTTTTCCAGAAGACGTGGAAATCAGTTTGGGCAGCTAACAATAGAGTTGTGACTTATCCGCATTCGGGTATCATGGTCACAACAAAATAGTTTGAAATTTTCTCACTCTAAATCTGCTGCCCTGCATATTTGCAAACGAAATAAATGTGCCCATGAAATAAACATACACTTCAATAATACTCCAATTCCAACCCTTCCCTCTGTTAAATATGTATATGTTAGGTACCAAGTCCGAAATTGTACAATTCGGGGTTGGTACAGCCAATTTTGTACCATCTCCGAAGTGTCCGGACCAAGCTTGAATATTACTTTTTCATCGGACTTGGTTTGTACAATGCCCGGAGGGTCCGGACAAAGTGCTCGACTTGGTACAATTTGTGTTGTGCAAAACCCGAAATGTAGTTTTATAATGAATGAATTCGAATTTTACATCCCTTTATTCCATAAATATTGAACCAAATTAAAGGAAATTTAAAGATGACTCTAAAATACACACCACCAGCAGAATTTAATATTGCTATGCTCACTTCTCAAAAAAAAATAAAAAATAAAAAGATCAAATTGAGGTACTTACTAACTAAAATGCTGAAACTTGGTTTTGACTCTCTATTTTCAACTTCTCGAGTCGTTTGGTGGTGGTTTTGATTTTTTTTTGGGCGGTATTTATGCACAGGCAACTTAGGCATCTGCCTAGGGCTGCAAATTTTCGGAGGCAGTAAATTTTGAAGCGTTTTCATCTCAATTTTTTTCTAAATTGTATATAAGTATTTAGAGCAAAATTAAAATTTAGCATAAACCTGGATTAGCCATCGATCTTTATGACTAAGTATTAGTGCGTAGTTTTCAAATGAGTAAGGCACGAGAATTTCACGACTAGAAAAGTTGAAAATAGAGAGTAAAAACCAAATTTCAGAATTTTAGTTAGTAAGTATCTCAATTTGATCTTTTTATTTTTTTTTGTGAGAAGTGAGCATAGCAATATTTGAATCTTTAAAAATTTCCCCAAAAATCAACAAATGAATTTCAGCACCTGAAAATTCTGCTGGTGGTGTGTATTTTAGAGTCATCTTTAAATTTCCTTTAATTTGGTTCAATATTTATGGAATAAAGAGATGTAAAATTCGAATTCATTCATTATAAAACTATATTTCGAACTTTGCACAACACAAATTGTACCAAGTCGAACACTTTGTCCGGACCCTCCGGGCATTGTACAAACCAAGTCCGATGAAAAAGTAATATTCAAGCTTGGTCCGGACACTTCGGAGATGGTACAAAATTGGCTGTACCAACCCCGAATTGTACAATTTCGGACTTGGTACCTAACATATACATACTTAGGTATCAACTTTGACAACAATTTTTCCTGGTCCTCTCATATAGAAGAAATCAGATCCAAATGCTTCAAAAAAATAAATCTACTCAAGAAACTTTCACACACTTCTTATGGTTCTGATCGTCATACCTTACTTAAACTATACCGCACACTCATCAGACCAGTTTTAGATTAAGGATGCTCTGTCTATACTTATGCCCCTGATAGTCGCCTCTGCAGGCTAAACACTATTCAAAATACATCTGTACGAATTTCTACTGGAGCCTTTAGAACTACCCCCACTGTAAGCCTTCTTAATGATGCTTCTGAATGTCCACTTGCCATACATAGACAATATATTTCCACATCAACATACTTGAGCATAAAATCAAACCCTGACTTCAACTTGAAGTTGGAATATATAATTCCTATACATTCACTATCTGTAAAATTCCAATCTTTTCTCCAACAAATTGAAGAAATTAACCTTAAAATACGCTACTTGTTAGTAAACCCTATCCCACCTTGGAAATATTTTAACCCTATTATCGACCTATCCTTGACAGAATTTAACAAAAATCACACCAACTCTATCATCCTTGAAAGACATTTTCTTCTCCTTCTTGATAAGTATGAAATTCAGTCATATATGTATAATTATACTGATGGTTCAAAAACTCAGCAATTCACTGGATGTGCAATCATTCATGGCGATGTATCTTTCCCCATTGCTCTCCCCTCCCCTTGCACTATCCTTAATGCTGAACTATTTATGCAATTAAATTTGCAATTTCATATTCCCTTGAATTTTCTTTAAATAATGTCATAATTTTTACTGACTCACTATCTGCTCTTTCATCAATAAAAAACTATAGGTCAAAGTATTCGCATCCTATATCACTTGAGATCATTGAACTCCTTCAACTCTTCCAAAATAGCACACCCATACTATGTATGTTGGATACCTTCACACTCCCAGATTCAAGGAAATGAGCTAGCAGATAAAATAGCTAAACAGGCACACCTCCACCTCCCCCTTGCCAACATACCAATCCCTCTATCTGATTTGAAACTCCATTCCAAAACACTAATGCATGAAGTATTTCAATCTTCATGGTCTCAGGTCTCAAGTTCAAATAAACTCAAAAGCATAAAAAACACCACATCTTTATGGAAAACTTCTGAGCAACTTCAACGTAAATCTCAGGTTCTTCTCACCCGACTCAGGACTGGCCACTCCCTTCTCACTCACCAATTCATATTCCTTAAACAGCCTCCACCATTATGCCCAGAATGCAACAACATCCCCCTAAACATTGCTCATTTACTAATAGACTGCCCTTCCTACCAGAATGAACGCTCCAGACACCTAAGTTCTAACCAACTCCAGGTCCTTCTTTCTGACAACCCTTCTCACACAGACGAAGTTATTAAATTTCTAATCTCAACAAAATAAGATAGAAAAATGTAAAATTGTATGTACATACTTAACTTTATTTCCTGTGTATAACCTAATTTTGAGCTTTTCACTCGTAAATACGAGCCTCTAGCCGATAAGTTGCTGTATATGCCTCATTAAAATAAAATAAATAAAATAAAGTAGATTTCCTGGCAGGCACTTGGAATATCCAGATGTTAAAAAAAAATCAAAAAAATCTAAACTTTTCTTTTTGTAGAAAAATTTTTGAAATTTGTACGAATTGCTGTACCTTGTCTAAAACCAACCTCGAGCCATATTGGATCCTCCGTGAATGACTAGAAATGGTTACATTCGGTTCGAGGGAGTTGATATCAGTTTGAGGACTGATTTCCTGTTTGATTTTGAATTTTCAAAAATGCATAAAATTGACAAATCAATTTTGGCAGTCGAAATTTAGAGTATGGGGTTTCAGATCATGCTCTTCTAAAAAGGTACAGTGACGTTCAAATCAGATGTAGACATCTCGAAAGGTTTGCTGGTACGAATAGGAAAGTGAAAACATCCGAGATTTTAAAAAACCATCTGAGAATTGAAAACTCGTCTCCCACCCTTTACTCCCTGCTGCTGAGTGAATTAGGTTGATTGGAATAACGCCAGATGGTATCCATTTTAGGACCCTTTTTGCAATCGTGGCTTATAATTTTGATTTAATCTTTCAATTTTGAGTTCTCGCAGAGGTGTTTTAGATCTTGAATCGAAGTGTTGATGCGGTATTAAGTACACTTTTGAACAGTACTTTGAAAATTTAATATACAGTACGTACTACATACGTAGTTTGTAGGTGTTGATGACATTGCGAAGAGACAACGACGGCAAGATTGAAGGGATTTTTAAACGGATACGACAGCGATGAGTGTAACGCTGTAACAGTGACGATGACGAAGACTAAATTACCTTTATGGAAGACTGCGATGGTTTTCGCAGCAATTGAACGGCTTGCTTACGTAGTTGATAACCGTTTAAGTGGTTAGAGTGTTTTAGCATGTAGGTAAGATACGACGATGCTGGAAAATTTGAATATACACACGAGCACGATGAAAAGGTGGTACGTAGAAGGCTCGAACGCAATCTTGTAAGCTTAGATTATTGCCGCGCGAGAAACTGCGCGTAAAACAATTTAATTCAACTATGCCGGATTACAATAAACGGATTAGCTTTCACGTGTCGACAACGAGTCACGCACCCCGAACTCATCCGCGCGACACGAGCTTTTATCCGAATGATAATACGTCCCAGTGACGCGTTAATAAGTATACCGGCTGCTGTTCGTGGTATCGGTTTAAATATGGCCAGGTTGTCTAATCTGGGCAGAAATAAACGTGATCTTGGTTGTACGTTTTCACAGTGATATCCTTATCAGCGATAAAATTATCGAATTTGTACCTACCCTCGTTGTGTACATGGTGTAGGGTGTACTCGTATCAAAAATAAGCATGTGAAATTGCGGTGGGAAATTCTCAATTAAAAATTTGCCGCGTCGAGAGATACCTAATCGAGCTTAAAGCTTTCATTTCGAGAGGAAACGAATCGAAACATTCATAGACTCGAATCGGCTCTAAATCCACCTACAATACTCATATGCTTTGACCTAGCAAAAATTTGATGTAAAATGCTCACAGACCATGGTGTATCTTTATCTACCTATGTACTTCTGTTCAGTACGAGTAGGTATTTCCTACAACTACAATAATGTACGATGTGAAGTTTCAGTGTATAGAGGTGCTAGGTAGACGATACAGTTCGCAATTTCGAAAACGTTGCGAAGAAAACGTTTTACTTAGCGAGTAGCCGAGCGTTCTAATGACTCGTTATTCGAGAGATGAACCCGGTGCGGTGCTGCGATATTTCATTGCCAAAATTCTACGAGTACTCGACCCTCGCAACACGACCGACCCGTGTACTTGAACGAAAGCTTTTCCAGAAATAATTCACCTTATAAACGTTTCGCAGCTCAAAGCTCAATGAAATTAACGACTAAAGCGTTGTGAATTTTTAATACCAACATATCGTGGGAAATGATCGCCATTCTTTCTCTCGATTAGGAGACTTTGCGAAACTTGTAGAGTGTAGGTTCGACCTTTTTTTTCTCGTTCGCAGATATTTTTTGTCTTTGTGAAAGTTTCAGTCTGATTCCCTTTCTTCGTTGTTAGATTAAACGTCATTTTTTTGTTCACACTATTCGGATTTGTCGGTGTTATGCAACCGGATTTGCATTTTTTTAAACTCAACTTCAGTTAAAAAGCTCGTATGAAAAAATGTCTTAACACGAAGTAAATTATGAATTTTTGAAGCTTGTTATATAGGTATGATGTTCGTCTATTGGGAGGGTTTTGATCTGTTTTCTAAAACTTTTAAAATAACTTTTATTCTCTCGAGTATGCTTCAGTTTCCCCTTTAGGTATTTTCTGAATCGCAAAAGTAGAATGCATTTATAAAAATTTTGTGTTGTGAAAAATTTCTTATAGTAGGTAGTAGGTACCTATTGACATTTTTTCATTATCTACTTTTATTTAAAAACACTTATTCTCGTTTTTCATTTATACTTTCATTTACTCGTATGCTTCAGAAACTTGGCACCGAAAAGGAGAGGAGTCGTGAAAAAAAAACTGTGAATTTTTAATTGGATTTTTGACGAATTTTTGAAAATTTAAAGAAAACTGTTTCAGGGTCGGTTTTTGAACTTTTTCACGAAGTATTGAGCAAAGTGAACTAATATGAATAATTTCTTCAATTCAACCCCAATTTATATTATGTAGTTTTGGGCCATTCTGAAATCTCCAGCGAGTTTTCAAATTTCTCCAGAAAGGGTATTACCGGATAAAATAGGTGAAATGCCCCTGTCCTCGGATATTTGAAATGTTAATGAAACATTGTTCGGTACCCTTGGAAAAAAATGTTGGCGCCAACAAATCCCTCCCCCATTTCACCACTCTTGCGCAAAATGGCGAAAAATTGTTGGGGGGGAAATCATACCGAATAAGGAATTTTGAATCCACCCAAAATATGTAGAGGAGACATGAGTTTAGTAACGTGAATTTTTCAAAAAAAATTTTGAACCTCGAGAGGAACCTAATTGCATGAGTACTACTATAATTGGAATTTTTTTCAAATTTTTCCTCCAGGCGTGTCATCTTAAAAAACTCAAAAAACGCCCAAAAATGTATTTTTTGTGTCAGGGCACCACCAAAAAAAATCAAACAATTTCTTGAAAACTCAAGTTTGAGGCCATAGGCACCCCCCACCCCCCCCATCTTTGGGACGAAAGAAATTTGACAATATGGGTATTGTTATTATATGAATCCAACCAGCTGAACTCGAATATGAAGGAAGATTTGCAGTTGGATCCTCCTAAGGGCCACATTAGGGAAGGGGGTGCCCAAAAATTAATTACTGAAATTTTGATTACGGGGATTTTATGACACGCTCTTTCGATCTATGTAGATTGATTTTGTCCAAATCAACGCACCACTTGAGTTCAAAAGGTTTTGTGGTGAGCATTATTGGTTGGGAAATTTTCATTTTTACCGGAATCCAGAAATGCTCCAGATCGCCTTGCTTTTGCTCATTTTAACTTCGAAATTGAAAGTGCTTGTGGACGTTGGATGAAATAAATCAATTTAAAAAATACATTTAGAGCACTTTTAAACGTTGTCTTAAAAAATTGTTTATGTCAAAACCAATTAGTTAGCGCATCAAAAACTGAGATAATATGACGTGCGATGTCTGGTGTTTTTTCTTTTCCCTCTTTCTCTGGTCTGGAAGGATTTTACATCATTTTATAAACGCGATGTTAATAAAATTGCATACTCTGTTCGCCGTAAATACGAGTACATGAAAAAAAACGACTAATGCAGCCATCAGCTCGAGCTTGAACCAAATGAAGTAAGGCTCGACAATTTTGCTCGGTTTTTTTTTCTGAGCTCCCTTCGATTGTCTAGTGAAAAAACCACTATACTTTCCGTGCTCATCCTCCAGAGGGGGGGGGGGGGCTCGCAATTTTCACGCATACAATACCTGCCAGGGTGAAAAATCCAGAAAACAAACTTTTTGAGTATTTTTTTCATTCGTTTTAGGGCGCATGAATTATGGAAAATATCTAATAGCTGATTTTAGACGTTTATTCGCTGGTTTTCTTACCCCCCTCCTGATTTCCAAAAATTTGCAAAAATTGAAAAATGTTTTTTCAACTTTAGAATTTTTGGCTGATGATGTAAGTTTTTTGCATGTTTTTCCGATTCACTTTTGTCCGGTGTAAAAATGTTTCTGCCAGTTAGGATACCTTCCCAGTCACGTAGCCCTTTGCCAAAAGGCAGCAAAAAGATGGAATTCTCTTTCCGTTACTTGCGTATAAGTTTACCTTTGCTTATTTCTCGCACTTTTGATGTTTGGAAAATGAACAACAACGACACCGAAGTGTGAAGGTGGGCATTTGGGCAGCGGTGCGACGCGACGTGGACATTTTACTCGTAGAGAGAGGTACCTATATACCTAGTATACCTACTTCAAAGCAAAGCGAAAGCGGAAAGTAGCGAATATGAATAGGATAGCGCCGCTAAGGGAACCACCACAAGTGGGTAGGAGTACGAGTACATTGTTAAATTTAAATTTATAGCCGTGGCGGCCGTTTAAAGTACTCGTGAGCTTGTATTGTATACTTACGAGTATACTTTGTCGTCGGGTCGTCGTCGTCGTGGTACGAGCGACGGGGCGCGGGGCGGCGGTGGCGAGAAAGCTTGCACGCGCTTAAGGGTCCGCTGTTACATGCTTGAAATATTTCGTCTTTTTCTTGGCGTGTTTTTTTTGCCT
Organism: Planococcus citri; assembly: GCF_950023065.1. Lineage (NCBI taxonomy): Eukaryota > Metazoa > Arthropoda > Insecta > Hemiptera > Pseudococcidae > Planococcus > Planococcus citri. The sequence goes on from NC_088681.1 coordinate 70,880,706, forward strand.
CTACTTTGATCTTTTTTCGCTTCTGATATAATATACTCGTACTCGTACTCGTATACGAAAACACACGCACAATAATACGAGTACAAGTACGTTAACGAGATAAAATGTTGGAACGCGAGAACGTTTATTTACCATAAACGCGAATACGTTAACCTGTTACGTTCGTTTGTAAATTATCTAAATTGCGCGCATTTTCGCGGTATGCCGCAACAACGAGCATCCGCGTAAATTTTATAGCATTCGCTGCAGCCAGAGTCGTTCATCTGAAATAGATTTTCACCATTCGGAATCCTATACACTGTGAAGATATACGAATACGAATACGTATTACATTAGAAATCATTTACGCGTGTACCTTTTCAAAAGACTTTCCGAGATTTCGTTTCTTTATTTCTCTTTTCTTTCCTTCCTTCCTTCCTTTTTTTACGAGTATATCTTATTTTCGTATATGTAGTTTCGCGTTTGAGAATTTATTGGAAATTTTCAAATACATACTCGGTTGTTTATCATCGCATCGCGGCTTTCTGCTACATTTTACTCAGGAAACCGAATACGAACTGTATGTCGGTCATCGTTTTTTCAACGACGATAATTAATGGTAAACGCGTGTTAAGGTCTATGTCGAGGGTTAATGGTAAACGGACATTTTAGCAAACGCCCCTTGATACGAGTATGAGAAATGAGTAATGGCGACACTAGGGAATAACGCGGCGATTACATGGAATGTGTGTCTATGATTGATATTTAATGAAAATAGCGTGTTTTGTTTATAATTCCGGATAATTTTCACTGTGCAGTTTTTGAAGGGAAGTGAAAAATTCAAACATGTTTAGGATTCGAGTTATTTTTTTCTTCCGAGTGCTTGTCCTTGTACATATGATTTCCAGAAAGTTTTAACGAGACTCCCCTTGATTTTCAATCATTTTTTTCAAAAAAAATACACCTTAAAATTACTTAGAAGTGTCGCTTCTATGCTAAAAAGCACACAAGTCTCGCTTTTTTTGACAAAAATTACGAGAAATTATAATTTTATGTCGATAATTCCCAAAAATCCATGATTTTTGCTAAAATTACTTCAGTTATGTCTCGCTTTTTGGAAAAATGGCCAAGTAAGGAGTGTAGTTTTGTTACAACAAATTCTCAAAAAATCCCATACTTATTTTATCCCACATTGTTCGAAATTTTCGCTCATATTGACCAGAAATCAGAAAAAGTATATTTTTTTTTTCAATATATTGCAGTGAAATCCTGCTTTTTGATAAGATTATCGAAGTCTTTGCATTTTGCAATTAATTGACAAAAACTCTCGTTTTCTCGCAAAATTGCTTAAAAAATTTTACTTTTTTCCAAAAATTTAAAAAAGTCTCCTTATTTTTTAAAAATTGATCATAAGTGTAGATTTTTAGCCGGAAATTTCCAAAAAACTTCCTTTTTTTCGCTAAAATGGCCCAAGTTTTGCTTTTTGCCAAAAGCTGCCAAAAATTCTCGTTTTTTCAAATGAGAAACATACGATTTTTAGCAAAATAAATGACAATTGTCGTTTTTTTTGTAAAAAAAAAAATCCAAAAAGCCAAAAATTATACAATGGTTTTACCTTTTCAAACGAAAGTGGAAAATATCAATTCTGGCTTCTAAGTAGGTACTTTAAGTATGTACTTTAACAAAAGGTTCTGCTTTTTGCTATAATTGTCAGGTCTTACTTTTCAGCAAAAAGTTTCAAAAATCTGTTTTTTTTTTGCTTTTTAGGAGAATATCTAGTACAGGGTTGTCGTTTTTTGCCAAAAATTACAAGAAATCTCATTTTTTTTCAAATTTTCCCAAAAGTCCAACGACTTTTTTCGTCTCAGAAATTACCAAAAAGCCTATTCTTTTGCTGAAATTGTCGACATCTCGCTTCTCATCAAAAATTTCCAAAAAGGCTCACTTTTTGTTGCCAAGAAGTTACAAAAATGTGGAGGGAGAAATATTCGGAAAAACCCAATAAACAACCATAAAATAAAAAATTTTGAAGTTTTTGATTTTTCACCAAGAATTCAAAAATGGAAATTTTTGAATCTTGATTTCTTTGAAGATGAGAAAATATAGACTAATTCAAATCCTCTTTGGCCATCTGGATATTGGAATCATGTAGGGTAAATGTGCCTAAGTTTGCGCACCTAATTTTCAAATAGCCACTACTTTTTATGAAAAGCAGCTAGAATATTGAAATTTGTACAGAAGGTTCCTCAAACATTTGGCTATGATTTGCCCCAGAAATAAAATTTTTAATCGATTTAGTTTTTGATATTTTGACCAAAAACCAAAAAAAGTCAGATGCGCAAACTTAGGCATATGCCTTCCTAAGATTGCGCATTCACCTTCTCAAGATTGTGCACCAGTGAAAAACATAGAAATTCGTCAATATTGTTTAATTAATGATGAAAGCAAACAAAATGTCTCACACGAATGTGCATTTGAAACTTCTGAGTGAACCACACTGGAAATGCGCTCATATCTGGTATTTCCAGCATTACCCCCATTTCTCCTTAGCTTTTGACAAGGAGTAAACTCTATATACGTGTATAAGGTATCATTTCATTCAAATAAATTGGATTTTTAATGATAATTTTGAAAAGTATCATTATTGGTCTTAGAAAAGTAGCAAAAAATAAAAATCGCAATCTTAGGCACAGGGGTGTTTTTTTAAAAAATTGAAAAATTGAAACCTAATTAAAAGCAGAAAGTACTTGAAATATGTGCTTGTTATAATCCCCAGACAATGACGAATCTAAAAATAGCTTATTTAGATTTCTACTGCCATTTCCATAAAAATTCTCACGTGCGACTTTTATTGGAAAAGTTATAAAAAAATTTGAAAAAAAAGTTTTTCGCTTGTCATTTGGCGATACTTGGTGCTACCATCACCAAAAAACGTGAAGTATGGTTCATTTTGATTCTTCTTTCAAGTAAAGGTGGTATCAATGTTGTAACTCTCACTGGTTCTGAGAAATCGTTACTGCGCAATCGCAATCTTAGGAAGCGCGCAAACTTAGGCACATTTACCCTACTCTCGTTCTGTTGGAAAAATAGTGATGGAAATATTGGTGATGTCAAAATGATATCTCTCACGATTCTATAACTAGCTCATCTAGATCTCAGGATCGGACGAATCGCGGGTGTAAAATGGGTTCCCTCCCCAATATTTACATATGTATTTATAATCCAAGGGGTTAAAGTTGGATTAATTGAAGCTTGAGCTAAGAAATGATTGAACTTTCGACGGAATGATATATTTGTGGTAAAGTTGGAAATATTCATTGAATTCTCAAAGTCACGAAAGTTGAATAAAAGTCCAAGACAAATTCACATTTAGGACATTTATTCTTATACTTAAGGGATAAAACAAAGACAAATAAAAAGGATCGCAACCCTGGGGAATTTTGGGAATACTTAAATTAGGAGCAACAAAAAGGAAAATAAATATTAAAAAAAGAAAAAAGAAAGGAAGACACCCTGAGTGATGCGTCTGTACTTAAACCTACGTCTTGTAAAATGCATGTCCTGAGCGATACGTCATTTTCAAACAAAAAAGAAAATAAAGAAAGACAATGTGAGCCAAGGTCTTGAAACTTAAATCTAAAGTTGGACAATGTAAACCAAGGCAACTCATTATTAAAACCTATCTCTGTGCATTTCAAAGAGTGATCCGAGACAGCTGAAGATTCACTAATTGACCCATAGGGACTTAACTTGAGAAACGATGTCGTCGCAGATGATGACAAAGTCCGAGGCTGCAGACGCAAAAATTCATCAAAGTCCAATAAATCACGAACTGAAGGAAGCTAAAGCTGGAAACAGTAGGAACTACAGTTGGAAGTATTGAGCTAAAGATGGATTTATTGGTGTCTTCTGGCGAATGGGCTCCAGCCCATTCGAGGAGATGGAAGTAAAGGTGGAACTATACTTGGCGGCGTCGATGTCTACAGTCCTACCTAATATGTCTCGGATCAGCGCTTTTATAACTGCGCTTTTTATGAAAATTGGGCAGGAAATGTGTGTAGTCAGTGGCGCACGCGCTCAACGCTTCTAGCGGCGCTATCTTTCGCGGCTGGTGCTAGAATTACATCATGTTCGATTATACTCGGCAATATTAGTGTTGAACTGGTTTTCTATTGGTTGTTATCGCGAGAGTGGTGGACAATTTGGTGCCACCACCTAAAAAACGATGATGTAATCGAGTATAATCGGCTATGTTCGATAATTTCTTGATTATAATTGGGTGTAAGCGCCACCACCTCTGAGTAGGAAGCAGAGTCCTGCACGGTGTAGTTAAAAGTTATCTGGTATCTGCGTTAGTCGCGCGTCGAGCGTGGATAGCTATGGTTAGTAGTCATCCTAACGGCAGGTTATAACTGCACCAGCCAGTGCGATAATATTTGTAACTCATATAACCTAACCATTGACTAACTTGTAGTTAAAATAACTACACTACCTGCGATTATACCGCGTTCTTATCAGAAAAATAAAGTTTGCTTCTTTCGTATCTGTTTGATGAGTCACCAAAATGTACTGATGACATACCTACAGAACTGAAGCTAACTTACCGCTGCATCGGCAGGTAGTTGTAGTTAGTTATTTGTTGGTTGCGCGCGCCGACAAAACTAACTACAGTTAGTAATGTGTAGTTAAATTAGCCAATAGCTTCGGCAGTTATCCGGCTACTTTAACTACACCCTGCAGGACTGTGGTAGGAAGTTTAAATTGTCGCGGCTTGGTCACTGACGTCATAATTGGTCACTAAAATGATTGAAAATCTGTAGCTTAGGGGGTAGAAAAATATTCTGCTGCTATGGCGAATGGGAATTTTTCTCCCAATTAGGAGACAGGAAAATTTTCTCCCATTAAGGTGACTGAACTTTTTGTATGTAAATTTCTCCCAGTGTAAGTGACGGATAAAAATATTTTTCTCCCACATAAGTGGAAGAATTGCGTTTATTTTTCTCCCACTACAAAAAGTCTCAACTTTTTGAAATTGAAAACTGAACATTACAAGTGGGAATGTTTTGTTTTGTCATTTTGTTTGGGGGGGGGGGTCACTCAAGTTACATTGTTTCGTTTTTTTTTTTTTGGAAAAAATTGCATACGAGCACTTCAAGACCGTGGCAAGGGTCTGCCTCTACTCCTCAATTTTTCTCAAAATTCAGACAGGTTTTTCTCCGAGTCCAAAGGGGTTGAAGAGGGTCTTAAGGGGTGAGAAGTTCTGATTTCAAATTTAAAAATACCGCCATTCAACATGCAAATGGAAAAACTGAACACGAGGCAGGTGAGAAAAAAATCGCAGCTTTCTAGTTTATAACCTAAAAGTAAAAAATGGTCGGATGATATTTATTGTTAAATGCAATCGAATAAAAATACCCCGTATCAACGAACAGGGAATTTATTGGCGAGTATGTTTTCGTACTCGTATAATATCGCATTTTGCGTGAGAAATGGCGACAAATGTCGCGTCGTTGTCGATATAAATTCGAGTTAGCCATCGAGACGACCACGATGGCGGTGTAACGGGTCTAAAAACGCGGTCGCCACCAGCGTAGTGTAATTCAAACTTTGGCGATAAATATGTACTTACGTGGCCCAGGCCCTGCTCAGCCTTGCCTAGCGTGGCGCATTTTTCGAATTAATATTCATTCCTGTTGGTGGAATACTTGTATGTATTCGTTTGCGAAGAAAAACGCAGCCGTTATAAAAAGAGAAGATGGAGAAGAAGGAGCAGAATAAGAAGAAAAAAAAAGTAAAACTCATCGCAGATTTAAAAGTTTAGGGTATAGCGAGTAGGCGTTTTCTCTCGCCGCGCCGCGCCGCCGTCGAGCCGCTTCTTTTTCCTTAGTTTTTTCATCAATTTTACTAATCAAAACGAAGAAAAAATTTTTGAAAAATTTAAAATCGAGTTTTTGCGACTAACGGCTTAGCTCTGGCCTTCTTTTTAAATTATTCACAACGTACTGGAATTTCAAATGACGTCACACGCCGAACCGAACCGCAATCCGACGGTGCGCGAGGCGACGGGCGCGGCGCGACGACGACCAAAGTAAAAAAATTCACCGAAAGGATTAATCCTTGAAATCTATTTAAAAATTTACTTTGCCGGCGCGTAAATCAAAGTGTTGCTTTGTATCGATGAAACATCGCTCGTGTCGTGCAACAACAATGTTACTCTTACTCGTAGGTACTTCTTCTGTACGACAAAACCAATATTTGGTCCGTGTCTTCTCTTCGCCGCCGCCTCTTTGGTGGAATTTGCGAATGCTCTTACAAATACATAGCTGCTGTTCGAATTCCTCTGTATACCCTAACTATGTATACAGTATAGCGTATTTATCAACTACGAGGAGTATAATCTGCTAATTCTATCATCGTTACGTGATGCACTCTACGTACAAAGTAAGCACGATGGGCATTGGCCTGGACATAAGCTCTATAAGTACATACCTGCTGCCTGATAGACCTTTTTACTGTGTACCTTGTACATATTTTAGTATTTTTGTTATCGTATTATACCTTCGTACTAGATCTCCAAATAACCATCACGAATGCCATCGCTGGCGTACTTCTACATATACTGCGAACCACAAAATGTTCACGTCGTACGTATTGTATGTACCTATACGAGAATATCACTCACGCGATTCTCTCACTAATTCGCATACATAGGTACACATTACACATGCCTATACGTATTACGTATATTAATACGCTTAAGTAACACCAACACGACATCACATGTGTGCTCAGTGCTCACCTCAACACCTCACCGCGTTGTGTTTACACGCATTCGAGTTAAATTGATGAAGGTGTACGAGTATTTGCCAACAGTTATCATCATCATCGATAATTACGAGTATATCGATCGAGTGTAGCAAATAGCAATGCATTTCATTTGTGACCCATAATAGCGTTCTCTCTCTACTTACATATAAAAATGATTGTCGAGTTCTCGTTTATACGCATAGCTCCTTCAATTTTCATCAAGTTGTACCAGACTTGAAAAAACGACCTTTTTTGCCCACCTTTCAAAGTTCCTCGCATTCGTGAGGAGGCAGGCAAACAAATTAGCAGTGAACAGACGCGAGACGTGTAGTTACGGTTGCTGTGCTACCAGACGAATAAGTCGATACTTACCCCAAGCAGAACACTGCGTATAAATACCTACGCAATACATTGCCCGAAAATACATACATACATTTCTATCGAAAAATTCAAAACGATAAGTACCCTAATATTCGATTAATTTCCAATTCCAAGTTGTTAATTTAATTATTCGCGTTTGAAGTAGAAAATGTGATTGTGGTGCGATTGCGTGGGAAGGAAAAAACAAAGAAGAAAGGAAGAGATGTCGACATTTGCCATCCGTATTAATTTCATTAATTTTGCAAGGACAGATTGAAAATTCATTTTCCATTTAGGTGAATCAAATTTTAAATTTTCCATTAAATTTTTACCAAATCCCAAAATTTTAAAATGTATATTTTCGAATTCAATCGACTCTCCCCAGCGTCATCTTGACTCCGTTTCACTCCAATTTTGTCGCGATGTGATAATCTGTTTTCGTGAGTTAGTCGAGTAAGTAGGTAGTAAAAAAAGAGAGAATGAAATGCTGCATTAGAATTTTTCCTCTCACAATCAAAGCCCTAAAAAAATAGCTTGGTCTTTCACTCCCTCTCCATATCTTTGAATTTGGCTATGGAACTCGCCATTGAGAGAATTATTTCCAAAGAGAGTGATGACTTCAATTTGATTTTTTTTTTAAATATCACAACTTAATTTTTCAGTCCAACTTCTCGCTAGAAAATTTTTGAAATCTATTACGTTGCATTATTTTGACAAGGAAACCTCCGGAGGTCTCCGTTTCCGATTCGAAAGGAATCGCAATTTTTTGAAAGAACATGGTCTAAAAACCCCATGGGGTCATTCCACGTCAATTGGACCAAGAAGTATCATCCAATTCAGCAGTGGATTACTCGATAACCGCGATACCTACAAAAATGAAACTTTTCCCCATAGTTAGGGGTTTTGAACAGCTTTTTGATGATATTAAAGCTCTTTAATACAAGTATGGAAAAAGATTATGCTCTTAAGAAAGTCATAGCATTTTACGTATGTGTTACGTACTGCGCATGGCAGGTTGGTGTCGTCACGCGGTGGAGGTGGGTGGAGCAACCAATGGGGTGCAACGTTGTACGTGAACAGCTGATTTGATGCTTGCTCGCGCACTGCGCAGTACGTAAAACTTACGTAAAATCCTATGACTTTCTTAAGAGTATAATCTATTTCCATACTTGTATTAAAGAGCTTTAGATGATATCATAAAAATCAGTGTTGCCACTTTTTTCGTACAAAAAATTAGCTCAAAATGTTTTAAAACGTAGTTTTCATATCGTTCCGACTTTCAAAAATTCTGAAAAAATACATTATGGACAACTGTTCATGCTGAACAACATATTAAAAAATTGGGATGGTAACTTGTCGCAAAGTCGATTTAAAAAAATTTAAAGTTTCCAAAAAAAATGTGATTTTTTGATTTAAAACATGAAACAAAGTTTTGATTGGTAAAGTTGACCCATTTGACCCCTATTTTTACGTATCCGTTGAAAAATTTGAAAAAAACCTTTCACTCGGTAAAATGAACTCATTACCAAAAAAAACAAATTCTAAAAAATTCAAAAAATTAACAAATTTTAAATTGAATCTTTTCGAATTTTGATTTTTTTGTGATGAGTTCATTTTATCAAGTGAAAGGAGTTTTTCAACTTTTTCAACGGATACGTAAGAATAGGGGTCAAATGGGTCAACTTTAGCAATCAAAACTTTTTTTTCATTTTTTAAATCAAAAAATCTCATTTTTTTTTGCAAACTTTCAATTTTTTTAAATCGACTTTACGACAAGTTACCATCCCAACTTTTTAATATTATGTTGTTCAGCATGAACAGTTGTCCATGATGTATTTTTTCAGAATTTTTGAGAGTCGGAACGATATGAAAACTACGTTTTGAAACTTTTTGAGCCAATTTTTTGTACGAAAAAAAGTGGCTACACTGATTTTTATGATATCACCAAAAAGCCTTTCAAAACCCCCAACTATGGGGAAAAGTTCCATTTTTGTAGGTATCGCGGCTATCGAGTAATCCACTGCTGAATTGGATGATATTTTAGGTTCACTGAAAACTTTGACACCCCCTGGCTGCCGTTAAAAATGGGCTAGAGGGCTACAATTTGCGCCATCGGTCATCCCTTCGGAAGATCTTTCCACAGGAAAAATTTCAAAAAAATCGCCGAACCCCCTACCACTTCTTAGTCCAATTGACGTGGAATGACCTCTCCAAACTAATACAAAATTCCTCGAACTGAATTTCATCATTTCCGAGAAATCTGGAGCCTCCGGCGTTATTTTCGATTCCACCAAAGTGTTTGGAAATTAATTTGGGCAGCTGACGAGAATAAGTGATATATCGATTCTTAGCTGCCCAAATAAAGGTCTACACCTTTTGGAAAAATTTTCGGATTCGGGGTTGGGGGGGGCTTTTTGGATTTTTTTCCCTCGTGAATATTCTCTTTGAAAAAATCACCCTTGAGATTTGCCTGGCTAGAAATCGGGTCAAATGCGTGTAAAGTCGTTGAATAAGTTGAGAATAAGCCACAACTCGAGTTTTCGCTGCCCAATTGAAGTAATTTTCACGTTTCGTTGAGAAATTTCAAAATTCCGAAGAAATCAAAAATCCCACTTGGAGGCTCTAGAATGGCTCGGAATGGTGAAAATCGGTTCGAGAGAGTTGACACCATAGCATCGAGATTGATTTTTACCATTTTTACTGATCAAATAATTGAATAAATAAATATACCATCAATAGATGAGTTTTTTTGTTCGATTTTGAATTTTTTAAAATTTTCCAGAAATCAAAAATATAATTCGAGCAGTTGAAATTTTCAAACCTTGCTTTTTCCAAAATTCGTCATCCCGTTTGGTTGTTCAAATTGGAGACAGGCACCTAGAAACGTTTCCTTGCGAAAAGTGGAAGGGATTGGACAATTATCAATGTTTTTTTTCGATCGTTAAGGTCAACGTTTCCATAGTTTTTACCATAGTATTTTTTAGTACAATATAGTTATTCAAATGATTGGAAATTTGCTAGAAACAACATTATAGGGATGCTATTTTCGCTGTGTATTTTGTATGTGCGGATATTTATGGCAATATTACGTACTGTTTATTAACGATGGTTAATTATAGGTTTAACTTTTTGTCTTACAAGCCACGACTAAAGGTTCGCTAAAATTATAGTAATTTCGTGTAACGTTTGTAATTGAAATTTTTTTAAACGGATCAATGCGAGAACTATGACGTCAAAGTGTATTGTTGAAAATACGAAAAAAAAAAAAAAAAAATGAAAGAAGGAAAAGGAAAAAAGGAAAAAGCGATAAATAATTTGGCACGATAGTGAAGAAACGACGACGATGGTGAAAAGGTGAAGAGAGGAATGAGCGAAACGCCAAGTACGAGTAAAATGTGTCGTAGTGCATTATTTGTGAGTCGAGGTATTCGCCATTCGGCGTATGGCGCTTAAAAATTGAAGCTTGGGCGACTACGCCACGATTGGCATTGTAATACATTGTTGTTCGTGGTGCTTATAAGTACGAGTAGAAGAGAAACGACGATGGGACGTAGACGGTGGAGTAATTTAGCGGCTGCATCAACACGTTGTTTCGTGCTCATCTGTAATTAGGATCGGTTGCCTGTTGCTGAAATTGTAGCAGGTGACACGATATGGAGCTTTGGCCGTCGAAATCGTACATTCTTACTCGTACGTATCTTTGCCTACCTATCTGTATAGCCAAAATATCTAAGGTCGTAACGATGCCAGCTGGAAAAGGCTGTCTCAACCGATTTCATTCGTCAAAAATATTGTCGAAGAAAAGCGATGAAAATTCATCTGTCGTTTAAAGCTACTCGCTAGGTACGAGTACGTTATCGCGAAAAAACTCGAAAGTGAAGATTTTTGTTTTTTCGAGAGATTCTACTCGTAGATTGCAAACTGACGTAAAATTAGAATGTAAATTGCTCGTAGTCGTACACAATACGCATGTTGAACGTAATTGAATGCGGATTGTGATAAAAAAGACGCCTACGACTCGAAAACATGACACGTTAGCTATTAAAAAGTTGCCAAAGCGATAGATTTGTATGTGTATAAGGTGCATTGTCGCGTCGGCGCGCCAACTTGGACTATTTTGCAAAATAGTTGGAAAAACTACGACCAAAGTTTATGCGGAAGTTATATAGCGGTTTTTCTTTTCTTTTCATTTTTTTTTTTTTTTATTTTTTCTATTTTTTTACATAGGAATACATCGAGTTTTAAAACGTTTTTTCATCTCTTTGCGCGGCGCGGCGCGTACATACGTCACCGAGTTAGCATCAAATTTCGCCTCGGCGAAAACTTTTTTACAGCTTTCGAAGAACGAAGCTGGAAATATTTTAAAAGACCTGCTGGTCGACTCTCTTCGACTCCGACTACGCAGTTCGAATTGATGAGTCGATGGCGACGAGACGCGAGAGACGCGCAGCCGTTTGCAAATCTTCCAGTTTGTAAGAATTTTTTCTTCTCAAATGTCAAAACGAAAAACTATGTAGAAAGTTTTTTTCTTTACTCTTTACAGGGTTTTCTTTTTTTCCCCGTTTAGTATATGTATTACCTTTGTATTGTAAATATCTTCCTGACTTCCTACGTAGGTACCGTTTTTTTTTCTTACACGTAGGTATATTTAAATAAACCTGTTGGTAGAAAGGGCGAAATGGAGCTTATATATTTCCCGAGAGCTTCTCAAGGTGACTGTTACTTGACCCTTGATGAGACCGGAATCGCTCTTCAATGACGTAAAATCACAAAATAGCGCATATTTTTATCTACCCAACACTGTTTTTTTTTTTAGTTTTTTTTTGGACGGGTGATCTTTTGAATTGATGACTTTTATCACGAATAAATACAAAATCGATTGAGCAGTCATCATCAAAAGATCGCCTGAAAAAAACTGAACCAACATTTTTTTGAAAACTGTGTCCCTAGTTCTTCAACTTCAAGAGTTTTTACCGGTGGTGGCAGTTGACATGGAAATCACCTCGCCCGTTGTGCAAAAAATTTACAAAAAAACATTTTTCAACTTTTCTAGCGAACTTTTTCTTACCAGTTTTCCAGTTTTGTAGAAATCTATCCGCCTGCCCTCAAATTTTGCAACTTTTTTCTTCTCTGATCTCATAAACCTTCCACGCTCTCTCGAAAAATCAATCACCATATTTTTTTCTTGGATTGAAAATTTTTGTAGGTAGTGTAACGTTTAATTTTAGCTCGATTTATTGACTTGTGATCAAATTTTACCAGCACCCTAATAGTCCGACATATGACCATAGGAGTAATTGCCCCCCCCCCGCCGATCCTCCGGGACAACTTTTTTCTTAAAGGGGACATCCTAAGGAACATTTTAAAGCAAACTTGCCCAAAAAAACGTTGGCCTTACTTACAAATGGCGGTTACAAAGGTAGGTCGAAAGATCATGCAAAAATTTACCACCTGTCAAAATTTCAAGTGCTAAAACGCGTTTTTCGATTTTTGGTGAATTTTTGAAAATCCAATTTAGGCCAAAAATGAGGAAAAAATCAAAATTTTACCAAATTGACCAAGAAAGCTGAAATTTGGGATATACCCTGTTTTCGACATGCCAAATCGATTGGAAACGGTTACAACCCGTTTTGAGCAGTTCTGGGGCCTCCAGTAGGTTTTGGAAACTCGAAATTCTCACAAAATTCCATCAAATTGGAGTTGTAAAGCTGAAATTTATTCTGTAAACTAATTTCAATACGCTACGAAGTACTGCAGGTGAATTTTAAGTCGTTTTGGAGCCTCCAGTGACTTTTTGAAAATTATTGAAGCCTCCAGCGGATTTTTCAAACCTTAAATTTTCACAAAATTTCATCAAATGGAGATGGAAAGCTGAAATTTACTCTACACTCCAATTTTAACACCCTCTGAGGACGACTTCAGGTGGGTTCAAGTCATTTTAGAGCCTACAGCGACTTTTTTGAAAATTACTGGAGCCTCCAGTAGATTTTTGAAACTTGAAGTTCCCGCAACATTGATTTATCAAATGGAGTTGGCAAGCTGAAATTTACTTCGCAGACTACATGATGGTTTCAAATGGTTTTGAAGTTTCCAGCTACCTTTAGGAAATTTCAATTTTCTAAAAAAACGCCATACAGCCTTTTAAAAAGTCGCTGGAGGCTCCAAAACGACTTGAAAATTGAAATCCACCAGTAGTTAACTTCGTAGCATATTAAAATTAGTTTGCAGAACGAATTTCGACTCTCCATCTCAGTTTGATGAAATTTTGGGGAACTTTCATGTTTCAAAAATCTACTGGAGGCTCCTGTAATTTTCAAAAAGTCGCTGGAGGCTCCAAAACGACTTAAAATTCACCTGCAGTACTTCGTAGCGTATTGAAATTAGTTTGCAGAATAAATTTCAGCTTTACAACTCCAATTTGATGGAATTTTGTGGGAATTTCGAGTTTCAAAAAACTGCTGGAGGCTCCAGAACTGCTCAAAACGAGTTAAAACTCTTTCCAATCGATTTGGCATGTCGAAAACAGGGTATATCCCAAATTTCAGCTTTCTTGGTCAATTTGGTAAAATTTTGATTTTGTCTTCATTTTTGGCCGAAATTGGATTTTCAAAAATTCACCAAAAATCGAAAAACGCGTTTTAGCACTTGAAATTTTGACCGGTGGTGAATTTTTGCATGATCTTTCGATCTACCTTTGTAAGGTTTGAAAAATTTCGTGCAAGTCCTATGTTGAAACGCAAAATCTGCGATTTCGGCTGACCTGCCAGTCAAAATGGCCGCCATTTTGTAAGTAAGGCAATCTTTTTTTGGACAAGTTTGCTTTGAAATGTTCCTTAGGATGTCCCCTTTAAGAAAAAAGTTGTCCCGGAGAATCGGCGCGGGGGGGGGGGGGGGGGGGTGCAATTACTCCTATGGTCATATTCCGGACTATAATTCTTGATTTAAGATTCGAACTCAAATTTTTAAAAATGTCAAAATCGTCCTTTTTTTCAACAAATTACTGAAAACTTATCATAATATGTACCTCTAGAATTTGACCCCTCGAATCGATTGCAATAATTCTCGGAACGATCCAAAGCGTACTACAGCACAAGTTGACTTCACTTCTGCAATTCAAAATTATTCGCAATAGGTATTGCCCCCAAAAACAACAGGGTGATTCCATCCATTGAACGTTCTTTTTTTGGTTCCTGCAAAATCATGTCAAAATTTTGAGTTTTTTCGACTTGTAAAAAAATATGTAGATACATTTTTCAACTCTTGCCCTAGTCGATGGAACAGGTCGAAATTATGGCAGGGTTAAATTTTCAGCTTCCGAAATTGATGATTTACCTTATCCTGGAGTGATTTGAAATTGCTAGAGAAAAGTCAAATTTTGCTGGAAACTCTAGATCTAGATAGATTCGAAATTTGTTGCAATCGATTCCAGGAGTTGACTTTAAGAAGCGGAAGAAGTTTCGAATAAGTCTCTACAAAAATTGAAAATTTTGGATTTATTTAAAAATTGAGGTTTTCCAACTTGTAAAAAAATACACTTTTCAACTCGTCACCTCGAATTTACGATTCATCTATTTTATGTGATTCGGCTTCCGAAATTAATTACAAAGCTTTCTGGAGTGATTCGAAGTCCTTGGAAAGAAGTCGATTTTCGCTCTAGACTCTAGATTGGCTGGAAAATGATGTCAATCAATCGAAGCTTCAGTACGTATAAACCGAGTTACAGATTTTCATCTCTGTATTTATTCTTTTTGTAGAAAATTATTATACCTACCAGTAGGAAATTTCAGCTCGTAATTTCCAAAAATTCTCCAAAAATCGAAAAATCAACTTTGGCAGCTAAGAATTGGGCTCTAAAGTCTTGGTGACGCGACATGCTTTTTCATAAGCTCGATCGGAGAGAACGAGTTGTATAGGTTCGCTTGTAACGTGGATCATTTCTACCATGGTTGGTTTAATTTCGATTGAAGGAGGAGATTAATTCGAATTCGATCGGATCATTTACAAATTAGGTATTCAAATTCCTTCGTTCGATTGCGCTTAAATCAAACACTGTGGCTCCTTCGAGGCACCCTCAACTAACTACGAGAATAAGATTTACAACGCGTAGATACTTATTCGAAGAATACTATAAGTACACGAATTTACGATGTGCGAGTTCTGACCAGGGCGTGGCTATCTTTGAAAATCGTTTCATGATTTATTTATACAGTTTATAATATAAACGAGGCGAAAACTTTTCCAAAGTACAAAACTTAATAGGCACTACGCAGTACGCACATTGGTCGAGTGCACTTTTCGTTTTGCGTACCTACTCGTAATATTCGCGATACGCTATTAATTACCTAACCCTGCGGGCCAAGTTTACCAATTTAATTAGGTAATACGTTGTAAAAATACTCTCGCACAAAAGCATCGCGTCAGTTTCGATGAATTTCACTTTGCGAGTACGACGAACTGTCCGCTCGCGTCGCATGTCATGTAAATTTTTACAAAGGGTAGGTCTATAGTATTCACTTGTACCTGCTCTAGACTGCACAGTAGTTGGGTAATACCTTCGCTATACCTTTATTATCGCAACTATTTCACATAGCTATACAATAACACGACTAAACTTACTCATACCTCATCACCTACTTGTAGGTCATATAACTATTCGGCTGGGATGGCGTCGTCGTTTTTTTTTTTGTTTTTTTTGTCTTCTATTTTAACGCTTCTAGCACTATTTTCGGATATAAAAAATCTAAAAATACCCAAATGTATCGTCGTCTTTATTTTTTTTCTACCTTTTTTTTTTGCCTTCTAAAATAACGCCACGCTGATACATCGAACAGCTACCTATTTAATTCATTCGAAGCAAACGAACCGCAGCACGTTGCACGCGATTCGTCAATAAATACCTCCAAATGGTTACACGTAGGTACCTCGAAAAAAAGAAAATAATATTTATATATACGTCGCGTAAGCGTATTTACACAACGACCGATTAAAAATAACCTATCCTCGTTCAACTTTCGAGCTTTGATTTCGAGAGGGGAAAAACTTGAGAAAATCTGTCGTCGCTCGCGCTTGAGATTTTCATCGGCAAATTTCATTTCTCAAGTTCAAAACTGATAATTGCAGCTGAGGAACGTAGGTACAAACTTCAAGAACAGAACAGATATTCGTGGAAGGGGGGGGGGTGAAATTAGCGAAAATCACAATCGAATATGATCATCAAAGTTACCGACCTGGACCACACGAGTGATACCAACTATTTTTTTTCTAAAGGAGGAAGTAAATTTAGGAGCCAGAGGGCGAAAAAGTAAAAATACCTACCAAAAAAAGAAAAAAAGAAAACGTTACGATACGATAACTGTAACTAAGCAATAAATAGATACCGCACAGACTACGTAAAGTTCACTCTAAAAGACTTCTCCACTTTTCCTCTCTTCGCTGGAAAAAAACACAACCAAACACGACGTCTTCATCCTTTAAGCTTAGTTACATTTTATCTGAAAATTTTCAGTTTTTATAACGACATTCTCGTTTCTTTTTTTTTTCAATTTTTTTTTTTGTAAGGCAACCAAAAAACTAATAATAAATTCCAAAATCTTAAAAACCAACGAAGCTGTAAAATTAACCATAAAATACGCTCGACAACGGAAACACCAATTTTTTTTCTTTTACTCATTTAACTTTGCTCATTTTACCTCGTAAAAAATGTAAAAATTTCTAACGTATAAGTATTATAGAAGAGCAAAAAATGTCTCCGAAACGTTTATTAAGTACTTTCACTTTCCTCATTTTAAAACTCGTACTTCGTTTCAAATAATATAATATCCGCTCCCTGCCCCTGCCCAGTGCCCATCCATGTTCGCGTAAAGAGGTCGTTTTTATAACTTTTTTTCTCTCTTCTTCTTCTTGCCAAGCAAATTTCCCATTACTCTCAATTGGTTAACGATAAAAAGCGGCCTTGGAGATATCCGAAAAAAGGGTTGGCGATGTTATAAAAGCCGTCTGATTATCCGAAAAACACATAAAATATTACAACGTCGTATTCAATGAACCGCGAAATGTTTCTCGAATTCGATAAATTTCTCACAAATCTTACGTTTATTTACCGGATATTTTAGCTAAACATCGTATATGTATACTCTTGTATAAGCTATACGTATTTGCCGAATTAACCTGTTGGAAAGCTGCGATTGCTGAATGAATTCAGCATACCTACCGAATCGAGTTGCATTATTGTTGCTTCTTTTGCCATATTTTTCGTATTATAAGCGCGAAGGTAGCTTAAAAAACCAGAATGCCAATAAAAGGCTTTATATCGAAGGACTCGGATTCGTTTTCTATAATGTATGTTTATGTCTACGTGAAAAAAAAACGAGAGTGCTTCGTAACACGGGGGGGGGGGAGAGGCGTTGAGCTATTTTTTGGTAAAATTGAGATAATACAAAATAAGTACAATGGTACATACCTATTTGAAAAAAAAAATTATCAAAGCTGCTAAAATTAATTCATATTTTTTCTGTATTACGCTGAGGATTTCAAACATGGTGTAAAAAATTATGGAGTCCTAAAAGAGATGGATTTTGAGGGAAAACGACTCAATTACACTCATGTTGATCTTTTGAAAACTGGAAAAAAATCTTTGATCAATTTCCAATAAGTGTTTCGAATAATAATTGACGCTTCGTGTTTCACTGAAGTTACGTCAAGTCTGAATTTTGAAAACTTGAAAAAATCACCAATGAAATGCTAAAATGATGTCAAACTCGTAAGGGACTGATTTCGTGATATGTTGTCAGATTTTTGAAAGCTCGAAATAATCCTGTCGAGTTCCTGAAATTATGTCGGACATTTTGTTAGACTTTTGAAGTGTGGATTTCCTTCGACAAAAAAAGAAAAGTTTCCAATTCTGTTGCGAGATCTGAAAATAGACACGAGTTGAATCGTGTATTTTTACCGAAGGTACGCTTTTCGCCTTTTGTGATTGTATGATAATCGGAGGTGTCTGAAATTCTGAATGGTTCGATTATTGGAAATTATAGCTGGAGTATTTTCTAAAAGTGGGAAGCCTTATCGAGTGTTCGATGATGAAAACGTACTCGTACAGCTATCGATAAGTCGTGTATCGCTATTGTATCATGTATGGGTACTGGGTAGGGTAGTTCCTACTCAAAGAGGTACGCGTATTTAGATTTCAAAGAGTGCTGCAGATGGTAATTCTATCGCATATGAATTACTGTCAGTGAAAAACCTGTAGTAGGTACTTTTCCTTGCTATTCGAGTGGTATAGGAATAGATTCGTTCATTTTTATTAAAATCATTACTTTTAGTGGCTCTTCTGTACCTTCCTACTATAATCGTACATGCTATTGAGTATTCTTAACGCGCGAATACGAGTATAATGTGAAAAAAAATAAAAAAGCGCATCATGTGGAGCAACACGTAGGTACGACTATTTTGTACTTCTGATTCCTTTTTATAAAACGCTAATCTGTTGCTCATCTTTTTACGTATTGAAGCACCTTTTCTTTTCTTTTTTTTTTTCTTCTTTTCTTATACGTATTTTCTACTTTTTCACGTTACAGATAGCGAAAAAAAAAGAGGGGCCGAAAAGACGATAATGGCGTGAAAAAAGAAACGTGAAAATCTGCACCGTGCAGCGCCGATGAAAAAAGCGAACGCGATTTTTGAAAAACGAGGACGCGAAAGAAACCAGCAGAGAGTTGTTTCATCGAGAGCTGAAAATTAAAAGGTAAGCGGTTTTTAAACTGACACGATTTTCATATTGTTTACAAACCAAATGAAGCGTTGAAAAATAAACTCTCGGACGTGTTTTTGCCTCGAATTTCTACGAAATTCACTCGTAAAAAAACATTCTGGCAGCGCTTAAAAAAAAATCTTTCGTAAAAAAACACGAGCGTTAAAATCGATGACGCGAAAACAATTAATTCGAACTTGTTAAATTTTAATCTCTCATTGTTCATTATTTCGATGGAAACACGACAATGGTATAGTCTGATCGTTTGTAGAATTAAGCTATTTGATTTTTTTCAACGCTCGAATTGGTAGGTAGATTGGTATGTTTTATTTGTATACGAAACTTGGCGATTTTAAGCTTCGAAATTTACATGTTTTTCGAAAACGGTGGCTTATGTAGTTTGAGGTTACGCATCGGGTGATTTTTATTCGAGCCAAGGTTCGATTGTCTGTATCATTGTTTTTATGCACTGATGAAAAAAATAAAATAAAACTGTGTGTAAAAAATTATTTCGCAAATTTGAAAGCGATCGGGAATTTTTTTCGAGTTTAATGATGAAACATTCAGAAAAGTTGAAATTTTTTTTGGATTAGATTTTACGGAGGAAAAAAGAACGATTGACTTTGGTTTTTGCTTAGACATAGGAAAAAAACATCAGAAAGGGCTGCACCCTCACATTTCCATACCTATAGCGCTGTGCTAGATCGAAAGTGAAAACGACGAAAGTTAGTCTTAAAAAACTTGGATTTTGATTTTTTTTAAATGTGAAAAATAATGTTTCAGTTCGGAAAACAAAGTTTTTAGTCAAAAGTTTCACTATTTGGTACCTACTTGGTACCTCGAAGTCATATTTCGCTATTCCAACCTCACAATATTATTAATTAGGGGCTTACATTAGGCAGCGCTGAAAAAAACAAACGAACAAAAAACCGAAGTGCCTGCCCATCTAGCTTTAAAAAATTCACTGTTTTACTTGAGAATAATTTTACTACTGAAATGCAGTATTTCACTGTACAATGAATTTTACTCTAAGCTTTGAAAATTTTCTTTTCGAGTTTACGATAGGTATATACTTTGTATAAACTCTTTCTTGTTATTTCACATCTTTCTCTTACGAAAATAATCGTAGAACTGCATGTTTTAACCCTTCAACATCCCCGAGTAGATTTCAAAAAATTTTCATGCGAGAAGTTTTTGACTGAAAAATACAAAACATAATGTTGCGATGTTTGGAAAAATTTCAAGTCATCACTCGCTTGGGAAATTAAAGGTATTCTCAGTTCTGTACTGAAGCCAAATTTAAAGATATACAGACGGAAACCAAAGGATGGTTGATCGAAATTTGCTGTAATCTTTGAAATTTATTACCTGTTTTTTTTATTCCATCTCCTCAATTTTGTTCGACACTTCGAAGGGAAAATTTAGGGAAAATTTTAAAGCAGCATTAAGGTTACATTACTTTTTTTTTGACAACTCGAGTGCTCAAAACAAGAAATTTTCATATCACGACAAAAGGAGTCAGGTGTTGCGGAAGTTTGAGATTTGATTTTTGAGTTTTGAGATTCAGAAAAAATTTGATCGGAGAACTGAAATTTTTGGCACTAGGTAAACTATTCAACATCCGATTGCTTGAAAAAAATCTTGGAATGTTTGAAGACTTTGGAAAAACGAAAAATTCGAATGCAATATTTTGCTTCGCCCATCCCCCTCCCCCTCTTGAAAAATCCTAAGTGTAACTTAAAAAATGTCTTGCTAAAAGTTCTGCTGAAATTCTGCTTTTTTATTTTGAAATTTTGTTGGACACCTTTATAAAAATTAAATTAAGGAACTGACATTTTTGGCAGTACCCAAGTACACAAAATTTAATGTTTTTGAACTTGAATAATTTTCATTTTTGATCAAATTAAAATTTGTGTTGTGAGCAAAAAAGCTCTGGTAAAATTTTTATTTTAGAACTCGAAGGGGAAAATAAAATGTAGCGTAAAATTATAAAAGTGATGAGAAATCTTCATCCCGAATTGAACAGTTTTCTGTTCGAAAATCTTGATGCTGTGAATAGGTACTAGGTAGTGGTGCAAAAGAAACTGGTTCCAATTTCGGACCATTAATGCGAGTGAAAGGTTTGAATTTTCATATAAACTGGTTTTAAAATATCGCATTTTTCATTTCAAATTCATCTAATGAACATACGAAGCTCTCGTTTATGACATTTTTTTTCAAAATTATCTCGCAGATTTCACGACATTGACGTTGGAAACATGCGAAAGTACACTATACGAGTAACGTATAATTTACGTTTCATTGGGAATTCACTCGCTCTCGTGGTTGGTTTAGTGTGGAAAATACGAATTTTTATGATTGAACGCTTTTTGTTTGGTTGGTAAAAATGAAATTTTCAAATGCTCGCGCTTGTGAAAATGAATTTCATCGTGTTTACCTACTTATTTAAATTTCTTCGCATTTTTGGCTGACGATTGCGTTTTAAAAATGTGAAATACGCGTATGGCGGAGCTGCTGCCATATTCATGCTTGAGTTTGGTTGATATTATAAGTAGGTACATACATATATATGTGTACCTAAGTCGTACCTTCCATACTTGCACTATTTTTGTAGGGGTTAAACGAGTATTTAATGACTTTGTTAGTGAAATCTACAGGTAAATAAGCCAATAATGGTAGGTACGTGTAGGAACAAGATGAAATTTTCGTTGACATTTAATTTATTGTTCTTTTAACCTTAACGAAACGAAACGACTCGACGAAACAGTTGTCTAATTTAAGAGCATCTAAACCGAAGTATCGACAAGCACATAGTTCGATAAACCAACGGCTGACTGTTTTTATTACCTGGGTATCTGTTTCTGTATCTATACCTTTTTTCTTTCGTCTTCCCTCTTTTACACTCTATGGTTTTTTTCTGCTTTCGAATGCATTCTTTTTTAATGCCTAATTTGGGTGTAGTGTCCTTAAGTATAAAGTCGCAGAACTTGGGTCAATGCTGATGATGATGATACCTAATACGTAATAATACCAACGAAGAACTACTATGTACGTACGAGTAGAGGTATACTCGTATAGCGAGCTTGATTTATTATTATCGACTTTTAAATATTACCCATTTGTAAATTGCCAACCGAATAGAGTTTGTAGTCGCGAATTTTGACAGCTGAAATAAATAACGTCGTGCCGGATGTACGAGTAATATTATCATGTGACATGTCGTGTATGCGGTGTAAGGTAGGTTATGAAGAATTGCGATATTTTTGTGGATCCCTTTACCTACGGGGACTAAAAAAATATATATGTGAGAAATCGAGAAGTACGGTAGTGAAAAGAGAAAGAAAATCGCAGGATTGAAAACTCTCAAAGTATATGAAATAGTCGTCTCGTTTGATGTTCAACTTGTAAATTTATGCAATAAGAAATTTTACTAAAGGTATTGATAGATGAATTGACGTGGCGTGGGAAGAATTTTATACTTTGCGATCGAGCAAACCTCATTACCAGTTCCATAAATTTTCTGACCGATTCTAATCCTTAGGACCCATCATCGAATTATAGTATGATTGTGTACAAAAAAAAAAAATGTCCAAAGGTCTCCTCGAGGTTTTTTTCTCTTAGAGAAATGTCACTTGGAAAGTCATAGATCACATTTACTGGCTTCAAAATCATTCCAAACGAAAGTAAAGAGAATTTCGCATCTGTTGAACGATCCATTTTTAAGAAATACGTCAAATTTATAAACACAATTTTGTTCTTGAAAATTTGTAATTTTTTGCTCAAAAACGGCCATTTTTAAATTACGAAGTCGCTGCTGGCAACGTACTAAAGATCGAAGTATAAAACTTCAACTCGGCCATCTAACACACCAAGTTCAGAAGAATCTTAACGAATTTCGCTATACATCATACCAGAACTACTGTGCTAACCTAGAACCAGGTAGTAAAGATGTTTGGAATGCAACCAAACGAATTCTGAATCCGCAAACACCTGCAACCTCTCAAATTGTCTATAACAACCACACAGCCACCTCCGACATGCGATAAATGCAAACTATTTGCTGACTATTTTGAAAACTGCTTTAAACCTCATACTCAAGACATCAACCATGTGAACCAATCAGCAACATATCAGCATTTACAGTTTACGTTACAAATTCACCAAAGTCTCCGAACTCGTGTTTTGAATTAAAAACTAAAAAATCACCTGGCCTGGATAACATAAATAATCAACTTCTCAAGAACATGCCAATCTGTTGTCCTAGAATAATCCGGGTTATCTTCAACGCTTGCCTAAAACAAGGATATTTCCCTCAAGAATGGAAAAAAGCAATCATCGTTTTAATCCCAAAGAAAAGTCCTGAACCAACTTCTCCTGCTAGCTATAGACCAATATCAGCCTACTGACTTCACTTTCCAAATTACTAGAACGTATCATCTTGAAGCGCTTAACTGATCATACCAACAGACACAAAATATTGCTACAGTTTCAGTGTGGCTTTCAAAAACATACAGCAACAACACATCAACTCCATCATCTTAGCGAAATTATCCACCAAGGTTTTGAAAATGAACAGTACACCGCCACAGCGTTTCTCGACATTAAACAAGCTTACGACTCTATATGGCATTTCGGTCTCCTACAAAAATTGCAGAATACTCAAGTACCTCGTTACTTATTTTGATATTATCAAATTGTTCCTATCAGACTGTTACTTCCAGATTTGCATCAACGATTCACTTTCGGACCCTAAACCTATCTTCAGAGGTGTACCTTAAGGAGCTGTTTTAAGCCCTACGCTTACGAAAATTTAAAAGTCACCACTGAAATAGTAAAGAGCAAAACTTCACCAAAGTGACCTAGAAAGCTGAGATTTGATATATACCCTATCTTTAATCAGCCGAATTGATTGTAAATGGTTTCGAATCTTTTCGAGTTGTTTTGGAGATAGAAGGTGGAAAACAGAAATTTACCATGTGCTGTAATTTCAACATCGCGACTGGGAAGTGGTTTTGAGCTGTTCTGAAGCCACCAGCGACATTTTTAAAATTTTGGAAATTCCAAATTTTGGTGCCATAAAAATTCTACAAATTGCAGTTCATTTTGACAGATTTTATGACATTCTTTGGAAAACTGAACCAAAACAGCTTAAAACCATCTTCAGTCGACTCGGCAGTCGGCACGTTGAAATTAGAGTATCGAGTTAATTTTTAGCTTTACAACTTTCCGAGATAAAATTTAGCGAAAATTTTGCTGGAGGCTGCAGAGCTGCTCAAAATGGATAGAAACCGATTCCAATCGATTTGAAGGATTGAAAATAGAGTACATATCAAATTTCAGCACTCTACGTCAATTTGGTGAAATTTTGATTTTTCCTCCCATTTTTTGGCCCAAATTTGATTTTTAAAAATTCGCTAAAAATCAAAAAATGCGCTTTGTGCCATGAAATTTTAACTAATGATGTACTTTCACACGCTCTTTCGATTCAGTTTTGTTCAGAAATTATTATCTGAAAGTGCCACCAGCAGAGCCGTTGAGAAGGGGGCAAGGGGACGGTTTGCATGGATCCGCGTTTTCCGAGGGTGGGGGGGGGGGTTGCAAAAGAAGGGCCTGTGGTGAAACGAAAACCAGTTTTTTTAGTTCTCAAAACACAAATTTTTAAAATTTTTTGATCTCGCTTCGCTGGGGCTTGTTTTCTTTTCTTTTTCAAAATTCTTTCCAAAAAAATAGCATTCATCTATTCAAGTTTTGAAGCACTTCTCGCGTAAAAAGTATCGTTTTTATGCCTCTAGAAATACAAATTTTCAAGAGCTGTCGCCCTCAATTGGGCCTGTTCTCTTTTCTTTTTCGTAAATTACCATCCTAAAAATAAATCTTTCAAATTCTGAAATTTGAAAGGCCAAAAATAAACTTCTTGCAGAAAGTACAAATTTTCAAAGGTTGTCCTCTTTTTTTTCAAAATCAACTTTCAAAATAAAAACGTCGTTTGTAGGTTTCTCGAAATTAAATTTTTTTAAAAATTTGCCCTTGCTCCGCTCGGATCAAATTATTTTTTGTTTTGAAAATATGAAAAAAATCAGATTTTTGTCCCCAAAAACTAAAACAGAAAATGAAAATTTCATGTCATAGTTATATTTTCTCCGGGCCCACATTGGCTCTTAACTGGCCTGGCCACCAGGTGGCCCACCAGAACCATTCGGTCTATTTACCATAATTTTTATGCAATTTAGCGCACGTTGATTGCTATCTTTAAAAACGAATGATACCAATTTGAACATTTCATCTGTCTTAACAACATTCTTGAGAAAATGATGAAATTTTTCAGCTTAAAATTTAACGTGCTTAAAAAATTTTCAAATTGCAACTTTTTTCGATTACTGCGGTTAAATGTTAAACCTTGCTTTATACATAAATTATCACACTATCCAAAACCACAATTTGGCGGTCAATTTTCCCACTTAAATATGGGCAAATTTGGGGGTAATAACTTCACAATGAACTGCCTTATGCACTCGATGGCATGCTTAAAAGTATAGGTATACTCGTGAAATGCAAAAGAAACGCGTTACTTACCAATTTGGGGAACTTCGAAGGGTCGCTTCCCTCTGTAAGGGTAGTAATTGAAATTTTTAGATAATTTTGGATTTTCTTCGATGACGTTTTCGCCCACATCTTGTACTTCGTTTTGCGAAAACAAATCGTCGTAATTGGCGAAAGGTTCGTCGTCGGGCGAGTAATGATTCCGTTTATCTCGCGACGCTGCCTTTGACGACGACGACGACGACGACGACGAAGAAGACGACAACGATGATGAGGAAGCTGCTGATGACGACGATAAAGACGAGGACGGCAAGCCGTGATGAGCGACGACGTGATTTTTAAGCAGAAAATTCCTAGCCACCGGTTTCAGTGCGTTGAAGAAATTGTGTTTTTTATCGAAAGACCAAGTTTTTTGCTCGAGATCGGTATATTTGGTAGACTGTTGGAGGGCGCGAGTCGGTGATTGTCTGTAAGCTGATGATTTCTGGCCATGGCCATCGGCCGGATTGCCGCCATCGCCGCCGCCGCCACCGCCGCCGCCGTTATCACTGTAACCCATCGGATGCTTTAATCTCGGTGGCCTGGTCGCGCTCGAAATCAGATACGAGCCGTCACTCAAAATCGCCGCCGACAACGGTATAAACGCTCCGAAAATTAATAACAAATTCCCGAATGCCCCGGGCGTCATTTTGACAAATTCACGCGATTTTGAATTTTGTTGGAAATTTTATTTTCCTTTTTTTTTTTTTTTTTTTTTTTTTTATCAATATTTTCGTACTAAGCTCTGCATAACCGCGGCAAAAAATTACGAGTAAAAATGGTGGTCGTCGCGAAAACCGTCGTCGAGAGAGAAGAGAAAATTCGTCGTAAAACCGGATCAAATGTAGGATTACTAAACTTCAGAAGCTTTACGAAGCGTATCTTACTCTAAAAGCCGTCACTTTGGGTGTTCATGTTTCGGTGGTAATTCCATACAACCCACTGTGTCGATTGGCACCCACGCAACTTTATACCATTGTACTACATATAAAGAATACCAATTCGGCGCATGCACATTATACTTCGCAATGCTGTAACGTCGACCGACCAAAAAAATCTTCCCGCACGAATTATCGCCGCCAGTTCTATTCTGCCCTTTTACTTGTATTCCTCTCTAGTCTCTACGAGTATGTTTGCAACTTATTCTAAATTTTGTTTTTGTTTTTCTCATTTTATTTTCATTTTTTTTCACCCCTTTCTGTCTTCTTTCTTTCTTTCGTTTCGATATCGTACACGGGCTAGACGATGTTTACGTATGGTTGACGCTCGTCGTCGACTATGCCATGCCATGCCATCATGTACGTATAGGCTTTCTCAAGTCCCAATACACGCGTATATATAAATCTTTGGGAAAAAAATTTTCAACTTGCATTTCCACGAGCTGATGATTTATCGTCGCATCGCTCGACAGACTTGTAAAAACCGAAAGACGACGAGAGTGTGTAACTCGATTAAATCACTTTATCATTTATTGTATGTTTTCTGTGTGTGGGGGGGAGGGGGAGGGTTGGATGAAAAAAAAAGACGAAGGCGTATGACGAGGATAATTTTTACTGCAGATTGTAAATTTTGTCGGTTGAACGAAATTTTTTTTCTAATCTCAACAGACTGCGTACGAAGGAGGACAAAACATATGAGCGAGATGCTGCAGGACGTATGACGTGAAAAATGAATTCGACTTTTTCGACCATCGTGTGATTGTTTTTCTCGTTGGTTGTTGCGGTTTTTTTTTTTTGGTGCCTCCTGTTCTGCGAAATAATATTCGTGTTTGGGCGTTTTTATCATTTTCGTGTCCACTAAACTACATACGTATATGTATTTTGCTGGCTAAACGAAAATGAAAATACCGAGAAGTAGACCGGTATGCCGGTTCCAGACTATGCGCGAATCACCACGAAAAAAACATGATTCGCGAATATATCGCGAACTGCGAATAGTGTGTAGATCACATTTCGCACCTGTTCGTGGTGATTCGCAATCATCACGAATCAGTTTTTTCACGTTTCGCGTTTCGCGCCCGATCTCTCGACCGGGCGGTTTTTAGACGAATCGTCAAAGGGATTCGCGATTCGTTGACGAATTTTCAAGTTCGTTCTTGTCAAATGTACATATATCGACGAAATACGAATAGTGTGTAGAGTGCAAATTCGAGGTGTTTCGTATTTCATCATTTTTATCGCGAATCCTTCACGAATCTCAAAATGCGAACCACGAAACGCGAACCGCGCATAGTCTGGAACCGGCATTATGGTGGAAAATTAACGAGGTTTTTCGCCTGCTTTTTCGTTATGTCATCTGTTATATGAATCACGTCTTGATTCTGTTAGATAGCACACTTAGGCACCTCCTCTGTTGTTACAGCTCAGCTCGACTCGACTCGACTCTTTTCCCGCACTATGTCTATATAGCGTTTATCTGTATCGCTACATTTGCGCGCAATACGTGGATATTTTGCGACAAAAAGAAACGGGATTTGGATTATATTTTTCACGAAAATTAAACCTATTTTTTCCTTCTTTTTTGGTACTGTATTATTTTTTTTCTAAATTTTTACACGCTTGTATAATAATAATGCGGAAGGAAATTTTTCGAAAAGTAACCACCTTAACCCTGTAGTGGGCCATGACTCGTATTTTGGGTTTGGAAAATAAAAGAAAAAAAATATTCGTCAAATTACTGGCGTCTTTTTGCCTTCTCAACGTTGTTTTAAAATGATTCCGTTGCTAACAGTGTTGCTCGTTTTGCAAACGTTAAAATACCTCGATTGAAATCAGCGGGTTAGGAGTAATGAAAAAATAACGCGATAAGGAGTAACCTGAGGATGGTCCAGCATCAGCGTGATTGGCGGAGTTTCTGAGGTATCTTTAAGATGAGAAGGAGGGCGAGGAGTCGTGTATTTTTCGCGTTCTTTTTGGAAGAAATATTCGCGTCGAAAGGTGACTTTAAAACGAGCGTTGTTTCTTTTGATTTTTTGGCGCCGATTTTGGCGGGCTTTTGAGTATGGAATTCGCGAAGTGTAATTACTCGATTGTCTGAAATGATTTGGTGATTTTTTTTCACAAATACTAGAATTTGATGGGGGTTTCGATTTTTGGTCAAATTCAGATTAATTCCGTAAGGTTTTTAATTTTCGGACAAAATTCAGATTTTTCATTTTCATGTCGCCATCATTGACCCTCCAATTCCACTCTCCCACGTGAGGCTAGCTTTAGACTGCTTCAACTTGAAGGCAATCTGTTTACAGATTTTTTTAAGGTACCTGGTTGAAAGCAGTTTTCAAAATATTCGCCAAAAATTCCTAAAGTTCAAAGTTGAGTGTTTTTTTGAAAGCTCGATTTTGAAAAGCTCGCCAAATTTTGTAGCTGTAACCGAAAAATTTGAAAAAAATCTGCGAAGCGTGTATTTCTATGATTCATAGCTACCTAAGTATGAACTTTTCGTGATGAAATTCGCAAAACCATGAGAGGTACTTGGAGAGCGAATGATTGCGATTTTCGTTCAAAAGAAATTGTGAAGGAAATCGGAGAATCTAAACCGAAAACTGAGCTTGTTTCACATGTAATCGTCGTGCTATAAAATTGTATATTGAAAAAATTCAAGCATTTTGTAAAAATTTCACAAATGAAGAAAATTGAAAAAAAATGTAAATTTTAAAAATAAATATATCTGCCTATTTGATTTTTGTTCCCCCTCGAAATTCATGTGCAGAGAATAACTGAAAAATTTGTACTCTCGCCAGGCGAGAAATAATGGAAAAACGCATCCAGATAGCTTAAATTTTCAATAAATGAAAAATTCTGTTCGTATACAAGTTGGAAATTATATTTTGTATTCTTTCCTTAATTCGTTTTCTTTTACGAGTACAGTAAACACTTCTACTTTACTTTTGATTCGGTAGTGTTCTTTTAACAGGAAATGGCACGAAAAAATTCTTCTTACCTTTTCCCATGAGAAATAACAGGATGGCCAAAATTTCGTTATAGCTTATTATGAAATAGCATCCTTCTTATTTCTCACGAGAGCAAAACTGGAAATTTTTCGGAGTCCTTTGAAAATAACATTGTCAAGAAATTAATGTAAAAAATGTTTAAATGTTTCGATTTTAAAAAGAATTTGTCGGTTGTTTTATAGTTTTGGGCAACTTCTTATTGGAGAGTTCCGATTTTTTAAATTTTGATGAAATACTTTTAGCAAATTAACTACATACATACTTAATACTTTAATATTACAGTGATTTTACAAAATTTTTATCGAGTTAGGGAATAGGAGTTCATTCATATCAACTCAAACCAAAAGGAGGTCGGGTACACGGATTTTCCTCCGATCTGGAGACTGATTTAATGGTGGGTGAAATTTGTTTATGGGATTTGAAAGAGAATAAAGGAGTTGTCAGTGTAGATAGGTAGCCAATAGGTAGAGCCTAGAGGTACCTAGTAGGGGAGAAGGAGGATGTTCTGGACAGGGTGATGTTCTGAACGAAATCTAGTTTGACCACTTTGACTGTGCCTAAAAATTATTTTTTCATAAAAGTACGTGGCATTGTGATACTACATGCGTTTGCACTGACAAACATTCCCCTGGCAGTTCTTATCAAAAAAATATGTGACTTTGTCTAAAACGTGTGTGATTTTTTCGCCGACAACTTTTTTTAGTTTTCAATATTTTGAAAAGAAGAAACGACCGGAGAAAAAACTGCAGGCAATTATGAAAGTAGTGAACCTTACTTTATAACGTGAATTGGTGATATTCATCCTAGAACGCTTTCAACTCATAATATTTCCGATTGATTCCAAAATGAGGGGGTGTGATGTTCTGGACACTTTGCTTATATTACATGTATGGAATACCTGCATTGTCTCAGAAACTGAAGAAATGCATGAAAGATTGGAAAACTGGCCTAGAAAGAAAGAAAGCTTGGTTTTGCGTGGATATGTGTCATTTTCGAAATGTGTCATTTTTTTTTTTTTTGCATGATGTTTGCCTCGGATTTTCAAAAAATAACCAAGAGGTTGTAGAATGCCCTAAATGTTCTGAATAAACGCATAAACTGTTTTTTAATAAATTTCAATCGTTTTTCCTTTGATTAGAATACCACATCGTTGATTTTAGGTACAATTTGCATGCTGTCCAGAACATGGCACCCTCGCGTCCGGAACATGGCACCCAAAGTTATGTTCTGGACAAAAACATCGAAATTTTCAAAGTTGAATTACTCCACCAGTTTTGTATTTAAAAATTTGCAAAAAATATATGTGGTATGTGTCACCCAAAGGAATCGTTTGCCGCCCCGATTCGCGCAGTGGCAATTTGATTGGCACTTTTTTTTGCCATTCTTGGCAAAAGAGTGGTAAAGCTCAAATTGAAATGAAAACCAGACGAAAATGCCAGTGATGGCAATTTTGAAAACTTGCTACAATACAGATTACACTCTGCTTATGCTAGTTTTGACAAAATTTTGCCAACGTTTACAATATTTTGCCAATAGTGACAAAACTTTGTCCGTTAAATTTCAAAAAATAATCTATTCGCAGAAGTGGGGAAGATAAGATGAGATTAGGCAGAGTCGAGCGCATGTTCTACTCTGCCTCGTTGGTTACTTCATACTTTGGTTCAGTTTTCAGTTGATGGTGAAGTAGTGAACACGTTGTACAGAAATTTGGTTATAATTGATGCGTGAAAATGTCGTCTGGAAGTCGAAGATGAATCGGTAAGTACCATACATCTGTATACATCTATCATGGGATAGGTACCATGACTTTTGTTTTATCTTGGTGTGGGTATTTGTAACTTCCTATACCTATGCACGTATGTATTTTGCGAATTGATTGCAAGTGATTCAGACGTTATGTTACAGTGATCGTTGAGGAAATCACATCATCTGGTAGGTATCATAACTTGGGTGTATTTATGCTCACCATGTACCAGCCAAGTCTTTAGATTATGCAGTTTCCATAATGATAGTCTAATGAAAACAATACTGTAACAACGTCTGAATCACTTGAAAACCAAATTACATAATATGCGTGTACCTACTTACAACAAGATAAAACAAAGCATATGGTACTAATGCTACAATGAATGTATACAGGTACATATAATTAGGTACAGATTGATTTTCGACTTCAGACATTAATTGCATCATTCCCTGCAACTTTGACCGTTAAAATAAACGATTTTCAAATTTCAAATGTGTTCTTTACAGGTACCTACATCAATTGCCATAGGATTGCCACTGAGTGGCAAAATCATTGGCAAAATAATTGCCAATGAGATTGCCAGCAGTGGTAAAACAGAGGCAAAATAATTGCCAATTAAATTGTCACTAGTGGCAAAACGGTGGCAAAACATTTACCAATGAGATTGCCACCAGTGGCAATCTTATTGGCAAAATTTAATCTTTTGCCACATTGGCAAAGTTAAAATGCTGTCTTCTCATTGGTTGGAGCTTTGCCATTATATTGCCTTTTTTTTGCCATTAGTACACCTAGTGGCATTGGCAAAATATTTTGCCATTTGCGCGAATCGGGGCACTTGATCAATTTTTTCCACATTACTGGGAGTCAAAAATCGGGTTCAAACTTTTTTGTCCAGAACATCCTCCCTCTCCCCTACCTACTCTTTCAAATCATCTTAGGCTAGTTTTGTTGAAATCAGTTGGTGCTGGTTCGAGCGAGTATCTTTTTAATTTGCACTCAATATCCACACTCCACAGGAATGTTGATTTTTCAATGCGGATTTCGAAGCAAGCAGATTAAAAGATGTTTTCAAAATAGCTCGAAATAATTATAAAATTCAGATTTAGAGGATTAGTTTTGGACAAAAATACATTCTTGAAAATTTCAGAAATTTCTCTTCGAATGGAAAACTTTTGATTTTTTGAATTCCATTCGCACCCGTACTCCAAAATGAAATTTTATTCGTTGTAATTATTGGCAACAAGGCCTTCAACCCCTTTCTGCATTCAACTCGATGCTACTACGGGATAGGCTAATCTCAGGTCTTACAGTTGATTAGCACGTACGAGCGTGTATTACGTATACGTACAATTTCCATTCATCAAACGCTTCTGTTGTTTATTTTAATCAAAGTCATTCTCGATTCACTTTTCTGAATTTAGAGATGTTTGATTAGGCATGCGGTGGTTTTTGCTTCTCGCTGTTCGTGCAAAATATCAAATACGCCATAAATTTGCCAACACACTTGGTTCTGATGCGAGGGTGAGGGGTGAGGGTGACGAGATACTCGTATTTAGATAAGTAGCTGAAATCTTTACGCGGCGTTTTGGCACCTGGAGGCGTCTAACATTGGCGAATGATTGATCTATAGCGAATCTGTGCTCTTCATCATGTCGCGTCCGTTAGGTTAATCCACCGTGTATTTCGCAACGAACGCGTATATGTTGTAAAATTATTTCAGCTATCTAGTGCCTAGTTGCCTATACTGCTGCCTAGCTGTAGTGTACATACGAGTACCTTTTGACATAAACTTTGTTGTTGAAAAAGTTGTTACAATTTAGAGAGATGTTGTCTTTTAGTGGCATACTATACTATACACTTCATCAGCAGTATTGATCCTATAAACGAAGATACGATTTGTACAAGTAGGTTTAAATCAAAACTGCTACTTCGTTATCGCAACTTTTTATTTGGCCAAGAAAAAAAAAGGAAAGAAAACGCAACGTTTGTACAGAAGTTGAATTTTCATACCTGGTAAAAATTTTTTCCTCGTGGAAAAGAAAACACAACAATTTACCAACTTATGTCTAGTTGTCGGAAAGTTTCTTTAACATGTTTTATAAAGTTGTCAAATTCAACGAGAATGTCGAGTTTTTTCACCGGTCGAGCTTTTTTTAGAACTACTCTTTTTAGAAATTCAATCATCGAAAAAAAATACAGTTTTAATGATTTTCGCAGTTTAAAGAGAATAAGAAAAAACGAGTAATTTACGTACCTGGTTCGTTAAATACGATTCATATCGTACTTTTAAATCATGTCACCCTCTATTACTTTGGGTCGTATTTCTGTAGGAGCATTTTGCCTCATGAAATTGAGTTTTTTTTTTTTTTTTGCTTAATTTCACGCGTGAAAAACTTCCTTCAAGAATCGCGCTCTGTTTTCTTATACAGTAAGATTTCGGTACAGAAAATGAACTTTTTTTTTGTGGTTTTTAATTTGTGGTTGTTGCTCGGTTGGAAGGTCTAGGTCTATGTATTTTTTACAGTCGATCCTCGACGAATGTCTCTCAAGAGTCCTGTTTTGAAAAAAAAAAAGGAAGTGGGAGGTTGGAGGACCATCGATGCATTTTGAAAAATGAATACCTAATTACCTACATATTCGAGCTCAATTAATAAATCACGCCAAAATGTCAAAATTTTGTGAAATTTTTATAATAATGAAAAAAGAGCGAGGATATTGATCAAAATTGGAGCATTCATGTCCCTCTCCTTTTGGGTGATTGGTTCGTTGAGTAAAATGTAAAAAATCGTGCTCGCAGTAACTTTTTCGAAATTTTTGAACTCTGTCAACAGATTTGCCACAAGTTCAATCTACATAATTATCTTGAAATAATGAGCCTTCATAATTAGCAAGAAATTTACTTACATGAAAATACTCGTAGCTGTCGAATGAATCGCATACTCGGTTCACCGTAAATACGAGTAATTCTCGCGCTGTATTTACGGCAAACTGAGTATGCAATTCTATTAACGTACTTGTAAAATAACACGCCTTCAAACTTCATTTCGTACAAACTGGAACCAAAAATATGTATTACAGGAACTCAACTCTCCGGCGAGTGGGAGGAGGGTGGACAAGCTCCTCCATTTTTACGAATTTGCCATTCCTTGCAAAATAGTCGAACTTTGAAGGGTTGTATTATTTTATACGTAAGGCTCGAGGCTGGTTGAGCTTTTGTTTTCGAGATTTGATTGTTTCGAAGAAAATGTAAGGGAGATTTGAAATCAGTAATTGAAATGGTTTCTCCATTTATTTGCTAATAAATTAATACGCTTGTTCATCGCTTCCGAGTCATTCCATGTCAATTCGACCAACGTTTTTGAGTCATGTCTTTCAATTTCGCTCGAATTTTTTTTACAATATCTACCCACCCAGTAAGTAAGAAACCCGCTATCAGTTTGGTCCCAGCCCCATCAGGGGGCAGGTGGGAGGGCTTCCATTATTTTCACATTATCTCGAGGTACTCAACTTCAGCAGCGCATTCCTCCACAACTATGATAGGGGTAACGGCCCTATTTTTTTACCCCCCTAAGGACATATCTTGAAAATTCTTCTGACCTAATGAAGCTAGAGAAAAACTGAGAAGTGCATTGAAATCAGCAAACATTCGTTGACAAGATTCAGTGTTTGCCAAAAGTTTAATTTCATTAGGTTCGCCAGAAATTTTTTTTTTGCAAAAAAACGAGTTCGCAATTTTTTTTACCCCCATTCGCTATTTTTTTCACCCCCCAATTTTTTCTGTGTTTTCAATAGTAACAACATAGATTCAACGTTTCCTGACAAATTATTAATTAATCATGCCAAAAAGTGACCTTTCCGTTATCATTAGTGTATTCATTGCTTGAAAACATTGAGAATAAAATTGAGAATTTATAAAGATTATTTGTGCAAATTTTCAACAAAAAAATTTAATACACGTATTTTTGGACTCTAAAATGCCTGGACCACCAGATGAACGCATTTTTTTTCACAAGAAACTATTTTTTTGGAAATTTTTTGCGGATATAGATGGTAAAAAATTGCTGTGAAAGTTCCTGCTACAATTTTCTGTTTCCATGTTACTGCTGGGTAATTCTCAGAAAAAGGGTCGATTTTGATATGCATAATTTTGAAAAACGAAAATCATTTTTTTGGAAAATTTCAAGTGGGAATCATTTGTATATGTGTCCCAGATCCCTTTTCTAGTGTTGGCCTCAATTCAATCCCCCCCACTGTGGACCCCGGCCCCCCTAAAACGCCGATAATTAGAATTCGACCCTCATCGATGTGTAATATGTCGATTGACATGTTTTCAAGGTCGTAGAATTCGAATCTGGAGTTATTTTTTTTGTAGAGGTGGAAGGTGAGGCGTGGGGAGGGGGAAAATGTCAAATTTTGCTTATATTATCGTGTAATATGTTGATTTATGTTTTTCAGGCCGCAGAGTTCGAATCTGGACTTATTTTTTTGGTAGGGGTAGAGGTGAAGTGTGGGGAGGGAGAAAATGTCAAATTTTGCTTGTTTTATCGTGTAGTATGTCGACTAGCGCGATAAAAGTACAGCTGTCTGAAATTTGGCCAAGTCGAAGGACAAATGGGCGCTGGACAAGCCGAAGGACAATCTCAACGTTTTTTCGTTTCTAGCCTTACCTACTGGACATTATTCGATTTTTAACACGTAATAAATGTGTACTTATCATGTACAATAACTCCCCGTGCTCAATTATTGGTTTTGGCGGGTTCATTGGCGTAAATGAAAACACCAAGCCGAAGGACACAGATTTTGCGAAATATCAAAACTTCACAGATAAGTACGATCAGAACGAGCTGTAATGTAGTTTTTAAAAAGAACGGTGCGGGATAACATTTCTATGAGAACAGTGAACCAGTGCAGCCACTCACCAGAAAAAAATGTTGGATTGGGAAGCTACCAAAAATAATTGAAAATTGCTCGAAAATTTGCGCAAAAAGTGTGTGACAGTTTTCAAATGTGAATTGTGAGCTTCCTATAGACTTATTGCAATTGCAATTTGCACAATAAGAGACCTTCATGTTCTATGATAATGAGAATGTGTCAATTTTTCCAAAAAAAAATGAAGTTCATGACACTTTATAACATTCATTTTCAAAAACATAATGTGTGACAGCCAAGTCGAAGGACATTTGGGGTATAAAATCAAATGTACACCAATGAAAGGAGGGTCTAAAAACCTCAATACCATGTGTGAAATGTGTGCGGGGCCATTCTTGAATGGACCAAAAAAAAAAAAAAAAAATTCATGCTAAAACCGTTGAGAAATTTGCCATGTACACGAATTTTACCTTTTTCTGAGAATTACCCTGCTATACTTGAGGTCTTCAATTTTGTACCCGTTTTTGTTTTGTTTGCTTTCATAGACAACCTATATTAGAGGGGTATCAATCATTTATTCAATTTTTTTGGTTGATTGTTTACATTGATGTAATCAACTGTAGAAAGTGTTTTTTGGACAATATTATTTACAAAAGTTCAGAGCCGTACATTCAAAACTTCCTCAAAAATGAATAAAATTGGTATCACGCCTTTAAACGGTCTTCAGCGAGCAAAAATTCTGAAAATAGTGGGGGGTAAAAAAATTGAAGAACAAAAATTAATATGGATTTTCTATTTTTTTACCCGGTAAAAAAATAGAAAACTGGGCTTAAATCGTTCCCTATTTTTTTACCCCCTCTAAAAATTTTTATAGAAAACAATTTCGATGAAAACTAACCAGCTCATCTAATAGACCAGAGTGTGTAGAATTCAGCGATGTACTCACGAACTCATTTTGATGGAAATTAGTGCGTCCAATCCTTAAAATCAAAACACACTTTTTTAAAATTTTGTTAAGAAAATCGACTAAAATTCACATCACATTTTTCAAAGTCCCCTGAACCATGAAGATTAAATGGAAAATGCAGTTTTTCAAGGGCATTGTGTTCCAAAAGAACCACAAAACATGTTGGTATGGTTTTTCAAATTGATTCATGACTTTGGTGGCTTATTTTTCAGAAAATTCTTGGGGGTTAAAAAAAACTAAAGAGGGTAAAAAAAATTGGGCCGTTACCCCTACTTTGATCAAAATTGATTTCACAGTTCAAAAGAGCATTAAATTTTGAACTTTTTAAGCATTTTGAAAATTTCAAAATAGCGCTGTGAGTGGGAGCTACCATTTAAAATTCTGAAAAAATTTCCATAGATGCACCTTTTGATGTTTTTTTGAAATATGTAGGTATATGTAGGTTTCGAGATGGTATCTCTTAATGGAAGGGGAGCACCCCCACCCCCAATTTTGGACAAAACTTTAGAAAAAAATCTGGGGCATGTGATACATCGAATTGTATGTTTTTGATAACGCTGAACGCGAATATGACGTTAGATTTTTGATTGGGCCCCATTCACGGCCCCCAGCACCTCCCCATAGGGGGGGGGGGTAATCTAAAAAAAAATGGTTTCAATCGTGTGACACATGAAATAGTATGTTTTCGATATCGCTGAACACGAATATATATAGCTTTAGTTTTTTAAATTGACCTCACCCATGGCTCCGAGAGCCTCCCCCCATTGGTAAAAGTCCAAAAAAATTGTTGGGGGCCGTAGATAAGAACCAACCAAAAATCTGACGTCATATTTGTGTTCAGCGTTGCCAAAAACATACTACATATTTGATGTGTAGCACGAAAAAAAAAACTATTCTGAACCTTTACCCCATTCGGGGAGGTGCTGGGGGCCGTGGATGGGCCCAATCAAAAATTTAACGTCATATTCGTGTTCAGCGTTATCAAAAACATACAATTCGATGTATCACATGCCCCAGATCTTTTTTCTAAAGTTTTGCCCAAAATTGGGAGTGGGAGTGTTCCCCTTCTATCAAGAGATCCCATCTCGAAACTTACATATTTCAAAAAAACATCAAAAGGTGCATTTATGGAAATTTGTTCAGAATTTTAAATGGTAGCTCCCACTTACAGCGCTATATTGAAATTTTCAAAATGCTTAAAAAGATCGAAATTTAATGCCTTTTTGAACTGTGAAATCAATTTTGAACAAAGTTTCATAGTTTTGGAGGAATGCGCTGCTGAAGTTGAGTACCTCGAGACAATGTGAAAATAATGGAAGCCTCCCCCACCCGACCCCTGAGGTGGCTGGGACCAAACTGATTGCGGCTTTCTTACTTACTGGGTGGGTAGATATTGTAAAAAAAAATTGAGCGAAATTGAAAGACATGACTTTCAAAATCGCGCTTTTTTGGTCGAATTGACATGGAATGACCCTTCCTCGACCCTCCAAATCTAATACGAGTACAAAACAAACTTGAAAAGTTTTCCCAATTTTCATTTTACTCCTACGACAGATACGAAGCTATTTTTTTTTTTTCGAATCGGAATACTTTAACGAGTACTTAACAATTCTAAAAATACATATATAAACAAAGTCCCGATTTTCAATTTAAAGGTTCCGAATTAAGGACCACGACTTTTACAAAAATGCCCTTATTTTAAGGATTCAAATCTTCCCTTCGGAGACCCCTCCGTGTCTAGATTTCTTTCCGAATGACTTCCAACTCAAAATAAAGGTCTCTTCGCTAAATTTGCCCAAAATCCCTAAACACGTTGTTTTTCACGATCCACCCTATTACTTCATCACTGTACGTACTAGGTACTCGTACTTACACATCTCGCTTGTAGGTATACGCAAGTGCTGCATTTTGGCTGCGGTGTCGGTGTTTTCTTGAAAGTTGTGTGGTTGCGGTTTGATGATGTTTGTTTTTAAAGGTTAAGGGTACGAGTATTTGTACACCTACGCGTAACAGTAAAATTAGATTTCATTTTATTACGAACGGTATATTGAAATTGAAGAGTTTATATCGAGTATAGAGCGAGAGAGTGATGATGGGTTAGGCTTATTAAAGGTATAAATTTGCTCATAGTTGACGTAAGAATAGCGAAAACCGACACAGAAGGAGAGCCATAGAATAGGCTAAGGTGAAAAGAGCCGACATCGGTGGAGTGGTATAGTCGTATTTACGTGGTTGAGGGTAAATTTCATGCAAATCATCTTTACTCTATCCGATTATAATACGAGTAAGATATTCGGCGAAAAGATAATTAAAAGGTATTTGGGCGACGGGTAGTGGGCGCGCCGGCATCGGCATCGGCATAGAGCCGCAAAAAGCAAGAAATGAACTAGGCCGACGCGCGATGCGACGTAAGATAAATTACCGCAGATTTTGCCATTCGATCAACGAGCGCTTACCGCTTAAGCATAGCAAAATAAAGCTAAAGAGAAAACAAACACCGGTGGGCCTTTTTGTGTCGTAATGTAACGCGATAAATATAAAACTTGTCACCGGTATTCTCTGCGGAGGTGCAACAGTTGGCGTATGCTATCTCTCTTTTCATAAGCAGCGCCGCCGGCGAGGCGGATGCCTCTTTACAATAAAATATCGCTTACCTGTTCAACACACGCGAATGCGGAAATGGGAGTAGAGCCGAGCAGAGCAGCGAGAAAGAAAAGCAGCAGCGTATAGAAGCCGCGAGCGAGATTAAAATTTCATCATTGTCGCGAACGCGAACACCGAAGAACGCGAATCCGAATTCGAATTCGAATGCTTTTGTAAGACGCGAGCCGGCAATTAGGTATGCATTTTTCATCGAGCAAAAGCTCCTACGAGTACAGTACACACACCATTCCTTGAGTAAACATCATTCGTGCGACATCGACACACGTATGTACATATTTCCACTCGGTTCTGCAGCCGAGACAATCGAACGAGATTTTCATCTTGTCAAATATTCATCACGTCTGGTTGAAGAGCCACGTGCGTAGCACCAAACATCTGCATACTCGACGTACCCAGCTACAGCTACCTACCAGTATACCAGTAGGTACCAGTATTTCTAAGTCGTATGCACATAGATGTACACGTACAGCTATTCCAAGTTCATCCACATTGGCTGTAGGTGTACGAGTCCAAGTTCCAAGACCATACTAATGAAGAAATAAACCACATAACAGACACAAATGGCTACTTAAAGATACTTCGAAACATTCTCTAAAAAAAATTCACGCCATCGTCACAACATATCGAACATGCAAATTTATGGTGTTTTTCGCAACATCCGTACGAGTATGTTTACTTCGTCGAGTACCTAATTCGTGAATGGTTCATTCTGTAATATTTTTTATTGAATTACGATCAGGTGTCAAAGTACTCTTCACAGGGGACAGTTTTTTTGTTTTTTTTTTTCGACAATGTGGGTGTATCGTCCTATTTTACCAAAACAGCAAGTTTAATGATTGATGTTGCCTACTCGATCTTCACCGTCGTCGTCGACTAATATCGCAAATGTTTTTCCGTGTGAGGAATAACGTTGGCAAAGGTTAACGAACTATGTCATTTTGTACCAAGATTTTCCAAATACCGTGCTAACGAGTTTGAAAACGTTTCCAATTATTCATTTATTTCGTCAAATTTTGCCCAAATTATATGATATCAATTATCATTGTACAGAAGGGTTGATTCAAAAAATTAAAAAAAATAGATCGGATGTTGCAAGAATTTCATACTCGTTTGCCGCGAATACTGCACTATATTCAGCCATTTTGAGATTCGAGAAAAATCTGACGAATGAAAATTTAAAAAATTCCATAATATGGGAAGGAGTATAACTTCGTTCATCAGATTTTTAAAAAAAAATTAAGGTTCAATCGAAAATTCCTTTTGGAATTTGAGGAAATTCTGAAATTGGACATTTTTTCTGTTTCAATTTCAAAAATAAATTTTCAACGTAGAGATAGGTACGAAAATTTTGAATAAAATATCTTGTCAGAAGTTTTTGAAGCCAAAATCCCAAATTTTGAGTAAGGATAGAAAATGATTTTTCGCTCAAGTTGTGACAATCACAAATGTGGGAGTGACGTACACAATTATCAAATCAAAAAAAAAATTGGTCAAAAATGAAGAAATCGACGGTGAGGATTTTCATTTGAAAAAAAAAGTTATTTTAGAACAGTTAGTCATTCCATCCAAGGTCTATTAC
Source organism: Planococcus citri (assembly GCF_950023065.1). Lineage (NCBI taxonomy): Eukaryota > Metazoa > Arthropoda > Insecta > Hemiptera > Pseudococcidae > Planococcus > Planococcus citri. Next base: position 70,921,955 of record NC_088681.1, read on the forward strand.
GAAAAAATTATCATTTTTTGTAAAACTTTACAAGGTCATCCAAAATTTAACCTTTCCACTATTCAATACAATGAAAATTTTGAAAATCTTACGATTTCTTTTTTTGTAAATTCACGAGTCGTGTGACAGCTAGGGAAGAGTTGAAGTGAATCATTTTCAATCCCCCTTACGTCATCGGTGGTGCACAAAAGCAGAATTTTTGCATGGCATAAGACGGCTGCTCTTATCCATTGTTAAATCATCTAGCCAGGTGTCAGGTGTTATCGGTTTCTTTGTTCGATTTTGGGTTGTTATTGCGCAAGGGTTAGTCATATGTTCCTATCAACTTTCAGATAAGACTGTTTAGCTATTTCTTTCAATTTGGTGTAAAACATACGGTTTGAGACATTTCACTCGTAAAATGCTGTCAATTCATCTAGCTCGATTAGTGGGCTCGTACTCGATTATTAAAAAAAAAAAAATTTTAGAGAAAACTTACCAAAATAAATATTTCTAATTTCAAAAAGTGGAACTACATATTTTGCAACTTTTTAGTACATAAAGCGAGACTTTTCTACAATTTTTGGCAAAGAAATGCAAACTTTCGCAATTTCTGGCAAAAAAAAAACATTTTTTTTTTAGATCAAAAAGCGAGACTTTGGCAAATTTGAGCAATTTTTGGCAAAAAAAGGGTCAAGATTGTTGGATAATTTTTGGAAGAAATATTTTTTTTTTTTGAAAAACGACAATATTCTTAGCTATTTTGCTAAATAGCAAATTATTTTGTAAATTTATGAAAATGTGAAAACTTTTTGCCAATTTTTGGAAAGAAGCAAGGCTTTGACAATGTCAACAAAAAGCTGACATAAAAAGTTACTTTTTCGTAATTTTGGTCAAAAAAGCGAGAATTTGTCAAAAACAGGGTTTTTTTGGGTCGCTGAAGTGAATTTTAGCGTTCATATTCCCCTTATAACCTCGAAATGAACCCTCAAAGAAGGAGGGGGGATGCAAAACATGAAATTTCGAAAAATTCGGCGTTGGTGTCGAAGTAGGGATTTTCGGGTGGTTCGAGTCGATTTTAGTATTCGTATGATCTTGAATGTTTTTTTTTTTTTTTTTTTTACTTAATAAAAACTTTTACCTCAAAAACACCAAAAAATTGAGTTTTTTTGTGATGAGCAGAGTTAGAGCGGGAAAATAACTTAAAAAGTGAGGGCGAAAAGGAAAAAATTGGCACATCAATTTTTTCTTCGGGAATGTGTTCAGATGGACCCTCTCACCCCTGGAGCTAATTTTTTTAGGTGGCTAAAACCGGTTGCGATTTACGTTTTTTGCATTTTACTCCGTAAATATTAGGTTTACGAGAAAAACTACCATGACAAAAAATGTTCCCCTTCAAATTCTCGATAATTTGGTACTACTCTCGATACCCATCCCTCAAGGGGGTGCCCAAAAAAAGGGGTGGAAAGGGTAGGTGTTTCAAAAAATGTCAGTCCAATAAATTAATCAAAGTTACCACTTAATATCATTCGTTTTCGCTCAAATTTTTTTTACAAAGTCTACTCACCCAACTACTAATCAAACCATCACTGATTGGTCTTCAACCCTCCCCGTGGGTTGATGGGGGGGGGGGTGCTTGATTTTTCAAGTAACACACAACTGAATCATGTATTCGAAAAACGAATCTGGACGTGCGATATATCGAAGAGTATGTTTTCGAGGTCGCGGAATACGAATATGAACTTATTTTCTGGGCCCAATCCCTCAAAGCCCCTTCTGTGCCCCAAAAAGGAGGTCAAAATTTTGAAAAATTTTGAAAATTTGAGTGATATATCGAATGGTATATTTTCGAGGTCGCTGAGTGCGAACATGAACTTATTTTTGGCGTCCAACCCCTCAAAGCCCTTCTGTGCCTCAAAAAAGGGGTCAAAATTTTGAGAAATCGCGAAAAGTCGAGTGATATATCGAATGGTATGTTTTCAAAGTCGCTGAATACGAATATGAACTTATTTTTGGGCCCACCCCCTCAAAGCCCCTCTGTGCCCCAAACAAAGGTCAAAATTTTGAAAAGTTGCCAGAAATCGTATAATATATAGATATCGAATATTATATTTTCAAGATCGTTGAAAACAAGATCATGGACTCATTTTTATTATCTCACTCATTTTACTCTTCACACGACCCACCAATGCACCATACAATTATCCTCCATGTCTTTAGTAAGTAAGATGTCAATCTTCTTGCCTATCTCAATGATTTCATTTTGATTTCTGCCCTGGGAAGTTTTCAATTTTCTTCATTATTGGCAATACCAAGGGAAAACAAAAAAATGAAATGATTTTTTTTATGAAAGAAAACATAAAAAATTCAAAGTTTGTGATTTTTAAAAAAATGTTTTTTGTGTGATGTTTTTTTTTAAATTTAAAATGATTTGTGCTGTGTGCGATAAGGAGTCTGGTGTTTCGGTTATTGTTCGAGAAAAAGGCCGACAAAATTTGGGAAAAGCCAGCTTACAGGGGGAATGGGAGAGCTTTGTGGGGTTAGGACCACAAAATAGGGCAATGGCTATATTCGTACTCAGCGACTTCGAAAACATACCATTGAATATGTCACTCGACTTTTCAGAATTTTTCAAAATGTTGGCCTGTTTTTGATCTAAGTAGAAAGTAAAATATTTTGAAGAAAAAAAATGGAATCAACGATTTTTATAATCGAGAATGTCGTAAAAATTTTCGAAATTTATCAGTTGATGTTCCATGGTACTGTTATGAGTTGAAAATTGAATCATTTTTGGGATGGTTTGAAATCGATTAAAAATCTTCGAATAAATTTTTTCCAAAGAAAAGGCTCGGAAGACCTATGCTAAATGGTGGAGAGCAAGATAAAACGTGCTGTTTGCTTTGGTGTACCTATCTAGTTTTCTAACTGAATAAATTGAAAATTTTCCCATTTAGGTGCCTACTACCGGGTAATCTTTCGAGTGAAATCTCAATTATCCGAATTCAAAGCACAATTCCCCGATGAAATGTTGATTTTGCAACAACTGTAGGAGAGGAATCGAATGGCCCCCTGTGTGGCGGCTATTCGGGTATCATTAATTAATGCAGATAGACTTTGGTGAAAATTGAAAAGAAAGGTCGCTATTCGAACGTACTCTTGCGTAATTGCACGAGCAACGACGAGGAAAATGGTCATATTGGGTAAAGGTAGAGAGAGGTATCTCTACCTAGCGATAAGATGGGTCGACGGAAATGTGTGTCATTTTGCGTGGTGCAAACGCAGGAAGGAAAAGAGTATCGGTACGAATATTATTGTGGCGGGCCAAACGCGCGTCATCGGTGGCCACGCCACGCGGCAGCGTTTAGCTTAGCGCGAGCCAAAAGCCACCATCGGGTCGTATTTTATGGCAGAGGCACGACGCTATGTCAGAAGAGGATAACGAATACGACGAGCAATTATAATAAATTTACATATTCCTCCTTCGAGTATAATTTAGCGAGAGTATAAAAGGTCGCGGTTGGTTGAAAAGCATCGCGTACGGCGTACGGCGTATCCAGCTTCGCCCTCTCGCCCTCGCGCCTGTGTCCGTTTCTCGACAAAAATATTATTGTAAACATGGATGAAATTTAAACGGCAACACGAAGCGGTGAACTTTTCAACCTACCTATTGTGTAAAAAATTATTCGCTGATCGTATCGGTTGCGTTCTTTGATGAAATAAAAATTGCACCCAAAAAGTAAAAATGACCGAGGAAATAATCACGAGGATGATCAGAACCCTTCCATCCATCTGGTGTGTAAATGTTTTTACGTATGACCTAGTTTGGGCTGCGATGGATTTTCAATTTCATACATAGCTAGTATATTTCAGAGTGACTTCAAATTTTTATTTTTTTATTTTAGGATGTGTTGAACCTTTTATTTGAAATTTCGGTGTTGAATTCTAAAGTTACCCTTCACCATCCTCTTTTGGTTCAAACTCGATGGTTTTCCTCCTGAAATAGGTATACGTATTTATGAGAGGTAACCAACTACAAAATCACCTTTTTTTTAAAATTTTATTCCAAATAGCAAAGGTATAATTTCATATTGAATATTTTTTTGCAATAATCAGGTCATCGTAACCCGCCCAAATCAATCTAAAGGATGTTCTTTCGTTTTGTCATTTGCGTTATGTGGGTGCATTATATAAATTAGATTTGAATTTTAAATTTATGTTCTGTTTGAGATGATTGTCAACCCATTAATTGACAGTTTATTTGTTTTTTGTTTGTTTCAGGTTAGTACAAATTTTAATCATATGAGAAAACGCGATAGTATAGTAAGTCAAATAAGTATGTATGTATTGCTGATTGATTGAAAGAATCGTCTATTTTACATATTACGGCATCGCAGCAATTGGGCTGTTTGGGAAATTTTTTTCTTCATAGGTTGATTGTCGATCTTCTGTCAGCTGTTTTAAAGTACGAGTAAATAATTATGAAATCACGTTAAAGGGATCCTAGATAGGTATAGTTTAGGTACCTACCTAAAAAATTCAAGTTCTTTTGTACCTACCTAGTACCTACCTACATTTTTTTTGGCAACGTTTGTGCCGTAATGGTGCAAGAAAGCAGTGAAATTTGGAATCCTGTTTTCAAAAAAATACTTCTTACAACCTTCGAAGTGGTTTTTGTCCTTTTTAGTGTACATACCTATAACTATTTGAGCACCTCAAAGTGGAAAGAAATGGAATGAATCAAAATTGGAGATTTTTCAACTGAAAAATCTCAATTTCTGCGTCAAAATACGTCTATACGACTCTTTTTAAAAAAATAAAACCTTTTTTGCTCCCCCCCCCCATTAAAAAACATTATTAGTTCAGTAATGTATCTAAAACCTCTCCTCTACCCCTCAAAAAATGTTAAAAAATACGAATTTGAGGTTTGTCTAAATTTTTGGACGTTTTTAAATTTCGTTTCCCAGGTCAAAATCGTTCGGAACAACCAGTTTTTCAAGAAAAACCTCCCTCGATCATCAGACAGTATCGGTCCTCTGGTATGAAGCCCTCCCAGTTGGGAATTTTTTTTGTCAAATACTAAAGCCTGTGTTTTGTGATTTTGAAGGGGGTGGGAGAGCAGGGGTAACATTGCTTGGGAGACTGTAAGTGAGGGGGTGGGTCTCCAAAATTTTCAAAATCGTAGAAAACGCGTTGTACGTACTTATTTTTCATAATCAATTAGGTACCCAACTACCTATGATGTTGGATTTTTAAAAACTTGAAAAAGTTATGTCTAGGTCCTAAAATCACGTCTTCTGTAGATTTTCTATTTATTTTTTTTGGAGGGGGGGTTGTAATTACTTGTTTTAGGCGAATTACAGTTTTTTACTGGTAAATTTGAAAAATTACTCCCTAGTTTTGGTACACAGCCGGTAGGCATAATACCTGATTAATTACCGGTAATTTCTGGTGAATTACTGGTAATTTCTAGTAAACTTCTGGTAATTATTGGAAAATTTTTGATAATCTTGGGTAAATTACTGTTGATCTCTGATAAATTATTGGCAATTTTTGGAAAAAACCCAACTGGTATTTAGTGATTTCTTTTTTTACGGGTAATTTTAGGTTTATTTCAGGCAAATTACCTATTGGTAGTAGAGTAATTTCTGGAAATTTGTAGTAAATTCTTGTCAATTTTTGGTAAATAACTGATCAATTTTTTTTGTAATTTTTGGTAAATTACTGGTAATTTTTGGTAAATTACTGGTAATTTTTGGTAAATTACTGGTAATTTTTGGTAAATTACTGGTAATTTTTGGTAAATTACTGGTAATTTTTGGTAAATTACTGGTAATTTTTGGTAAATTACTGGTAATTTCTGGTAAATTACGGGTAATTTTTGGTAAACCACTGGTAATTTTTGGTAAATTACTGGTAATTTCTGGTAAATCACTGGTAATTTCTGGTAAATTACCGGTAATTTTTGGTAAATGTAAATTACTGGTAATTTCTGGAATAAATTACTGGCCAAATTTGGTAACTTTTGTTCAATTACAGGTAATTTTTGGTAATCTTAATTAAATCAGTAAATTACTGTTGTTCTCTGGTAAATTATTGGGAATTTTTGGTAAATACCTAAGTGGTAAAATTTGATAATTTCCAGCGAATTGCGGGTAATTTTTGGTGAACTGCTGGTAATTTTTTGTATGTAAATTATTGGCAATTTTTCGGTAAATAACTGGTAATTTCTGGTAAATTTGTTGTAATTTGTGGTAAATGTTTGGTAATTCTCGGTGGATATTGATAAATATGGTTGGTAATTTCTGGGAAATCACTACCTCGCGTGTTTTGGACGAATACCTAACCGGATATTTTTGCCGAAATACTGATAAGCAGTTTTTTGTAAATCGATTCATTCCTTTTACCTAAATTTCTTTACGAATTTATATTGGGAGGAGCTCGGTACAAGCTGACTAATGGACTGACATAGGTTAGAAGACCGTAGACGATTTTTTCTTGAAGTGATTTTTTACTGCACCAAAATTTCATCTTGAATGACTGAGCGTGTATTGTGCCGCCAAAGCGACGCCTCTGTTGAGCTGAATTTTAGCAGCGCCCCCCCCCCACACGCCATATACCACAGTCTGTAGATATTTTGTTAGATGGCGCAAATCTTGATACGATATTATGTGCGTGGAATGATGAAAATCGCGTTGAATCGATTCTGCAACGTTTAGTGGGTTAGAAAAAGAGGGAAAATGGTTCACCATGAAAGCTGCCGAAATTTACGAGTGCATAAATAAGTACTTATGCATGCGTATTTATATGCAAATAAAATGGAAGTACACGCTGGTTTATACGTAGACGTAGGTACTGGGTAGGTAGCTATGTACATATACATAGAAGATACCTACCTGGCCACTGCATAGGATAAAAATGGCAAATAGACAAGTGAACATATTCAACCTCGATACGACCACGACGACGATATAGGGTGTATGGTATAGTCTATACATAAGGGTAAGAAGTGTATGCATGTGTATACTGTGTAGTGTGTAGTACAAGAGTTTCATTCATAAGTACGATTTAAAGCGAACTCAGCAACGTCGTCGTCGTCGTTTTTCGCAATGGAGTTTTACGATTACGTCATTATTGCCCCGGTTACCGCGGCCTTTGCGACGGTTGGCCGCCGCCTTTCCTTTCCCGGCCTTCGCTTACTCGGTCGCTCGTCGCTCGACGTTCTTTTCGTGTTCGTTTTTATTCGGGCCAACAACGTTGTTGCAGCGTAAGCGTAAGGTATAAATTCATTCATAACGCAGAGCGCAGCCCAAGACAGAGAAAGATACACGTTGGCAAAAAGAAAGACACGACGAGCGACCGGCCAGCGAAGGGATTTATGCCTGTAATTTATGAATGTTGCCGAGCGATACGGACGCGGCGACGAGTCGAAGGGTTTCCAACACAATTCTCAGCGTCGAGCGCGGCAACTATGACGTCATTCTTACAAGATATCCGTTCGTTATTTCTTTCCTATTGTTGTTGTGTGAGCTGTGTGCTGTGTGCTGTGTGCTAACGAAATATCATCAACCTTTTTTTTCTTCTTCTTCTTCTCGCAACCCTCCTGCTACTTTTTTCCCTTTCTTTCTTTCTTTCTTTTTTACTTCGTTTTCTTCTTCGTCCCCTCCCCCCTCCGTCTCTTTCTCACTCTCTCTGTTTTTTTTTCTTCAACTCGTTCAGTTTTCTAATCCATATCCCTATTCTCTGTGTAATACTTGGGTTCTCTTCGTCGACCAACAAATGATTCTTTTCCATGCAACCTTGAAAATTTTCCATCAATAATTAAAACCTGAGAGAATTTTTGCGCTTTCAAGCGGATTGAAAAGTTCGTCGTCGGTATAGGTGTTTTGCCTCTCTCGCATAAGAATGTTGAACCGTATGAAAAATTCAAAAACTTTCTATATCTGGTACTTCTCCCCTTTTTTTTTAAATGTGCTGTACCCTGTGCCCTTTCCGCGTTGTGTACCATAAGTAAGTGTACCCTCGCTGAATTAAGGGGGTTCGTTTATCGTGATTTTTCCTTCAATGTATCGTGTATAACTGTGTACGTATAGAAGCTACACTTTACACGACGTAGGAAAGGTTTGTTACCTCCGTCTGTTGCTCGTTATGTCGATTACGTGCTATAACGTTGTTATCAATTATCGAGCAGGATAATTTCATTATTTTTTTCGAGTATTTACAGAGCGTACCTATAATTGATAATATAACGTAGTATCCTACACCCAGCTTGTCACGGGCCCAGAGAGCTTGAAATTTCATTCGCAAAGATTAAGTTTATACTTTATTCCGATAGAAAGATAGACAAGAAAGTTGATAGGTAAACGATTTGGCCAACAGGCAGACAGGCCGATGAGCTAAGTATAATGTTTTCGTTTCCACGTGATATTTTTTTGTTGTAATCTCGGTTTAAGGTAAACTTTCTGTACTGTTTTTCGTTCACTTCGTCTGTAAATTGATGAAAACCTTGAACGAAGAAAATTTTCACACACGTAGGAAATTTTATCGATCTACAGCAACGTAAAACGGGGAATTTTAGTTAAATATAAGCGCACCGAAAGCGGAAAAGTGTAATTTTACACGTCTAAATAAATAATACGCGAACACATTTCACAATAATATTTTATTATGTTTAAGGTGAGAAAAAAAGAAGTTTATATTGTTGAACTATATTATCTACCTCATCGTAATATGAGAATCGCGAATAAAAACGTATCGTACAGTCGATAAGAATAGAAAGGGCGAAAAAGAAGGCTTTGAAAAAATATTTATTGGTAGGAAAAAAGTGTTTTAAAAGCGAATATAATACCAAATCGAAAGAAAGCGCTGAAAATTCGTATATACCCTAACGTTATAAACGAACTGTTCGTTTCGATCCTAAATATATTAGCTTAAATGAAATAGATTTAGACATCGCGTGTACGTACATTATTGTTTTGAAAATGACGACGAAATTAAAATTCGTGTGAAATTCTTTTGTATGATTTTTTCTCCCCCCCCCCTCATCATGTATCTACCTACTCGTATGTGTAAGAAAAATTGAGTTTTTCGATTTCCGAAATTCTGAATTTTACAGCTCACATAAGTTGGATTTTCAAGAACAGAGGTTTCCCAAACTTTCATCAACAAATTTTGGTGCTTTTTTCAAAAATTGTAAAAAAGCTTGCAAAGTTGCTAGAAATTTTCATTTTTTTTTCTTCAAAAATTACCCAAAAGTCTCGCAATTAATCTAGCGAAAAATTGCCAAAAGTATCACTTTTTTACCAATAATTCTCAGAAAGTCTTACTTTTTGGTAGAATTGTCAAAAAGGCTTACTATTTGCGAATAATTGTCAAAATTTCTCGCTTTTTTTAAATTATTAAAAATTGTCGGTTTTTTTTGCAAAAAATTCGAAAACATTTCACTGTTTTTCAAAAAAAAAAAACTGTCCAAAAGTCTCGCTTTCTTTCCAGAAATTACCGAAAAGCGCATCCTTTTTTATAAATTGTCAAAATCTCATTTTTTGCCAAAAACTGTGAAAATTCAAACTTTGTTGCTGAAATTTGTTCAAAAGTATCGCTTTTTCAACAAAATTGTCGAAAAATATGATTTTTTTGGTTCTCAACCCAATAAAAGGTCCTTCTTTTTGCCAAAAACTGTCTGTTTTTTCAAAAATTTACAGAAAATTTTTATAAAAGTGCCTAAATGATTGTCGTTTTTGGCAGAAAATTCTGAAAGCCCTACCTTTTCTTCAAGAGTTGCCCAAAATACTCGCTTTTTCGACCAAAACTGTGAAAAAGAATTTTTCGAAAGTTCAACTTTTTTGTAAAATATTACCAAAAAGTTTGCCCTTCTGCTGGCACAGTCGCCCAACTAAATCGCAAGGACTATAAAATCTTCATAGTCTCGCTTTCTGTCAAAAATTCCTACATTGTTGCTAAAAATTTCCCGAAAGTGTCGCTTTCTCATCAAAAAGTTTCAAACTAGGTTCAGCTTTTTAAAATTAAAAACTAGAACATTTCAGTAAAACTTACAAGTAACCAACAACTTTGGGGCGTGGGTTCAAATAATTGGTACCTATACCTACTCGTACCTAGCCAAAAATGCATGCTTCCTGGATTTTTTAAAACTTTTGAATCCCAGCTCTAAAATTTGGAATTTTTTTTAAATTGAGCTATCCAAAAAAAACCTAATTGAAAAAACTTCTAATGTTTTTTTCCAACAGCACAAATGAAGTTACTTGCGAAATATTCGAAAGACTGCTGCAGAATGAGAAAAAAACACGAAATACAATAACCTACTACGCGAAACATACGAATATGATGTTTTTATCGCAAAAAATGGTAATTTTATCGATTTAACGTACACTATCATTTTGGTTTATCAAAATGTATTCGAAATTTGGTCTAGAAGGAGAACGTACGCAAAAAAAAAAATTGTCGGCTGTTTGATAACGCATTCCGTGGAGCTTTGCAAGTGTGCTACGCCATCTTGTTGGCGGAAAATTGCAAATGTAAATAAACACGACGCAAATTGGCTAATAGCAATTTTGTAGTGTAGCTGCTGCGGTAGCGGTACACACTACACAGCGAAGACGGCGGCGGTGTTGGGCGAATTGCAAAATTTAAGCCTACGCAAACACGGCGAAATGTTCAAAAGCTCGAAAATTTATCGGATGCCGTTATCATTTAGGCTGGTTTGCGTTGCGTTATGCGTTTACAGCATCCACTCTTACTTATACTCGTATACGCGGTGCTCGGTTAGCAGGCTATACTTACGCGGAATACTAAATTTCGAATCGTTACCCGCGCCAAGCCTTTATCTGGCGCTCTATTAATCTGAAACAGCGTGATTTGTTTATGGAGAAATGAAATTTTAAAAGTTACCCTATGTTGTTTCGCGTCGTCGTCGGCATCCTCTTCAGAATACTCGAGTGTATACGCCGAGTACGAGTATGTATCTAACCTACGAACTTGCATGTATGAGATGAGAAATATCGCGTCGAGTTGGCAAATTTCGTTTCTTTGTCTACTTACCATGCTATTTTTGTTTTAAATCGTTGCTGTACGAGTTTACCCCTACAGGGTGTGCTGAAATTATTCGCTAGATTGTCGAAAGCTAGGCTTTAACACCAGTGGAGGATGCTTCGAGAGTTTGTCCGTACAAAATTAGGTCACGTGTAAACAAAATCTTCGAGCAACCATGTTGGATGTAGTATGTAAGTACTAAGTAATAGGTGTGTACAGAGAGTGAGCTAGTTGGATGAGTCAGAATTCGAGGAATAGGTTGAGGAGTGAGAGAATGAAAAGTAGGACACTCAAACACGACGATTCTATATCGTTTATTAATTTAGTACATAGCCAGCTACACCATAAGTATGTACTGAGACAGTTTAACAGTTGTATATTGTGCATTATACTGAATACATCGTTTTGGATAGAACCTGCCTATTATTTCATACGACAGACCATAACGTGAAAATTTTGATATACTCGTAAATGATCCGTAACCAGGTTCAATTTTCTGAGTTATCTGCAAAATTGATCTGAGATTTGAAATTTCCAACATTGACTGAGCTATTCGTATTTTGATATCGATGTGAGGAGGCTCACTAGGACGTCATCTGAATCCTTATCCGAAATTTCAGCTTTTTAATTCATAAGGAGAACTTCACAAATTACTTAGGTACCTACCTAGTACCTACCTACCTACATAAAATCAAACAATGCTTCAAAAAACGACTAAAAAATTGAAATGCAGTTTTCGGAAAGTGAAAATGAGGGAAAATGATGAAAAATGATACTGAAAAATACACTTCATCTGATGAAGGAACTGCACAAAGTACCGGAAAGTGATCGCAGCAATGCTCTCTAAAATGTGATTTCGTATTTAGTTTTTCTCATCGTCATTGAACTTTGACCCAGTCAGCTGTTAAGCTCATCAATTTTACTGCCTATTGGCTCTTTCCCCTCAAAGGCCATCACCTTTGTTTTTGACAACGAGATTCTCATTCAATCATACGCCTTCTCCAGATCAACAAAGCACAGGTGGGTCTCTAGGTTATATTCTCGTCTTTTCTCCATCAGCAGCTTTGTTGCATATACCCTATCTATGCATGATGTTCCCTTTTGAAATCCATTTTGACATTCCAATATTATTGGCTCCGCATAGCTATTGATTCTTCTTGCGAGCATCTTTGCAAATATTTTGTAAGCAGCATTTAGTAGACTAATTCCACCATAGTTCCCTGGGTCATTTCAGTCTCCTTTCTTGAAAATGGGTATTACAATTGTAGTATGGAAGTTCTAATGTTTGTAGAACCCATTCATAATTGTGAAGTTGTTGTACATAGCTTGAGTTGTCAATCAGCCTTTTCCCATTCTTGTTTACAGTGATTTCTCCATGTCTTCCAGAGTCCTGCATGGTATAGTTAAAAGTTATCTGAGGTAGTCGCGGGTCGAGCGTGGATAGCTATGGTTAGTAGTCATCCTAACGGCAGGTTATAACCGCACCAGCCGGTGCGATAATATTTGTCACTCACAACAGATAATGTAACCATTGACTAACTTGTAGTTAGAATAACTACACTACCTGCGATTATACCGCGTTCTTATCGGAAAAATAACGTTTGCTTCTTTCTTATCTGTTTGATGAGTCACCAAAATGTATTGTTGAGACACCTACAGAACCGAAGCTAACTTACCGCTACATCGGCAGGTAGAGAAGATTTTTGACAGTATGAAAGGTGAGTTAGTAACAAGTTTCAAACGAACAATGAAAACAATCGTACTAACTAAAATGTTTCGTTGCTTGACAATAAATTCGCACATTATTTTTCTCGAGCATCATCTAACGTATACCTAAGTATAGGTAGTCTGAGCAATTCATTCCGAATTTCTTTCATTTATTTCGCTTATTACGAGGAAAGAAGTACATATCGTTGCGAAACATCCTGTAGTTATGGCATTCTATGGGGAAAAACGTTGGATGGAGAAAGGTGCGAACGCGGAGACAAACGTCGACGAATGGCTTTCTATTATCGAAGCGAAAGAACGGATCATTTTTCAAAGAAAAAAATCCTCGTATATATACCTACTAAATATAGTCTTTGCGGGGGCTGAGAAAATCATTTGGAAATGTTTCATCATATTTTTGTGTGTGTGTGCGTGTGCCATATACGCCGCCGCCATTTGGTCGTAGGCCTTATCTACTCGTAATAAATACGTCGTCTTCCTGAGTATAACTATAAGCTTATCACGTTAGACGTCAAATTCGAAATTGTATAGATTTTACGAATGATGATAGGTGCGTGTAGGTAAATGCATTTATAAAAGCTTGAAATTTTGTACCATGGTTTCATTTTACCTCTAGTTGCATTTATTTTGCGATGTTTACATTTTAGAGTTGATTTTTTCGCCTATACGAGAAATTTTCATTGGAATAGGGAGAAGTGATTGGTGGCAACTAGTTTTGGGTCACTGATGGAACTAACAAACTCATATTGTTGGAACTTTGTTCAATTCATGTGTTCGCGTCAAGAACAAATTGGAAGGTCGTTCGTGATGACATCATCGACAATTTTAATGAAAAATATTTACTCTGCGACACGTGATGGGTGCAGGTAATTTGGTGATGGATATCGATGTAGTGATGATGGTCCATTGGTCAGTTCAACTGTCCTGTTGCTACCAGTACTTAAAATCAAGAGGTGGGGCTTCTCCAATCTACACCAAGCGATGGAGGTCAAAATCCCTATACTGACGCCGTGTGCCAGCATGAACTCGGGGAACTGCGTAAATGTAGGTCGTCCACAACCTTCTGAAGAGTAAAGTCCCCGTATGAGGAGTAGATTTGATTTGATTGCAGAGGTGGAAATCTGAAGGCTAAATAGGAAGCTGATACGACTACGAGCCAGTACCTATAACGATGCTGAAAAACAGACGAGAAAAGAACGAGCGTTGTTGTTGGAAGCAGTGGAAAAAGTATAACTTGGAAAAACGAACGGCTACGCGGTTAGCTGTTTAACCTGTTGAAACGATTGTCAAAACGGTTAAACCATGAATGAAATCTCGTTGCCTGGCATTTTCACTCATTTAGGTCTATGTACGTAGTGCGCGAATCGATTTCCCAGCCATCCGATTGGCTGGCCAGCTTCCAAGGTAGACTGCGGTGTGGTACTGATGACGACGACGACGACGTTCAGCCATTGTGTACGAGGACACCTCGCCGTATACTATCGATTCTACGTATATTATCGCGACAATAAAAGAGGACTACGATGAGCGAACCTTACCTTAAATCACAGCAACCACCTATGTACGTACGTACCTACTACCTATACGTATGTATACCAAGTGGTGCTGGTGAAATTTCACCTCAAACAGCAATAATATAGGTACGCATTATCTAGCTGTTTACGAAGTACAAACGCAATTTCGCGAGGCAGCAAAAAGCGAAATTCTCGAGTTAAAGATACGTACCTGGTACTTATCTGCCTACCTACCTACCTACCTACCTACCTGCCCGCCTGTCTACCTAACACTAATCAGTATTCATATCTGAACGAATCCTACCTCGCGTATCTAACGATAATAATGTAACGAAACGTGATTAAAATATTCGCGTAATTTTCAAGGTGCGAGCTTATAGCTTACCGTTGGGACTTTTCTTGGAATAATAATTACGAAATGAATTATCGCCGGGACCTTTTTATATACCTCACCTTTACCAGCTGTAGGTGAGTTGATTCCCAAATGATTTTTTAGGAATCTAGAGTATGATACCTATACATAGTCGAATGGATTCCCAGATCGTTTTTGCTGCCTGCCTGTGTATAAATTGATTCCATTTCACGAGCAGTATATAGGTATTCGTAATGTTTGATTTTTTCTGTCGAGCGTCTCTCAAAAGCCAAATTTTTACCCTCATCCCCTCGATTGTCAAATATTGGCACTTTTCTTACTGTTGTAAATTCAATCCGTACACGAGTACGTGAGCAGGAACGAGGTGGGAATCAATTGGACCATTTTTCGTGTTATGGGAATCAACTCACCTACTCCCTGTGGCAGTGTGGCCTTGTACGTACGTACTAATATCCGAGTACTGGTGTTGCTAAGAGGCTCGCGGATTCGTGGAGAGCGCCAGTGCCTTCCAAACGTACACTATTGAATCTCGCAAACAAACCAACTAGCACCTCTATCTCCTTCAGGGCAATGTATAACTGGATACGAATATGGGTGAAAACTGTAAACATACTACTACGTATGAATTCTTGCTATGTAAAAGGATGCAGCCCGCGAGCGACCGTTTCTGATTAATTCGCCCTAGTAAGCTTAGGTACCTACGTAGCTAATTATCTGAAAGCTACTCGTTTTTACGTCGAATTGGACTGGCATTGGTTTGGCAGTGACGTTAATGTAGCTCATGAGGGAATTCACTTGATTGCTCACTCGTTAAATGCAATCATTTTTTTGATGTGTGGAATGAATATCTGAACCATATACCCGCTGTTTGCTCAAATCTCCTGCCATATTGATACATATTTTCATATTTTTTAATGACGTAATGTTGGAAAAAATGAATATACGAGTATTTCCCCCTTGCCTTTTAGTATTCACTCGTGGGAAGATGAGAGTACAAAATAGGGTTTGTTGGTGGCCGCTAGGCTGCGCTCCCTACCGCTTAGTATTACTCGTTTACTTGCTCTGTGTAAACCAGGCCTTATGCCTACTATGTGTGTCTCGCGGTTACTCGACTCATCGCACTTGCTGTTTGTTCGTTGTATGTGAATAATGTCAATTTGGTGTTCCTACTGATTTTTTGCTAATTACGAGTTGTTTGTTTTATTTGAATATATTATTTGTTTCTCTATTTCAATCACTCGTCGACTTTCATTTATTTCGTCGTATTTGAAGTGGCTGCTGTTATGGTAAGCAGAGCAATGGGTTTCGTGAGCGGCTGGCACGTGTTGCCAGTACTCTGAAATACCTCGCATTTCATTAATTAGCTATTAAGTGCTTGTAATTAACCCGACTTTATGCTCACGACGAACGTTACGACTGCCTGAGTACATGTAAATGCGTTAATCCCGAATTTATGACTGAATTTACGTAATGGCTGCCGAATGCAAAAGATGACGCAACACGTGGTGAAAAGGACGCTAATTTTAGCTATGGGATGACTCATGGCGTTATAAAAGAGTTCCGGTCCATAAAACGACCATTTCCAAGTACTGAGTGGATTACCCGATTTAAAAGAGTTCGAAAAGCCCACGTTTAAGCGGTCCCGATTACCTAATGCCGCTCCCGAATAAATGAAAAAGAGTTCCAGCCAAAGTACCTAAGTTGATGTATTTTTTTACGTAGTGGAAAACGCAGTTCGTAATCGTTCGTCCAAGCTAAGTCTCATTATGGTCAGCTTATGGTGTTTACAAATCTATTTTGGTAAAAGCTCGTTTACCCGATTTCAAAGATGTGAACTTGTATTACACACGCGTGTCAAAGTTTCGTAGACGAAAGTTACATCGTACGTTCGAGAGCTTCATGTGCCTGATTTTAGTTACTAGTGCGTTTCACTTTCCCGATTCTACGTTTACCTGATTTAATTTAGTGCTTTAAAAGTGTTAGCTTTCTTAATTTTGTTGATCTGGATACAAGTCGCACTAAGCACATGCCCGATTTTTGTTCGACTTAAGCACTTGTAACGTACGATGAGCATTCTCAGCGGTAAGAAACTAAGTTTTTCCGAAACTGAGCGTTTACTTAACTTTTCGGGCTAATTTGCTACGTGAAAGTTAACTGAGAAGTGTGATCTGGTTAACTGAATCACAGCTTATTAGACTCAACTTTTGACAAGGAGTGTTTCCGGTTGAAAGTTGCAAGTTGTTTTGTTATAAGCTTCTAGTTTACGCTATTTCCGAAGCACAAAACACCCGATCTCGTCTACCTGATTCTAAGCCCAAAAACTTGTGATTGTTCATGCAGGGTGACCGCTACCGAGATGACCATCGTCGAGATGACCGCCGTCGTGATGAAGACAGAAGAAGAGATGATCGTGAATATCACTCTAATTCTCGCAGCTCGAAGAGATCTCGTTCGGATTCCAGAGATGATTCTCGGAGGAAACGCCGGTCCAGCTCCGGTGATTATGATATCGAAGCTGAACACCACCGGATAGCTGAATCTAACGCGAGGATTGAACGTCAACAACGTAAAGACCGAGTGAGTTACGAAGCATGAACATCAACCCTGATTTATTTTGTTTTGGTTTGTGTTGAAAATCAAAAACTTTGAACTTACGTATATGTTTTATTGGGTATTCAGGAACGAGAAGAAGAAAGCAAACGTCGAAAGGAAGCTGAGAATCGTAAACAGCGTAAAGTAAGTTCTAAACCTGAATCTAAACCCGAGTCTAAATCTAAAAAGAAAAGCGTTACCGAGCCCGAATCGAAATCTAAATCCAAAAAGAAAAGTAAAGCGCCTAAGTCTAAACCTGATTCAAGTACAAGTACGAACACCGCCCCTCCACCCCCGATTACTCCGCCTGTGCAAAACGAACCAACGAAGAAAAAGAAAAAGAAGAAGAAGAAATCGTCTGATAAAACTTCCGAAGCAAATACAGCATCCCAGCAACCGTCAAACCGCTCGTTAAATATAGAAACGATTAGCAACCTGAATGAACCGAGCGTCTTGATGCAGCAACCTGAATCGACTAGTCAACCTGCACCGATTCACCAACCTGAATACATTGAAGTTACTCCCGAATTACGTTCAATAATCAACGTTCCCGATAATGCTACAAATTTGGAAAAAGAAGACTTACTTGGACGTTTGACTAGCCTGAGTGTTTTGGGACAACAAGCTGCGACGATGCTGAATAATCTGAAACGAAAAGCTGAACTCAAATCAATACCTGAACCCCGAATTTTGAAGAAAAGAGCTCCAACTCCGAAACCATCCGTTAGCGACGCTAGTGATAATGAAGTCAGCGGAAATGAAAAGAATGAGAAGTCGAACTCAGAAGAGAGTTCAGATAGCTCGGATGAGGAAGATGACAAAGAGAAAGATGATAGCTCCGAATCGGATTCTGATTCAGATTCTGATTCGAGCTCCGACGACGAAAGCGATAATGACAAAGGAGGGAGCGGAGCGGGTGGAACTAGCAACCACTCCTCCCCTTCTGACTCACCTCCCGAACCGCCGAAACAGAAAGAAAAGACGAAGGAGAAATCAAAGGAAAAGAAAAAGACTAAATCTAAGAAAAAGAAGAAACGACATTCATTTAACCCGAATATGCTTCGAAGTCAACACGAGTCACGTAAGATGCTAACTAAAACAACCCGAATTAATACGTGGTATAAGATGCTGGAGATGGATGCGAAGATCTATCAGATTGACATACATAACCGGAAAACTGAAAAGAAAGCTGGGAAGATCGAAGAAGAACAGCTAATGAATATTGTATTGCACAGGCTGGACCCCCACTACCTTCCCCGAGTAACAATGATTTCACCAGTTGAGAAAGTTATTGAAAAACTTTTCGAAATAAGGCGAACGGAGCGCAACGTAAGTCGTTCATCGGTAAAGTCTGAGTTCAACAAACTCACTCTCGTAAGGGGTGAAAAGTTGGACGATTTCTTCAACCGATTGGACGAGTTGTTGCTTGATTACAAAATGCAAACCAAAACTGATATACCTGAATCCGATGTCTACGACCGTTTAGTTGAGGCGACTGAAAATATTTACCCGAACGTTAAGACAATTTTAAAAGCCCGAGGCGCAAATCAACCGTCCATACCTGACCTGAAAATTCTATTGTTGCAGGAAGAATCCGAGAAGTACCGGAAGCCGGAAGAGGCGAACTTAGCGTACCACCGAAACCCGAATCCCCGACCGCCTCCGCCACCGAATGCTGCTCACGTACCCCGACTGCCGCCGCATAATTGCTACAATTGTAGCAGTCAGTATCATTATGTTTGGGAATGCCCCGACTGGGACAAAGGCCCGAGATGCTTCAAATGCGGAGAGTGGGGTCACCGAAGCAAGGATTGCCCAAACGAATACAGGGATTATCGCTCAGGTAAACAACAACACCGAAGTAACCGTAGACCCTTCCGTCCCCGAAATCCAAAATTCCGCCCGAGAAATAACTACCGAGATCGTCGCCCGAACCAGTATTCGCGGAACAATAGAAACTATCGTAATGATAGGGGCTATAATTCCAAGAAAAACTGGCAGACTGACAGACAAAAGCCACTGAAGTCGAATTGGAGGAAAAAGGGAAAAGGCTATCAAGGAAATAAAGACCCGAAGAAACCAATCCCGAAGAAAGAGCCTAAATCTACACCCGAAAATAAAAAATAACATGTATTTATTTTACAGAGTTCGAGATGCCGGATGATCTGTTGGGTTTGTATTGCGCCGGTATGATCTCAGCCGGACAGATGGTTGGCTTAAAGAAGAAGCGTGACGCTATGCCTGATTACCCGAATAACAACCAATCGTCGAATCGTCGTGATCAATACCACGATGAAAATTCCCGATATCACGATGACCGTTCAAGACATCGCAATCGCGACTACGATTCTAATAACCGACGCTCCCGATTTTCACCCGACAGAAGCGATCACCGCCATGAAGATCACCGCGACAACCGGAGATCGCCAAATCGTAACCCAGATGACGTAAAAGTCACTCATCAGCGAGCACCTACTACGGAAGTGACGCCACCTGAACAAGCGTTACAAGCTCTGAACCTGAATAAACCCGAACCGATGGAGACCAGTGCAAGCGATCCATATATGGATTTTCTCCTGATTGAGTTCCCGAAGCTGCCAGTGAACGAGATGAGCCCAACGGCGATAGCTGAAGTTCACAATAAAATTCACCAGCTCGAACATTGGCTCTTGTGTCTGAAAAAGAGTCTGGATTTACGTGTCCAGATGTTAAAAGTTGAAGAGGAAGCTGCACGTGAAGTTATTCCGTTATTTCCATCCAATAACCCGATCCCGATTCCGCTGATGGACGCTTTAGGGCCGGTTATTTTGAACCACCCTCCCGTACCACCCCCGACTAGTCACACCAGCGGCTCAAGCACAAAATCGACACCGGAAAAACGGCAACCGACTAAAGCCGAATTGAAAGAAGACGAACCTTTTGTACAGACATTGACGAAGAAATTTCCCGAGCCTAAACCTGATGCCGGTAAAACACCGTTAAAGAAATTCGCTGATAATACGTTCAACCCGAAGGCAGAGGCGAAAACACCAGCAAAAACTGATTCGCAACCGAAAACTGGACCTGAATTTCGAAAAAGTACACGACCGCGCCGAATTACGCCGCCCTTTCCGAACCGGAATTTCCCGATTCATCCGAATGGTTTTAAACCTATGCCGAGGACGTCTGGTACGTTCATACGTCCGCCGACACCGACCGTTAGAATCGAGGATTTGGACATCACAACGTCTACGCCGAATACGACGACGACCGCACCGAGTTCCACAACGCAGAACGTTGTCTCATCAACAACGCCTCACGTTAACGCGTTGGGAAACCCACTTGATCCGCCACGCCCGACTACACCGCCGCAGTTACACGCGAACCTGAGACAGACTGTGGAAATCCCGAGTGAAGAAGACTGGACGCAGGAAGCGTACAACGCAGATGCCCAACCGATTCGTCGTTCCCGAGCGAATTATCGCAGTGTGTTATTTTCGTACGTTCAAAAGACGATGACGGAAAACATTCCTGTTTTAACGGCGCAACGCGAAATTTTGGACGCCAAAATCATTCAACCCGGATCCGAAGGCGATGACGATGGAATCTCCGTCCTTTCGTTAGAAGAAACAGCGTTTATTTTCTCGCAAACCGAAGAACTGGAGCAAGCGATTGCTGTTTGCAGACAGGTGGAAGGAGGTAAGAAAATCACTTTTATAGGTGACACTGGAGCTACTTCCCATTTCGTCAACAACCCCGATTACTTGACCCAATCGTATGAGAGTGTGATACCGATTAAAGGAGCGAATGGAGACCCGAGTGCTTTGTTAAAGTCTGATAAGAGAGGTATGATTTTGGGTATGAGTGATTCTTGTAGTTCTGAGTTATATCTGAGTGACGTAATGTCCGTTCCTGGACTGTCTGAGAATTTACTCTCTTTGAGGAAGTTCACGGACCTAGGATATGATATTTTTCTAAACAACAAAGGCGCAAGGATTACTGACCCGATTTTGAACCGAACTGTTCTGACTGGAACGTATCATAAGCCGTATTGGGAATTTCGTATGACCACAGCTGAATGTGAAAAAGCACTGAGTACTCCTGTCGAGAAGAAATCACGTAAACGACACCGCTCCCCGACGGCACCTACCTGTAGCAGCGCAAATGCCGGGGAAACAGTCAAGAAAAGGAAGATTGACAACCCCGAATCATCTTCACCGAATACACCTAAGATACCCGAACCGCAAAAGGTGAAGAAAAAGAAGAAAATGAAACCGAGTAAAATTCCGAAGAAGAAAGAGAAAACCAGCGATAAAGGTAGTTCGAAACGGAGGGAGGGTTCTCCCAGTAGGAGGGAGCCCACCCCTGACGAAGGTGAGAATTGTCTACCGTTTACCTTTATACCTGAGGCTATTGACGACATAACACTTGGCAGAGAAATACCCGATTTGAACAATGAAAAACCACCGGAACCTGAAAATCTCACCACCGTGAAGCAGCCAATGAATTATGTCGACTTCAAGAATAGTCCAGGCATGAGATGGCATTACCGACTTGGACACATGAGTTATTCCCGATTAGTGAAGCTGAAGAAAACACATCCAGTTCTGACGAACGTGAAATTCAATCGTCAACAGATTCGTGCGTGTGAAGTTTGTGTTTTAGCAAACATGAAGTTGTCATCATTCAAGACAGTTCGTATAAAAGCGCACACAATCTTCGACCGAGTTCATTCTGACGTAATGGGACCATTGAACCCACCTACATTGTATCAGAATCGTCGCTGGATTGTTATATTCATAGATGATGCCAGTCGTTTTGCAATCGCGTATATGATGCAGTTTAAATCAGACGTCCCTGATTGTTTTCTACAATTCCTGAATTTGGTAAATATGTACACCAGAGGAAAATCCCGAGTTGCAACATTACAATGTGATAATGGAGGTGAATATACCAGCAACGTGTTTAAGGAAATCTGTGAGAATAGAGGAATTCATATTGAATACACGGAACCGAATACACCTCAACACAATGGAACAGCTGAAAGATTCAATCAAACAATTATGAACAAAGTACGAGTCATGCTACTTGATTCCGGAGTACCACAGCATCACTGGGATACAGCCCTCGCAACAGCTATAAAAATATACAACCGAACACCTCATTCCCGAATTAAAAATCAACTCCCGATTCGTATGATTTTTCCTGATATTCAACTCAGAGCCCAGTACCTGAGAAGATATGGCTGTATTGCGTATGTTCATCGAAACGACCCGAATTTGAAGAAATGTGATCAACGAGCTGTAATTGGAGTTCTTGTTGGATACACCGCAACTGGTTATAAAGTCCTACTACCCCAGTCCAATAAGATAATACGATCTACGCACGTAAAATGCGTTGAGTTCAAAAACTACAGAGACATTCAAGGTCTTTCGGAGGAATATGGTCCAGTAGTACCGGAAGCTGAGTGGCTGAAAGATTTTGAAGAAATCTACCGAAAACCCGAAGATAAACCACGAACAACTCCGTTGCCAACTATTGTTGATAAACTGTTAACTACAGCTAGCAGAGACACGCAAACTGATCCGTACGAGCCATCCGATAAACCTGAAACCCGAGAGTTTGGAACCCAAACTGATATTAAGATATCCATCCTGTGTAAACCTGATGGAGAACCGAATTCTGATTCTGATTCCGACTCTGATTCCGAAACAGAAACCGAATGGATTGAACAAGAAATCGAATTAACAGCCCTGAATGCTCAAGAAGTGGAAAAAGATGTGTCAATAAAGGAACATTTCGATGCTGAATTTGCCCGATTAAAAGAGTACTATGATGTGACTGAATCGAATAAGGACCTGAATACTTTTGCGTTAATGACGTCAATGATTGCAGATCCAATGACGTATAAACAAGCGATGAATTCCAGCGAGCAAGTTCAGTGGCAAGGAGCCATTGATTAAGAATTAAAGTCGATGAAAAACAACGGCGTTTGGGAAAAAGTTCGCCGTCCGACTAACACGAAACATAAAGTTCACACCGTCGTAGATTCAACAATGGTCTTCAAACGAAAAATTGACACGAAAGGAAATGTTAAGTACAAAGCCCGACTTGTTGCCCAAGGATTCAAAGACACCCGAAATATGGCGATTTCTAAGATCTACGCACCAGTTTCCCGAATAACAACAGTGAGAACAGGTTTCTCAATCATCAACAAACTGAATTTAGAAGCTCGACAACTTGACGTAACTACAGCATTTTTGAACGGAGAATTAGAGGAAGAAACGTACATGGAAATACCCGAATGTATGAAACCAACAGCTGAAGAAAAGAAGGAGTATGTTTTGAGGTTAAAGAAGTCGTTATATGGTTTGAAACAGAGCCCTCGTTGTTGGAATAAAAAGTTCGCAGAAGAATTGAAAAAGCTTGGTTTTGAAGCTGATGTGAACGACCCTTGCCTGTTTTGGATTCGTAATGGAAAGTTCCAAGGTTTCCTGATTATTTACGTCGATGACATGATTTTTGCCGGAAATGACCTGAAAATACTGAACCGATATATCAAGAAATTGAAACAGATTTTTAAGATGAAAGATATGGGAGAACCGACTAAGTTCTTAGGCCTGAATGTAAAGAGAGATAGAAAGAACCGAATTTTAACGCTTGATCAATCCGATTATTGTCAAGAAATTTTGAAGCGTTTCAACATGCAAGATTGCAATTCAACGCAAATCCCGATGTGCCCGAAATCAAAGAAACCCGAAAAAGTACCCGAGAAAAAGAAGAGAAAGAAGTACAACAAGAGAGAACGCAGACGAATGAATTGTCTAAATCAAACCAAATTTGATGGAGCCCCGTTTCCGTACCGAGAAGCAATTGGAAGTTTGCTATACTTAGGAAATGCCACCCGACCTGATATTATGTTCGCGATAAATTGGTTAAGCCGAAAACAGTGTAACCCGACTCAAGCTGATTGGCAAGCTGTAAAACAGATTTTCCGATACCTGAAAGGCACTACCCGACTTGGCCTGAAATATACTGGAACCCAGAAAGGAATTGTTGGACACTCTGACGCCAGTTTTGGTGACTGTGACGACACGAAGAAGTCAACAGCTGGAGTTTTAGTTCGTCTGAATGGAGATTTAGTGACTTGGTCCAGCAAGAGACAAGGTACTGTAGCGAATTCGACATGTGAAGCTGAGTACGTAGCTATTAATTCGTGTCTCCTCGAAAGCGTGGGAGTTAACGAAACCGTAAAGAGAGCTACTGGAAAACGTCTTGACCCGATTCTGATTTATGGAGACAACACAGCATCCCTGAAATGCACGAATAAACCCGGATCTCCGAAGCTGAAACACCTGACTGAAATTAAAGTTCACACAATTCTCGATTACGTGATTAAGAATAGAGTGAAACTTGAATGGGTAGAACCCGCCGAACAAGACGCCGATATCCTGACTAAAGCATTACCGAGAGAAGCGTTTCAGAAGCTGAGAGACAGATTGTTGAGTGTAGTATGAGTTTTTCCCGATCTTGTCCGCCCAACATACCTGATTCAACTACTCACCCGACTTCCTTTACTAATGAAGAAATATGTTTGTGTTTTTCTAACCGTTTGTTCACAGATCCTGGAGATTTAGACATGGTGTTGAGTGCACTAGAGTTTATGTTACGTTTATCCTGAGTTCACAACCTGACCCTGAAAGAATCCCGCAAAGGACGTACGATATTTTGCGCGTAGAACGGATGACAATCGCCAAACAGAAACGCCATAAGGCGAAAGCAGCGAAAAAGCGCAACAAGGTGCATAAGAAAGCCGCCGCAGAGTTCGACGAAGGCGTTTGCGAAGATTACATATCGAGCGCCGAATCCGACTCCGATAAGGATAATCCTCCGGATAGACCTTTGGGAAATCACCCGCTTTTAGAACAAGCATATCCGAGAGACTGAATTTTGTTTTTGCCCGATTTATTTTTCCTGATTTTATTTGCTGTTTATTATTAGTATTTTGTTTGTTTTTGATTACCTGAAGATGAATTTTGTGATTTGTTTATACGTTTTTTGTTGTTATACTTGTTACCTGATTTTATTATTTAAGCTGTAAATACGTTGTTTAAGCGCTATCAAGCGCAGGGAGGGAGTGTTGGTGGCCGCTAGGCTGCTCTCCCTACCGCTTAGTATTACTCGTTTACTTGCTCTGTGTAAACCAGGCCTTATGCCTACTATGTGCGTCTCGCGGTTACTCGACTCATCGCACTTGCTGTTTGTTCGTTGTATGTGAATAATGTCAATTTGGTGTTCCTACTGATTTTTTGCTAATTAGGGTAAGTGCGCTGGTTTGTGACACATTAAGCATTTTTCAACTTTGAATCACTCTCAAACATTGTTGAAAGTAGGTAGAATTTTGGGAGATGGTTTTTTAGTAAGTCATACTAATAGTGATCAAAATAAATCATCTAGTATTATTATATCTGATCACATTTTTTTTTAAATTAAAAAAATATAAAAAATGAGAATTGAACTAGTTTGTAACACACAAGCACTAGTTATTTTGACAGGTGGTACTGGTTTGTGACGCTCACTTTTTTCAACAAAATAACCATATTATTGAATTGAAAATTGAATATAGCAGTATTTTCTCTTAATTTGAATAGAATTTGATATTTTTTCATCATCTAATTACAGAAATACTCCTCAGAGTCAAGTATATACCCACTAGAGTTGGTGCATAACACCTCTTGAAAACAAACGAATAATTAGCATAAATTTAGTAAATGGATAGTGTATGATTGATTTTAATTGAGTGAAAACGTTGGCTACACTATTCTTTCAAGTATAAGTCAATATCCATCTCCACCAAACTCACGTAAGAAGTATTCAAAATGACATACCTGATAAGGTCTAAGGTAACATGACACAAAATCATGATTTTCCAATGTTACAATGATTTCAAACTCACTCAGGGCATAAAAAAGGTGTAGAACTAGCAAAGAATGATTAAAATGAATAATCTCACATTTATTTATAAATAAAAATGTATTTTTTTGAATTCAATTCATCAATCAGGAGTAAAAGTGATAAGAGTGTCGATGTATCTAGTACATAGAGACTAGTTTGTGACAGTTTGGAATTTTTGTTCTCAAAAAGATATATTATATTTATACCAGTTATTTTTGATAGCTAATGTCATTTTATTGAAGAAAACTTACTTTGGTTGAAAATAATAACAGTTATATGCTTTTTATAACGAGAAATCAAACCGTCACAAACTAGTACTAGTGAGGACTGGAATTTGCACTGGTTTGTGACAAAACGTCACAAACTAGTGTTTTGTCAATTTCGATGTACTGGTTCGTAACAGTCCAAAATATTAAATAAATTAAGAAATTTCACTGAAAACAACTCAATCTTAGCCATCTTTAGACAATACTCCACAATATTTTCACTTCACAATAATTTAAATTGATGTTTAACCACTGAAAATGGCATAATTCATCGGAGGTAATAGCGGGATTGCTTCTTAGAAACGGGTGTTTTTTGATGTTTTCCACATGGCGAATATTTAGACAGCATTTTTTGTTTGATAACGTATATCACAGAAGAAACTATAAGAAGTTTCTTATAGAAAATGAATTGAAATTTCACAGAAAAATACCAAAATCTATAAAAATAATCAGTGTTACCTTTATTTTCGACTTAAACTGTGAAAGTGTCACAAACCAGTACACTGTCACAAACCAGCGCACTTACCCTACGAGTTGTTTGTTTTATTTGAATATATTATTTGTTTCTCTATTTCAATCACTCGTCGACTTTCATTTATTTCGTCGTATTTGAAGTGGCTGCTGTTAAGGGTTATCGACGGATGTAATCGTTTTGAGGTGAGAGAATGACGCACGATGGGGAGATCGGTCTTTTAAATTCTACGAATTAGTACTTTAAGTAGGTTGTGATCATCTGTCATGAAATAATTTCAACACAAAGCCTCCCACGGTCTCATTTCAGATTGAAATGAAAAGAGATGATTACATTTTTGGGTCAGTGTAATGTGTGAGTGTGAAGGTGTTCTATTCATCAAAATTCAGTGTTGCTACGTAAGCTGCGTACCTACTAGTTTATTGAAGTTGCAATAATTTCAACCAATCAGAATCCAGTATTTCGAAATTAATAGGTAAAAAAGGCAGAAATTGGCAGAACATTAGAAAAAATTTTGTAGAAGACTGCGAAAATGCGAAAAATTTACTCGAAAATGGTCCAAAAAAATAAAATTGAATGGAAAATGATTAAAAAATTGATAATTGCGAAAAAATGGTGATAAATTAATCCAAAAGTGGTTTAAAGTCGCGAAAATTTGTAAACAAAAAAGAATGATGAAATACTTACGTGTAAAAAGTCGTTTTTGAAAAAAATTCAAATTTTAGAAATTTAAAAAAATATTTCAATCGTTAAAAATGACAAAAAATGGGCACGATGATACCAAACTTGGCAAAAATTGCGCATACGAATATTTAATACGTATGTTAGAAATAGCTCATCGCATCTGAAAATTAATCAAATTGACGTGAAAAATTGTTGAAAACTGAAAAAAAGTTGATAACATATATCTTCAATGTTGAGTTGAATACTCCTAATTTTTTTCTAAAATGCTACGAAATTTTCATTCTTTTTTGTATAACTTAGGTACGTTGTACATACGTTTTACTTACTTTCCAGAAGTTTTTCGATATTGCTGCATCATTCGCATATTTTTTTCTTCTTTTTTTTTTTTACGGATTTTCAACCATTTTTATGAGGATCTGATCATTGTGGCAAAACTTCGAAATTGAATTCAACGGATTTTCAGTTGAATTTGCTACTTTTATAATTTAAAAAAAATTGTCGATATTTTGCGCAATTTTCGTAATAAGAGCTTTTCATGAATTCCCCCCTCCTCTTCCGTGGCGAATCGTAGATTCAGACGGACAGTTTCAGCCATAGTATGATAGGATAGATAAATTTGCCCAGAAATGAGGAGATTCCAATAAGCTACAGGCAGAATAATGTTTGAGAAGGCTAAATCGAAAGAGCAGACAAAAGTACGAATTACGAATACATTACCACCAACAGGTGATAGAACGATTCGGTCAGAAACGATGAACCATTCGAGAACTACAGAATCATTAATAAATAGTAATCAGATGACACCTGACGCGATAAAACGAAGGATTCTTTGATCAATCAATAAAAAATAGGAATGATATGTTCGCGAACGACTTGCTCAGAGGAGAAAAATCAAATCGTTCGCGAACGACTGAATGAGAATCGTTCGAGATTGAATGAATGAGTCGCCAGTAAATCTGACTCGGTGACAGATTCTGTTCCATTTGACAATCAATTTCATTACTAGTGAGTTATGAACGATGAATCATTCGAGAATGACTGACTCATTTGGAAATGAAATCACACGTTGCTCGACAAAACAAAACAAATCAAAACGAATCAATTGCTTAATCTACATAAACATATCGTTGAAAATTGTGAATGATTCGTTCACGAACGATTTGAACAGAGGGGAAAAATCGTTCGCAAACGATGGAATGGCTGAAAAATCAAATTAAAGAAATAGAACGACAAGACGAAAGTCGATAGTTTTAATGCTATCATCAAAAACTGGACTTGAATTCGTTCGCGAATGATTTGCTCAGAATTGACAAACCTTTCGAGAATAACTGAATCTCTTCTAATCAATTTCACTGAAAATCGGCGGCGTGGCAAAATTTGACCTTTTTCAAATCCGTCAATAAGAAAATGAAAATGATGATTTGCGAATGATTCACTCGGAGGTGAAAAAAATCGTTCGTCAATGAGTGAATCAGTGAATCATTGATGAATCCAATCTTGTGAAGATGCTATAGACAGCTAACTTTACCCTTAATTTACGAATAAATAAATTTGTTTACATCTCGTAGGAATGAGACGAGACGTACTAACAATTCGCGTGTCGAAATGCGATGAAAAAGAAATCATTACGAGTAGCCGTGTCCATTATGTGTATTTTTGCGGAATTTTTCGAACGTAGACACTCGGGAATATGGAAAGTTTTGAATTTAATCCGATAATGTTGTCCCAAGTCGAAAACGTCGTCAATAGGAAGGCTATATATATATGTATTAGTTATTTTCTTGATTTTATATACTTACTTACGAGTTAATCTTTGTATCTACATAATATACTGAAAATGAATGAAACAAAAAAGTCGCCGGACAATGTGGTACGAGTAGACGAGTACTCGTATATGAAAAAATTTGACGCCTAGGGCTCCACATTTCCTCGCGTTGGTGCTGTTTATTTACCTCCGCAATGAAAGCAAATCAGTTTATATTCTTGCGAACCGCCGCAGTTCGCAATTTGTTTGTGAAAAAGTTGCACTTGAACGACCAGCTTTTTCTCCATAAATATAAACAAATCGAAAAAGTTTTAAAACAATTTTGGTCGATTGCCCAACTGTTAGAGGTATTAAAATAAATTCCCATACTCGTATACTCGTATACTCGTATAGTGGCGCAACGCAATAATAGCATAGCGCCGCTGCATCGCATCGCACACATTGTGGGTGTTTATACAAGAAAAGCATAAAGTGTAGGCGAGAAAAGGCGCCATTTGACTTGACGCTTTTCATTAGACCATATTAACTGTCATTCGGCGTATTTCCAAATTCATATGTCGGTAAATATTATATTTATTTATTTATTTTTTTCTCATTCTACGAACTTATTCTATTTTATTCTATATTCCATTCGCCTTTTTCGTTCTATTACACCAATCTCGGGCTGAATTGCGAGTTCCCATCGTATGGTATCGTTTTCCCCTTCGTTGTCTCAGTCTCGAGGACAACTAACAGATTAAATCAAATTTATAGGTACGTAAATTCCAACCAAACCTCGACTTTTGGCTCTTGTATACATGCGCACGTATGTAGCACGTAGGTATACCTACCAATACATCGCCAAACTTATCAGGTGTTTTTTTTTTTGGTCTCGATTGCTCGGCAGTTTCATTTTATTGTTGTACTTTTTCGTTGGCGCTACTTTACATGTACATTTAATACTATTAGATTTGTTCAAAAGATACACACGTCTACGAAAATCGTAAAAAATTGCAATAAAATATGTTGCTTTTCGATTGTTTACAATCTGACGTACATAATACTCGTATACCATTTTATTGCATTTGACGTGCGATGATCGCTTCTTTTACCTTTACCTAGCGCGTCAGCGGAAGTATCGTAAATTTTTTTACATATTGTGTAACAATCACTGCGAGGATATTTAAATGGAGATACATCCGCACGTACAAAATAGCGTTTACCTGCATCGTTGCGAAGATGAATAATGTCACCTGAAATTTCTGTAAAGTTTCATCAAACGGAGTTGGAAATCCGAAATTCACTCCGCCCAGTACGTGCTTAATAAGTTAATTCGGACAGATTTTGTGGTATGTTTTGAAAAACAGAAGTTTCTAAAAATCCGCTGGAAGCTCCAAAACCGATTGAAGCTGTCTGCAATCCGCCTCGGAATTGATGTCAAAAATAAGGTGTAAACTGAATTTGTGATCTGTCACGAGAAAACAAGCTTAGTGTCCAAAAAATCGATATCTTTTTTATGGTGGATATTAGTAGTACTTAGGGTGCTGAATCCGACTGTGGGGGTTGAAACGTTCGCGAACGATTCTCTTGACCCTAAATCTGAAGTCAAAAAATAGAGCAACTAACAGTAAAAGTTGAAAAAAATTTTTTTTTGATTTTCTTGAAAGGTATGTTCTGGGGAGTCGAAATGCAAATTTTTGCAACAATTGGCCCACATTTGGAGGATTTGTGTCATATTTTGAAATTTGAATAAGGCTTGAGCTGAAAAAATCAACTCTTTTCACCTGGAATAAATTTGTTGAAAAATGTGATAAATTTAATAATAATAACTTATTCTTCATTATCTAATAATTCAAACTCCGGTAGTTTTTGCAGCATTTTTGGTGAAAAATTCAAAAAAATCAAAAAAATTGATTTTGGGAAATTTTGATTATTGGACTTGACAATCTTGAATGTGATGATTCTGAAAAAAAAATATCGGGTTATGTTGGCACTCATGGGGGCCAAAAGTGGTGCAAGTTTCACTGACCTACAAATTTTAGATCACCTGATACATAGACTCAAAACTTCAAATGCCCTTCCTGTAAAAGTTTTTTGTTTTGGACACTAGATTGGTTTTCTCGTGACACATCACATTTCATCTTTCTATCTCAATTGGAGGCAGTAGGGTAATTTTTCAAATGTAAGAAAGTGTTTGAAAAGTCGTTTGAAAATGTGCCAGGAAAATAGCTATTACAAACCACACAACTATTTATTAATTAATACACACAGGTGTCAGGAAAAATATATCAAAATATGCAAATTCGCTAATTATCTAAATCATTGTCATAAATCAATCAACTGAGGTTGTCAGGTCTGGAGTTCTGGCTTGGCTGGAACATGGATGGATGATAAGTAATCTGTAATAAAAATAATCGCTTTTGAGTACACACATGTACTACTCATAGATAATGCAAGGCTCGTAGATAACTCGTAAATATCTCAATCTCAATCATTTCTAAAAGACCTCCGTCTCAGGCTGTGCAATCTCAGCCACGACCACTTGTGGGGACGCTTCGGACCCAAGTACCAATTTAACCTGTGGTTCACCCATCAGTGTCAGCATAATGGAATGATCTTCAGTGGCCAACTAGTAGCGCCGTTCAGCGATGCCCTATAGGCACCAACACAGATTTATCCGAGAGGCCACATCGTTGCCTGTATGGCTAATCACACATACTGCATAGTGGTACCTCTTTGAGTCCCCTGCAGGGTCCTGACTCACTGACAAGATGTACAATGCACGTATCAAAAGACGGCCACTGTACTAATCACAATCACCGTCTCAATTAAAAACATATCTATGTAGGTAGTTGCATTGCATGCACAATGCACCATGATATCATTCAATCACTAAAGCAAAACATATTCTAACTAGTATTCATGTATCAGTATACTTAGTAAGATAACTTACATATTCGTGTAATACTTTGTATTGTATTCGTAATTGTCAATACAGCGTCAACGGAGCAGGTATCTCTTAGGCAACCAGGGAACATAGCAGCAACAAGCACAGGCACTTTACTTTAACAAAGTCCTATAAGGACTGAGATCTCTGTGCTCAGCCCAACTCTTTGCTCGTATATTTGTACTCAAATAAGTAGGAGAACCCTTGTCCCCATCACCCATAATTGCTCTATAAGCCGACACCCTAGGACATATCAGAAACGCCAAACGCACCAAGACGACAAAAATGGCGTGAGAAATGCACAAAATATACTCGTAATAAAAACAACTTCTTACACAAACTTTCAAAGAAGTATGAATGAAATCAATTGACAAAACACTGATTTTGAAAAAAAAAACAACAGGGAGGTACAGGTACCTTATCGGCCATGAAGGTGCAAAAAGTATCTGAAACCACCTGCAGTTGACTTCATAGCGTATTGAAATCAGTGAATTTCAGCTTTCTAACTCCATTTGATAAAACTTTTGGGAAATTTCAAGTTTCAAAAATCTGCCGGAGACTGAGAATTTTCAAAAAGTCGCGTGGAGGCTTCAAAATGACTTGAACCCATCTGAAGTTGAATCGATAATGTGTTTAAGTTGGAGTGCAGCGTGAATATCGGATCTCCAAATTCATTAATTTATTTCAAGTACCTATCAAAAATCGACTGGTGGCTCCAGAGCTGCTTAAACCGGCTTGAAACCATTTCCAAGCAATTTAGCATGTCGAAAATTGGATATATCGCAAATTTCAGCTTTCTGGGTCGGATTTTGGTATCTTTGTCCAGTTTTCAAAAAATTTCGTATAAATTCAATGTCGGAAAGTAAAATCTGTGATTTTAGCTGACTTGTCGATCAAGATGGCCGCCATTTTGTTAGTAGGGTCAACTTTTTTTAAAGCAAGTTTGTTTTAAAATGTTCCCGAGGATGTCCTCTTTAAGAAAAAAGTTGTCTCAGAGGATCGTAGATTCACTTTATGCCTCAAGATGTTCAAACTGTTGCTTCTCCGAACTGACGATGAGATATACGAGTATTAAGGGTACCTTCGCAGCAGAATTTCGCGAGTAAACGGCGCGGCACTGTGCCACGCAGGGGCTGGGCTGGCTGTAGTGGTGTTTTATATGACTAGGTACCTAAATCATTCGCGGAGGTCGTCGCAGAATGTGCTCGAATAGCAAAATTTATGCTTTACTCGTCGTATTTCACGATAAAGAAGAATTTCACCTTTGATAACGCGACAAAGTATTCTTAATTAAGTGTAGCTGCGCAGCTGCGATTGGTTACTTTATTGCTTACTAGTTGACTAGTGACTACATGTATGATATATTAGGGTTTCGTATCATCCTCATGCTCCTCCTCCTCCTCCTCCTCGTCCTCCTCCGCATGGAACAAAGAAATTTCTTATACACTTATCTCAAAAACTCGTGTCGAGTCTCTAATTATGCGACTATAAGCGAGAAAAAGTCGATTTTATTTACGCCAAACGACGGTCTTCCCTTTTCTGACCCTTGATGTCTGCCTATCGATTGCAAGTAGCTCGAAAAACGATTTTCTTGGAAATTTCTACCCTAAACCCTGTAACGTGTAACTTGGCGTTTTGTGCCAATTATTCGGACTTTTAAACTCCGGATTGATTAGCTCTAGTACACATAGGTACGTATAAAGCTTCGACTTGCAGAACTATCGTAGTAAGTAAGTAAGTAAGTCAGAAAGTTTGACAAAGAAATAGAAAATCATCGCAGCAACACGATGAAGTTTAGACGTGTAGATTTTCGCTTCCAAGTAAGTATTACTGTTTCGAGTCAAAGTCGTACACATACACATGTGCAGGCGAAAATAGCGTCAAGTTGTACGGAATTTTATGTCTTACGAGCTATATGGAGTATATATATGTACAGTATACAGTAGTTTTAATCAGCGCAACGGCCGAATGTTGGAGGAAGAAATATTGTTAAAGTTGGCCGTTAGCAGTAGGGCAGCAGAGGAAGCATATACGCGTACGAGGATACGGAGAGGCAGTAGGAACTTTGAACTTTTCATTCGTGCACTCCCACGCGAGTTTCGTGAGCGGAGTTGAATTTTTGCGACTTGGCGAACCGCTTAATCCGTTTAGTCTATTGGGCGAAAATTGTTTGTTTAAGTTTTTATTCTTACGCGCGCTCTATATGCTCGTACCGCGTACGAGTATACGCATCGCATCGAATCGAAATCCGTACGTACGTCGAACGTCGAGCTTAAATATAACGTTACGAATTTCAATTAAGACACCGAACGATGCAGCGTCGTCGGCGTCGCCACTCCATCGCCGGCCTTTTCACAATCGTACCACGTAAAATTGAGAACAATAAACTGAAGAGTGTTGCTCGGCGAGTAAGTGGTGCACCCAGTTGAAATGTTTGATTGGTTAACGAGCAAGTGAAGCTAGAGAAGCTGCGAATACGAATGACATGTCGAATATAAAATTTTCACTAATCTTGAAGATGACCGAGTGATTACCTATACCTACTTTCCTTACTAGAATTTCTTTGCAGCTCTTCAATGTTCTAAATCCCCCAAATCCAAATTTTCAGCTGCCCAAGTTCATTTTTCGATTTTTGGCGAATTTTTGAAAATCCAAAATTGACTATTTTGGTGATTTATGCTTTTTTTAAAAAAATACGTACTTGATCAGAAAAAATGTTCAAAATAAGTCTTAAAACTGATATTAACCCCCCCCCCCCAAATCCAAATTTCGCCATTTCCAGCCATTCTGGAGCCTCCAGTGCTATTTTTCAATTTCTCCAGAATTTTGAATTTGCTCCAGAAGGCGTGAATATGAAGTTGGGCAGCTAAAAATCGAGTTGTGTGTTATACTCAAACTGTTTAACGAATTTATTCACATTTGAGACGATTCTGGAGCGGACACCTCAAGAGTGGTTTTTTGATCAGCTTTTTTTCAAAATAAAAACATCCATAAATCAAAAATTTCTCGTCTGTGAGAAAATTTTTGAAATTTGCACGAGTCGCTGTATATCGTCATTAATTAACCACACGAGAGCGAATTTCGCCATTTCCAGCCTTTCTTGGGCCTCCCTTTAATTTTTGGATATTTTTATTATGAAAAAAGCTTGTCAAAAAACCACTCTTGAGGTGTCCGCTCCAGAATCGCATCAAATGTGAATAAATTCGTTAAACAGTTCGAGTATAACACACAACTCGATTTTTAGCTGCCCAACTTCATATTCACGCCTTCTGGAGAAATTGAAAAATTGCACTGGAGGCTCCAGAATGGGTGAAAATAGCAAAATTTGGATTTGGTGGGTTAATATCTGTTTTAGGACTTATTTTGAACATTTTTTCTGATCAAGTACATACGTACTTTTTAAAAAAAGCATAAATCACCAAAATAGTCAATTTTGGATTTTCAAAAATTCGCCAAAAATCGAAAAATGAACTTGGGCAGCTGAAAATTTGGATTTGGGGTTTTTAGAACATGCTCTTTCCAGAAATCGCGGTCCCGTTCAAATCGGAGGCGGACACCTCAAGAGGTTCCCTTTTTAGAAAGCCACATACTGAAGGGTCAATGACCTTGAGAGGCTATATATAGGCTGACAGACAGCCATGAAAATCTAGACTGGTAAGCCGGTGACCTTGAGAGCTCTGGACAAGTGGCTCAATGACCTTGGGAGGTCAGACAGGAATACAGTCAACTTTGAAAGATTACACAGATGGGTTAATGACCTTGAAAATCCAGACAGATGGCCTTGAACAGTGAGATATAGGCACTCAGACAACCTTGAAAGGTCAGACGGGCAGAGGCAGACAGACGACCACAATGGACTATGCAGGTAGTTCAGTGACCTTAAGAAATCAGTCAGGTGGCTCAATGGCCTTGAGAGGGCAGCCAGACGACAGACGATTTTGGGTTTGGGAAACCAGCCAAGGAGGTCAGTGACCTTGAGAGTCCACACAATGGGCTAATGACCTGAAGAGGCTAGAAAATAAGAGTGCCTATGTACAATTTCTATAATAGAGTAAACTTTCGGTTTCCTCAAGTTTTAGGATCAAAAAGTGTCATTTTTTAACGAAAATAAATCGATTTTGCAATCTACTATTTCGAAGTGAAAAAGTTTCCAAAATCTTCGATACTTACATATTTCCTTGATTTTTCCACATAGGCAGAATTATTTTATTTTTTTCAATTTCAAAGACACAAGAAATTGTGAATTTTATCTTTAAAAAAAAACCATCTAGAACCCCAGTGATCACATACTCGTAGTCAAGTTTGCTTTACAAAACAATAAACGATGATCATTGAATTACGAATAAAAGATGAAAAATTGGACTCGAATGAGAAAATTCGTTGGTACATAGATTGATAACTTTTGTTAACTAGAAAATAGAAAATTTGATAAAATTTTTGTGCAAGTAAAAATCATCACAATTCAGAAAAATAAGAAAAATTTCTTTCTTAAGTAAAAAACAGGTCTTTATTTTACAACATCTATGTAGTACATTGAAATAATACAAACGGTTTTATAAAAAATTAACATACTTATGTAGAATACAAATTTTAAAAACGAATCGGTACAAATATCAATATATTTTTTAAAAATAAAATAAACGCCATCGCCATTCGACTACAAATGCGATGAAAACCGAGAAATACATAATGTACCTAGGTACATAAAAAATGAAATTTTATCGATATCAAAAAGAAAATTTAGCTGGATACTTCAACATCTGTACCTTTTATACGTACCTACTTATCTACGGATCAATTTGATTATTTCGTTTGCAAACAATATATCAATTTGAGAAAATGAAAAGAGAGAACTACATGTAATTATCTTTAAAAAACAGATTCGAAATAAAACGTAAATCCAAAGAAGTTTCACCTGACAATTGACATTTAAAATTTCTTATACCTACGTAAATATTTGTGCAATTAGAGGACGGTTTGATACACACAAACACATTATAACTTACCACATTTCAACACTTAACAGATTTTAAAAAGAAAACTTAGCACCTGTGGAGGAAGGCGGGTTCCAGACAAGAAATTTTCATCGCTTGGCAATTTTTTCGGTTATGACCAGTACGACCACAGCACGTACCCTACCTACCTCACTATAGAGAAATGTGGTATCAATTAGATCAAATTATACGTAATTTTGCAACAAGAATAGAATTGTTGGTAGGACCTAATTATACTTAGGTAAGACTTGAAAAAATTACGACATCGCCGTTGGAAAGCAAAATAAACAACTCGTAGATTTTTTTTTACATTATAAAACCAGGATTTGAACGTAAAGGAAAATGTAAATTTCGACAGGCAATATAGGTCATTTTTGATTTGTACTAGGTACCGTGCTCATTATCGCAGAAATTTTTAAAGAAAAAAAAACTGGGTTCGAAGTGCA
Organism: Planococcus citri; assembly: GCF_950023065.1. NCBI lineage: Eukaryota > Metazoa > Arthropoda > Insecta > Hemiptera > Pseudococcidae > Planococcus > Planococcus citri. The sequence goes on from NC_088681.1 coordinate 70,959,671, forward strand.
TTTTGTATTGATTTTTTTTTCCTAATCTCGCCTTCAATTTTTAAGATACCTACCATAGTTACCTACCTACTTGAAAAACTAATTCGTTTTTTATTCCACGAGATTATATTCCCACAAATTTTAGAATCGAAATCGAGGACGTACTCGCTGAAAACTAGGCACATATGTATTTCCTAATAACTGTAGGTTGAATAAGCAATCGAGACCTAATTACCTAATTCTGATTAGTTTTTTTCATCATCTTCGACAACACGTTGACGATATTCTTTTGGTTATTCGCTTCGGCAACTTGTACCAATTTATTGCCTTCAGAATTGCGAGCATTCGTCGCAGCAGAAAACTCGTCAGACTTCAAAGCCTTCAACCTCGTACTGGTAACATCAACACTACCTCGTTTGTTGACGCTAGCGAATATTTTGTGGATCGATTTAAGTAAGTTGGTGATTTCTTGATTCGTAGAAAGGTCGATTGGAGTTTTGCCTTCTTTGTTGGCGACGTTGTACATGGCACCGTGATTTAGCAAGGATTTTACGATATCCGAGGAACCATTTTTGGCAGCAATGTGAAGAGATGTCCTACCTTCGGATGTAGTTTTAGCGTTGACGAATTCGTTTAATTTATTGCGACTGATACGTTGCAGCAATACGTTGACAATTTCGGTACTACGTTTCCAGGTTGCTGTATGTAAAGGCGTAAGACCGTGATTCGTAGCGTGAGTGACATTTGCACCGTAATCGAGTAAAATGTTGACAACAGCAACTGCGTCTTTAGAACCACACGCAACGGCCTCGTGGAGCGGGGTTATGCCTACGTCGTCTCTAACATTGACATCAGCACCCTTGGATATCAAGAATTTGACAACTTGCGATCCATTTTTGCTCGAGGCATAATGTAGTACTGTTTTGTTCTGCATACCACGTCCGTCAACTTTTAATCCTTTACTCAGAAAGAACTCGACAATGTCTTTGAGACCTTCTCTAGCTGCGATGTGAATTGGTTTCTCGCTGGAGCTACTTTTGGCACGAATGTTGCATCCTTTGCTTACGAGATATTCTACCATTTCTAGGTTATCTTTTTCCGAAGCATAATGGAGTAATGTCCAATCATTAAAATTACCTTTAACGTTCATATCCGTTGGTTTATGCTGTAGTAAGATTTTAACCGCATCCAATTGGCTATATGAGACTGCCAATTCCAAAGGAAGACATCTGTCTTCAGCATCTTCCAACATTTCCGCTCCATTTTCCAATAGAAGTTTAACGATATTCACGTGACCTTTCGCAGCAGCAATATGCAATGGAGTACCAACACAATTAACGATATTAACGTCGGCTTTGTTTCTAATCAAAATTTCCGCCATTTCTTCGTGACCTCGACTCGATGCAAGGTACAATGGTGTAACATTTAAAGTAGTCGTGCCATTCACATCGATTCCATTCTCTATCAGAACTTCAATTATATCCTTATGACACATTTCGATAACAGCAAAATGTAACAACGAATAACCATCGCCGTATTTGAAATCGATATTAGCTTTATTTTCGAGTAAAATTTTCAATATATCCGTACGATTATTACGTATCGCCAGAAGTAAAGGATCGCTATTCTCGTCATTGACGTCGGCTCCGTTCGTTATCAAAATTTGAACAATTTTCTTCAAGTTATATTTTATAGCAATTATCAAAGGCGTTATGCTATCGGTTCTCTCGTTAACATCGGACTTATTTTCAACTAAAATCTCGACAATATCTTCGAGACCACCTACAACAGCCACGATCAGTGGTGATAAAGCAAAAGTGTCCGCTTGAGAACTGCGTGTGGTGGTATTGACCATCGCTTCATTTTCTATTAAAAACTTGACCACATTTTTGCTATTGCCGAGTATAGCTTCGAGTAAAGGCGTACCACCAAATTTATCTCTGGTATTCACACAAGCTCCACTTTTTACGAGAAAACTAACAACATTTTCATGACCACCGCGAGCAGCTGCATGCAAAGGTGTCGTACCCTTTTCATCTTTTAAATCAACGACGGATTTATTTTGGGAAATAAGGAGCTCGCAGATATCCACGTGGCCATTCCTAGCAGCGAGAAAAAGTGGCGTCTGACCCATCTTGTTTTCGGTATCAACTCCGGCTTTATTTTTCATCAAGATAGCAGCGACGTCTTTGTGTCCAGCAAGAGCGGCCACGTGTAGCGGTGTTGAATTATCATCAGCTTTAGAATCGATTTCCGCCCCATTTTGTATGAGAAGTTGAGCGATTTCTTCACAGCCACTTTCAGCTGCACAGTGCAATGGTGTCCGAGAATCGATATCTTTGGCACGAATATCTGCGCCATGTTTCAGAAGGGAAGTGACGACATTCAAGCTGCCAAACCGTACTGCCAAATGCAATGGAGATGAACGTCCATCATCGGTGACAAGATTGACATCTGCATTGTAAGAAAGTAGCGTTTCAACAATTTCTTCGCGTCCGTCTCTGGCAGCGTAGTGCAAAGGGGTTCCATAATGAGATTTTTGAGCGATACTAGGGGCAGCTCCGTGTTTCAATAGAATATTGACTACCTCGAGACGATCGAGTTCAACTGCGTGGTGTAAAGGGGTACCACCTTCTGAATTTGTAGCGTTGACATCGGCTCCTTTTGAAATTAGAGCTTCCACGATTTCTGAATGGCCATTTTGAGCTGCTAGATGCAAAGGTGTAGCTCCTTTATCGTGTTTTGCGCAAATATTTGCCCCGCAACTGAGCAAAAAGTTGACCATCTCTAGTCTACCACTTTCTGCAGCTATATGTAGAGGTGTAAAGCCAGCCGAAGCCTGGTAGTCGACGTTCCCAAATTTTTCCAGCAGAATTTCGGCGATTTCAACGTGATTGCGTTGCACAGCATAGTGCAACGGAGCATAACCCAATAGATCGGTCAGATTACCCGTATCGTCGTTATTTTGCAGCAGTATTACTTCAACGACATCCCTGTGACCATTTTTAGCTGCGAAGTGTAGGGGTGTTCTTCGAAAATGATCGGCAGAGTTGGCAGAAAGGCCCGCTTTCGTGATGAAAAATTCGACGATATTTTTTCTTCCATTAGCAGCAGCGACGTGGAGTGAATTTTGGCCATCCGCATCTTCAACATCGGCGTCTGAATTCTGGTCGAGAATAAATTTCACAATTTCGAGACTAGGTCCGTGAGAAGCGAAATGCAACGCGGACCACGAATTGATACTTTTAGCACGAATATCGGCGCCTTTGGCGATACAATTCTTCAATTCTTCAAAATCACCTCGTTCTAACGCGGTGAACATATTACATTGATTTGTAACGGTGACGAGATCTTGATCGAATTTAGCCTTCAAATTGGAAGGATCATGTTGGACTAATTTGCCAATCTTTCTATTACTTTTGGCAATATTTTCAGAAACGAGTTTTTCGGCGTTTAGGATTATTGCTGTAGATGGATCGGACAATGTATCGAGTAAGGTATTACCATGGGCTAAATAATTACGTAGGCATTTTCCAACCAGCAGTGGACTATTTCCATCCAAGAAGAGCAGGTTTTCTTCCAGATGATTATCGGATTCGCCTAAAATCGACAAGATGTCCAGAACCAACGTTTCTACCGCAGCTTGGAATTTTTTATCCTTCCAACGATGAGTTTTTTCATTCGATTCATCGCCATTTACTCGATCATTTTTCAAAACTGTTTTCAACTCGGACAATTTCAGTGTAAGCTGTTTTTGGTATTTTTCTTTCGTGGTCGTGGAAGGCTGGTTTTCTTCATGTGCACAAGTAAAGGCACCTTTCTCACGTAATTTTTCTCTCAAATTCGCGATCCATTCGATGTCATTTATTCCGAATTCGGCAATATGAACGATTTCAAGCATGGATTTCATTAGCCTTTGTAGATGATCACCCTGTAATCTCGATTCGGCGCTATGAAAAATAGCCATAGCTAATTCGACGATTTCTTTCTGACTGTGTGATGACGTTTCTTCGGGGAAAAAATTCTGCAATGCGGTTTTAATTACGAATTTTTGTATCCTAACGTGATTGCTATCGAGACCATGGCCAACATTTATTCGCAAGGAACTCAGAAGACTGGTCAACATTGCGAATTCCAAGTTGTAATCAGTTATGGTGTTTCGTAACTCGTTTTCTGCAGCGTTTATTATCCCTCTGATTCGAACGAAGAGATTTTTTTCGTGATAAGTCTGGTGAGAGATAGCATCACTCATTTCGTTGATGAGTTTTTCCAAATTCTCGTGTTCCGTTAATTTTAAACTATTCTCGCTCATTTGATCCACTTCGATGAAACCGAAGGCTTCGACGATTTCTCCAAATTCGTGCAAACTTTCACTATCGACAATATCCTGCAGTAGTTTCCGGATCATGTCCATCTTTCTATTGCGGAGAATATCGACAATAGCATCGTACATTTTTTTCGTATCATTCTGAACGCCGATGAAAAAGCTGACGTCGGCATTTTCCTCGATTTCGCTTCTTCTAAGTAGCGAAGAAGCGTGTGACAGTGAGTTACGTAAATCGAAGACGATTTTTCTGGTATTTTCCGGCAATGAAAGAAGAAGAAACTCGCTCGTAGTAGAAGACAGCTTCGGAGATTCCAATGTGTTTTTTAAATACTCGCCGATGACTTGCAAAGCACGAATAATAACTAATTGGCCTCGTCTATCTTCAGGATCGATGGATAAAGCGAGGTTTAAATACTCGTTTATTTTCTCCAAAGAATGAATATCTCGGATACGTCGATAATCGTTGTACAAATCTTGAAATTCGGGATTATTTCGAATGATATCGGTAACAATTTGATCGCGTTTCAGCTTCGGAAGATCGGCTAGCTCATTAACGCGTTCATTTTCAATATTCGATTTTTCAGCTTCGAGTTTGTCAGCGAACTGCCCCAAATAGCGAATTATTTTGCTCTTATTTAAAATCGCGCGATAAAAGAAATTAATTTCTCGCCGATTGACGTAAGAAGAAACGAAAGAAACTAAACAAAATTCGATTTCTTCCCAAGGTAATCTATCGTAGGTGAATTTCAATTGACGTTTGAGCACGTGAATATTTCGAGCAATAAACCTAGCGACGAATAAAAATGTTTCATCCAATTTTTCGACATCGGAAAACTCTGACTTCAAAAAAGCGATTTTTTCTAGCACTAAATCGACTCGATCTCTAATACTATTATCACCAAAATTGACTCTGTCATCGCTACTTGGATCCTGTTTAGAAGAATTCGAGAAAAAACGAAGATTAATCAATTGGCTTTCGACGAAAACTTGCATATTCTCTGACAACGACACGTTTTTCAACGTCAATTCCTCGTACACTTTTGAAAGAATCTCGTCCAGTTCTTCAGAACGAGTAGAAAAATAATCGCGGGGCCAATTTTTGATGAGCGTATCGAGAAGCTCGACATTACCAGAAAGTGCAGCGTAATAAAATGCGTCGTGACGTGATTCGTCTTTATCGCCAGGCGTAACGACATTTTTACCAACATTTATAGAGAGGTTTTCTAAGAGTTTACCATTACCGAGAACATATTTCAGTATTTCTAGCCTACCATATTTGCAAGATAAGATCGCTAAATTAGTAGTTTTAATAGGATTTTGCGTATCGTTATAGAAAGTCTCTAATGTTTCTCGATTTTCGATATCGCTGACGGAATTGATAACTTTAACATATTTTTTGAAAGTATCAATATTACCTGATACGACCGAATTTTCTAGTTTAATTAAAACGAAGAGATAAAGTTGTTTAGATTTTGCGTTTCCTTGGGAAAATTTCCTATATTTTTCCACGAACTCGTCTTCAGATGAATACGAATGCGACAAAAACTGCTCAGCTTCATGGAAAGAACTGCTTTGTTGCTTAGACTGCGACATGGCTCTTTTCTGAAACATCAACATCGACATTAGAACAATTCGTAGCAATATTAAAATCACTAAAAAACAGAAAAATATCACTTTTCAATAATAATTACAAGTTCAAATACTTATTAACAAAAGTTAGCAGTTACGTACCACAATGAAAACAGGTTATAAATTATTATCGGATTGTTCTCGTAACATTCGAAAAGGAAAGTAAAATTCATCAATATTTTTCGGCAACTACCAAGACTGCATCCGAATTCCGATATACATACGCCGGAAAAAGAATCGATACGTTTCTGACTTTGATAACACGATGTGTTTGCTTGAAAGAATCACACATCCCACGCGCCAGCAATAAAAAGAAACAATAACCGATTTACCTGAAACTTCAAGATAAGGTGAGCGAGCAATGCAATATGTGAGGTTTGTGAGGTATTCTACAATCATCAACAATGTAAAATTAATACTAACCTATATCGATTAAACTCGTACCAATGACCAGAATATTTTGTCATTGAACAACGACAATTGCAGCTTTAAGTACACAGTCATACAATCCGAATTGGATTTATCCCAGAAATTGGCACGTATTTGCTCGATTATAAAAGTATTTGGTTATCCTGAAAATATACAGTTTTATTTTACATTTGCAAAAAAGTCGAAACTAGGTACCTAACTACCTATGTAGCGTAAAATAGCTGTCTAACATGTTCCTACTTCTAACTGATTAACTACATTGCATGACAATGGATACAGGCATCTGCCTGAGAAGTAGGTAGCCTTTTGATAAATTAGAATGAATTAACAGTTCATGGTAGGAATGTACATCTACATACATACAAGTATTTTAATCTACGACTTTCTCAAAAACAGGCTATTATTTTTTGGGAAATAAATTTGATTAAATATGTAATTATGAAGGTACTTTTGTGAAAGAGATAATAAACAGATCGACTGTCTGCATACTTTGTACTGAATCAAGCACATCGTAAGAACCAAGTATGAAGTTAGAAGGTACTTATAACTTATCAGAGAAGCAGCATAATAATACATGTGAAATTATTGCTATACCTTCAAGGGTACAAACAGATACGTAAATACTCGAATACATACTTACACTGAACTTTTCCGATCGACAATTTCACATGTTTTTGTTGACTTCTTTTAATATTACCTAAGCAAAGCGATTAATAAATAACTAAGTTAATCGATTGTGAGAATAAATGTTCAAATTTTCAACTTTGAGCTCAGTTACTTGAAAATTACAATTTTTGATGGTAAAATGATCAAGAGTAACACGACGACGTGAAAATTTAACCAGATAGATACTTATATGTACGTATTGCCTATTTACGAAATATTGTATTTTACAAATTCTATCAAGTCACACAGGTATTACTTACTTCATAAAATTTAAAAAACAATCGATGATAATATGTATTGATAGCAAAACCAACTTCGGTTAATCCACTAAAAAATTATTCTAGCACTTTACAACTTCTAGCTACATCATATATAATAAATAATTTACTTACACTTTGAAACTTGTAATCAACACCAAGAATGCCTTTGAATTTATTTTTCCCTTTACTGTTGGTATTACAACACAATAAAACGTAATACGCGCATGCGTACGTAGATATTAGGTAACAACAACCAGTCACACTAATCAAGAATCAATGGAGGGGAAGATTTGTCGTTTTGTTCTGCAGCTGTGATGCGTAAAATCGATATTTTCTGATAGAGAGTATCGATAGCATGTACGATTGTCCCATCGTTTTTATTTTCTTATCGATCGGTATCGATAGGCTGTGCTGGACTATCGATAGTTTGTCAAATTGTTTTTCTGGACATTGAATTCAGTGCTTTGCTCGCAAATCTGACAAGAAGAGAGTCAAATTTTATGAAAAGCATGCAATCGTTGAAAGAAAGAAACTGTATTCCCAGTTAAGATAGGTGAAACGGCTCTGTTCCCAGATTTGTAAAATCATGAATGGATTATTGTTGGGTACCTCCAATAAAAATTTTCGAGAGTAATTTCCGCCCCCCAACCCACTTCCCCCTTGGTCAGTAGTGGTGAGGATAAAATTCTGGTACCACGTGGAATGTGTAGGGAAAGCCTGGGCCTTTTAACACGATTTTTTTTTAAATTTTATCGTAGTGGTGGGGGCAAAATTGACATAAAGTGTCATTCCATGTCAACTCAACCAAAAAAAGGCGATTTTGAAAGTCATGTCTTTCGATTTCGCTCAAATTTTTTTTACAATATGTACCCACACAGTAAGTAAGAAAGCCGCAATCAGTTTGGTTCCAGCCCCCTCAGGGGGTGGGTGGGAGGGCTTCCATTATTTGCACATTGTCTCGAGGTACTCAACTTCAGCAGCCCATTTCACCAAAACTATGATACTTTGATCAAAACTGATTTCACAGTTCGAAAGGGCATTGAATTTAGAACTTTTTAAGCATTCTGAAATATTCAAAAGTTGAAAGTTGAACTTTCAATTTGGAAGTTCAAATTTCAAAATGGCGCTGTAAGTGGGAGCTACCATTTAAAATTTTGAAAAAATTTCCGTAGATGTACATTTTGATACTTTTTTGAAATATTTAGGTTTCGAGATGGCACTCTTTGACAGAGAAGGAGCACCCCCACCCCCAATTTTGGGCGAAATTTTTGAAAGAAAATCTGGGGCATGTGATACATCGAATTCTATGTTTTTGGTGACGCTGAACACGAATATGACGTCAGATTTTGGATTTGATCCGTCCACGGCCCCCAGAGCCTCCCCAAAGGGGATGACCCCCCCCCCAAAAATGGTCACATTCGTGTGACACATGAAATAGTACGTTTTCGATATCGCTGAACACGAATATTGCCTTAGTTTTTCGAATCGACTTCACCTAGGGCCCCCAGAATCTCCACCAATAGGTAAAAGTCCAAAAAAATGTTGGGGCCCCGTGGATGGGATCCAATCACAAATCTGACGTCATATTCGTGTTCAGCGCCACCAAAAACATACTATTACATGTGTCACACGAACAATACGCTTTTTTAAACTTTTACCCCCTTTGAGGAGGAGCTGGGGGCCATGGATGGGGTCCTATCAAAAATCTGACATCATATTCGTGTTCAGCGTCACCAAAAACATAGAATTCGATGTATCACATGCCCCAGATTTTCTTTCAAAAATTTCGCCCAAAATTGGGGGTGGGGGTGTTCCTTCTCTGTCAAAGAGTGCCATCTCGAAACCTAAATATTTCGAAAAAGTATCAAAATGTACATCTATGGAAATTTTTTCAAGGTTTTAAATGGTAGCTCCCACTTACAGCGCCATTTTGAAATTTGAACTTTCAAATTGAAAGTTCAACTTTCAACTTTTGAAAATTTCAGAATGCTTAAAAAGTTCTAAATTCAATGCCCTTTCGAACTGTGAAATCAGTTTTGATCAAAGTATCATAGTTTTGGAGGATTGGGCTGCTGAAGTTGAGTACCTCGAGACAATGTGCAAATAATGGAAGCCCTCCCACCCGCCCCCTGAGGGGGCTGGGACCAAACTGATTGCGGCTTTCTTACTTACTGTGTGGGTACATATTGTAAAAAAATTTTGAGCGAAATCGGAAGACGACATGACCCAAAAACGTTGGTTGAGTTGACATGGAATGACCCATAAGAAAACCAAGATGTCAAAATTTCCTTCTTTTGCCAAAATGATCCTAAGAAGTCCGTGTTATGTTTTTTGCCAGAATAGCCTGAAACGTTCTATTCTTGCCTAAATTGTCAGAAAAATTTCGTTTGCGTCAGAATCGTAAATAAGTTTTTTTTTGTCAAAATTATAAAAAAAAACTCCCAACTTTTGTAAAAATTGCCAAAAGAAAACTCCTGCTTTTTGCCGAAATGTTCAAAAAATCTTGTTGCCTAAATTGGCAAAAATTCTTGATTTTCCCAAAGTTATCTTTAAAAAATCCTGATTTTTGCCAAATCATTGTCAAAATTTAATTTTTTCTTGGTTATTTCAAAATAAATAGGTAAATTACATGCCTAGGTATTGTAAAAAAAAACTTTTTCCATTTTTGAAATCAATATTTGTAATTTTATATTTTTTCTCTCAATTTCCTTTTATATTCATTTTTTCTAGTTCTCTTTAAATTAGAAAAATTCTGACCCAAAAAAAATGTTCAATTATACTTGTAAATAAAATTATAGATACCTATTTATGTTTATCACATCAATCTATGGTTAAGATACACAACGTATATTTTTTTTCAGAATATGTAGTATTGGTAAAGGATCTTCAAAAATGCTAAAAAATAGATTTTTCAAACGATTTGTCCCTCATGATGGGTCAAGTTTTTGAATTTTGATATTGGATTTGAAAAAGATTTTGTTAAAATTTTTGAAAATTTTGAAATTGAAATCGATTGTAAGTTTGACTTGCGATATTTTCATTTTTAAGGATTTTTTTGACCAAGCATTGTGGAAATGTATTTGAAATGAAAAGACTGTGAAAATTATAACTGAATCGCTCTAACCTCAATTTGAATTTTTTTAGTATTTTTTTATTCACAGAGCTCATGATCACAATCTAAGCTAATTTCAGTAGATGAGCGTTTTGACAACCTTATGAACACGTTTTCTAGGGTGAAATTCGACGCTCAACATTTTTTGTTCTATACATTTTTCGCATATTTCGCATAATTTTGCAAAAAAAAAACGCGAAAAAAGCGTATTTTTCAGTTTTTTTTGCAAATATGAGCCTTTTGCAGGCAAAATTTCAATTTCATGGATTAGTAGGAAGAAAGTACTTATAAAAAGACACATTTTGGCGAAAACAGTTTTTGTGTAGTACCCTTCAGTTCGGAGCTGTGGCGCTTCGAAGTTTTCTTTTGTCAATTTTACCCCCACCACTACGATAAAATTTTTTGAAAAAAATCGTTTTGAAAGGCCCAGGCTTTCCCTACACATTCCATGTGGTACCAGAATTTTATCCCCACCACTCATGGATACATAATTTTTCGCGCAAAAAACGCGTTTTTGGCTATACTGACAAAGCGAGTGGGTGGGGGGGGGGCTGAAATTCCGCTCGAAAATTTTTTGTATTCAACGTCACCAAAAACATAATATTATTTCACGTGTCGCTCAAACAAAACACGTTTTTGGACTTTTACCCCATTTAGGGCGGTGCTGGGGGCCTTGGATGGAGTCCAATCAAAAATCTGACGTCGTATTCGTGTTCAGCGTCACCAAAAACATACAGTTCGATATATCACATGCCCCAGCTTTTCTTTTGAAAGTTTTACCCAAATTTGGGGGAGGGGATCTCAAAAGACGAGTCAGCGTCAAAAATTCATAAAAATCAACTTTTCGAGGGTTTTTTCTTTCGTTTTCGGGCGCATCAAATAATAAAATTATAGGCAATACCTACGTAACAGCTGATTTCAGACTTTTGTTGGCTGTGCACCTTCTCCCTCTCCGCCTACATTTTTGTATCAATATTACATCCAACAGTAAAGAATTATATTAACGGTCAGATACACCGTAAGCCTTCTTATGCCGAGTTCAAATCTACATAAATAGTTATCTTCAACATTGGACTCGTAGAATTTGCTCTTTTTCTTGTAAAAGTTTGAATTAAACGCCGAATTCGAGACTTTACAGAAGTAGTGGGTGGAATGGAATGGATTACCTAATCGATTATAATCGAGACGAACTAGTTGAAATGGAAAATCGGCGATGCCATTCGTATGCTCGTCGACGTCGTCGAGTGAAACGTAGATAGAGATACGAGTATAAAAATTCGCTCGCACATATTCCGGAGAAAAAAACTACGAGAAAGCGAACTGTAAGCGATGAAAAACTGTCTCATCGAGATTAAATCGTGTCGCGTCATTTTGACGAAGGGGATGAAGACTGCGCGGGTTAGCACGTTTTTATCTGAACGAAATTGCAGTACTACGCCCAAAAAATGAGAAGATTTGCTCGGGCCCGGGCGCGGCGTACCCGCCTTCGGACTTTTTATCGAAAACGACCGTGTTTTTATGACTCGGAATTAGAAAACTTATGATTTACGCGTTACGTCTTCCGGCAATCTCGGATCAGATCTCGTGACACGACGAGACGCGACGAGACGTACGCGGGTACGTGTACTTCACCAGTCACCAGTCACCATAGAGCGTACGAGTATAAGCCTGTCTCTTCTCTTCTTACGTCTACGTACATTTTGTAAATACATAAACGTGTATATTGCGTATCGCCATACACATACAAATACGTACATAGAGTATATAGCGTAGCATCGGCAAGGTTCGAGTATTGTTTACAAAAACATGCTGCGTGTATCCAGACGCCCACGATGAGGCGATGTTTTTCACATAAAAAGCGCAGATTTCATCGTTGCCACCGTTAAGCCGGCTAGTACCGTCTTATTTTGATAAAATTTGCCGAATAAAAGCATCAGCTTACTCGTATACTGAACAGATTTAGACCTATCCTTGTTTATCAACGTAGGCAGCCAAAAAGCTTATGGCTAGATGGCAGGTAACCCGGTACCATATTTACGTTACGGTCCAAGACGCATGCTGTGAATCTGAATGCATTACTTATACCCAAGACCAAGAGTTACTACTCCGAGTATACATAGAAACTAATTTGCCTGGCAACCTAAACTGCACACGTGTGATGCAAATTGAAGAGGCCAATGCCATAGGACCAGACGAGGTGTTTTCTTGACAATATGCTCATTTAGGAAGATTCAGACCATTGAAAATTTTTTCGAAAATTTCTACTGACATCAAAATACTTAGGTACTTGATCATTTTTTTTTTGGTATTTTTTCCATATTTGGGAGGGGAGCTCCAACCGCTCCATACAAAAGAGCCAACATCGTTAGTGGAAAAAAAGCAATAATTTCTGATCAATTTTGGGTGCAGCGTGAATTTTGGATTTTTTTTTTGTTCCAGGGACACACAAGGTGCCGGGGGTTTTCTCAAATAAACATATTTATTTACATCTTAAATCTAAGACTAAATCTAAACAAAATGTATTATCTTAATTTATCCCTAATTCTAGATCTAAGATGCGGGGGAGGGGGGAAAGACCGGTTGTCCACCACGACCCATACCCCCTAGGCAGTTGCCGAGGGCCCAATCACCCTACCAGGCTTCGTTATTCACGCATGCCCATCAGGTAGACTGAGACCCCCCAACCTATCTTGGGGAAAGGATTTTAGGGAGGAGAATTTGGTGCCTAGGGGGGGGGGGTCAACAAGTGTTGGTCTCCCCTTTGTATTACACGAGTTTTGGATATGGGGGGGGACATTTGCGAGGAGGCTCGTGCACTTGCTAAGGGCTTCACGCCAGCCTCTCACATTGGACTTAAGAGTATAATACTAGATATGACTAATTATTATAGGCTGAAAAATTTGGGAAAATAGGTAGGATTAGTTAACTTGGTCTACTTTGCAAATATATACAGCATTGTAATACAAAAAAAAAATTATACTTAATACAAGAAAGAAGCCCACACTAAATTAATTTAAGGTTATGGTTTTGAGAAGAATATATTTAGGGCATGCATAGGTTTTGAAAAATCTAACTATAGTTATTTACAGCTTGAGGTAATGCATTTTAATGGGTTATTTACAAGGCTTCTTCCAGTCGATGTTTGGTTGATAGATCAGGATTGAAGCTGTTACTCCTTCTGGGTGCATACTCTGACAGTAACTGGGTGATCCCTGAACTCTGAAGCATTCAATGATGGATTGTTTCACTGTTGGCAGTGTTGGCCACTTCAGTTTATCCAGACCACACCCTAGTCTTGGTACTGCTATCTTTTTGGTCTTGAGTTGGTCACATTTGGCAGCAAGTTGTTACCTTACTGCCAAATCCATGTATGTCCATCAAAAAAAATAGTCTTTTTATGTCACTGATAAGACTCTGGGATGCCCTGAATTGAAAAATTTGCATCTCTGTGCAGTAAAAGTGCAGCATGGAAGATGCCAAAAGCTGACTGATGTTCAACCAGAACTCAACAAACCCTTCTGAGCATATCCGAACCTTATCAGTGATTCGCAAAATCGTACTTTTTTTGTATGGACATACTCGGATTTGGCATTAAGGTAACAAAGTGCTTTCATCGTCATTACAAAGTCCTTGATTGATGGCTTATCATTGTACTGTTCTTTGGTGATGGTGTAAAGGATGTAATTTCCACCTTTTTTAAGCTCAACTACTTCACCAACCTTAGCACCCCTTGACCTCAAAGTGTCCTGGTTGCCTAAGGCTCGTTTAAATAGGAGCGCAATGCCCTTGGACATCTTGAAGTCTCTGCTGACACAATAAGCCAGAGCAAACTGTGGGTATTGTCTAAACAGATCATCCTCCAGTTCCTCCAGGGCGAAGATCCCATTTGATTTGGTCTCTATCTTTCCCCAGTTGGAGTGTTGGGTTTTCTTTTCTAGTTCCTTCTCAGCTTGTTTGAGTACTTTCTCCACCCCAGCTGGGGTTATTTGGCCCATCTGTAGGTAATCACTGTATGGCAGTAGACAACCCACAGCAGCTGGCCCAACTAGGTGGTAGAATCTCTCTTTTATCCCTCTTAGTACAAGGTACTGCATTGTGGGTTGGTATATGTGATGTGAAAATATCAGAGAGTAGGGATGGCCCAGTTCACCATCAGTGATCAACTGATCCATCGCCTTGTCAACTATGTTATATGCCACATTTTGGTTTTCAATATCAGCAAAGTGTTTACCAAGCATCAATTGTGGATTTATAGGATTGTCCAACCTCGGTTTTCGTGTGTGTCTAAATGTTGTTCTAACAAATAAGACGTGTTGGTTGACATCTTCAAGTGTTCCCCATGAGGGAAGCACCCTTCGGACTCCGGATTTTCTCCGGCCACCACATGCAAAGCTGTGTGCTTTTGGGCACACGTCAACACGCTGGTTGCCGTAGCGCCTTCAGCTTCTGGGCTGGTTCGTTTCTAGCTGACTACAGAGACCCTGGCTGTATCTTCATAAGTTGATTTTGGATTTACAAATTCATTTGATACATACCTATAATTTTGTAAGAAATTTCAAGTTTCAAAAGTCTACTGGAGGCTCAGAACTGCTCAAAACGATTTGAAACCGTTTCCAATCGATTTGACAGGTCGAAAATTGGATCCCATATGTTTTAGCTTTCTACGACAATTTAGTAAAATTTCGATTTTTTTCTTGTTTTTGGCCGAAATGTGATTTCAAAAAATTCACCAAAAATCGAAAAATGCACTATGGCACTTGAAATTTTGGCTGGTGACACATTTTTGCATGTTCTTTCAATCTCTTTGTCTAGTTCATAAAATTTCGTGCGAGTCTTAATTACTTGTATGTTGGAAAGCAAAATCTGCGATTTCGGCTGACCTGTCAATCAAAATGGCCACCATTTTGTTAGTAAGGCCAACTTTTTTTGAGGCAAATTTGCTTTAAAATGTTCCTTAGGATGTCCCATTTAAGAAAAGAGTTGTCCCTGAGGATCGGAGGAAAGGATTGTCGATGCTGGACCATCTAACTCGAGGAACCTTTTCAATTATGTGGATTGACACGCTAGTACGAGTAGTTTACACGGAGCTTTACGCCACCGTCGCACCAGCCACTGTACCGCAAAAGACATAATTTTACGGTTCGAAGCGCGAGGGCGCGACGCGAGGGTGCGAGGTTGTGCTAATAACGACGTTGGGGATTGCGGTGGCGGCAGCGGCAGCGGCAGCACTCGGGGGGCGTTAAAACAAAAAGCAAACTATGTCGCGTAACTTTTAAACTTTAAGTAAAAGTGTCTAAGAGTTTGAAAAACTTTCGCCGCAGAATGACGTAATCTTTTTGCGTATTTTGGGTCGGCGGCACGGTGGGGCGGCGGTGCGGACCTAGCGAGTAAAAATAAGTAAGTTTACTCGTCTTCGATAATGATGCTTATCTTAAAATATGGTTATTCTAAATGAATTTAATTCGTCGCGCACCCCCGCTCCGCCGCCGCCGCCGTCGCCAATTTATTAAAAGCTCGCTCGATTCGAAAAAGCGTACAGAAATACTCGACTACGACGATGCTTAGCTCGTTACGGCGGAGACACGCGCGCTCGCGAGTCCCGACCCCGGGCCCGTACCCGAGACGCAGAAATTACTCTTCGTACGCGTACACCTCGAAGGGAGTCCCGAGTTTGGTAAAATAAAACTTTTAAATCATCCAGCGTCGCGTAGCCAAGTTAAGTTTTACGCGTCTTATTTCGAATACTTACGATTGCTTAATCAAATTAAGTATAAATTAACCGTTTCTCTTAAACCGCGCATTAGCTTCCCTTGATTGTTGAAATACCTACGTAGGTACCTAGTTTTTCTTTGCTTTGGAATAATTTGCAACAGAACGAAATGCGAACCAGGGAAGAGGGAGGTTCCTCTTACCAAAGTAATCTCGTGTTAAGAAAAGAACTCGAGGGAAGGAAGCCAAAAAATACGTGTTTTCTTTGTGAAAATTATATTCGTATTTTTCTCAAGTTTTTTTGCCCCGAGTTATCTCGCATAAGAATACGTTTTTTTTAATCCGCTTTTTCTCATTTTCCGCTGATTAAATAAACAATCCTTATTACAACCACCTGGCGCCAAAAATGACGCTTTTCAAGAATATTGCTCGAAAGTTTGACGTTCAGTGACCTATCATTTTATGACATTGACACATGATGATAGTGGGGCTGGTAAAGACTGTATTAATACATACTAATCGTAATTTATTAAAATACTGCTTTTGACACTTCAGCTTTTTTTTCCTCAAAATTTTCATAAAGTCTTCATAGATCCTATAAAATCTTACTTTTTATAAGAATTGTTATAAAGAAAAATTTTTGTGTCGAAATTTCCGAAAAATCTTTCATTTTTAAACAAAGTTGCAGAAATCCTCGTTTTTTTTGTTTTTTTTTTTTATCAAAATTTCCAGAAATGTGCTGTTTTGTCACCAAACTTCTGCCTTTTTGAAAAAAGTCTCGAACAAAAATCAATTTTTTATCCTTACAATAAATTTTTTTGGTCAAAATTAAGTCAAAATTTCCAGGAAGTCTTGGTTTTTGTCGCAAAAAATTCAGGTTTTCTTTGATATACATACCAATAAGTTTTATCTGGTTACTTTTTTGCCCCAAATTGCAAAATTGGCAAAAACCCCGTTTTTTGGTCAATTTGTTAGAAAGTTGTTTTTTTTTGTTGCGAAAATCCAAAAAGTTCTGTTTTTTTTTTTTCGTGTCAGTAATTTGCCTAAATGTCTGCCAAGTGCCAAATTTTCAACAAAAAAAATTCCACGTTTCTTCAACACATGTTAGACTGATTTTATGTGGAAAAGTTGTCTAAAAATTTTGTTATGCTGCTAAAATTGCCAGAAATTGTTACATTTCGAAATTAATTTTAATGAAAATTCATTTGGGGAAGTGGTCGTTCTGGGAATATTAATTCGGAAATCAGATTTGAGGATTCACAGGTATAGTCAGGATTGAACTTTTCGAAATGATTGTATCAAACATTTTATGAAGGTGTTGTTAAAAAAAATTGAGTGTTTTTTCAGGTATTAACCCACATGTTAGTTCTGCCTGTCAGAACTTATATCTGTCCAACACTTACTATTTCACTGTCCCTCCTTACATCAGCACAGACTATCCCTACAAATAGACGAAAGATCCCTATTCATACCAGACGACCCTTCCGAAATTAAAAAATTCCTAGATCTAATTAAAAAACTTGACCTTACCAACTCGATTTAAATCCCATACGACGGGTGTAATAATCAAGTAATTACAAACACCCCAAAAAAAAAAAAAAAAAAAAAAAAAATTTCTAAAAAAATTTCTAGCCAACATTTTCTATTCTACTAAAAGGTTTTGAATTTTTGAACAATCCCAGTAGGTCTAGGTCTAGGTACATTTAGGACCCGAGCAAAATGAGGGCAAATGAGTTATAAAATGTTTGACTCGTAAAATACATAAAATAACAACATCATTTTTGATACGAAAAATTGTTTTTTCTATAATATTTTCAGTTTTCTTTAATCAATGGTTTCCAAATAGGTACTCCAATTTCGAAAAAATACGCTCGGCTTGGGTAAAAATTCCCCTTTTAATCCACCTCTGAACTTTGCAAATTACTAGAGATAAGTAATCGCCTAAAACATTGTTTTATTTCATACTATTGGTCATAAATTTCAATTTCTCTGGAATTTTTCGAGCCAAGTCAGATTAAAGCTGAAAATTTGATAAAAAATTTAAACTTTTATCTTACATATTGGTTTTGCTATTGTTAGCTTTGAAAATAGTGCTACGTATAAGATCATTTAATCAAGGTTCGAGTTGAGAGTTTTTTGAAGCTGTTTTTTCAATATGGTCACGCTTTGCTTTCTTGGCGTTTTTTCGTGTTTGAAAGTTTAAAATGGCGGAAAACTCGCGAAAGCGAGTGAACCAAAATGGAAAGAAAAAGTCCTTATCTTGTGTATTGGTATAGTGACCTTTTTCTTGTACGCGTTCCGTTCGCGTATATACGAGTACATACTCGTATTTGATTGTAAACTCAAGTTGGAATGTTATCTGAATTGACATTCGAATCGTAAGTATCGGTACCTATAAAAAAAAAAAAAAGCTAGAGACAGAGATAGGTACATAAACGACGTATGACGAAAGAGCGTCGTCATAAAACGTTATTTTTTACCTTTGTTAATCCTGCTCGCGTCCGCGTCCGTCCCTTCGAGAATTTCATCAATTTTCGATGAAATTTCTCTCTCGGCCAAGTTCGTTCGCATATACCTGACATTCCGCCTTCTCCTGTTCGTTAGTACATACATATTTCGTATGTACAATATTCGCAATCGAGGGGAAAATTTTTCAAATGGTAATACGACGAGTAACAACGCAAGCGCTCGCTCTAGTCTGCGTATATTTTTTTCTCTCTTTTTTTTCTTTCTTCGAAAATATTCGCGTGCGTTAGAGGTGTGTGTGTATTGGCTTTTAATGTGCAACTATGCGGATACTTATCTTTATTACTGGAATATTTTTATAGTCGACACGCTAATGATGAAAAGCTTTCCGAAATAGAAATTGAAAAAAATTACGTAACAGGTCGCGGCACGCTGCTCTGCACTCCACCCCACCGCACCTCGCCCTCCCCTCGCCACTCCGTGGTACTCCACCGTCGTCGTTTCTTTGGGTTTCGCCTGTAGTCTCGGTTTTATTTCAACTTTCTTTTTGGCAGACGATTTTTACGACTTACCCGAGGTAAAAGGGCACTTTTTACGATGAATTTCTGCCTTCGTAATGCGTTAGAGGTTTTGAAAATGTGAAATTTTCTCTCATTTCCACGATGTAGAAAAGGCAAAGAGCGAAAATACACGCAGAAACAAATTACCAGCGGTACGAATACGTACTGTGTACGCCAACAGCAACACGCTATCGCGGTTTGTTGCGAATAATGGCCGAATTATGTGTGTTGTTGAAATTTCCGTTGAATTGGCACATCGCGTCACGGTCGCGTTTAATTACGAACGGGAAACCCGTTGTTCGATTAATTAAATAGAATCAAGTGATGTGTGTTGAGCTGTTGAGTTGTCGTTTTCTCGGAATGAATTTTTGTTTGGATCAGGGGGTGTGCTGTTGCGCAAGAAGGATAATTAACCCTTTGAGACACGAGAAGAGGATGACAATTGAAAAATTTCATTATGTGGGAAGGAGTACGTAACTTTACTCAAAATTTCATTGAGGAAATGCTCAAAATGGGCATTTTTTATCCTTCAACCCTTCTGCCTTCAACCCTTCTGCAGGTCTTCCTTGGTGACTCTACTGGAGCGACGTGCGCTGGTCAAAAGCCATACACCTTCGTCTCCTACCCGATTCGTATTACCACCCACACACTCGGACAAATACATCGATGAAAGATACCAAAACATGCACCAAATCTGCTCTGTTTCCATGTTTGGAATGGGAGCGCCTTCTTCGGTACATTTCTTTGTACTCTTCAGCGAGATATTTGCCTTGGTGTGAGCAACGCTGGGCACCCGCGAGAGTGACGGAGCATCCAGTGGCCGGACAATCTTTCCTCGCTGCGACGAACTTTCGAGACAAAGGTGACTGCTCGGAGGTTCTGCCACGAATGAGCCCTCTATGAATAAATTTCCGATCTACTTTTTCTAGCACCACCCATCCTGGCCGGTGGTGCGCGCAGCATAGCTGCTTTTAGCCAAAAATGCAATATGTACGAATAGAGAGATAAGGCAGTTGTGTTATCTTTTTGTGCATTGAAATAGAAGAATTTTCACATGGCAGGTGGATCGTTCATTGTTGCATTGCCTACATAACCAGGTGTTATCTATTTCTTTATTCGATTGAGGTTGAGTCGTATGACAGGGAAGCCGGGAAGGGTTAAGTGAATCACTTCCAATCCACCTTGCGTCATCGGTGGCGCACGCAACTTATAACTGCAGTTGGTTTAATCCAATATAATAGAGAGATGGGCATTCTTATCTTTTTGCGGATTATTTGTAAAAGCAGAATTTTTGCATGGCATGCGACGACGACGGCTAGCCAGGTGTTATCGGTTTCTTTGTTTGATTTTGAGTTGTGTCGGCGTGACGCATCAACACCTGTCGCGCTAGGCTTAGTCATACATATTATGTTCATTCCAACATTTCCGAGGCCTTGTTGCCAATAATTACAATGAATAAAATTTTATACTTACTTAGGTGGTTCCCAAACCAGTATCCATTTTATTCAAACTCGAGTCTCACATCAATGCCAACTTTGGGAAAATTTTCACATCATGAAAAGTTCCAACTTTTGTGTGAAAGATCTTCGTGAAAATTTCTCTAAAGGGTATTTCTGATTAAAATAGGTGAAATGCCCCCTGTCCTCGGATTTTTGAAATTTTGATGAAACGTTGTTGGGTTTGCATGCGAGCCTCCAAAAGCAGTAGAAAATCAACCAACTTCTTGAAACCTCAATTTTGGCGTGAAAGAAGATTGACAATATGAGTATCGTAAAATTTATTTTGGAAATCGGAATCGAAAAAATATGTCCATTTTGAGCATTTCCTCAAATTCTGAAATGAAATTTTGAGTGATGCTCAATTTTTTCTGTTCAACGAGTAATACTCCTTCCCACATAGTCCGGCATATGACAATTGGAGTAATTGCACTCCCCTCCCCCCCGCCGATCCTCCGAGACAACTTTTTTCTTAAAGGGGACATCCTAAGGAACATTTTAAAGCAAACTTGCCCAAAAAAAAAGTTGGCCCTACTTACAAAATGGCGGCCATTTTGATTGACAGGTCAGCCGAAATCGCAGATTTTGCGTTTTAACATAGGACTTGCACGAACTTTTTCAAACTTTACAAAGGTAGACCGAAAGATCATGCAAAAATTCATCACCTGTCAAAATTTCAAGTGCTAAAGTGCGTTTTTCGATTTTTGGTGAATTTTTGAAAATCGAATTAAGGCCAAAAATGAGGGAAAAAATCAAAATTTTACCAAATTGACCGAGAAAGCTGAAATTTGGGATATACCCTATTTTCGACATGCCAAATCGATTGGAAACAGTTTCAATCCGTTTTGAGCAGTTCTGGAGCCTCCAGCAGATTTTTGAAACTCGAAATTCCCACAAAATTCCATCAAATTGGAGTTGTAAAGCTGAAATTTATTCTAAAAACTAATTTCAATACGCTACGAAGTTGACAGCTGGTGGATTTCAAGTCGTTTTGGAGCCTCCAGCGACTTTTTTAAAATTCCTGAAACCTCCAGTAGACTTTTGAAACTTTTAAATTTTCACAAATGGAGATGGAAAGCTGAAATTTACTCTACACTCCAATTTTAATACCCTCTGAAGACGACTTCAGGTAGGTTCAAGTAATTTTAGGGCCTCCAGCGACTTTTTTTGAAAATTACCGGAGCCTCCAGCAGATTTTTGAAACTTTAAATTTTCATAAAATTTCATCAAATAGAGATGGAAAGCTGAAATTTATCTACACTCCAATTTCAACACCCTCTGATGACGACTTCAGGTGGGTTCAAGTCATTTTAGGGCCTCCAGCGACTTTTTTGAAAATTACTGGATCCTCCAGCAGATTTTTGAAACTTGAAATTTCCCCAACATTAATTTATCAAATGGAGTTGGCAAGCTCAATTTACTTCGCAGACTACATGGTGGTTTCAAATGGGTTTGAAGCTTCCAGCTACTTTAAGGATATTTCATTTTTCCAGAAAAACTTCATACAACCTTTCAAAAAGTTGCTGGAGGCTCCAAAACGACTTTAAATTCACCAGCAGTCAACTTCGTAGGGTATTGAAATTAGTTTGCAGAATGAATTTCGACTCTCCATCTTAGTTTGATGACATTTTGGGGAAATTTCAAGTTTCAAAAATCTACTGAAGGCTCCCGTAATTTTCAAAAAAGTCGTTGGAGGCTCTAAAATGACTTGAAATTCAGCAGAAGTCGTTTTTAGAGGGTGTTAAAATTGGGATGTAGAGTAAATTTCAGCTTT
This sequence comes from Planococcus citri, assembly GCF_950023065.1. Classification (NCBI taxonomy): domain Eukaryota; kingdom Metazoa; phylum Arthropoda; class Insecta; order Hemiptera; family Pseudococcidae; genus Planococcus; species Planococcus citri. The sequence continues at coordinate 70,982,078 of NC_088681.1, forward strand.
CCATCTCCATTTGATGAAATTTTGTGAAAACTTACAGTTTCAGAAATCTGCTGGAGGTTTCAGGAATTTTCAAAAAGTCGCTGGAGGCTCCAAATTGACTGGAAATTTACCTGCAGTACTTCGTAGCGTACCTATTGAAATTGGATTTTAGAATAAATTTTAGCTTTACAAGTCCAATTTGATGGAATTTTGTGGGAATTTCGAGTTTCAAAAATCTGCTGGAGGCTCCAGAACTGCTCAAAACGGATTGAAACCGTTTCCAATCGATTTGGCATGTCGAAAATAGGGTATATCCCAAATTTCAGCTTTCTCGGTCAATTTGGTAAAATTTTGATTTTTTCCCTCATTTTTGGCCTTAATTCGATTTTCAAAAATTCACCAAAAATCGAAAAACACACTTTAGCACTTGAAGTTTTGACAGGTGATAAATTTTTGCATGATCTTTCGATCTACCTTTGTAAAGTTTGAAAAAGTTCGTGCAAGTCCTATGTTGAAACGCAAAATCTGCGATTTCGGCTGACCTGTCAATCAAAATGGCCGCCATTTTGTAAGTAAGGCCAACTTGTTTTTGGGCAAGTTTGCTTTAAAATATTCCTTAAGGATGTCCCCTTTAAGAAAAAAGTTGTCCCGGAGGATCGGACGGGGGGAGGAGCAATTACTCCTATTGTCATATGCCGGACTATGTACTTCATGAAAATTTTTCAATTGTCATCCGTCAGATTTCTCTCGGGTCTCAAAGAGTCAACGAATGAGTGAAAATACTCATCGAATAACTCTACATAAATAACCTGATGGTAAAAAGAGAAAACAACCTACGCGTAAATTTTGATCTTTTCCGCGAAAAGTTGGGCACCTGTAACGAGGTAAATTTTCTTGATTCATGACCGAGGAAATCCGGCTAAAAAGTAAGTCGACAGAATAACAAAATTAACCGAGCGTATGCTTCGCATTAGCTTTTTAATACGACCAAGTATACACGTAAAAGCGAAAAAAAAAAAATTATAACAATAAAAAGACTCGTTAAAATGCACAATTTAATGAAGTTTTATGACTTTGGGGATAAAACAAAATACACGTAAAGCCTACGAAACACCGAGTAGGAAAAAATGCTGGGTCATACGGTAGTAGCTGTAAATGTAATACGCTTACTTATACGTGTGCAGGCTCGTAGTCAGTCGAGTGAAATTTTTCAACATTTTAGGCTGGGTTACCTGCGCCTTACCTACCTACCCTGTCATTTTGGGAGGAAAAAAAATGAATTCCAACTTGGCGCAATCTTTATTCCTTTGACTGGAGAAAAATTATCTCGATTAATTTTTGTCTCTCCGTTCTTCTTTCTTAATTTATTTTACTTCTTTTTAGAAACGTTGACGTTATTTCACGTCAATTAATTTGTTTTGTTTTGTGTTTTTTTTTTCCTTTTCGGTTTCGTTTAATTTGTACAAATCTCTGGGTATTTAGTAAAGGTATAGTGATGAAATTGAGGAGTAGGAGGGTTTAGGTACAGGTTTGCCGTAGTTATCTTTTATGGACTGTTTAGTGAAAGAAAGATTTTTTTAAATGACGGCTAATTTATTTATTAGCGTCAATCTGTTCTCGTTTAACGAATAGACGTGGATATTTTGGACTGGTTTTATTTTACCCACGTAATTTTTTCAAATACCCGAGTAATTTCTCATTATTACCATAATGATGTGTAAGTAACTAATTCTTTATATTTTTCTTTGTTTCAGGTAAGTGCGAATTTTCTGTACAAGATTACCAAGCATGAAAATTGGTGAGTCATTTTATCATTTATGGAAATTATGGAGGATACTTACTTATGTGCTCTTGGAAGTTGGGAAGCATCTATATTTTTACAGATCATTAAACATGATGTTTCTTCGAAATTTTAGTAGAAATTTTGTACTTTTTCAGCCGAATTTCCCTAAGAATAGAGGTAAACTTAGCCCGATAATACTTACTAATCCTTTTAATAGTCTCAAAAAGTAAAACAACTTGTTTGAGGGGGGGGGGGCTCACTCTCCGAAATTGACTCAGAAGGCTGAAATTCAGATAAAAATGTGATGATTTGATTCGTGGTTCGAATCACATGTGTGATCCATGATTCATCAGAACTTTTGAACAAATTGCAGAAAAATATCCTGTTTTTTTCCTACATTTTCGAAAAAAAGTTCAATATTCGGTCAGAATTGTCAGAATGCATTTTTTTTGGAAAATTATCAAAAAGTTCTAAATTTTTTTTTGTCGAAATTGTAGTTTTGAAAATGGTCAAAATTGAACTGTAAAAGCGTAAAAATTCAGCCGGAAAATCATTTCTCCAGAAAATTTGTACTTTGCTGTGTCCCTCACTCTTGGAGCCCCCCCCCCCCCCCCGTTCAACGATTCCTCTTCAGGAACTTGTACGATACGACAGAAGAGAAAATACTGAAGGACTTGATTTCGAATTTGGATCGAATACGAGTTTATGGTTGCGCGTTCGTAGCATACGAAATTATGTAATGCGAATGCGACATGTCGATTGGATGAGTAAACGTTGTCGGATAAGTTGCATAATTGAACGCCTCGAAGATAATAACGTTGAAAGGAATGACGCTGCGGATAAAGAAACTTAATTATAACGAACGAATACGCGGAAAATCTTGCTCGCTTCGAGCGTCCCGTCCTCGTACACCTCTGTCCCTTATACTCGTTGGGATCGAGCAGGGGCGTTTGAAATTTTACGCGAACTTAAAAAAGTTTTCAGAGTGTTGATGATGTAAACGCGAAACTGAAGCGAGGCGGAAATACGTATTCTCGCGTGTGTTTGTGTAGGTCTTGGTCTACATGGGTATTGTACGTGTAGAAGGTGTAGATGAAGTACTAAAAAGTACTCGATATAATGAAATATTAAACGATCGCGATTAAAAATCCTCTCTCGTTTGTTTACCACCGCAAAAGCGGCTTGTTTTTGCCAAGCCGCAGTTACGTCATTAGGTATTTATATAATTAAAGAAGACCGAGTCTTTCCACTCTATTAAATTTTCACCCCGCGCTTCCGCCGCCGTCACCGCCGCCGTAGCGTTCTTATCATCGCGCGAAGGTGCTGTGGTCGTTTACGACGATGCGGCGAGAGCACCAGCGGTGTAAACTATAAGATGTTCGAAATTGTCAAGAACACGTCAAAAAGTTACGACTCAAGAGTCGGCACTCCCCTAATATACTTTCCAGCATTTTAGAGTCCATCGTAGTAGGTAGGTAAAGGTATCAATACCCCCTGCCCAGGGTGTGGGTTGCAGTGAATCGCAAAAAAAAAAAAAAAAAATGTTGGAGGATTTTGACCAAATTCAATGGTGACCTTTATTTTAATTTAAGATTCTACGTCGACCAAGTCCAATACCGTTTTAGAAATTGGTCAAAATCCTGAAATTTTTTTCGCGATCAGCCCTTAGCAGACTACGTGTACGTACAATGGTTCACTCTATGGCAATAAATTCATGGTAAAGTGATCGTTTAAAGGGTTTCTAGGTACATACTTCATGCAATACCCCTCAATATGTACACATATGATATGCTGGGTTATTTCGTTGACAATCTATACTCTATAGTCTATAATGATGCGAGTGCTGAGTGGTAGGTGCTCGTCTATTATTTATTTTTGTTTTTCTTGGTACTCGCGTCGCTCGCTCGTTATATTCATTAGAAAAGTTGACTAAACAATACGATGCGATGTAGCGAAAGAGAAGTTTAATATGGTTACAAATGAAACGTTGAAAAGAACATTCATAACAGAAACGTTTAGGTTATACTCGTACTCGTACATAAGGGCGCAAGGAGACGACACGACGACGCGACGCGACGGAGAGATGGCGAACTTACTCGTAAAAACAAAACACCAACTCGACGGGAAAAAGATGAAACTACAAAAGAATAACCTAATGGAAGGAAAGAAGAGAGAATTGTTCAGCATATCTGCAACTGTGTGTAAAACGAATTTCTGGCTGCGTTTTCTTTTCTTGTGTACCTCGCTTCGCCTGCCATTTCCTTTTCGTCGTCGTGCCTTTTGAAAATTCTTCAAAGGTCCGCTTGGCTGCTGCGACGCGACGACGAATTGTGTTTTGATGAAAAATAAACGATGTATATTTTATATAAATACGAGTACGAGGACGAGTATGTGCTCGTTTCCACTTATCGTCTATCAATATGGTACTTATTTGTTATACGTATGTACAATTACTTATTAGAGATGCGTTTTGTTTGCTGCACGTAATATATCGGGTGTCCCGGTTGTGGATTTCTATATTTTACGAGTTGGAATAGGGAGAACATAAATATGCATTTTGTTTGTTGATTGGATCGAACCTGTAAAAATAGAAATAATCGGAGCAGATCAACGTTTCTAAGTGTTTTTTTTTAATTTTCAGTTTTTTTTGGTTCCCCGGACTCACAAGGTGCCGGGGTTTTTTTCAAATAAACATATTTATTTACATATTAAATCTAAGACTAAATCTAAACAGAATGTAATATCTTAATTTATCCCTAATCCTGGATCTAAGATGTGGGGGAGGGGGAGGGGGAAAGACGGGTTGTCCACCGGGACCCATACCCCCTAGGCGCTTTTTCCAAGGGCTCAATCACCCTACCAGGCTTCGTTATTCACGCATGCCCATCAGGTAGACCGAGTCCCCCAACCCGTCTTGGGAAAAGGATTTCAGGGAGGAGAATTCAGTGCCTGGGGGGGGGGGGTCAACAAGTGTTGATCTCCCCTTTGCATTACATGAGTTCCGGATATGGGAGGGGGACTTTTGCGAGGAGGCCAGTGCACTTGCTAAGGGCTTCACACCAGCCTCTCACATAGGACTAGTACAATACTAGATTATGACTAATTAATTAAGCGGAAAAATTTAAGAAAATAGGTATGATTAGTTTACTTGGTCTATTTTGCAAATATGTACAGCATTGTAATACAAGAAAGAAACCCACACTAAATTTATTTATTAATCTTATAGTTTTGAGAAAAAAATGAAAGTAGGGCATGCATTGGTTTTGAAAAATCCAACTATAATTATTTATAGCTTGAGGTAATGCATTTTGATGGGTTATTCGTAGGGCTTCTTCCCATGGATGTTTGGTTAGTAGATCAGGATTGAAGCTGTTTCTCCTTCTGGGTGCATTCTCTGACAGTAACTGGGTAGTCCCTGAAGGATTTGATGATGGATTGTTTCACTGTTGGCCACTCCAGTATCCAGACCACACCCTAGTCTTGGTACTGCTATCTTTTTGATCTTGAGTTTGTCACATTTGGCAGCAAGTGTTTTCATCATTGTTACGAAGTCCTTGATTGATGGCTTATCATTGTGATGTTCTTTGGTGATGGCATAAAGGATGTAATTTCCATCTTTTTTGAGCTCAACTACTTCACCAACCTTAGCACCCCTTGACCTCAGAGTGTCCTGGTTGCCAAAGGCTCGTTTTAACAGGAGTGCGATGCCCATAGATGAAGAGTCCACGGAAAGAACCAGGTAAGTCACTTTTTTTCAAAAATGAGTTTCGGGTTGAATTAAATTCACACTGAGGAGTAGAAAAATGTAGTCCATTTATATTTTGAAAAAAATCGATTTTTCGTGGTTAAAATGGCCTTTAAAAAAAAGAGGAGAAGAGAAAAATGAGCCGAGACCAAATGTGAGGCGACAGGAAGAAAATTTCAACATCGTCAACTATTTAGAATACAAAAATTTTTCATTATGTCATCATAATAATCGATTTTCATCGAATTCAAGTTGTTGCAAAACACTGATTTTTCGATTTTTTGCTTGATTTTTTCACAAAAACAGTGACTTTTCAAATCGTGACTGGCTCATCTCTTCATTTTTTTCCTACAATGCCTCAAGTTGTGTTTGTGGGATGTTGTGTGTGATGTATTTCCAGTCATTACCTTGATGAAATTCAAATTCGCTACAAAATTGGAGCCTTCTGATACTTCTAAACGCCGTAACTCAGAAGTTTGAAAAAGTGACTTACCTGGTTCTTTCCCTGGACTCTTCAGATATGAACCCTAAACTAAATCGGCTGCTTACATTTAAAATGTACAGGAAAAAGTGAAGCAAAAAATCAGCCAATCGCAAATCGTGTATTTCCTGGGAGGTGAATGCAAATATATCTATGGAGGCCTGGAGGGCGTGGCTTATCTCCGGAGGTGAAGAATTTTTGCTTCACGAGCAGCCGATCCAGTTTAGGGTTCATATCTATGGCAATGCCCTTGGACATCCTGAAGTCTCAGCTTACACAATGGGCCAGGGCAAACTATGGGTGTTGTCTAAACAGATCATCCTCCAGTTCCTCCAGGGTGAAGATCCCATTTGATTCGGTCTGTATCTTTCCCCAGTTGGAGTGTTGGATTTTCTTTTCTAGTTCCTTCTCAGTTTGTTTGAGAACTTTCTCCACACCAGTCGATGTTATTTGGCCCATCTGTTGGTAATCACTGTAGGGCAGTAGACAACCCACAGTGGCTGGCCCAGTTGGGTGGTAAAATCTCTCTTTTATCCCTCTCAGTACAAGGTACTGCATTGAGGGTTGGTATATGTAATATGAAAATATCAGAGAGTAGGGATGGCGCATTTCACCATCAGTGATCAACTGATCCATCGCCTTGTCGTCTACGTTACATGCCACATATTGGTTCTCAATATCAGCAAAGTGTTCACCAAGGATCGATTGTGGACTAATAGGATTGTCCAACCTTGGTTTTCGTGTGTCTAAATGTTGTTCTAACAAATAAGACGTGTTGGTTGGCATCTTCAAGTGTTAATCCATTTTCGTACAGTCCCAGCAGTGTGTAGTTTTCACCAGAAACCCGCCCTCCCTGAGCAGAGCACCCTTTGGCCTCCGGATTTTCTCCAGCTGCCACAAGCAAAGCCGTGTGCTTTTGGACACACTTCAACACACTGGCCAACGTGGCGCCTTCAGCTTCTGGGCTGGTTTGTTTCTGGCTGACTACAGAGACCCTGGCTGTATCTTCATACATTGATTGATGAACTCCATCTTCTAATATCGTTATGCTACTAATGTTAAGTAAGTTATTGGCACGCTGTGGTTTATTTAGGGCTGTTGTCTTTCTGAGGTTGGATTGGGTATTAAAATAACACTCCATCATGGATGGACTTCTCTTGTGGTTGGATGGACTTTTCTTGTGGTGACTGATGGTTTTTTTGCTGTTGGTTGGTTTCTGACTGGTTTGCATCACCTTCACTCTGGCTTCCACGTCAAGCATTAGCATTCTTTCAGCTTCAGAGTGGTTTGAGTCAAGATTCTCTTGACCTGAAATTTGTGCAAGCCCAAGTAAAAGTACATATTTGAAACTGTGAACATGGGTATCAATTTTGAAAGCAGATTAATCAAAATTGATGCCTGCACAAAAATCAGCATCTGCGACCTATTTGACGAAGAGGAATAGACTGTTGAAACAATTTGCTCCCCTCAGCTCCCTCCCCCCACCTTCTGCTCTTTGGAGTACCCGACAAAGTTGTGGAAAATCATTTCTCTGAAAAACAACATTCTGTGGAAAATTTCTGAGAACAATTGTTTGCCCAATACTTGCATTGATAACAACTTTGAAGCGGGAGGGGAAGGGGTGTCACTGAAAAATTTGGTGCCAGACATCGGGACAACTTGATGAACTTTCTGGTGTAATATCACTAATATCTCTCAATTAGCTGGGCTATTTTTTCGATTGTATTGCTGTGTATTTTTGTTGAAGTCTTGGGAGATATTATGCCGGGTAGGACACCTGGTATAATTTTGAAACTACCCACGCGAATAGACGAGAAAACAGCGAACCGAGAAGAGCGTTGTTTTTATTTATTGGTTGATTATTCGTTTGAAAATTTATAATAATATGTAATTTTCATGCAACAGATAACTACCGATAGGTAGGTAGAGGTACTAGATTGAGATAGGTATGCATGTGATACGAGTATATCTCGTTTATAAAAATGGGTAGTTACGCAAAAAAATAAAAAATGTAAAAAAAAAAAGCGATTTCGCGATATACTTTAACAAATTTGTACGTACGTATATCGTATTCGTCGTGTAGGTACTGGTACCTCGTATAATATTTTGTTTTTATTTCAGCTAATGATGAATTGAATTATAATTGTGAAAAGCTATTTCGTCGAGCGCGTAGCGTCCGCCGTCGTATATTTCTCGCGCTAACGATTCATTTTCTTTTTTCTTTCACTCTCGCTTCATCTTTATTCGTCGCGGCTTAATTCTTTTTTCTGTTTTTTTTTGCCGCTCATTCGAGTACCTACCCCTCGCAAAAACAGGAAAAGCCTTCCAGCATTAATTTACTTAGCATTGTTCGCCCTATAACAATGGGCAAGGCGAAACAAAATGATAGAGCGTGGGAGAAGCTCATCATGAAACGAGAATGATGCGAATTTGGCGATTTTTTCTTCACATATTCAAAACACTGCTCGCGTTTATATAGTATAGAGTTATACGCTGTGTGCTGTGTGTTTTTTTTCACTTTCCTTTTCCTTTCCGCTTTTTTTTCCATTTTATTTATTTTGCGCTCGCGAGATTTTCTTTGGCTCAAATTAAAGATAAATTATTGGTACGCTTCTCTTCGTCTATAACTATACTGATGGTAGATTTACGTAACTATACGAGTAGTATAGGCCTCTATGCGGTATATGAAGCTCGTAATGGATGAAAAATACGCCCATTACAAATCACACTTTACTCCCACACGCCTTCATCGTTGCGAGACAAAGGCGGCGTGGAGGAGGCTCGAAAGAATTTATTAAACCGAATGAGTAAATGTTTTTATTGTTTTATAACTCGAGAAAATTTCTCATTCGCCGGATAATATTTGTGTATAGGAAATTCCGTTCATTTCTATATAGCTTCCATTTTGCGTTTGTGAAATGAAACAAAAAAAAAAGAGTAAAAAGTAGCCTGTGTTTTATTCTTAATGCAACACGAGCGAATTACTCGACTGTTCTGCTTCGATTTATGTGTGCTTGATACTTATCGAGGGTATAGGGTTTGATATAAATTGTTTGGATTATGTATATACGTAGGTGTTTGTATAGTTGTAAGAACCATTGAAATTTCTTGGTAAAGAGCGAATCAGAATCAGTTCCGAAATCGTTGCTGTATTTGCACAATATTTCGGGTTTAGTTGACTTGTGGTGTGAAATTGATGGTTTTTTTGAACGAATTCTATTATTTTTTCGTCGAATTACAGTTGAATGGTTGAAAATGTTCGTCATTCAAATAACTATTTTGCATTTAAGAAGGGGTCACATTCGGCCCTTTTTTTAAAGATCTAACGAAGAACAGTGAACACTCTTCAATCTCGACAAAACCAATCTAGATCAAAAGAGCTTGTCCACAAACCCTCGTAACCAAAATATCAGTGTTGAGGTTCATTTTTGGACTCGACTGTTTTAAGGACAATTTTCAACTTTTTTCGTGAAGTATGATTTTTTTTTGAGCAGAATGAATCTGTGTGAATAGTTCCTTCAATTCAATGCTCATCTCATCAACAACTATAAGTACTAGATTCGAGCCATTCTGAAACCTTCGGTGGATTTTTAATTTTCTCCAGTTTCAAATTGCTCTGGAAGGGCCAAAAATGAACTTAGATCGGTTCGTATCCAATTACCTTCGAATAATATCGGTAGATACTTTTATTAAATGTTGGAAAACACCTGCAAGACGTAATAAATGATACGAAAATGTGCGCAGGCTTATTTGTACCTACTCGTATTTACTCAGGTGATGCCAATCACCTTATCAAAATAAGTAAATCGTGACTCGTGAGCAAAACAGAACAGCCTAAAATGAAAATTTTAATCGTAGGACTACAGATAGGTAAAAGTATACGATAGATGGGTAGAGTAGGGTCGGATACGTTTCTTGTGTTTCTTGCGCTGCGAGGGAAAAAATCTACGAAATTTTAACCAAATACAATATGGTTTTTATGACGAATGTAAACGGGATTGGTATTTTCAATTTATTCAATTTCGATGAAACAACATTGCTTTGGGCGCCCAAGTAAGAACACGAAGACGCACAGTAGACCAACTATAAACGCGAACTTAATTTCGCGTTTGATGGAAAAAAATTTTATCGGTGGTAAACCTCCTTTTGTACTTCTTTATACTTATCCCAAGTTTACTCTTCTGATGTAAGCTCGAGATAGATATAAAATTCGTAGAATCAGTTTTCAAGGAATAGATAAGATGAAGGAATCGTGAATTTTTTTACACTACTCGACTCGTATTTTATCTTATTTTTAAGTACATAAATGAATATTATCTTTTGTTTTTTACTTTTTTCAATCGATGGAGTATATTGGTGCTAGGACCCTTACAGTTTTTGAAATTGTCAATCTTGCTTATTTTTGTCAAAAATTGAGAAAAAAAATCTCCTTTTTTTTAGCAAAATTGCAAAAAAATTCGAAAAGTTTTATTTTATAGTCCAGTCATTATAGCAAAATTTTTAGTCGAACCTCGAGAAAATTAGGGGCAAGCTGAATTTTACATTAATTTGTTCAGATTGGTCTCTAAAACAACCCATCAAAAGTTGCACCCCGCAACTTGACCGCTACCCCCGCAAGAGGTCATTAACCTTTGCCGAAACATGCATTTCGGCTTTATGGCCGAAATGAAGGGTCCTAGAGGGAAAATGTTCGAATAAATATTATTCTACGTTAAATTTCCTATTACCATGACCAGTTCAGTTTTTCTCAAAATGGCGATTTCACCCTTACTAAGGAGGGGGTAAAGTTGTCAATTTTATGAAAATTGTTTAAAAACATGAAAATCGACAATTTAGAACGTGAACTCGGTTCCGAGTACACTCGAAAATATTTTGACCAAAGTTGCACACCGCAACTTGTATGCTACCCCCCCCCCCCCCCGAGGTCATTAACCTTTGTCAATCTACGTTTTTTGGCAATTTAACCAAAATGAAGGGTCGGAGGGGAAAAAGTGATTGAACTAAAATTGTTCAATGTTAAATTTCCTATAAGCATGACCAGTTCAGTTTTTCCCAAAATGGCGATTTCACGCTTACTCAGGCGGGAGAGGGGTAAAGTTGTCAATTTTATGAAAATTGTTTTAAAAAATGAAAATTGACAATTTGAAACGTGAACTCGATTCAAGGTACATTCGAAAATAGTTTGACCAAAGTTGCACACCGCAACTTGTCCGTCACCCCCCCCCCCCCCGCAAGAAATCATTAACCTTTGTTAATCTACGTTTTTCGGCTATACCGCCGAAATGAAGGGTCGGAGGGATAAAAGTTTTCTTTTCTATTTTGAAAACTAAAAATGTCAAAAATTTCCTAGGACACTCAAAATGACTCAAAATGCCTCCCAATTGATTTTTTTGTTCAAAAATAGGCTGTAAGCCAAAAATCGTAGCTTTTTATATGTTGATTCGTTCGCGAACTGCTGTTCATTCACTCATTTTTTCAAAAAACCTCATCGGAGAAAAGTTTGAAATTTGAACCAAACGAATTTGAAAATATGTTTTCAAATTAGGTACCTAATCGAAAGATACACCAAGATAATGAACTTTTTATTCTTTGATACAAATTATTCCAAAACAAAAAATTTTGAAAATTCGATGGAGTCTCTCGAATCCTTTGAAACCACAACCTATCAATTCAAGAGGTCAAGAATGGTGTTTAGAAAAACAAAATTGAAGCGAGTTTATTTGATTCCACTCGATAAATCTTTATTACAAATTATAATCATTACCTTACATTGGTCACCTGGGCAACCATACCAGTGGAATCTTTACAACCCTGGAAAAGCACAAAGGGTCTCTAATATCCGGTCAAAATTTGAAAGTGAAATGACATGTTGTCTGTGACCATCTCAATGAGACTGAATTCAAATATTGGTTTATTTTTTCATTTTTACTAATCAGCTGGACTTGAACCCACCTCCCCCCTTCACCCTCTGATACCTAGTACCCTTATTTTTCAACACATTTTTCTGCTATTTAATCAAGTTTTAACTTTTAACCATTTAAAACATGATTTTCTGGTGTTTTTGATTTTTAGAGATGTTTTTGGGATTTTCAAATTTTTTTTAGGCAGAACTTACTAAAAAATTACCTAAATCAATTTCTTGATTTTTTCAATGTTTTATAGGTACCTATTCAACGTACTTTTTAAAAAAATTTCTAATGCTAGGTGTCGTTTTATTCTTTTTTTTAAAGCATATTACCTATACAACAAAAGCAAATAGGTACCTACCTAATGAGAAAGTTATGGCATAGAAAGTTGAGTATCATCTTTTCAGTTTGAAAAATTATAATTTCATCAAATAAGTTGCGGGGTGCAACTTTTGATGGGTTGTTTTAGAGACCAATCTGAACAAATTAATGTAAAATTCAGCTTGCCTCTAATTTTCTCGAGGTTCGACTAAAAATTTTGCTTAAACGACTGGACTATTTATTCTAAAATTGTTCAAAAGTCTTGATTTTAATCTAAATTTATACAAACTAAATATTATTTTCTGCCTTTGATTAAGCAACGCGATCTATTCAATTTTGAGAAAATTGGAGAGTACTGAGCGCTCCCAATAACTTAATAAACCAATAAACCATACTTACTTACGTCACCAGATTTTTTCATTTTCAAGAAATGGGAGAGGGGACGCAACTGGGCGCGTTGGAGGGCTGAATAAAAAAAAAAAATGAGTTGACACCTTTTCGTATTCAGCTCCCTCAAAATGTACGAAACGATATTTCACTTTTATTTACATTTTGGCATATTTTTGTGTGAGGGGGGGGGGAGGGATAGAGATTATTTCCTTTCTCTCTTTTTGTATCCCTGTTCGTCGAAATTGCGTTTGGAAAATTAATTTGCGAAAAACTTGGTTAAAAAAAGAACTTGGCATGCGGAATAAGTCTGCCTATATAAAAGAAATGTTGGAGTGTTAATTCGAAAGTCATGCGATAGATACATTTTGTTACTAAACCCAACCACGAAGAAGAAAAGTTGTATTTGGTGCCGCTGCCGTGCCTACGTAGGTATTTTATTTTTATTGGAGTCGATTTTTCACGTACTCGTATCTTGTACATATTGCATATACCTACGCTGGAACGATTGTAAATTCATCGCAATACCTTCTCATCACGAAGCATTAGCAGATAAACTTTTTCAAAAGTACTTTTCAGTATTTCATTATTGTTGCGACTGCAGAGAGAGAGAGAAGCGTACGTATAGCTTTAAAAACGATGAAGTATTAAAACAAACTTGCTGAAACAAAACGACGACGTGGTGCGGGCGAGAAAAAGGCGAAAGTTTGCTTTCTGTTTAAGCTCAGGTGTTCTCAAAAAGTGCCGAGAAAAAGACACATTTTTCGGTCTTTAACAGCGCTATTTAATGGTATTATGTAGCGTCGAAGCTTTTTCCGCTTTTGTCGCGTATTTTTTATTATTTTCGTGATAATTTTCGTTTAATGGTATAAGTTTTAATGCTTTTTGCTTGTTGTTTGGGTTGTGTTAGGGTAACACGAGTTTATAATTTTTGGCTTTAAATCAAAATTTGCGTACATTCTACGTATCTATGTTCTATGTAGTATCTACCTGTTTGCTCACTTACCTATAGGTGTAATACCTACGTACATTAAAGTTGAGTTTAATTGTGTACGTATAGTTGGTTGGTAGTTGGTAGGGTTAAATTGTGCAGTTTTCTACACGACCTTTATACATCTCGATGTATTGTATACGCTGTTAAACTGTGGTAATCCTCCGTGACAGAAGATACGCGTATAAATACCTTTTACCTACCTGGATAATAAGTTGTAATACTCGAACATACTTTTAAAATTAATTAGATTTGCTTAAAATAGTTTCGTATAGGAGAAGATACCACGCTTGCTCTTGATAATTATTGTTGTGACGTGCGAAGAGACCTTTATTTTGGAATGTGTTTCTGCATGTAGGTAGTTGGCACTCCCATCTCTCCAAAATACTCACTTGAACTGGGAAGTTACGCGATGGGGCGCTAAGTGCCTATTGAATGTGATTTTTGGACAAATTTGAAAAAGGGGCCCCCAAAAATCCATATCCATACCATGAAGGGAGTTTGTTCTACGAGCAATGAACTGAAGTTGGCAAAAAGCAGCTGGCATAATAAGGCGCAGTTGAATTTAAGTAACGTCCTCCTTCAACTTTGAGTAAAAATGAACTAATTCTCGAGAAATTCGAATACTTCGATAAAAAAATGTAATTTGAGCAATTTTGAAGAATTTTGAGCCTAAAATGGGGGTCGTGATTTTCGAAATGTTTGAAGAAAAAGTGTCATGTGACCCATCAAAATTAGTTGGAATTTCGACAAAGAATCAAAAATTAATATAAAAACCTTTTTTTGGGGCATTTTTGTAGAATTTTGTATTTGAAATTTAGTCATAATTTTTGGGATTTTTAAAAAAGTGACGACGTCGTGACTAATCAAAATTGGGTTAAAAATTCACGAATAATTCAAATATGTATGTACTTCGATGAAAATGTGTTAGAGCAGCACTTTTAAAGAATTTTGAGTCCAAAACTGGGTCATGATTTTCAGAATTTTTGAAAAAAGTTTCATATAACCTATCGAAATGAGTTAGAATTTCAATAGAGAATCAAAAATTGCCAAAAAAAACTTTTTTTGAACATTTTTGATGAATTTTGAACTTGAAATTGAGTGATGATTTGCGGAATTTTTAAAAAAGTGACCATGCCCATGTGACCAATCAAATGTGTTGAAAATTCACGAGGAATCAGAATATTTCTACAAAAATGTTTATTCGGCATTTTTGAAGAATTTGTAGCTTAAAATTAAGTCGCGATTTTCGGGATTTTTGGAAAGAGATATCATGCAATCTATCAACATAGGTTGAAATTTCGGCAAAAAAACAAAAATTTACGAGACAACTGCCGATTATAGCAGTTCTGTATAATGGAGAATTTCGACCCCGATCATAATTTTTGGGTTTTTGGTAAAGATAATCACGCAACCTATCACAGTGGGTTAAAATTTCAATAGAAAACCAGTCAAGTATACATATCGAAAATTTTTTTGAGAAATTTTGAAATACATACTTACCTATGAAAATCAAAAATTTCAATCAAAACAACTCTTTTCGAGAATTTTTGATAAATTTTAACCTCGAAATTGAAACATAATCTTTGATGTTTTCGAAAAAATGTACTTCCTTACATCAAGTTCAAATATATCGACGAAATTTTTTTTTGAGAACTTTTAAAGAATTTTGAGTTTGAAATTAGTTGATGATTTTCGGGATTTGGATTTTCGAAAAAAATATCTCATGGGTCATTCCATGCCAAATCGGCGGATTTTTGCACGAGGGGTCTTCGATTTTTTTCAAAATCAGATCATTTGTAGAGGTCATCAAACGATGACGAATGACGCAAACCGGACATTTTTTCGATTTTTTTTGACGGAGCTGTGGCGCTTCAAAGTTCTCCAAAATGACCGAAAATGGAAAATTTCAGTTGCAAATTGCTCCGGTTGTACGTGGTATAGAATTTTGAACTTTTTTTCAAATTGTAGTACTTTGAGAGGGTAATCGACGAGTGATGTCAAAATCAGTGTTGCCACTTTCAAAAACCTAAAAAAAACAATTTTAAAACTTATAATTTAAATATAACCACGATCTCGGCGAGTAAAAATTCTGAAAAAATTCTCAGTTTTAGTCCTTTTTATGTAGAATAACATATCAAAAAATTAGACTGGCATCTTTTTTCATTTTCGAGAAAAAAAATTACAAGTTTTACAATTGCTGCAAAAGTACCATCCGAAACCTAAAAAATGAAAATTTTTGCATTTTTGAAATATTTTACCAATGTGTAGACGATAATGTGAAAAAAATCCCCCTCCCCCCCATTTGTCAACGAATTGACATTTTTCGTGCTATAAATTTTTATTTCAAGAGTGAAATTAATGCATTTTTCGTCAATTTGTCGACAAATTGGGGGGAGGGGGATTTTTTTCACATTATCGTCTACACATTGGTAAAATATTTCAAAAATGCAAAAATTTTCATTTTTTAGGTTTCGGATGGTACTTTTGCAGCAATTGTAAAACTTGTAATTTTTTTTCTCGAAAATGAAAAAAGATGCCAGTCTAATTTTTTGATATGTTATTCTACATAAAAAGGACTAAAACTGAGAATTTTTTCAGAATTTTTACTCGCCGAGATCGTGGTTATATTTAAATTATAAGTTTTAAAATCGTTTTTTTTAGGTTTTTGAAAGTGGCAACACTGATTTTGACATCACTCGTCGATTACCCTCTCAAAGTACTACAATTTGAAAAAAAGTTCAAAATTCTATACCACGTACAACCGGAGCAATTTGCAACTGAAATTTTCCATTTTCGGTCATTTTGGAGAACTTTGAAGCGCCACAGCTCCGTCAAAAAAAATCGAAAAAATGTCCGGTTTGCGTCATTCGTCATCGTTTGATGACCTCTACAAATGATCTGATTTTGAAAAAAATCGAAGACCCCTCGTGCAAAAATCCGCCGATTTGGCATGGAATGACCCTCATACGACTTGCCGAAAGGGGTTAAAATTTCGGCATTAAACTAGAATTTTTTTATCAAAACTCAGTTTGAGCAATTTTGAAAAATTCTGAATTCAAACTTGAATAATGACTTTGCAGATTTTTGAAAAAGTGCTGTACGGTTTCAACCTATCAAAATTGCTTAAAACATCAGGAAATTTGAAAATAGCGGGCCAATTTTGAATGAATTTTGATAATTTTCGAAGTTTTTGAAATAATTGTTAGGCAGGCTATCAAGGATATTAAAAAAAACACAAAAATTTTGACAAAAAGTCGAAAATCTGCATCAAAACTTTTCTGAGTACTTACGTACTTTTGAAGGACTTTGAGACTAAACCTGGTTGTTGATTTTTCAGATTTTTGAAAATGCATTTTACGACCTAGTAAAAATGAGGAGCTCATTGCAAAAATATCCCTTGTCACTTTGAAAAAAATTGGGGAGGTTCTTTTCTCCACTGCATTGTATGCATGCATCAGTATGATAGCCCTCTAAAAGTTTTTCTGAGAGTAACAGGAATTACTCAAGTTCATAAAAAAAATCTCTTTGAATACACTATACCAATTCATCAGGACTTTACAGTGGTTTTTTGTCTAGCTTGTTTTTTATTTTCATTTTGGACAAGGGCTATTTTTGCAATGAGCTCCTCAAATGGGTTTAAATTTCATGAGAATATCATAAATTCTGTCAAATATTTTTTGAGGCATTTTTGAAGAACTGATGTCTTATACTTGATTTTCGGAAACTTTTGAAGAAAGGATTTGCAGCCTATGGGGCTTTTTCAAGCCTTACTGTGCGATGTAAAAGTCCAAAAAAAGCAAATTTTATTTTTTTTGCTGTGAGTGAGATTTTTATCAACTTTTTCATGAAATACGTCAGAAAGTGGTCAAAATAAGACAACTGAATGAATTTAAACTTTTTTTAATGTTTGAAATTGAAAATTGAATTTTTTCGAATTTTGATTTTTTTGTGATGAGTTAATTTCACCGAGTGAAGGGGGTTTTCCAACTTTTTCAACAGATACGTAAAAATAGGGGTCAATTTACTAATCAAAACTTTTTTTCATGTTTTAAATCAAAAAATCGCATTTTTTCGCAAAGTTTAATTTTTTTTAAATCGACTTTGTTACAAGTTACCATCCCAATTTTTTAATATGGTGTTCAGCATGAACAGTTGTCCATAATATATTTTTTTCAGAATTTTTGAGAGTCGGAACGATATGAAACCTACGTTTTGAAACTTTTCGAGCTAATTTTTTGTACGAAAAAAAGTGGCAACACTGATTTTTATGATATCACCAAAAAGCCTTTGAAACCTCCCTAACTATTGGAAAAAGTTCCATTTTGGTAGGTATCGCGGTTATCGAGCAATCCACTGCTGAAATGGATGATATTTTAGGTTCACTGAAAACTTTGACACCCCCTGGCTGCCGTTAAAAATGGGCTAGAGGGCTGCGATTTGCGCCATTGGCCATCCCTTCGGAAGGTCTTTCCACAGGAAAAATTTTCAAAAAAATCGCCGAATCCACCTACCACTTTTCGGTCCAATTGACGTGGAATGACCCAACTGAATTTCTTGGGCCGCATTAATGCCAGTCTACTGAACACTTCTTTTGGCGTTGGCAGTAAGTATAGACTATGAATTATCATTTTTCAGGGACTAGGGTGGGTCGTTTTTAAACTTTTTTCGAATTTTTATGAACCCTAGCAAAAATTATACCTATTCGTCAACTGATTCACATTTTTACGTGATAGTCAGCGTGAGCAGTTGAGCACTAATAAGACCCCTAAGCTGACAAAAAAAATCAAACTTTTTTTTCGACGCGTAGAAAATTTTTTGAGTTTTCAAAACTTTGAGTTCGAGACGAGGAGAGAGTGAAAGGTTGACCAAGAAATTTCCCAATTTTTTTCCTGCGTCTTATTGAGGTCATAATATTATGTACTAATAGCGTGTAGGTGTCATGATACTGTGTATACTTCTGTGAATCTAGTTCATAGTTGCGACTTTTGCGGAACCTATTGAATTCACGAGGTGTTAATCGTATTTTGCGTGGGAGAAACGCAAACGCAAACTAACCTAAGTACTGCGAATACAACAGAAAAATTTTAGTTTTGTTGTTACTCACCTAGAGGTACCTCTACCTATACCTAGCTATAAAAGATCTTATACCAGATCCAATTCTGTGAGACGTTTTTACTACACATTACATTAGAGCAAAACTTTACTGCGCTTGCTTTTTGTACGGTTTTAATTCCGATGCGACGATAATTAAAACAAAACTCGGTTTAACTCCCCGTTATTATTGTAGGTACCTACAGATATAATAATACGATCTTTTTAACCTAATTTTTAACACATTTGTTTGTTAAAATCAAGAAAACACGAACGAATATGTACGAAGATTTGATTCTTACGGTGTTGATTCTCGTTACAATTTTTTCATTTACATACTGCAGTTGAAAGTTTAAGTGTTTTCTTCTTTTTCTCTCTTTTCCCCCTCGGACTCGATTTTCTCTCTTTAATTGGTCTTATATGTGCTGGATAAATCGTAGGAGGATGAATGAAATCTGTAATTTTCATCATCAGCCGCTACAGAGGGCCTTTAATCTTCGGTTATGGTAGCTATTCGGATTAATTACGGATTTCTTTTGTTTTATTAAGTATACGTCTATTGGTCAGATTATTGTGACAACGTTCAGCGTTCGAATAATATCACACGGCGTCGAGCTATTTTTAAAACTGAAATTTGCTAATTAATTACAAATTTTAAACATCTGTCTTCGAATAGGTAGACCTCCCCTTAAGTAGGTACAGATAGAGATACACACACAGTAGTGTTATTAATAGATTTTTATTTTAATGATGGTGGCAATGTTTCTCGTTTCAGAGATAGGTACCTAGGTACCTACCTAACGAACGTTTTGTTTTTCACGTAATCAACGTCGCAATGCAAATCTCGTTGGTATATATGTGGTAGATAGATACGTCAGCGTCACTTTTTTTTTTATCGGATAGGTCGTTTATCTGTATCGTGTTCTTTTCATGTCAAATTCGACTCTTGACACTATTTTCTTCTTGATCGTCGTTTTCTTAACGATAGAGCTGAATGATGGCGTTATTCATTGCACTTTGGTAGGTATTCTAAAAACTGTACAAAAATCATAAATTGAAGTTATTCGAGAATTGCTTTACTTACTACTTATGTAGCTTCGTTTCACCGGAGACTGGGGGAGAATTTTTAACAAATTCGCTGATAATACCTATCTATGCTCTGTCCCCTCCATGTGAAGCATAATACTGCTAAAACTTGAACTATAGATTTCGGTTTTAGTACAGTATTTATTATTCGTAATAAAATGAGGGAAATAATGTACCTACCTATCTAAATGTTCGCTGGGGAAGTAGAGAACTGTGTTGGTTCGATAAATTCTTCGGTCTATAAGATTCAATAAGCTCGAGTAAGTATACTTGGGTTTCTCCAGCGGAAAAACGACACTTCATGGCTATTCACCTCAGTTATAGTCTTTTTCGATGACTTTTTAAACTGTACTCTCGAAAAGATGTGTTTTGAGAACAACGTCTTACCTGAAATAAAAAAATACCTACGTAAAATGAACGAAATACTAATTGCAAAATAGGTACTTCGAATTTTTACTCACTGATAAATAACGATATTGAATTTCCACAGCCTACGGATGGTTCTGTCTGCCGATGATTCATGGAAATGGAAACTGGGAAGCGCCGAAAGCTGAAACCACCCTATACTTCGAAAGTTCGTCGAAGCTACCCTCCCGAGATACAACAACGCTATCTAGTGCCACATTAAGTGAATTATTATGCTCGCTTGTAACTGTTTTCATTGGTGAAGTCGAGACGATATTTTTATTTTTTTTTAAAACAATGTTACGATTTTATCCAAATTACGTAATTTTGTAATGCACGAAAAAGGCGAGAATTTGACTTATTGGTAGCAGGAAAACACGAAAATAGTATAGACATTTTTTCAGAAAACACGAAAATTTCTAATGAATTTTGGCTTCTTATTATTATTTAATTTCCTCTGTTTCATAATTTTCTTGAATTATGATTTTTCAAAAGCTTTTGCCTTCGCTTCGCTCGGGGGTACTTCTCTCTCCCCCCACCCCTCTAAATTAAATTAGGTATCTAGAAAAGTACGCCCTTTAAATCTGAAAAATTCAAGTCCAAAAAATCGATTTTCGTGTCAAAAAAAATATTTTTTATAATTATTTTTCCATCAGTGTACCGTATAATGGTGAACTAGAACTTGAGGTGCCAAAAACTTGGAGAATGAATCAAATATTAAACAGGTCTGGAAGCTCGTGTCTTCGGAATTCGGCGAATACTCGCTTCCGATTGGCTAAATCATTCGGGAGTGAGGATCAGCTGACTTCAATAAAAGTCGAATAAAAAGCTCGCAATTGCAAATTTTTACTCAATAACTCATCATCTAAAACACTATTGATGCTTCCTTCTTTCGATTTCAATCATTCAAACGTTTCTGAAGTAGGTAATTAAAACCAACATTTTGAAGCTTCACCCTCTAGCTTTGTCCAGTTCAAAAAATTTCACGCGAGTCGTTAACCTGTCGATCAAAATGACCGCCATTTTGTTAACAGGGTCAACTTTTTTTTTGGCAAGTTTGCTTTAAAATGTTCCTTGTAGGATGTCCCCTTTTTAATAAAAAAAGTTGACGTCCCAAATGATCGGCGGGGGGGGGGGGGTGAAATCCTTCCTATTGTCATATGACGAGCTATATTATTCTGCGCGTTTACGATGTAATCCTGAGACCGAAAAGCTACTTTGCCCGAATTTCGAAATTTTGACGGACATTCTTCCGAATCTATTTACAAACAAAACGTGTCTCTCGTAAATCTGTTCAATCCCTGGATGCAAATATACCTATAACTAACGTTGGAATTGCTTTGGCTTTTGTAATGTTGCCAAACCCGAGCGTTCAATTCACTTGAAGTATTTTTAGTTTGGTTATTTGACAGCCGACCATCTGGTATACACATACACACATATGATACTTGAAGTTTGCCAACCTCCTTGCGGCAACGACCGACAGTATAGCTTGAAATGTTGTCATCAATGTATCTTTTAGTGCAATGTCGAAAATTTTCTTCGACCAAAAGAGTACATAAATATAAAGTGCTGATCGATGAAATAAATGATGTATCTTTCGCGTGATTTGTGCAGTTTTGCTGCTGTACAAATCAACAAATTTGATTGTTTTTCGATTTTCGTGCCATTAATTTCGGGTTAAGGTTAAAATGTTTGGTGGAGCAACGCTATCTTGGTTCAAGATATTATAGCTAACGCTAATGGATGTCGCAGTTTCCGGTTTAGTAGGTAGGTACCTATTTGTCATTTAGTATTTCGTTAATTTAAAATCAAACGATTTTGATGCATGTTCAAAATGATATATTTTTCGCTACATACTCGTATAATAATTAGCGCGAATTGCTCGTTTTACTTTGAATAAATTCTGTTTTATTATAAATCAGGTGCAATGGCTGTACCTACTTGTTCGATATTATGCATTACCGGCTCCAAACTCATTCGCAGCAGATCATGATGGTTTTAATATGAGCTGATGAGTTGTGGTACTATTCAATTTTAACGAATTCTTCAAACTATATTCGGTAAATTTTTAAATCATACATATTAATATAGCATACTTTTGCATAAAATTTTAATTTAGTAAGTAGGTATACTTAGTATAATTATTCTTCTGATGTTTTATTATTTCAGAAAAAAAATCTCAATAATGCGAAGAATTTATCCGCATAATTTTATGTTGTGAATTTTTCCACGTCAAGATACCTATTGGAATAGAGGCATAAATTCGTATTCTGCAGGAAGATTAAATGCGAATTAAAGCCCAGCTTTTATCTGCCGCTCGGGAAAGTACGTCGTTCATGTATCGCGTCACCGGCATAACGTTTCCTGAAATTTGTAACTTTTTTTCAAAAAACATCACATTATCTTAATTTTCCTTGCAGTCTCATACAGTACTAGTACATATAATGGTACGGATAGTTGTAAACGTATCACGCAATTTCATTTACCTACAACCAGTATGTATTTTTTCTACTCTATTGAAACTTTTTTCGCCTAGACTTGATGTAGGTACCTACCTATAGATTTTAAACTACTTTCTATTGAATAATTCAACGTCATAGTATTGAAAAAGTTTCGTTCTTAGAAATGAAATTGTTTGCAATAACCTGTCGAAATATGATCATTGCAAACACTTCGCCGGAGTAATTGAGAAATAATCATGAGCTAGGTACTATTTTCAGAAATTTTTCAAAAAATCGATTGTACAAATGTACATAATAATAAGACGTATCTTCTTAAAATTAATTTTGAGTTTCAATTCGCAGTTTAAAATTTTCAACAAACTGAAAAAAAAACACTTACAAAGAAATACCTACCTACCGCTTTCCTTTATCAGTTTAGCTTGTAATACTTACTTTTTCAAACTTTTGTTTGAGCCTCAAAAACGTTGTAAGGTTTTTATTTTAATGTTTAAAAAATGAGGAGAATTCAAAAGTCTGGAAAAAAATACGAAAAAACTCTTTGAAAAATAATTAGATAAAACCAAAATACGTATCTTTTAAAATGTTGATTTTACCAAAGTTGATGGCCTGAAAAATGGTCTTCGTCTTACCTATTTTAATAATAATTAATTTTTGTATAAGTACTAGTTCTTTTTTTCGTTTTATTTGATTTCCTCCGACGATTCTTGAAAATCGATTGGTGGAAATTCATACTCGAGAAACGTGTACCTATTTCTTCATGTTTGGGCAAAAACTTGCGCAGACAACTCGAGTAGGTAATAATTGACCACATGAGCTGACATTTTTACAAGTTAATAGGTCCTCAATAAAGGTTATTAAAATCATTAAGAAGTCATCATTTTGGCTGTTTTGGCCTAAATTTGAACGAATTGCTTCCATCCCGCGCTTCCTTTTTTGAAAAAGGCAGCGAAAAATTGAAAATTTTGAGTCATGGACATGGCCATTCCTTTATTTCGTTTTCGATTTTGAAAAAAAGTCCAGTTTGAAAGTACGAGTACTTACAAAAAAATACTTACCTAATGTTGAAAACCAAACATAAGAAGGCGAAAATTAATTCTGATAATCTAAAGCGATCAACTGTTTGAAAATAATGATATTTCGAAGATATCACTCGGATTATTGAAAATTGCGAAAAGTTGATCAAATATTTACAAAAATTGAGCGATAATTTTTCAAAATGCAAAAAACGTATAGTACCTATGTAAAAATTGCAAAATGAACCTCCCAGTTATTGAATGTTACCAAAAATGGATAAAAAATCTTTATAATTTAGCAGAATTCTGCGAAAATTGTTTGAAAAGTCGAAATAATGTCATCATAAGTACATAGTTCGAATTATGAAAACTTGGCAAAATATAGCCAAAATGGTTTGTTTAAAAAAAAAAAAATTGAGAAAATTACAAAAAATAATTAATTAAATACGAGTAGGTATTATCAAAATGATATGAAATTGCGAAAAAATCACTCAAAATTCTACCATTTTCGGGGTAGATTACGGTAAAAATACGATTCAAATTCAAAACATCTTCCCCCCCTTGAATAATACATCTTAAAATTTACCTCTTCTTCTTGTAGCCACGACCGTCTCGATCTTCGGCATCATCCATTGGCGCTTTCCCCTCCTTAGCCCCCTGAAGTCGCCTTCCAGACGATTTCTCTGTACATATCTCTATCTGCCGTTGAGTGAAAGAGGGTTTCCACGCCGAGTCCTGTCCAATTCCTGAGATTTCTCAGCCACGACATTCTCTTCCTTCCTCAACCATGTTTCCCTTCTATCTTCCCCATCATAATTGTCTGTAGTAACTCGTACCTTTCGCCCCTCATTGCATGGCCGAAATAACAGAGCTTCCGCTTCTTCACAGAATTGACCAGCTCCAGTTCTTTCCCGGTCATTTGCATCACCTCCTCATTCCTCTTCTTCGCTGTCCATGGTATCTTCAGAATGCGCCGGTAGCACCACATTTCAAATGCATCAAGCTTACTTATGGTATCTCCCTTCAGGGTCCAGGTTTCGCATCCGTACATCAGAACAGACCATACATAGCATTTTGTTGCTCTGACACGGGTTTTTATTGACAGATTGTTTGCAGTCAGTGTCTTTTTCATCCTTATGAAAGCAGCTCTTGCCTGTTCGATTCTGCTCCTTATTTCTTCATTAGGATTTGCATCATCGTTCACCCAGGCGCCTAGGTATTTGTAATGTTTCACCTGGTCTAGAATATCGCCTCCAGTCATTATCTCTATTTTATCAGATTCTTCACCGCCTACTCTCATGACTTTGGTCTTTTTTGTATTTATTCGAATTCCATAGTCCTTACAGGCTCTCTCCACAGCATGTATCAGCTCCTCCAGTTCCTCCTCACTTTCAGCAATAAGTGCCGTATCATCCGCATATCTGATGTTGTTTATTAATTCGCCACCAATTTTTACTCCTTCAGTTCAACCTTCTAGAGCCTTTCTAAATGCCTGATCTGCGTATACGTTGTACAGAATGGGAGACAATATACACCCCTGTCGAACTCCACACTCTATTTCCATTGGATCCGTCTGTTTCCCATTTTCCAATAGGACTGTGGCCTTTTGTTGACGATAAAGGTTTTCGATTATACAGGGTGGACAGAAATATCGGGTACCCCTAAAAAAGTTTTCTGTTAAATACTTCGGTTGGTCACAGTGAATGATAGTAATGGTAGCACATGATTGGTTGTTAGACTGGAGAGATAACATTTCACCAATCATATGCATCTATTTCACATTGCCAACCTATATTTTCAATGAAAAACTTTCTTAGGGGTACCCGATATTTCTGTCCACCCTGTACGTATGTCTGCCAGATCTAGCCCTATCAACCGTATTATCTCAAAAAGTCTTTCATGTTGCACCTTGTCAAACGCTTTTTCAAAGTCCAAAAAGCATATATACATTGGTTGACGAAACTCCCGCATTTTTTGCATTGAAACATTGATGCAAAACAGCGCTTCTTGCGTGCCCAGACCACTTCTGAAACCAAACTGTTCTCTGCTGATATTTTCTTCGCATTTTCTTTGTATTCTGCTATGGATAATTCTCAGAAATACTTTGAGGGTATGACTCATCAGACTGATTAGTCTGTAATCGCTGCAGGATTTGGGATGGTGGTTTTTAGGTAGAGGTATAAATGTCGACATCAGCCATTCATCTGGGATTTCTCCGGGTGTGTAGATTTTATTGAATAATTTGGTAAGTATTTTGAGTCCATCTCTGTCAAGTGTTCTGAGCAGCTCTGATGTTACTTCATACCACACAGACAAAAAAACGTATTACAAAAGAAAATAAAAAAATAATATGAAAAACCGAAGATAAGAAGGCGGAAATGAATTCTGACCAACTGTCTGAAAAGAGTGATAATTATTTCGATGAAATCACTCGGATTATTGAAAATTGCGAAAAGTTGATCAAATATTCTCAAAAATTGAACGATAATTTTTCAAAATGCAAAAAATATTGCAAAATGAACCTCTCAGTTATTGAATGTTACCAAAAATGGATATAAAATCGGTACAATTTAGCAGAATTTTGCAAAAATTGTTTGAAAAGTTGGAATAATGTCATAAGTAGTTCGAATATGAAAACTCAACACGAATTAAATATCGCCAAAATGCTTTGGTTTAAAAAAAAAATATGAGAAAATTACGAAAAATAATTACCTATAATTAAATACCTACGAGTATTATCAAAATGATATGAAATTGCATTTCCACCGAATAATAAATATACTTAATTCCGTTGAAATGAAACATTTTCAGCAAAAATAAAGTTATTATAAAGAACAAGTGAACAAAATAAACGTTTACAATCATGTAGAAATATGCAGCTAATCAGTAGTACTAGTACCCAACTAGCCACTGTTGCTGTCGTACATAGACAAGTCATTTAATGTGTAAGCGGAAAGGTTGTAGTCTTTTTGTCTTCATTTCTGAGTATTCAGTGTCAATAGAAAATGATAAGATAAGGATTCATGCTTATCTCTCCAGTCTTTACCCAACACGTGTCATGGGAGCCAAGGCCAGATGGAGAACTAATTTTTGGGTCGTGTTATTTTTGTTTCGAATTGCTCTATGGAGTTTCATCAAGTTTTCCAGGTATCAAACTTCATTTATGGTGGTCCCTTTTGGAAAAATTCGATCGGAGACTTGCTCAAAGGGTAAAAAACTCGATCACACCCCTCAGCTTCATGTTGGACGGAGGTTCGCCCATTGTTGTCATGATTATGCACCTATGAAACACGCAAAATGCAACCGATTCCAACGAAACTTTCACCAAATACTAACCTCAGTATCACTGATCCGTGGTAAAAATTTCAGCGCGATCAGTGCAAACCAACCCCGAAAAACGAGCATGTGAAACTTACTTATTGAGTGGCCACTCAGCACTCTAGAAAACCTGTTAAACGATATGCCATTTTTGATAATTCAACTTTGCCTTTGGGCCCTTTTTTCCAATTTGCCCCCTGGGCCTAAATCCTTAAATCCGCCACTGGCAATAAGTATGACGATTACCGTTGAATTTTGATTTTGATTATCTTGAAGGTTACCGCGGAGTTGTGAATGTTGCGATGAGGAGGACGTCGAGGGTGGTAGTTACAGTACCTGTAACCACTTAATTACGTTAGGTACGTTAATTTTCATTCTCTAACTAAAACTATAATTTTCGGGGCAAAAAACGGTAAAAATATGATTCAAATTCAAAACATCCCCCCCCCCCTCCTTGAATAATACATCTTAAAATTTACCACGCTGCCAAAAAAACGTATTACAAAAGAAAACAAAAAAAATAATATGAAAAACCAAACATAAGAAGGCAATGAATTCTGACCAACTGTAAAAGAGTGATAACTATAGGTATTTCGAAAAAATCACTCGAATCATTGAAAGTTGCGAAGTGTTGATCACGAAGTCAGCAAAAATAATTAAAAATTGCTCTAAAATAGGCGCAAAAACTGTGAGACAGTTTTCAAATGTGAAATGTGAGCTTCCTACCAAATTTGGGGCAATTGGGTATTTTGCTTTTTCGTAATTTACAAAAAATTGAAAAAATTGACCCCTCATTTACGAAATAGTTTTGAGGGGCAGGAGGGCATACTACACATTAAAGTGATATTCATAGGAGTCCCATTCAACAAATTGAAAGCATTTTTTCAGATTTCCAGAGTGAATGATACATAGAAATCATAGAATTATTTGCTGAAAGAAAGCTTTTATTTGAGATGACAAAATTTAAATTTAAATTATGTTAATTTTTACAAGATACTTAGAAATAAAAACTTACTTACTAATTGTAAGAATTAATGTATAATTTGTAAAGTCCAAAAATAATGCTGAATCATAATACGAGTATCAGAATTGTTACTATTCCCTCCATTTGTGTTGGGGCGGCGGTAAATTGTTTTGTGGCAATTGCATGTGCATTTTTTCGTGCAAGCCTTATCCGGCATTTTGCAGATATTCTGAAATTTTCAAATAAATTTTCAAGTTGAAATTCAGCCGGGGGCTGAGGGGTCCGGAGGGGCTGTGCGAGTGTAGCAGAAAATCTGATGTCATATTCATGCTCAGCAGTATCGAATCGTAAGAAAGCGACACGAAAATCATCAAAGTAAGTTTATTTTAAAAATTCTTAAAAATTGAGGGGTCCGGAGGGGCTGTGTGGGTGTAAAACAAAATCTGACGTCATATTCGTGCTCAGCGATATCGAATCATAAGAAAACGACACCCTACTCATTGATATTCATCTTTCATAAAATTCCAAAATCACCCCCGCCCCCCTTAAGACACTTTTTTTCAACTTTTCAGCATGGCGCACCAAAGCAAAAATTTCGAAAGAAGTACATGATGTTTGGGGGCCAAAAATACATCCAAAAAACGTGTTTCCAAAATTGTACCTCGCAATCTTGATTGTTAATACGCATAAAAAATTAAAAAAACACCATTTTTAGGGGTAAATATGAAGGGGGGTAGAAAATTTTTGTGGGGATACCTACTAAGGATATACATAACTTCCAGAAAAATTTTCAAAATCGGTTAAAATGGAACTGAGAAAAGTGTTATTGAAATTTCAGAAAAGGGTGGTCCCCAAAAAGGGGAGGGGGTGTGGATCTGAAATTTTTCACGCGCAATTTCACCCCCCCCCCCCCCCCCGTAGGCGCCTATATCCTTTATGTATTTTTCAGGAAACCCTCCTTTTTTGAATGGCTGTGGTTCCACCCTCCTTGAACATACAAGGAAAGTTGATACATCATTAGATCGGAAATTGGACGTAGATTTTTTTGGCTAAAATGCAATGCGGCGGAGAAAATCGCGAAAAACTTATTTTGGGGGCACAAATGTGGGTCTGGGGGGCGAAGCACCACGCGGATTTAGGGTGGGTTTTAGTACGTCATTTAGGACACCATCCTGAGCATTTTGACGCAAGAAAAATTTCCCCTAATTTATTCCAGGTGAAATCCCTATTTGACTGTATTAACAATAGGTACTCTTTCTGTGTTAATTTTATGGTTTTATTTTTGCTGTCAAGAAATAAAATTTTTATAAGATACTTAGAAATAAAAACTTACTTACTAAGTAGATATTAATTCTTGCAAGGCTTAGACATTCTGAAATTTTTAAATTATATTTAAAATTTTTAATGTACATTGTACTTGAAGCATAATTATTTCCATACTCTGTATGCAACTGCTCACTGTCACTATGTGTAATTTTCACGTATTTTTCGATATTTCGTGAGGATGCGTTTCTATTTTTCACCAATGGTGCGTTGCTTACGCATACGTGTTGTAAACTTGTAAAATTTTTCTACACGAGTACTTATGGCAAAATACTTCTTTTTATTTTTTGGGAGAAAATAATATATTTTCGTGAAAATTTCGTAATAACGTTTTTTATAGAAAATGAAATCCTTCATCGATCGGTATAAAAATTGTTTCATTTTCTTGCTGTTATAACGATTTCATCGAGTATTTTCATTCGAGAATCAAATTTCACGTAAATCAACTTCAAATCAAAATTACTTGTAATTTTCATAAAATCGGGCACATGAGTGTTTCGAGCAACCAAAATGTTCGAAATTTTATCCTTTTTTTTTTCTTTAATTTGGCGTTTTATTCGAAATTCTAGCTGTTGCTGTTCGGAAGTTACAGAAGTTCAAAGTTGTAAAATACAAGCTACAGCAATCAGCAATGTTCATTTTGTTATCACAATTCACATCACAAGAATGAAGGTAAACAGAAACGGGATTGTCTAACGACATGCAAATCGCTCACTTTTCACAACTTTAAACTTCTGTAACTTTCGAACCGCAACAGCTAGAATTTTGAATAAAACCCCGAATTAAAGAGAATAAAATTTCAAACATTTTGGTTGCTTGAAACACCCACGTGCCCGCTGAAAATTATAAGTAATTTTTGATCTGAAGTTTACTTAATACTTAAAATTCACGAACGAAAATACTCGATAAAATCGTTATGACAGCAAGAAAATGAAGCAATTTTTATACCGATCGATGAAGGATTTCATTTTCTATAAAAAAACGTTATTACGAAATTTACACGAAAATACATTATTTTCTCTCAAAAAATAAAAAAAAGTATTTCGCCATAAGAACTCACCTAGAAAAATTTTACAAATTTGCAACACGTAGGTATGCGCGAGCGACGCACCATTAATGAAAAACAGAAACGCATCCGCACGAAATATCGAAAAATCGGTGAAAATTTGACGTACTTTTGAGCCGAATCTGCAGGGGACACCTCAACAGTGGATTTTTGACCACCTTTTCTCACAATGAAAATATCCAAAAAATCAAAATTTTCAAAATTTCTTACTAAAATTCAAAAAAGGTTCAAAGACCTTTCTATCATGGTATCGTTGATAGACATAAATAGGTATAGAACGAATGACCGCGTCAAAACAATACAAACAAAATAGCTATCGACTGAACATACTTACCTACAATAGACGTCAAATTTGACAAATCAAATGAAATGGATCTGCAGGGATAGAAAATATGGTGGTCATTTAACACTATTATTTTATTATAAGAAATATAAAAACATCTATACCTACTCTTACGAGCTAACTAAGAACACGAGTGATAGAATTGACAAGAGGAGTGTGACACCCTCCCGTCGGTCTTTACACACTCCTGCAAAGAATAGTGGCGGGAATCAACGGGTTTCGCACGTTATCGAACGACAGTGATATTCAGATTCATTCTACAGTCTCGTAGACACATTTAGACATTATCTTCCATCGTGCGATATAAGCCTTAAAAAATTGCTGAAACCTTCTCATTTCCTATTTTTCGTCGAAAAATTAAATTTGGTTGGTATAACAATTGAATAAAAATTGAAACAAATTTTTAAAAATTTCACAGCCGTTACCATTAATTTTTCGATTTAGTAAACTCTATAAAACTTACAATTAGGAATTGACTTTTTGACTGTTTTTTTCTCGCGCTAAACTTTCTCTTTGCTCAGGTCTCTTTATTTATGTGTAGGTACTAGGTAGCTTTTTAAAATCATCAAAAATATTGTAACGCCTTCTGGGCGAAAAATGGATAAAGTAAATAAGAAAATAATAATATGTTAATAATACGATAAACAAATTTAATATAAAATCTACTACTATTGTATTTGATTTGCACCTGCCTATTCTTAATTTTATTCGTAAGTACTTTGTTATATTTATTTTTGAATGAATGAATGAATAAATAAATTACTTTTCTTATGTGTTTTTCATGTGTAGGTTTATTTATCATGATCCTCGGTAGGTAATAAGTACATAATGTGGATTGTGGTTGTGGTTGCGTGCAGTTCATATCATTGATTGTGCAACAATATCTGATCTGATCTCCCCGAATAACCAAAATTTCAATCCAACGTTCAGAAATTCGAATAGGTAGTGAAAAAAAGTTCAAAATTGTTGACTTTGTAGTTTTTTCGGCAAAAATGTTTCGGCCAAATTGAATGAAGAATGGCGAAATAGCTGAAAAGAATGTGGTCGAAGTAGGCAAAACTTTAAGCATTCGCTCGAATGATGGAAGTTGTGTGGGCTTGAAGGATTGAGATTGATAAAATGTAATTTAAATAAAATAATTTTTACATGTCTTTTTCTTCTGTCTATTTATTTTATTTATACTTATTTGAATTTTAAATTTAAATAATGTACGAGTATTTTAAATTTTGCGAATGGCTAGTTCAAAGTTCTTGATATTGAAATTTGAAATTTTTAATTAATTAAAATAATTCAAAAATCATGCAAAAATGGACAACTGTTTTATCATTGGTTGATTTACATCTGACGTCATAGCGTTATATCTAGCACTTTGGGATGCCAAAATGCTTTGCTGTGTATGAAGCTTTTTTATTTTAATTATTTTTTTCATCAATCCGTGAAATCCGTGCATGGTTTACTTGAGAAAATTGCATAAGTATTTGACAGAGGGTTACGGTTTACGGTTATGCAAAAAACAAGCAACCTTATTTTTTATTTATCAATTAATAACTGCGATAAATTTCAATTTCATTTTCCAACATCGCACATACTTACTGTTCGAAGAGGAAGAGTAGAAAATACATATGCTCTAACAATAATTGAAGATGGGTACCTAACCTACTGACAATAAGTTATTTCAAATTATGTTAATGATGGTTATTTAAAAAAAAAAGAGTGAAAGAATTATTCTCAAATATGAGTATTGAGTATGTACTTATTCGTGAGAACGATGTACTCATGATTGCACGAAAGTATCACAATTAACATTCATGTTCGGTTTAGAGTATGGTGTTTGCAATCTTTATCCGTAGCATCGGTAATTTTATATCATAGTCTTCGATTTTAAATACTGAACAAATTTTTTTAGTGAAGTGAGGTGTGAGAATTGAAGTTGGTAATTTCATATGAAGTAATGATTAACCAGGGCTTAAAACCACCAAAACCAAATAAAACCACCACAACCATTGTTTTTCAAATTGGTTTTAACCACTACCACAACCATTTCAACTTCTTTCTGTACATTTCAAAAACAACAACAACAAAAAACCTATATGTTGGAAAAAAAATTGGATTGAAAAAAGAAAAAAAAAACCAAAACCACCAAATAGTTGTGTTCTTTGGAGAAAACCACAACCACAAGAACCATTTC
Source organism: Planococcus citri (assembly GCF_950023065.1). Taxonomy (NCBI): domain Eukaryota; kingdom Metazoa; phylum Arthropoda; class Insecta; order Hemiptera; family Pseudococcidae; genus Planococcus; species Planococcus citri. Next base: position 71,014,936 of record NC_088681.1, read on the forward strand.
AATTTTCAAATGTAACCATAACCAATAACAACCGATTCATGAAATGGTTATTTTTGGTTTCTGCAATTTTTTTTCAATTTTTTCAGACCAGTGATCGAAATTTTCTGTTTTTTGGTCTCAAATCAAACAATACTCGTACCTTAATTTGTTTTTTGGTAAATTAATTTGAAAATTCAAAAATTTTTTGATATCAAAACCACCACAACCACGAAAACCATTTGAAAATTTGAAATGGTTTTTCATATCAAAAACCACCACTACCTCAAAAAAAAGTATTATTACAAAGCCACAACCACACCATATTAAATAAAATTGAAACCATTTCAAAACCAGAACCAGAAAATACTGTGATTGAAAAACCAATTCAGAAACCATAACCAAAAACCATTATTTTTGAGTCCTTTAAAAACCACCTACCACAACAACCAATAAAATCCAAATGGTTTTAAGCCCTGTGATTAACCTTATTTAATTAAGAAAATGATGAGATTTCTGACGAATGTTGAAAATTGTTTATTTTACCAGTTAAATATCGAAATCTCGAAAAAGAATGCATAATGTGCAATTATTTAGTTTAGTATTATTGATCGTTGATTGTTGATTCGTTGTATTTGAATATTATTATATTATACCTACCCTACATATTATAACTAGTATCGTGTTCGTAAATGAGCACCAGAACAACACAAATTGACGTATAAAATAATAGAGTTGAACTTGGATACCTCAAAGATGAATAGAAATGGATCTTACATCTGTTACCGTAGATTTCGAGTTGTAATAGCAAAATATTACGCGTTGGGTTCGATTTATTTCAGTTCAAAAGAAATGAAAATGTTTTGAGTGAATTGACGCGTTTTTGATCTATCCAAGTTATCCTAGTTCTATTAGGTATTTATCTCTTCTAATTTGTTTTTAATTTTTTGAAAACTTTTAGTATTTAAACCAGAAAATTAATCTTCTTCGAACGAAAAAAAAAATGGGTTGGAAAACCAAAAACTGGTAGAAGTGAAGTGATAATATACCGATTGATTCTTCGTAGTATAAACTCAACTTCCAAACCTAAACCGACAACTGAAACTTTATATTGGAAACTTTGAATGCGCAAATTAATAATATTTAATAATGAATTTTACCATTTCCATGTATCAATACTCAATAGTGACTTTCAAATGCAAATTTTGCACCGAACTTGAAACTGAAAAGAAAACGAATACTGAAAATTGAAACCTAAAACAAAATCTTCAGTAGTTGATCAATTTTATCATATTTGTATGTATTATTTATAGATGAATGATTAAATAATTTGTCATTTTGATGTGGAACATGAGAATAATAAATTAATTCGATAGTTCGTTCTGCTAAAATATTACTCATAAAAAAAAATGCTTCTGATTTTTTTAAAAAATAAAAATGAAAAACTGAATGTGCTCCACATTAAAGGTGTCGCGTCTCAAAGTACTAAAACTAACGTTCATATTTTCCACATTTTGGATGAATCATGATTGGCGATGATAATCACACGGATCAAGATCGAGAAAGATTAGTTCGGTATTTATTTCTATTGTACGTCGAAGCTGATGTACGAGATCTTTTTATTTTGTTTAATTGTTGCGTAGTTAACAATTTAATTAATTATTCGTAATAATTAAAGCCCCGTGTTTGCGTTCGTTTACGTGTTTTGTGTGTTTTTGTGTCGGTGTATCGGTAAATGGTTGTTGTGTTAGTAAAGTGTTAGAAGGAACGCGCATGTCGACGAAAAAAATATAAGCGAAGCGATACGCTATCAGTAAACATGAACGTTATGCATTAGTCGTTCAAATAGTCCTGTTGCTTTTAAACTGTCGATGTTTTGTAGTGTTTTGTTCAAATGCAACGATATTATAAATAATTCGCCGAAAGTGATGCCTTTGGCCGGACTACACGATAATTTAGATCCATGGCAGCGAATACAAATAAAAGAAGAGGCCGAGGTAATAATGTGTTTTACTCGTTCTCGTTCTAAAATACTTAATAATAATAATTATTATCGTAGTACGTGAAGTAATTATCAATTTTCTTCTCATTTTACGTGATCACTACCGCTTGGCAGTAGATAACGATACTGTTCTCTCTAGACTGATGAGGTAGCTGTATCACAATGTCGCTTATTATTATAATAATATCATTTTATTCATCGCATTGGTTTGAGAAATACTTGAAAAGACGAGTCATATCCGATACGATGGTCTTGGGATTAGAATTTTTTCCGGTATACTACTCGTATTACACGGAACTCAATGAGAATCTACTCGTAGTAGTTATGGAAAACTTCGTTGATGTTTACGATAGCTTTTGTTTTACAGTAAACGATGTGGCGAAGTCGATCAGGATAATGAAGATTTCGTCTTCATCTGTATGTATCGGTTTCTTATTCATCCTTATTATTGTCGCCTTGTCGTTTTTTATATCGTTTCACTTTCTTCGTAAGCACTTCTCCGGCAACAGTTTTCCTCGTACTCGTTTGGTCTCATCTGTCAAAGGAACGCTTTTACTCGTAGCTCCAGCTCGCTTGTGTATACCTACTTTTGCGTGTAGAATGTTTTTTTTTCCCTCGTCCATGTAGAAGCTTTGTAGAGAAATATTCGTTTGTTCGAAACTAATTTACCGTGAGAATTCATTGATTTGTATTGTTTTTTATGTTTGGCTATTCGAGTGGAATCGATGAAAAACTGAAAAATACGCTGTTGCGACTTTACTGGCGAAGAAAAAATATCGAAAATTCGATAATAAACGTCTTTCGAAATGCTTACTCGTATAATTTTTTCTATACCGGCTGGTAGATGTATTTTCCCCTTTTTTTATTTTTCTTTCTCCAACTTTTTGATGCCCTTAACGTAGGATGTGCGTGTGTTTATCATATTTTACTTATTGTGCTGGCGAAATTATGTCAAAACGCGAGTTCGAGTATAGATAATGAGCTAATGAGATGTATGAAAGTTTCTCCAGTAATTGTTTCAAATTTGAGAAATTTGAAGGAAAAAAACGACTGTTTTGAGAGCGATTTTTGAACTTGTTTTCACTAAGCATTAATTTATGCGAGCGAAGTGAATCTTTGCGAATAATTTCTTCAAAATTAATCTTCGAAAGAGGTATGATACGAGTATAACGAGCAGTTTTTCAGCAGGAAATCGTATGATGTGTCTAACGATTCGCAAATCGCAAGTTGACTTTTCTGAAGCTTCCAAATAGTTTTCAAATTACTCCCTAAATTTCAAATGGCTCTGGAGGTATGAAAAATGAATTTCCAAAACTGTCCAGAGGGTCTACAATGAATGTCGGGAAATATTATGAGTTGTAAAGTTCATTTTTTGGACACCCCCCCCCCCCCCCCCCCCACCTAGATGAATGTGAACACTCGCTGGAGTCTCGAAAATTCAAAATTGTACTGTCTGGCAACTCGCTCGAAACAGGTTTGGCGTGATTTGTTCATTTCTGCAGTCGACATTTTGTTGAATTTTTTCCAAAAATTTTCCATGATCAGCATCGAGTATAAAATCCTTTTTTTTTTGCTGAAAGTTGTACTTTCTCTCAAAAAAATTTCAAGAAGCCTCATTTTTTCACAAAATGTCTAAAAGTCTCACTTTTTGCCAGCAAAAATTGTCCAAATTGTCAAGAATAGAAAAAATTATCGCTTTTTTGACAAAAATTGCAATAACGTATCATTTTTCTGCCAATAATTTACAAAACGTCTTCTTTTTTGCTAAAATGGTAAAAAATTTTGCTTTTTGCCAAAAATTGTCAAACCTTTTGCTTTTTAGAAAAATTTCTAAAAAATCATACTTGAAAAAAAATTGAGTATTCAAATATTGAGCTTTTTTGCAAAAGATTACCAAAAAGTGGCAATATGGTCCAACTTTTTTTGGCGTAAATTACGAAAAAATATAATTTTTTGACCGATAGGTAATTATTGTCAAACAGGCGTACGTTTTGCTAAAATTGTAAAGTCTTTCTTTTAAACAAAATCTCGTTTTTTTTTTTTTTTTTTTTTTTTTGCAAAGTGCTTTCCACTTAGTATCCAAGTCTTTTTTTTTCAAAAAGTTAGCCAAAAGTCTCGCTTTTTGCCAGTAATTGCATAATTCTCACTTTGTTGCCCAAAGTTGTCAAAAAACTCGCTTTTTTAATTGAAAAATTGCTAAAAAGTTCACTTTTTTGACAATAATTGCCAGAAAGTTTTGCTTTTTGCTTTTGCATTTTAATTAATAAACGAGAAGTTCTGGTTTTTTCGATTATTTTTTTCTGCATTAGAATGTTTTGCTCGTGTTTTGTCACTTTTTCAGTTTCTTTTTGGTTATTTTTTATGGTTACTAAAGTTACTTTTTTTGGAAAAAAATGAAAATGATCTCCGTTTTCAACCACTTTTAGCATGAATTTGTGTGTTTTTTTCTTGTTTTTCCTCAACTCTGTACCTCACTTGTGTAATCTCCTCTCCCCCCCCCCCAATCGAAATTTTTTGTTGATGCACTTCCATTTTTTGGAACATTTAAAAAAAATCTGGAAAATTGGGAAAATTATGGATGGAAAAACAAAATGTGAACTTTTTTGACTCGACCACTCCCCCCTCCCTTTCCCCTTTTCTCCTTCATAGGATGAGAAAATATGCGCGGATTTTGAAGAAGTTGTGGAATATTGAAGTACGTACTCTGGTGTGCTGTGCCGAAACTCCCGTTCCCTGTGGTTTTTTTTCCAGGGGAAGGGAAGTGGAGGGGGTAGACTTGGAAAGCCTGTACCATCTTCCGTATTTTCATTCGAACGAGCATTATTCGAAAGACCGAAAAAATTTGAGAAAAACAAGGAAGCTAAATTAACCGCGTCGTCGTATTAAAAATACACCGAAGAGAATAAGCATTTTGTTATTGTTACTCGGTGCACGGAAACTTATAAAAACAAACTATTAGACGAAGGAATAAAGTGGCGAACGATGCGGCTGCGAGTGCGACCCCGTAAAGTCGAAAATTTTTTGTACGGAGAGGCGAAGGCGAAGATAGCTGTTGGTAAATGTTTACGCAAGAATGTGAGAACTCGGTTGAACTGAGTGTTGGGTGAAAAAAAAAAGAAGCGAAGGAAAAGAAAAAAGTAAACCTTTTCAATTAAAAACATGGCAACGCTACGGTTAGCTCTTGGCTGCCAACAACGTCAGCTATTCGTTATCGTATAGTCGTTGATACTTCAACTTCAACAGGTAAACGAAGAAGATTATATCGCTCAGTCGGACTACTGAACGAACTACGACGACCACGACGACGTGACCGTATTGAAATCAAAGTTGTACGAAACCTTAGAAATGTCTTTGGTTTCGCTGTTTGGCATTGACGTGGTTAATTTTTCCGTATTGCAATATAAAAATGACTTACAATGCGCGGAATAGGAAACATGGACGAAATAGGCTATGTTTTTGAGCATTTGTTGCTAACTCCTTCGCTTCCTCTCGCAGGCTGAAATTTTAAGTAAACGAAATGCTTTTGAAAGCGGAAACGATTCTCGAACGAATCAAAAAGTCAACCGACGACGACGACGCCTCGAAGATTATAAATCTTTCGTAATCCCTGGCCGGGAAACTACATGCTGGCCATTATATACTTGTAGGTAGGTAGCATTGGCATTATTCATCCATTTGCGAAGAGATGAATCGAAAACGAATTCCGGCATTTAGATTTCTGCATGAGCGTTGCTAATGGCGTCAAAACAATAGCGTAGCATGGCATAAGCTGCACGAATACCAAAAGCTTTATGCCGAATGAAATATTAAAGCTGGCTGCAGGTATAAACAAGCTGTATATTGTACGATGTAGCAGTCTAGCATTCGACCATCGTTATAATGCTGTTATCAGAAACAAAAGCGTAAATTTTCAATCAAGCGTTGTGAAAGCGTAGCTCGAACGTATACCATACCTATTACCTATACCTACCAAACGCCAATCCGTGCTAATTATACGATAATTAAACAGGAAATACTGTAAGTAGGTATACCCGACTACTGCCCTTCTGTGTGCTAGTACATTATGAGCTTTCAAACCGAGTGAAAACAAACTCGATTCAATATACGGTATCTGCGTTTTATGTACTTAGTCTAGTCCAGATGGAAATTCGTGTGAGTTTTCATCTCACGTTTTGTGTTGAAATTCAAAAATTGCAGTCACGAATGATCGTTCTCAAAATATTTGAGTAGGTAGGTACGAGTTGTGGTTTATCAAGTTTTGGGAATCAACCAGTAAAGTTAAAATTGATCTTTGAAATAAATTTGAATCAAAAATGGGGAAAAACAAAATTGCACCAAATGAGCCCGAATAGCTAAACCGTTTGTACCTCATTTCCGACCCCCCTCCCCTCCTTCGATTAAAAACCGGTTCGAACGGTTTCGAGCAGTTCTGGAGGCTCCAGTAGATTTTTGAAAGTTAAAATTTTATCCAATGAGTTTGGAACGAGCATTTCAAAACAGCCGAGACCTCACTTAGCATCGCGCTTTGCGCATGCGCGTGGACTTGCCATAATATTCTTATCCTCATGTACGTGTATATTTTCATATTTTCAACTATTTTTCATCTTCGATAATCGTTTTTTTGCAAAATGTTTTTAAAATGTAAGTATTTTTTACCATATGAATGTTTCGTTAGGCCGGTGTTAATCTGTTTCTGTTCCATATGTTGTAAATCATTCGCCCATCATAGCAGCTTAAGACAGAATTCTGAATTCTGATCCTTCAGAGATTAATTTTTGATGATCGACTCTTCATTTCTATTTCAGACTACTAATTTTTAATTTTATATGTATGTTTTGTCGTTTTATTTTAAAAATGAAAACTATTTTTTTTTCAAATTTTTAATGTTTCAAAACCACAACATCACATTTTAATAAGAAATTCAACATTGTGAATTAGGAATAGTATAGACACAAATGCACTCTTACTTTTCCGTTTGGGTTTAGTTTAGGTAAATGATTATCCTTCATGTGTCGAATGAGGATTTTTTTGTTGGAACATTCGAATCCACAATGGTCACAAATGAACGTTTTCTTCTCATTTTCGATTTCGGTTTGATGCGCCTTTTTCTTGTGACGACTTAGCTGCTATGATGGGCGAATGATTTACAACATATGGAACAGAAACAGATTAACACCGGCCTAACGAAACGAAACATTCATAATATGGTAAAAAATACTTACATTTTAAAAACATTTTGCAAAAAAACGATTATCGAAGATGAAAAATAGTTGAAAATACGAAAATATACATATACAGGAGGATAAGAATATTATGGCAAGTCCACGCGCATGCGCATAGCGCGATGCTAAGTGAGGTCTCGGCTGCTTTGAAATGCTCGTGATTGAACGTGATTTCAAGCCATCCTGGAAACTCCAGCGATATTCTGGAGATTCCAGATTCTCGAAAATTACTATAAAAATTGTTACCATTTTTTCAAAATTGATTTCTGACACAAGGTGTTTAACAGATCATGCATTTGACAAAAAATTGCAGGGAAAAAAATTTAAAAATCGTAAAGTGTGATTTGATTAAACAAGTTTTTCATATTTTGACAAGTAAAAATTATGATTTTTTTTCCTTCAAAATTGTACTTTTTACCCAAACCCAAACATCATATGGTTTCTCAGTCACATTTCTCCCCTTCCACCTTCCCTCAACTCCCAAAAAAATCAAAACATCTTAAGTTATATTTTTCACCGAGAAAAGATTTTTTTAAAGCGAAAAATATGTATTTCTTCTTACTAAAATGGTCACATTTTGTACACAGGGCGTTCCGAGAATCGTATGCCAAAATTCAACTGTAGATCGTCCTCGAGAAGACGAACAAAAAACGTTATTACGACTGGTTGCCTATTTTGTGAATTGAAGGAGCCACGTGCCTCGCAAAAATCGAAATTTACTCATTTTTGAAAAAAATCATCAAAAATAAGGAAATGTTTGAATCATTCATGATGCCCATAACCCATAGTACTCGAGTAGACGAACAAAAAATATTATTATGACTGATTGCCTATCTTCAAAATTGAAGGGGCAAACTTGATTCAAAATTTCCAAATTTGTAGTGCCCTAGATTTTGAAAATTTCATATTTTCAAATTGTGTTGGCCCCTTCAATTTCGAAGATAGGCAATTTCTCATAATAACTTTTTTGTTTGTCCACTCAAATACTATGAGTTAGTGGAGTCACTGAAATGATCCAAACATTTTCTCATTTTTGAGGAATTTTTCAAAATTGGTACATTTTTGGCCAAAAATTGTTCAATTACTTCAATTTACAGATGGTAAGAAAATGTCTGCTTCATTGAAATGACTTCAGTAATCCATAGTGCTCAAATGGACGAACAAAAAATATTATTATAACAAATTGCCTATCTTCGAAATTGAAGGCGCCAAAACAATTTGAAAATTTGAATTTGAAGCATCCTAAATTTAGAAATTTTGAATAAAGGTTGCTCCTTCAATTTTGAAGATGGGCAGTCTGTCATAATGATATTTTTTGTTCGTCTACTCGAGTACTATGTGTTATGGGCATCATTTAAATGATTCAAACGTTTCCTTATTTTTGATGATTTTTTCGAAATTAGTAGTATTCGATTTTTGCGAAGCACGTGGCTCCTTCAATTCACAAGATAGGCAACCAGTCGTAATAACGTTTTTTGTTCGTCTCCTCGAGGACGATCTACAGTTGAATTTTGGCAGACGATTCTCGGACATCCTGTATTATTCGAAATTAATGGTAAGTAATTTTTTCAACTAAAAATGTCGCTTTTTCACTAATAGTTGTCATTTCCCGCTAAAAAATATTGCTTTTTTCTCGCTGAAATGAGAATTTTTGTGATTTTCTACTGAACATTATTACATTTTTTTCACACAAAATTGTCTTTTTTTTACTAGGAAGTGATTGGGTGAATTTCAGCTTTCTAACTGCTGTGTAGGTTGATATTTTGTGAAAATTTTAGCTTTCAAAAATCAACTAGAGGCTCCAAAACTGCTCAAAACGGCTCGATATGATTTTCAATCGATTGTGTGTGTGTTGAGGGGCGGGGGGGGGTTGGTCGAAACATGGTATGTAGCAGACCTCAGCTTTCCAAGTTAATTTTTAAAAATTCACCAAAAATGGAAAAGTGCACTTCGGTCCCTGAAATTTTAGTGGTTTAGCTCCTTCTGGTTCAATTTTTTTTTACCAGTTGGGATGCACCCCCTCCCCCTTCCTCCTTGTTAGCCGAATTGGAAGTCGATCATGAAGACTCATTCCGAGGACCTGATAGACCCTCTTCGTACGTTGTGTACAAATAAGAGTGATATTCGTTTTTCTGTATGGCGTATTAATTGTGGATACTCGTACAGAAAGGTTATTTGGCCCTTTGAAGTGAAACAAGTTCTCAATGAAGTGTGCAAAATTACATTTTTAATTCGAATATTTGCAGGAATGAGGCGTTTCGACTATAATGGTAGTATTTTTAATCGATGAAATTCGGTATTAAAAGAGTCAAGTTTTTCTTTTCAACTTCCCATCTCTGTTTAGCAAGATTTTTATGCTTTGCTTGCGTATTGGTCTATTGGTTTTTCTACTCGATGAATCTCTAAATGAAATTTCACCCTCTTATTCTCCTCTATAGCGTTCAAAGTAAGGCTACGTGTTGCGTCATCGTTATTCGTCGTGTCGTTATTGCAAAATTATTAGAGGAGAAAAAAATTCTCTTTGTAAACAGCGTATTCCTGTAACTTCTTCGTTCATTACCTTATGGTAAATAAATATTAGTTATAAGCACCGCAGATATTTACCTATTCGTCATACGAACTTGGTTTATCGAGTAAAAGTCGCTTTGATGTTATTCCTATGTCACTTCACGTCATACTATCATCAACAATCTGTTATTAACTTGCTACCTACAGGTAGCTATCTATGTATTTTGAGGAGCTATCCACCTACGTAATTGAATTCATCGTTATAAATCCATTTTCAAAGGAATTGAACTACAAAAGCCACAAAAGATGCACTACGAAGTACCTATGTACATGTAGGTAGACTTACGAAAGCAAAACGTTTGTATTTTGGAGCATCAAAAATTACGTTCAAATGCGAAAAAATTTTAATTTTTTAATAGAAATTTTGAAGAAGAAAAATTGCACAAAACCTATGATATTTCATAGAATGAAAAATTTTCAGAAATTTATTTTTTCAATCAGAAAGCTGAAAAATGTGCATATTTTAGGGTTTTAACAATTCAAACTTGAATGTTTTGGGAAATCATTCAATTGGTACATAATATGTAATTATATTATGCCCAAAATCTCAGGTTCCTGAAATCCTGAGCACACTATGGCTAACTTCCATTTACCCTACAATTCATATAACACCAACACGTTACTGTATGTATAAATTGTAAATATTACTACCCTGATACACTTTTATGGCAAACCTAGTTTCTGTATATGACACGTATGCTTACAATAATTGGAATACTACACGTTTAGATAGGGGTAGATTTATGTTTTTGAGACTACAGCGGTGGAAAAAAAACGATATTGCTCAAACGGCATCGCATTATCGGATAATTCCACCAATGTAACGCGGCGTTTTACAGACCAGAGAAGCTTTTAACGAGCAGTGTGAGCAATTAGACATTGACAAGGGTTCGTGTTCTGGTACGTTTGTGAATTTCAAGCCTCATTTGGACTGTTCAATCACGGATTACGGTTACGGAACGTCCATCAGACGATGTAATAAATACATGTAGTGTAGGTACTACTGCGTATAGTGTATACCTAGACCTCCGCTATAAAATGTAAAGGATAGGATTAGTTGCGGAAAAGAAGAAAAAAAAACTAGCGAATTGTACCGACGACGAGTGAACGAATGAGAGTGAAATTTCACCCTCACTAGCGTCTACAGTGTTCTGTATCTTCATCCGATAGGGCATTCGACATATGTTGAAATTGAACGATACGAAATGGTAGGGTCTGAACAAATCCTTTTATAAGTCTAATTAAGTATTAACTAAATTCTCGGATGTGATAATTTGGGATTCTGTTTCGGAAACTTTTCTGTGTCCGACATTGTTTGTTCTCAATTAGCGAATGATTAACATTTTAATTTTTAAAATTACATACCTCCCTTTTTTTCTTTTTTTTTACAAAATAATGTTTAAATTTTCAACAAATTCAATGTCTCGTTTTTTCGGCAAAAATTGCAAAAAATTCTACTTTTTTACCAATAATTCTCAAAAAGCCTTGCTTTTTGCTGAAAACTGTCAAAAATTCTCGCTTTTAAAAAATTTACAACAATTTTCGTTTTTTAGAAAATTTGTCTCAATTTTTGGAAACGTTCTAATAAGTATTCTTTGTCCACAATCACTTCTTCGAAAGTTTCCTAAAATCAACCAAAGAAGCTGCAATTTCTCTAAAAAGCTCGGAAAAATTTTGATAGAACTGTTTGTCTTTTCACTGAAAATGTTATGCATTTTGATGAGTCGCATTGCACTTTTTCAATCCTGACCTTATTTTGGGCTCAAAATTCGTCGAAATTGCTAAAAAAAAAAAAATGATACATTAAAATTTTTGATTTTCTGACGCAATTCTAACTGTTTTGGTGGGTCGCGAGATCACTTTATTGAAATTCCAAAAATCACTTTCCAGTTTTGTTCTCGAAATTCTTCAAAATTGGCTAAAGAAGCACCGCTGTATTAGTCCGGCATATGACAATAGGAGTAATTGCACCCCCTCCCCCCGCTGATCTTCCGGGACAACTTTTTCCTAAAGGGGACATCCGGGACATCCTAAGGAACATTTTAAAGCAAACTTGCCCAACAAAAAGTTGGCCTTACTTACAAAATGGCGGCCATTTTGATTGACAGATCAGCCGAAATCGCAGATTTTGCGTTTCAACACGTGGCACGAAATTTTTCAAACCTTACAAATGTAGATCGAAAGATCATGCAAAAATTTATCAACGGTCAAAATTTCAAGTGCCAAAGTGCGTTTTTCGATTTTTGGTGAATTTTTGAAAATCCAATTTAGGCCAAAAATGAGGGAAAAAATCAAAATTTTACCAAATTGACCAAGAAAGCTGAAATTTGGGATATACCCTATTTTCGACGTGCCAAATCGATTGGAAACGGTTTCAACCCGTTTCGAGCAGTTCTGGAGCCTCCTACAGTTTTTTGAAACACGAAATTCCCACAAAATTCCATCAAATTGAAGTTGTAAAGCTGAAATTTATTCTAAGAACTAATTTCAATACGCTACGAAGTACTGCAGGTGAATTTCAAGTCGTTTTGGAGCCTCCAGCGACTGTTTTGAAAATTACTGGAGCCTCCAGTTCTTTTCAAAAAGTCGCTGGAGGCTCCAAAACAACTTGAAAGCCACCAGCACTCAACTTCAATTGGTAAGTAAGGCCAACTTTTTTTTGGGCAAGTTTGCTTTAAAATGTTCCTTAGGATGTCGCCGAAAAAAGCTGTCCCGGAGGATCGGCGGGGGGGGGGGAGGGTGCAATTACTCCTATAATATTGTCATATGCCGGACTATATAGATTTCTCTTTCATTTTAATTACTGCTAAGAGTATCGGGATGCATATCTGAAATTTTTTTGAACTCTCTAAATTTCACTGTTTCAAATTTAGAGAGAAGGAAATACCTACTCTCGTATTCTCTTGATTCGCCTTTAAGTGAATCTCATTCTGCCTGTGAGCTTATTCGGTCATCAATGTTGAGAAGAAGAGAGAGAAAAAAAACAATCGAACATAAAAATAAATGAATATCTAAAGTGGCTTCAACTGAATCGCTTTATCGAGTTATGAAACGAGTCTAAAAACTGATCTTTTTCACTCGTAAATCGATATCATTGTAAAAAAATTGGTATTTTTTCGACAATAAATATGAAAATGAGGCTAAAAATCGAATCTACTCGTATAATAGGAAGAAGGCGATAAAAATGCCGCCTCGTCCGGTACTCATATACAGGGTCTTGAGTAACTTCATAGCTAACATTCGCAGCAGGAGCACCTATAGCGATACGGTGAAGTATTCAGTGCAGGCACTAAGCAGTCGAGCCGGCAAATTTTCTATTATTATTCATAAGTTTTCCACCGAAATATGGCGATGGCGCTAGATGTAGCAGCCGATATGAGAATAGATGGGAGAGAAAGCGAAATCATTGTTTTGGAAAATTGAAAATATCGAGCAGCTTTAAAGCGGTACTATTCGGCACAAGTATGGGCGCTTTTACCGATACTTTGCACCTTTACCCCGTTGTACGAGTATTGCGCCAAAGTACGAACTTTGAGCTGCTGCACTGCTTGCTCCAGACCCTGCCGGCACCAGCATTTTAACTGTTGATGAGAAAATTGCCAATTTTTTCGTTAAATTATTCTTCGGGCTCGTATAAAAACTCTTGAAATAAGTATAGAATTCGTATTTGAATAGAGGTTATCTCAGCTTAAAGTTAGATGCAATAATTGCTGCGATGTGGCTCGTTCGCAGCTACGTTTACGAACGCGATGAAATGCTCGAAAATAGGTAATTTTTGGCTGACGCTCGAACGCGTCCGCGTCCCTTCCTCTTTTCAGCTCGAATTACTTTTCTCGTTTACGCTAAGACTTAAAACACCGTCCGCGTGTATAACTTTATACTTTTCCCTAATATAAGTTGTAGCATGAAAATACGCAGATACGCGTCCGCTCGACGATTATATTTCCTCTTTGCTGTTTGTGCCTCGGCTACCGAATCAAAGGTCCAATTTTAGTACCAGCTCTTTGATATAATTTCAAGTGTACACTCGGTTCAAAAGTATAAGTTCGGCGATGCGTACCCGTTATATACGACTATATGGCCACTATAAACACAAATTCCTCTCCTAGTCCTCTCGAACCATACCTAAACATACTGTTATAGCCTATTTAATCCGATTACATAGTACGACGCTGCGTTGTACTCGTATATTGTGTAGATGGAGATGGAGAAGACGACGGGTACTCGTATAGTGATGCTGACGCTGACGGTTGCCTGCCTCGATGATACGTTTTTAACGTGTCAAAGGTCACAATGCGTGTAATCTATGTAAATTAGATTGGAGCGGCAACTATTTTTCGTGTTCCTGTTTCGTCGTCCATTTTCCAATACGTTGTTTAATTCCAATTGACATTTTTTCAGGAAGAATTTCAATTGTCGAGATCACCTCTGTGACTTCCGAAAGTACGGTCATTGTTAAAAAAAATAATAAACATGAAATTTTGTCCGATCCTTGCTCTCAAAAAATCCCATATAATTCACAGCTGTTCTCTTGAACACTCGATTGAAGATTATTTTGTCACCCCAAAATATAAATTTACTCGTTTTTCGTGGTCAGGATGCTCTAACTCATCTTTGAGGCGCTCTGCTCTGATCTGCTTTTTCGCGCAAGGGGCTGGGAGGATGATCCTTCACCTTTAACTGAAATTTGAATGGTGTGTGATTGACTGGTTCAGTGGATCATCTTTACTTTCTGTTCATGCCGTAGCGAGTGAAATTTGCGATGAATTTTAATTAGAAGAATTATTGGACGAAGCTAAACTAACTCAAATGCGGAGAATTTGTGTAGAAAAAGTTCCAAAAATCGTCTACGTTCTATTTAATCTCTATTTTCATTAGTCGAGAAGATTGAAATTCGTGTGGAAACTACCAGATTTAAATAGATTGATGTGAATGATGTACATATACAAAGTATGTTCGCATAAAAGACAGAGTACATCGCGTCGTTACCTTCAATTTTCGAGGTTGATTGACTTGAAATGAGTTGAGATAATCGCTGCGAGACTGTTAGCTTTTATGTGAAAATTATTACGGACACGTGTATTTGTGTTGTTTTTTTTTTTTGCTTGGCGGGTAATTCGCGCAACAAATTTAAACACTAAGTATTGATTGTTGAGGCTGGCTTTCGTACAATGCACTCTTTCGAACGTGTACTGTTATGTGGATAATGTTACGTGTAGAGATTACCTAAATGCTTACAGTTAGCTTTATTGAATGCTTTTGATTTTGCTCAACTTCGCAATCCTCTATAAAAAAGCCGATATTTTTTGACGAACAGAACATGAATGAGGTTTTTGCTTGAAAAATGGGGTCAAATATTCAATTTCAATGTCTTTATTACATACGTTAGTGCCTTTCGGTGTGTGTACTCAGTACTGGTAATTTTTTGGTGAATTACTGCTCATTTCTTGGTAAATACAGGCATCGCGGCGGGTCACTTTTATAGTGACTTGGTTACTTTTTTCACGAAAAGTCACTTTTGGTAACTTTATTCATCAAAAAGTCACTATTGGTCACTTTTCTTCCAAAAAAGTCACTTTTTTGATTTTTTTTTGTTTTTTAAACAAAAAAAATCGTTTTTTATCCAAATTATCTTTTTTTAATTCATTTTCGAAGGATTTTATGCGAATTTTCTTTATTAAACAATTTCAAAATTTTAAAAACACAAATTTTTACTTTTCGAATCATCAATTTTCAAAAGCTTTTGCCCTTGTTTTCTTTTCTTTTTCAAAATAAAGATGGAAATTTATTTTTTTTTTAAATCAAGTTCTAAAGCCAAAAAATAAACTTCTCACAAAAAACCATTATTTTTATGCCTCTTAAAATACAAATTTTCAAGAGCTTTCGCCCTCGATTAAGCCTGTCTTTTTTCATTTTCGAAATCAACTTCCTTCAAAAAAACATCATTCAAATTCTAAAATTTTAAAAATAAAAAAATGAACTCCTCGTTCTCACATTTGGAAAAAAAAACAGATTTTCTGATGAGGCCAGGCGGTAGAATAAAGTAATAGTTTTTAGGTGAGATATTGATCGTTTTTTTGCTTTTGTTTTTCGATTTTTTGCTCTCCTGAACGCTGGAATTTTTAAAAAAAAGGTCGCTTTTTTGGTTACTTTTTTCACTGATGAAAGTCACCAAAGTCACTTTTTTTTTCGATGAATTTGGCTACAATGCCTGGGTAAATAACCAGTATAAATAATAATTAAAATATTGATAATTTCTTAGTAAATTACCTAAAATCTCTTGAAGAATTGCCGGTAATTTCTTAGTAATTACAGGTTATTTACTCAGTTATTACTCAGTAAATACTGGTTATTACATGGTAATTAATTACCATTTATTACTCAGTAATTACCGGTTTTTACAGGGTAACTACTGGTAATTCTTAATGGTAATTTTAAGCAAAATGCTGATATTTTTTTGGTAAATTATTGTTCATATTTTTTGTTACTAGTAAATACGAGTACTCACAGTTTCTGGTAAAATACTGATGGTAATCAATTGTTGTAACCGGCGCTAAAATCATATAGCCACGAGTGCTAAAAACCAAGGTTTAAAACTGGAGACATTATCGGATGATTTATGATCATCTCAAAGTGTTAGGTAGGTATATGTACAGGGTGCCCAGAAATATCGAGCACCCCTAAAAAAGTTTTCTACTAAAATACTTTGGTTGGTCACAGTGAATGATGATAATGATAGCATTGATAGCACATGATTGGTTGTTGAACTGGAGAGATAGCATTCCACCAATCATATGCATCTATTTCACGTTGCCAACCTATATTTTTAATGAAAAACTTTCTTTGGCGTGCTCGATATTTCTGGGCACCCTGTACATAGTTGTAATAGTAGATTATGCAACTAGGGAGATAATGTGATTTTCAACAAATTTTGAGGTTTATTTCCCGAGCGAAGCGAGGGAAGTAACTCAAAATGGTTGAAGATCACATTATTTCCCTTGTTCCATAATATATTTTACGTTTTTAAGGGAGAAAATCGCTAGTTTGTCCACCGAGCGATTAGGAAGCGGGAGATAATGTAGCGGATTATCTCCCTAGAAACGTAAAATACATCTACAATACGTTTCTAAGTTACCAGACTCCTCCCTGTCATAAAAATTAAAACACACAAATAAAGTTTTTAAAACAAAATGCAAAGATGGGTATTTTTACATCTTATGAAAGGTATCAATCATATTTTAGGAAATTGGGAGGTCTGCGATTTCATTCTGATCGTCTCAATTGAGCATGGGATGGAATTGATTTCTCTCTCTCCAGTTTGTAATGCAAAATTTGTGGTAATTCCAGAGTTGTTGAAATTACAGTTGTTGTTGGAGTAGTATTTCATATTTGATCAGCACTTCTTTGAACTGTTTCTCCTGTTTCCAGTTGGGCTAAGTAGGTAGATGAACCAATGGTTTTTGTAATAATAGCAGGCGCCCATTTGTTTTAAGTGCCAAACATGCGAACCAGTACAGAGTCTTTGTCCTTGAATTTATGGAATATGGACACAGTTGGTGACGTTTTTCCTTGAAAATCATGAGATGGATTGTAACGCATGAGGTCGAGTCGCAATTGTAAATTACGACCAAATAACAATTCAGCTGGGCTGCGGCCTGTAGTACTGTTTGATGCTCGTCAATAACTAAATAAAAATTTGGCTAAACGTTGATGCATCGGGTGAGTTACATCTGCTTTTATTGCTTCTTTGAAAATACATACATAATGTTCAGCTTGGCCATTACTTCTTGAATGGTAAATTGTCGTGAACAAATGATGAATACCATTCTTTCGGGTGAATTTAGAGAATTCTGTGGAAGCGAATTGGGGGCCATTATCGTAGACCAAGGTTATTGGTAACCCAAAGCGAGAGAAAATATTACGTGGAGCAATAATTGTCGCTTCACTGGTAGTTGAAGACATTGGAATCACCTCTAACCATTTTGAATACACATCTACAACTTGTAGTAGGTAGAATTTTATTTCTTTTTGTATTCGGCATAATCAGTATGTAACCTGGACCATGGCATTGTAGCGAATTTCCATGGGTGAACTTCAGGTTTAGGATTTTGTAATTTTTGCTGACAATTTTAGCAAGCTTTTACAAAGTTTTCAATATCCTTGTCAATATTTGACCAATAACAGAAATTTCTGCTCAAAGTTTTCATCTTAGTAGTGCCCATATGACCTAGATGAAGTTCTTCAAGTACCTTCTTCTGTTATGAGATAGGAATTACAGTTCTGGTACCCCGGACCAATAGTCCGTTCATAATATTAATTTTGTGAATGAAAAATGTCATATACATCCAAGACGAGTTAATAAACACATTCGACTATGCGTTTGTGTATTTTTCTATATTCGTTGGTTTACAGCTATGATTTTAGTGCCGGGCTACAACAGTAATTTACTAAAAAAAAAAAAATGGTAATTTTTATTTAGTGAATTACTGGTATTTAACTATTTTTTTGTGAATTAGTGGTGTAATTTTTTGGTGGGTAATGTTGGTATTGTTTGATGAATATTGCCGATAATTTCGGGTGAACTACGGTAGATTAAGTACTGGTACCTAATTTTTATTACAGAGAATTTGAAAATGATTGCATCTTTGTGCCCCTTAATTTAATTGATTATACATTATGTAACATGATACTGAAGTTGTACTTACTTACCCACTTGTAGAAACCGTAGCTTTTTAATTCACCCTGTATAATGATTTCAACTCTGCGCGTAACATTTTTACGAATGCAGGGGAACTTGAATACATAACTCGAAATTGAAGAGGAACGGAATTTTACTTCGAGTTATCCAAATTCCACTGTATTTCGATATAAATTTTTGCGATACTATATAGCTCTGCTTACGGCGGCACCGGTGTGAAACCTCGTCGGATAATATTATTTTCGAGTTGAAAATTTTTTTGCTTATTCGTTTCTTTGACGAAATGACGACGCGACCAGCGGCGGTATTCGTTTCTTAGATAAATATTGAATTTTGGCGACGCTAACGTAAATACCTGAGCGACTCGAAAATTTTTCTATAGTCTTTGCTGCTGTTACTTATCGTTTGTCTTTCGCGAAAAAAAATACAAATCAATCGAAAAAATTATCATTTTTTTTTTGTTGGTAAATTAAGACGTGGTGCGTTGTCGAAATTTGATCGTGAGCTGAATGTATTTGCAAATTCGCTACATTCTAGAGGCGGACGAATAATGCGGGATACCTCGAGGGTGCGATGAATTTTTGTTATTGTAGGGGAGGCATTTACGTAGTAGGCAGAAAAAATTTGATTCTGTACATGTACAAAAACAATGGAACGATGCGACGCTATGTTCAGAATATTTCAGATACTGAATTTTTTTAAAATTCACGATTTGGTTTTTGAAATACCTCGAAGATCTATTAATTTCGAGTCGGGAGCGAAAATTGAAAAATATGGCTCTTGAGGGCCGAAAACGGCTGGACAATCCAAAAACCATAATATAGTGGGTACAAACTTTTTTTCATTTTCCATAAACTAAATCGATTGGCGGTAATTTGCGCGACCATCGACGAATAAGAGGGGCGTATAAAAAATAACCCGGCATTTATTCTAATTGAAATGGAATTGACAACGACTGAATAATTAATTCGAAAAAAGTCGTCGCAAATATACGAGTTGGTTTTTGTCTGAAGAAAACGACGACTTGGTAAAGTTTCAATTTGAATTGTCGAGAACAGTTTTGCGCGTTTGATAACGAAGGGAATTTTTTTTTTATTTTTCGCTTTCAAACATAAACGTTGTTGATATGTAGTGGTACTAGTGGTACTTGACGAAATTGCTTCGTCGAGTACATTTCACGATCGCAACGTCAATTATTATTAATGCTTTATCGAGAAGACTAATCTCCATTTTGTTGCGCTGTGCGACCGGCGAGGCGCTTATAATTTATTCGATGGACCGAACGAGAAGATAATTTTTTCGTGTACAGTCATCGTCGTGACAATGTTGTAAAAAAAAAAACTGCGGATTTTTGTCGATCTGACACTGACAGTGTGAGTACCTTGTATCTTCAGCGAGCCTTGCAGGCTGAATTCAATTACGGCAGGCATAAATTCCATTTTATGGTTTATTGTTTTCGTCATTTTGTTGAAATATTCGTCGTGAAAGAGGGTGAAAAACCTCAATTTTCGAATCCGATATCAATTTGCAATTAATTTATTCGACGATGGACTCGGCTAAATTCTGATTTTCAATAATTTCGAATTTATTTATATTTTTTCACCGTGTTTCAGTTTTAAATAATTGTGGTTTATTAGAAATAAAATATACTTATTTTGAAACACCAACGTTTAGATACTCGTACGTTGTAAATTTTTCGAGAATTTTTGATTTATATCTCGTTTTGGTTTGGTTTATTTTCGATTGGATGACTCAGTATGCCATGCCATGGTGTACGTATCCGGAGTTCCGGACACAGATTGCAGATTGCAATCTACAATGTTGGAGAATATCAATAACGTCGGCGATAATAATATAATGGAAAATTCTATTTACATGTACAAGATTTAAAATAAGGATATTCGAAAATGAAAGTGCGCCGGAACAAGGCGAACGAGGCGGTGATGAAATCGAATCGACACTTTCTCGATCAGTTGCCGAAATATTCGAGCTTATCTATCTACTCGTTGTATTCGATAGCTCTATAATGTTGAAGCCTCTCTCGATGACTAAGAGTAAGTCGTGTTTGTATACAGTATCAACGACGACTTCGAGGTGCTAATTTCACACCGTACTGTTGAGCATATTGCTCGACTTCTTGGCTGTTGAGAACTCGATTGTTAACGAAAAGTTTACCATATCTGATGAAAACTTGCGGCAAATGCGCTTCGAGTAATTTGTTTCGCAGAGGCAGCAAACGTTTTTGTTTGCGAATAGTTTTCGAATCCAAATCGTGCTCTAATCTGATGTTGTACTGATGCAGTTTTACCTTATTTCGTATGATCATCGATTGCAGACTGCCTGATATCAATTTCACTAAAATGGGCGGGTGTGGGAATCTGTTTTTGGGCAGCTTTTGGATAGATACCACTTCGGAAGATTCGAAATTTATTTCCGTAGCTTGTAACATTTGAACGACCAGCATTCGCAATGAATGATCGTCCATATCAGTGCTATCCAGTCCGAACATGATGAGATTTTTCTTCTTTTCTATGTCGTGGAGCAGTCGTTGCTAAATGTGTGGTGAAAGAAAAAAAAACACGGATGAGTAAAAATTAATGTTACGATTGGTTAGGATTTTAATTTTGCAGTGAAATGGTGGAAATAAAAGTAGAGATTTGAACTCGGTTGATTTTTTTTTAAATGCATAAATCAGCATAAGTCTCGAAAATGAGTTCCTCATTTTTTTGACCACTTTGCAGAAAAGTTCTGATTCTGATTGTGAGCCGAAATTTAAAAAAGGAATTCTGCTTTTTTTTGCCCAAATGCATAAAAATTTAGCAAAATAAGTTTTTTTCTACCAAGTTCCAGCACTGATAGTGCACTTACTCTGTCTCTTTCTTCCCACGAGTCGATTGCTTCAGCTTGATTTTGTCCTGTTTGAGATACATTTTCATCATCGCCAGTTCCATCGGACGATAAATATGGATTTTTACCGGATTGTCGGACCGGTTGATTCTCACAGCTCGACTGCTGGTGAGAAAAGCTCGCGAATACCAGAATCGAGGTGGTAATTCCAAACGTGACGCGAGTGACGGCAATAATACGACGCATTGTGCATTGTTTTCGGACAATTTTTTTACATTTTCAACGGACGCGAATTCTCAACACAGCTAAAGCGTCCGCCACCGCCTTTGATTTTGTTTCGTGCGCTAAAATGTGAACTTGAAAACGTATTTTATCTAGCTACTTGAAAAATGTGCCCCATAAACGCGCATCTTTACGCATATCTTATCAGATGGCTCGTTTATAATTAGGTTACGCGATACTCGGCCGAATTATTAATAATAAGTTCGCTTATTTGTCTCGCCGCCCCTGAAACGAGATAACGAAAACAAATTAAAAATGGGATTAACGCTGTCACGCTGCGCCGCCTCATCCTTTTGACTTTACCGGTCATATTTTTCCATTTTTCCTCGTTTTTTTTTTGTAATTTCCGCGCGTCTCGCATCATCCCCCTCCCCTCCACTGCCCCGGAGTGTACACCTTTGAACGAGATTTTCGCGCCGCGCGCGTCAAATTATACGAGTCGAAATGTATTTTTCGTATTTCGCGGAAGTCAACTAGACGTGACCGGAATCGTCATTCGTGTGCACATTTTTCATTTTGAAATTACGAGCGAAGAATTTACGTATATACTTACGGCGACAGTATCGATTACACGCGATCTTTCACCATTTCGCCGTATCCCTTGCAAATCCACTGTTTGAGTTTTTTTATCTCAAAATTTTCTACAAAACACGTTCTGGAGAAATTGTCGTCATTTATGGAAATTTTATCATATTTTTTGTATGGTATCGGAAGAGAAAAACTGTAAAATATTTCAGACGAATTTTTTGACATACTGGGTATCATAAACTTGATCAACGTTTTTCTTTTCAAAATTTCGATGAATTCGCGTCGTTCTTAGGTATGTTTTTCTGTGTTTTTGCGGCGTGGATTTGTAAATATTTTCTTACGAAACAGATAAAAATAAACCGAATATTTCAGGGGAGAGAATGAAATTCGGAATTAAGGATAAATATTACGTTGTTATGTAAAAAGAAGAATTTTACTTCACCCTCGAATAAGGAAATATAAGCGCTCACATTTCGCAAAAGTAAACGCTGAAAAGGCATATTTGTACGAGGTACGGATCGAGGAGCAATTTTGGTCCTTAATAACTCTCGAGCTGAAGAGGAAATAATGAGCCCCAAAATTTTAAGATGGTATTTTGTACGATGTCCATTTTTGAATATTTTTGCCAATTCGTTGGGCGGGGGAAAGATGGTGGGTGGGTCAATGATCGCGATTTTCATTCATAAGGAACCTACAAAAAAATTACGAGAAAAATGGGGGGGGGGACATGAACCCAAAATTGGGCTGATTTTGTATAGAATTCCGGAATTTTATTTTTTGAATTTTTGGCGAATTGCTAAGAATTGAAATTCGAATCATTTTTTATGGGAGAAAATCAAAATTTGATGAAATTGTGACCAAAAGATGAATTCATGTTTGTACCCTATTTTCGACCTCTTGAATTGATTGATGATAGCTTTCAGCTGCTCTAGAACCTCGAATGAATTCGCGGATTTAATTTTTTTTTCAATATTCGCGAGAGAAAATTCTTTTGTGCCGGTGGAGGGGGAAGGTGTTGAGAGGTGTGTCTTCTCCCCCCCTGTTCAATTTTTTTGTATAAAATAATCATTTTTGAAAATTTTAAATTATTCAACATTTTTGTTTCCAACATTTGTTCGAACCACATCTGACCAATTGGCCAGAAAACTCCGTTTGGAGGGGGGGGGGGTGGGATTCTAAAGTAAGTAATTGGGAAAATCTGGCTTAAAAAAGTTGAAGAAATGTTAGTTTCCCCCTGTCTTCTCCAGAACACATCAATCAATTCGTCACGCCTCCGCTTTGTGCTCGCATGAAAGAAATTTTGGACATTTGCACGCAAATTGATCTTCAGGGATTATCGATTGATTTATGCAGAGTATCTATAGGTAGTGAATGCAGTGAAAAAGTAGTGATTTTCAGCAATTTTTATTGAAAAGTAGTGAAAAATGAAAAAAAGTGGGAAATTTGGTTTTCCACACATAGGTAGGTAAAGATAAAAAATACATATTTTTTAAAAATTTTACTTCGAGTTATCGGAGGTTTTGGACTTTTTATTTCGAGGTAAAGAAGTGAATTTTACATTGAGTCGTGTGGGGAGTTGAAGGGAAACAGACTTTGCTTCGAGTTACCGGAGTTTTTGATATTTGAAGAAACTGTATTCTTGATGAAAACGTATATTCCAATGCAAAAAATTACGAAGTCCAAGCCAAAAGAAAGATCTTCAAATGAAGGGGGGGGGGGGTTGAAAATATTTTGGAAGGGAGTGATTTTCAATCAACAAATCCCTATGAGACATTCTGGAAATCAAAATTTCAGATTTCATATCACTAAATCTTATGAAAATTTGTTTTTTTTTTCGCCGTCATCATAGTCCGGCATATGACAATAGGAGTAATTGCACCCCCCCCCCCCCCCGCCGATCCTCCGAAACAGTTTTTTTCTCAAAGGGGACATCCTAAGGAACATTTTAAAGCAAACTTGCCCAAAAAAAAGTTGGCCTTACTTACAAAATGGCGGCCATTTTGATTGACAGGTCAGCCGAAATCGCAGATTTTACGTTTCAACATAGGACTTGCACGAAATTTTCCAAACCTTCAAAGGTAGATCGAAAGATCATGCAAAAATTTATCACCTGTCAAAATTTCAAGTGCTAACGTGCGTTTTTCGATTTTTGGTGAATTTATAAAAATCCAATTTAGGCCAAAAATGAGGGAAAAAATCAAAATGTTACCAAATTAACGCAGAAAGCTGAAATTTGGGGTATACCCTATTTTCGACATGCTAAATCGATTGGAAACGGTTTCAACCCGTTTTGAGCAGTTCTGGAGCCTCCAGCAGATTTTTGAAACTCGAAATTCCCACAAAATTCCATCAAATTGGAGTTGTAAAGCTGAAATTTATTCTAAAAACTAATTTCAATACGCTACGAAGTGGCTGCTGGTGGATTTCAAGTCGTTTTGGAGCCTCCAGCGACTTTTTGAAAATTCCTGAAGCCTTCAGCCGATTTTCGAAACTTTAAATTTTCACAAAATTTCATCAAATGGAGATAGTAATATGAAATTTACTCTACATTCCAATTTTAACACCTTCTGAAGACGACTTCAGATGGGTTCAAGTCATTTTAGAGCCTCCAGCGACTTTTTTGAAAATTACTGGAGCCTCCAGTAGATTTTTGATACTTGAAATTCCGGCAACATTAATTTATCAAATGGAGTTGGCAAGCTGAAATTTACTTCGCAGACTACGTGGTGGTTTCAAATGGTCTTGAAGCTTCCAGTTACGTACTTTTAGGCAATTTCAATTTTCCAAAAAAACGCCATGCAACCTTTCAAAAAGTCGCTGGAGGCTCCAAAACGACTTGAAATCCACCAGCAATCCACTTTGTATCGTATTGAAATTAATTTGCAGAACGAATTTCGACTCTCCATCTCAGTTTGATGAAATGGGGTGATTTCAAGTTTCAAAAAACTACTGGAGGCTCCAGTAATTTTCAAAAAAGTCGCTGGAGGCTCTAAAATGAC
This sequence comes from Planococcus citri, assembly GCF_950023065.1. Classification (NCBI taxonomy): domain Eukaryota; kingdom Metazoa; phylum Arthropoda; class Insecta; order Hemiptera; family Pseudococcidae; genus Planococcus; species Planococcus citri. Next base: position 71,040,058 of record NC_088681.1, read on the forward strand.
TTGAACCCATCTGAAGTCGTCTTCAGGGGGTGTTAAAATTGTAATGTAGAGTAAATTTCATACTTACTATCTCCATTTGATGAAGTTTTGTGAAACAAGCGGGACCTATCCGCAACTGGACCCCAAATTTTTTAGTTCGGACCTATCCTCAATACAATGTTTTCTTGAATTTTTTTTTTTATATAAGTTTTCATAGCCTTGATTGTTCTTAATTACAATAAAATCCGTTTCTTAGTAAAATAGCACCAAATTTGAACTTATTCCAGATGGGGCCCGGTTGCGGATAATGGATTTTTCTATCCTCAATTGGTACTTTTTTTTTTTTTTTTTTTGAAAAACTTGGAATCAAAAAATTTTTTTTGTTCCGACAAGGTAGTATGATAGTTCAGGGTGTATTCAACGCGTGTATTTTTTTTCGTAAGAAATGGTTGAATTATCCGTAACCGGGCTCGAAGTCCGGTTGCGGATAATTTGAGGGTTTTTTAAATGGCTCTGTAAAATAGAGGTTTTGATAAAAAAATTTGTTTTTCATATATTTTGTGCAGAAAGCTTCATTTTACACATACAAACCATCAGATTGAAATAAGGTTCAAAATTGGGCTCAAAAAAAAATTGTTGAAAAATCTTTCCATACTTAACTGGTACTTTACCTTAACTCTTTTCTTTCTTAAGTTTTTTTTTTCAATGTATTCCATTTGTAAAATTCGTGAATAGCGCTATTGCGCTGAACCGAATAATAATAAAATTTTCATTCTTTTTCTTCGAAACAAGATTTTAATTTGCGCTGTGTGCTGCCAGACTGCGGGTTTTCTTTAACGTGTCATATGGCGAAGAAAAATTAAAACCAAATTACCGGTTTGAAAATAGAACGATAATCGTCTCTTTCCGTCGGAAACGTTCGCTTAATTTTGTACTATAAGTATAATTCGAACTAGCTTAACAAATTTCTTCGTTCTCGTATAATTTTTAGATCAAATTTTAAATTCGTTTACCGGGTAGGTAATTTAAATAAACACGCTTTCTCCCTCTCGGAGGCGTGCTCGTATTATGCTATTCAGCTTACGAAACGACTCGTTCGTTTCGTTTCGTTTCGTTTCGTTTCGAATTTAATCGCACCGTGAAAACGACACCGATAACGATGAAAAAATTGTAATTTAGGTAGTGGAATGGAAAGGCACCTTTAACGGTAGCGTTAAAGCGAAGATTTCAGTTCATTTTGGCTGTCGCTGCGTATACCTGGCTATAAAATAAGAAAGCGAATTCGAGGATTCGTTTGTCGAGAGTGTTTTGAAATTTTATCAAATTTTCGTGTGGCAGGCAGGAAAAATAAGCTGCAAAATGCCCGAATTAATTGTATTATACTCGTATATAACGTAGTGTAGTCGAAAACGAGTATTATACTATGGGTATTTTTTGTAATTTCGTAATTCATTTGAAACAGAACACGGATCACTGTATCTATATTACTCGTAGGTGTAGAGGTTATTGCGCTTTTACGTAAGTATTTTGCAAAATGAACAAAAAATGTACATCTAAATGCGAACGGTAATCTCTTAATTTATTAGTGGTAGAGAAGCGGCACTAACCCGGCACGACGACGACGCGACAATATTAATATCAAATGTACCGTTAGAATAAATTTTCATTTTACTTATCGTATATTATACGTATTACGACTTACGAGTACCTTACATATTTGTAACTGTGCGGAAATATTTTGATTTCAGTCTACCAGCACGGAAGAAATGGTCTTAGATCAGCCATCGGAAACTATCGGGGTAAGCGGTATGAATTATTTATTTACGTTATTGTCGTATTTTTATGGTTAAAAATTTATTTTCAACTATATAGCAAGACGTAATGATAAAGTACTTAAGGATATTATTGTTGGAAATACTCGTAAACGACGATGGAAAGAAGCAGCGAAAGAGGAGGAAAAAAACGTTGCTATTTCAGGTTGTATTATACAATTGAATCGTTTCGCAATGATGGAGTCGGAGTCTGATTTTTCGACCTTTTTTTCTTTCTTTTTTTCCCCATCGGTCTTCGAACCGAGTTTTCGAATGCTAGACTAGACTTTTACGCTAACATTCAGCCAGAAACATGGAACGATTTGTGTAAAATTTACGGCCCCGTTCGAAAATTACTTTGACATCGTCGAGGCGGTAATTTTAAGCGGCGTGGCGCGGGCGCGGGGCGCGGCGCGGCGATGCGGACGGGATAAATGGCTCGAGCTAAAAAGGAAATAGAACGCGAGTCAAAACCGAGTGGGCGCAAATTACTTTTCAGTTGTAGAAGGAAAAAAAATTGTTGAAGATGGAAATGGTTATCTAACGAGGTTCAGTTCCATTTCGATTGAGAGAAAATAGCAGCGTCGTTGTTAATCGTCTCGCTCGTCCCTCTCCCTCTCGACCGCCGCTGAATATTGTGTTGTGATAAGGGTGGTTGTGGCGATGGCGTTTAACGCGGGGGTGGTGTTTCTTCGTTAAACCTTTTTATACAATGTTGATGGTATATTATTTTTTTATACGGTCGTTCGTGCTGCTTTTTTTTTGGCGGGTAATTATCGTGGACGTAATGAGGCTGCTGCGTTGATATAACCGCGTAGAAAATTTTATTACACCGCAGGATTTAAACTGATGGTTTAGCGATGATGACGACGAGGCGACGGCTGTTTCGAGTTTAAATTTCATTTTTGTTTTCATTTTTTTCTCGGTTCTTTTTTTTTGAGTCGGGTTTTATTACCGAGTGTGGGAGGGGGAGGGGGGCGAAAAGAATAGAATTAACTGTCTAATGAGACTTGTTACGAATTCAACTCTTAATGCTTGAGAGTATTTTGATGGTTGAATTTAGAAATAGGCTCGCAAATTACTTTTTTTGATTTGAAGACGCTTTTTTCTATTCCATTTTGGTGGAGCGCTTTGGAGGGGGAAAGTGTAAAGGTTACGTGCTGTTGTCCAAAAGTAGCTCGCTTAAAGAAGTAAAATTGAAATGAAAATGGTTCAAAACTGACGAGGGAACTTTTTGAACTCGTAGCTCTTTGATTTGATCGGAATCATTTTTGGCGAATTTTCTAATACTAGTTTTTGGGCATTCTGGACTTTTCAGTGATTTTTCGAATTCCTCTGGAAGTATCAAAAATGAACTACTCGTACGCTTCCTTCAACTTTGATCGGTACTTATTGACCACCCTTTAGACCATTCTTGGTGGTTATTGCGAAATTCCAGGAGAGTGAAAATACAATTTGTAAATTCCAAAAGGAGTGAAAAAAATTGGTGAAATCTTTAAAATTTGGAGGTTAAAATAAATTGTCATAGTATAGTCCGGCATATGATAATAGGAGTAATTGCACCCCTCGCCGATCCTCCGGGACAACTTTTTTCTTAAAGGGGACATCCTGAGGAACATTTTAAAGCAAACTTGCCAAAAAAAAGTTGGCCTTACCTACAAAATGGCGGCCATTTTGATTGACAGGTCAGCCGAAATCTCAGATTTTGCGTTCCAACATGGGACTTGCACGGACTTTTTCAAACTTTACAAAGGTCGAAAGATCTGGCAAAAATTTATCAACTGTCAAAATTTCAAGTGCTAAAGTGCATTTTTCGATTTTTGGTGAATTTTTGAAAATCCAATTTAGGCCAAATATGAGGGAAAAAATCAAAATTTTACCAAATTGACCGAGAAAGCTGAAATTTGGGATATACCCTATTTTAGACATGCTAAATCGATAGGAAACGGTTTCAACCCGTTTTGAGCAGTTCTAGAGCCTCCAGCAGATTTTTGAAACTCGAAATTCCCACAAAATTCCATCAAATTGGAGTTGTAAAGCTACAATTTATTCTAAAAACTAATTTCAATACGCTACAAAGTACTGCAGGTGAATTTCAAGTCGTTTTGGAGTTTCCCGCAACTTTTTGAATATTCCTGAAGCCTTCAGCAGATTTTTGAAACTTAAATTTTCACAAAATTTCATCAAACGGAGATGGAAAGCTGAAATTTACTCTACACTCCACTTTTAACACCCTCTGAAGACGACTTCAGGTGGGTTCAAGTCATTTTGGAGCCTCCAGCAATTCATTTGAAAATTACTGGAGCCTCCAGTAGATTTTTGAAACTTGAAATTTCCCCAAAATTTCATCAAACTTAAATGGAGAGTCGAAATTCATTCTGCAAACTAATTTCAATACGCTACGAAGTTGACTGCTGGTGGATTTCAAGTCGTTTTGGAGCCTCCAGCGACTTTTTGAAAGGTTGTATGGCGTTTTTTTGGAAAATTGAAATTTCCTAAAAGTAGCTGGAAGCTTCAAAACCATTTGAAACCACCATGTAGTATGCGAGAAGTAAATATCAGCTTGCCAACTCCATTTGATAAATTAATGTTGCGGGAATTTCAAGTTTCAAAAATCCACTGGAGGCTTCAGTAATTTTCAAAAAAGTCGCTGGAGGCTCTAAAATGACTTGAACCCACCTGAAGTGGTTTTCACAGGGTGTTAAAATTGGAGTGTAGAGTAAATTTCAGCTTTCCATCTCCATTTAGTGAAGTCATGTGAAAATTTCAAATTTCAAAAATGTACTGGAAGTTCTAAAAATTTTCAAAATTTTGCTGGAGGCTCCAAAATGACTTGAAATTTGCCTGCAGTACTTCGAAGCGTATAGAAATTAGTTTGCAGAATAAATTTTAGCTTTACAACTCCAATTTGATGGAATTTTGTGGGAATTTCGAGTTTCAAAAGGCTCCAGAACTGCTCAAAACGGGTTGATACCGTTTCCTATCGATTTGGCATGTCGAAAATAAGGTATATCTCAAATTTCAGCTTTCTCGGTCAATTTGGTAAAATTTTGATTTTTTCCCTCATTTTTGGCCTAAATTTTTGGCAAGCTTGCTTTAAAATGTTCCGTAGGATGTCCCCTTTGAGAAAAAAGTTGTCCCGGAGGATCGGCGGGGGGTGCAATTACTCCTATTGTCATATGCCGGACTAGTACTTTCCTGCATCATTTTCATCAATTTTTATATCGATTTCGGCGCTTTGTTGTTGATTTTTGAGTATTTTGTCTTTCATTTTGAGAAATTTTCAAAATGTTTTATTACCTCTTATTCCATTTTCAACACATTTTCTGCAAATTTAGCTTACTTAGTTTCTCTGAATTTTTCGAAGTTTCTGCACGAAAATGTTTATAATTCTTGGATTTTCAACCATTCAAGATCTTCTGACCAATTTGAAAAAATTTTGTTGATTTTTCATTTTTTGTACAAACGAAACACAGCTTTTCACGAATTTTCCCCCTGTTTTCATGACGAATCGTGTCATTTTCAATTTCGTTATCTACAGTTGAAAACGATTCGTTATGATTTTGCGAGAGATTTAATCACAGGCAAAAAATCGACTACATGTTGAGAATGAATGATTCGTTCACGAACGATTAGTCTCTTCTGAGCACATCTTATACGTGAACGAATGACTCGCTGAGAAATCAAAATAGATTATAATTATAAATGACGTAGGTAGCGAAACTTTTGCTGTTTTAATCCAATTATTGAAAACTGCACTTAATTCGTTCGCGAACGATTTGCTCAGAATCAATAAATCATTCGAAAACAACTGAATCACTACCTAGGTACCTAGTACCTACTAAATTGAATGCGGCGAAAGAGAACGTGCAAAATTCGACTCTTTTAAATCCAATCCGTCAGAAAGAATCACAGATGATTCATTCGCGAACGACCGCGAATCAAAGGGCGAAAAATCGATCACGAATGAATGAATATGAATCACCAATGGTGCAAGCCGGATTAAAGATCGAGTATGCTGTATAACTTGAAATTTTGAATCTGCTTCAATCATTTAACACAATTTGGAGTTGATTCGTCTGCGAACGATTCGCTCAGAATCAACGAATCTTTCGGAAACGACCGAGTCGCTAGGAAATTGAATCAGACGTGAAAAGACTGAATCAAAACGTTCTTTAATCCGTCAAAAAAATTGTATACGATTCGTTCGCGAACGATTTGCTCAAAAGAGAAAAATCGTTCGCGAACGAATGATTCGTTGAAAAATCAAACTAGATATAGACGACAAACCAAAACTTGACGCTTGAATGCAATCGTGAAAAAAGTTGTCTCGAGTCGTTCCCGAACGATTTGTTCGGAATCGAACGAATCATACGAAAACAATTCGGAACAATGAAAATGATCGAAGAACATACGTTCGTTTGTTCAGATATCGAAAGAAAAACGATGTGGGCGGAAAGTAAACGGCTATATTTGTCAAAGATGAGTTTTTTTTTTCATTTCTGGTGAAGCAATTCGAATGCTGCTCCATTAGCATGACTCATTTTTATCCCTTGCGGAGTAATAATTATGCAAATGTTTGGCCGGAGGTGACGTGACGTCGATTTTCTAAAAACAACAAACAATAAGACGATTTGTTTTGCTTGTAACGTGTCTTTAAGTGCGAGTACGAGTACAACGACTTTTACCCGTATGTCGAGAGTGTAGTACGTCTTAGACGCTGCACAGGTTGCGTTTTCAACGCCTACATGCTGGATTGTGACCTTTCGCAGCACACGCGTTCGAAGGGTTGCGTTTCAGCATCCCCCTTTTTTCGCTAGAAATAGATAGCCTATACGTGTGTAACTTACGCGTAGACGTTTGTCTGCGAATTTTGATGGCTTTAAATTTAAAATGCGGCGGTCCGTCTTTATTGAAAAGGCTATTCGGCGGCATGCGGCATGCGGCATGCCGCGCCAATCACGTCTCGGCGCTGTGCAGCAGCCTTTTTTTTCATCTCTGACATGTAAAGGATACGCTGCTGTTATTTCAGTGCTGCGAACTTATCTACTACACCTACGTATCCTACGCATCTTGTATCGACGATTCGACAGTCGACACCTACTACAAGCAGCGCGCTACGGCTTCTTTTGCTCTGCCATCCGTCTAATTTCGCCCGAAATAACTAAAAACTAAAAAGCTTTCTCAGCTCGAGTTTATCGTATTACGAGTATAGCGATAGATATGCGACGACGTGTTGCTTTTATGGTTGATTTCAGTGCGCGAGCTTTGCACGTTGTTGTCGCGGTTGTGCTGGTGGCTCTGGCTCGTAGTCGTATCGCTGATTGCGAAAAAGCACCAAATTAAAGCGTTCATTTTGGTTCGAAGATTCGTGGTTATTTTCTTTTGACTATGGTTCATCGTTCGTACTGAGTACTCGCGATTGGTTTTCATGTTTTCATTATTCACCTTGGGGGTTTGTACCTCGGTGAGTGAATTTTTATAAAATTGTGTTTCGTTTTGTCTGCGCAGCTGCTCGAAAAAAGTTCGTTTTTTACATTTTTTTTGTTCGTAGTTCTTATTTCGCTTTCGAATGTTTTGCACGATGAGTCGATAATCGTAGACATTGGGTGGATTAGACGCGTTTTAGAGATTCGAATTTTCCATATTCCCCAGAGTGAAATGTATCAGGCAGGATATATTTGTTCCTAAATTCACGCGTACGAATATTGTCACAGTATTCTGACGAATCTCCTTCCTTCGCCCGCAGCTTTATCCAAAATACCATCTTCATATCCCCGAACGTGCCAGTAAATATTTTCCAATTCATTAGCTATACTATAATCGAGACTGTTTCTCGAATATTTCTGATGCTCGTGCATATATGTAATATGTCGGTATAAAGTAATAAGTTTGAGTCAGGCAACAAGTGAGGCAGGAAGGGAGGGATATGGATACGATACGATGCAAAACCTGCGAGATTACTTTGACGTACTCGTATTTCGCGGTCGCGACTCGCGAGCTTATTTGATGAGTATATACTTAGATTGTCTCTCTGTGATGATAAATACTCCGATATTCGAGATATGCCTTCTTGGTTTTGTTTTTCACGAAATATGGCGAGATGTGATATGCTCACGGGAACACAAATTGTTCCTCACAAGGAAACCTCTTGAGGTGTCCGTCTCCGATTTGAACGGGACTGGGGTTTTTGGAAAGAGCATGTTCTAAAACCCCCAAATCCAAATTATTAGCTGCCCAAGTTCATTTTTCGATTTTTGGCGAATTTTTGAAAATCAAAAATTGACTATTTTGGTGATTTATGCTTTTTTAAAAAAAGTACGTATTTGATCAATAAAAATGTTCAAAATAAGTCCTAAAACTGATATTAAACCCCCCCCCCCCAAATCCAAATTTCGCCATTTCCAGCCATTCTGGAGCCTCCAGCGCTATTTTTCAATTTCTCCAGAATTTTGAATTTGCTCCAGAAGGCGTGAATATGAAGTTGGGCAGCTAAAAATCGAGTTGTGTGTTATACTCGACCTGTTTAACGAATTTATACGCATTTGAGCCGATTCTGGAGCGGACACCTCAAGAGTGGTTTTTTGACCAGCCTTTTTTCGAAATGAAAATATCCAAAAATCAAAAATTTCTCGTTTGTGAGAAAATTTTTGAAATTTGCGCGAATCGCTGTATTTTGTCATTAATTAACCACACGAGAGCGAATTTCGCCATTTCCAGCCTTTCTTGGGCCTCGCTGGTCAAAAAACCACTCTTGAGGTGTCCGCTCCAGAATCGGCTCAAATGCGTATAAATTCGTTAAACAGGTCGAGTATAACACACAACTCGATTTTTAGCTGCCCAACTTCATATTCACGCCTTCTGGAGCAAATTCAAAATTCTGGAGAAATTGAAAAATAGCGCTGGAGGCTCCAGAATGGCTGGAAATGGCGAAATTTGGATTTGGGGGGGGGGGGTTAATATCAGTTTTAGGACTTATTTTGAACATTTTTATTGATCAAATACGTACTTTTTTTAAAAAAGCATAAATCACCAAAATAGTCAATTTTTGATTTTCAAAAATTCGCCAAAAATCGAAAAATGAACTTGGGCAGCTAATAATTTGGATTTGGGGGTTTTAGAACATGCTCTTTCCAAAAACCCCAGTCCCGTTCAAATCGGAGACGGACACCTCAAGAGGTTCCCTTGTCAGTTGGTCGCATTTTTACTTTTTCGACAACTTTTGCGAGCATTATTCGTGAAACAGGGTGTGATACGAGTTTGCTAAAGTAAAATGGAATTTTTCAACTTGCCAACATCGATCGTTACATTGTTTTTATATTCCTGGACGATGCATATTGTCGTGTCATTGTTGTTGTTGTTTTCGAGCGACTATCTTCGTATTTCGTGTATTATATGTATATGATGAACGAAGTTATGCACAGCACTCGTCTAAACAACGAAAAAAGATTAATGAAAGGGCGAATGCTCGCGTGTATAAGCTTATTAATTAGCGAATACTCGTCTTCGAAAAAATATCGAACAATGTGTACGTGTAGTTGACTAACCTTTTGCTAGGAGGCGAATGCGTATAGTGGACACGTGTCTATGTATCGGATGGCATGGCGTTGTGATAAATATTTCATCTTCGTAAAAATGAACGCCGAAGAAGTTTCATATGAGAGAACAATTCGTGAATGCCAAGCTTCGATTTCTGTGAAAATTGGTTTTTCAACGTGGAGTAGGATCCCCAAAATCGAAATTTCTGTCTACTATGAATTGATTTTTCAATTTTTAGAAAATTTTTTGAACAATTGAAAAATTGTAATTTTTTAGTGAAAATTAATATTTTTGGGGATAGAGTTATTTTCTGTAAAGTTGACTATGTTTAAATCGTTTCCTGCTCATCTGAAATCTGAAGAATCCATTTTCGACGTCATGAAAATTCAGCCTGGTATCTCGAGTGTAATTTCGAAAAAGAATTCTCTGCCCAGCCACAGTGGAAATGGAATTTCAATGAAAATAAGGCCCAAATAAATATTTTTACGAGTTTTCTAACATGCTTCTAAAATCACTGAAACCATTTTTATACCAACCTCGTAATTTTGATTAATTTTTTTCGGAATTGTAGTTACTTGAAGGTACACTGATTTTTTTTGCATTTCTTATAAACCTGCCAAGTGTAAAAAATCGCTCCAGGTTGTTACTTGTACTAAAATGTTTTAAAATTTTAAAGCTTTTTTCCCCCTATCTTTTTACTTTGGTCTCATCAAAAAGTTGTGAAAAAATGAACCTCCTCTGTCTTACCGCAAAAAAAAAGCAGAACTTTGAATATCTCAATGCTGTCATAAAGTAAAGAAAAATCTCTTTCAACACTTCGCTCGCTTTGCTATTTCGAAAAAAGATGTGGGAAAAAAAAGGTAGAGCGCGAGAACGAAAGGGTTTGTAGAATACGCGATTTTCTCTTTACACTCTTCGTTCTCATTGTCGTGCTTTTAAAACGATTTAAAATTTTTTCATCCTTTGATACGATGATAGATGTTACACGTCGTTGGGTGAAAGAAAAAGAGTGGTATGAAAATTTTTCTTTCTATCAGCGTGCCCGTGCCCCGTCTGGCGTCCGTTGAAAAAGCTTTATCGCGTCGAAAAATGATTAAATTATTCGAGTTTTTAGCGGAATTTATAAATAAAATAAAACTGGATAGCTGGAGCAAATTAAATTCGTTCGCTACGTACCCGACTATCGTGTCGCTTGGAAATTTTTTTGTTCTTTCGTCCCGTCACGCTGTGTTAAACCCGCGAGGTTGGTTTTTAAAAAGCCAAGTGCGAAAAGAGGATCAAAAGTTTTTAATGCTAATGAAAACATCGACGTCGTTGTCAATTCGGCGTAGTACTTTTTTATTAAAAAGGATATACTTACGTAAGTATTTGTAAGTCGCAGCTTTTCTGTCGGGTCAATATTTTTATGGTAATTTTTTATCATCTAATTTTTATTATAGGGTATTTTGTACAAAGTGTTACGAGTTGGGCTTTTAACTGGGTGTTTTTCAGTCTCTAATCGACGGAATTTTATGTACATTGAAAAAATCATAGTTGTCAAGTATATTATTCTCTTCATTTTATGATATTTGAAAACAAACGTTGAAATGATTGTACGTATATCACGTTGAACTTTTCTCGATTGTAAATACATCTTGATGCACGCGAGAGCTCAAATGATACACCCTTTATCGTATTTTGAACATCAAGTCAAAAACTTACAGTTTTTTTTTCTTGCCCAATAATTATCAACATGTAAATTTAGACAACCTTGTTATATATTAACTTTTTTTCCAACCTAGGTAGTTTCTTTGATGTTCAATTTTCTACAGCCTTTCTGACTGTAAATTTACCTTTTATTTTCACTCGGATTCCACTTTACATTTGTTTTCTTCATCCTCGAAAACGTTTTCCAGTTCTCGTGTATTTTCCATAATGACATTTCTCCACTTTTTCTGAACAAATTGCAGTTGGTATATAAGGTAATTTCTCCTCTTTTCTTTTGCAAATGCCGCTAGCATTCGTGGATTTATTCGAAAGTTCCGGATAAAAATGTAATGCTGTTGTGTAAAACGCTATGGGTGGTTTCAACATTTTTTTTTTTTTTTGCTGAGAATAAGAAGGCGCCTTTGAAGAAAACTCGAAACAAAGAATGATATTAATGTAAATTTTAGTCGCAACGTCGTCGGCAGTTGTTTAATTAGTTTTACTTGTAGAGTTGTAGGTACGAACATCGTTCAGTATGAAGGCAATTTTTGTGATTTAAATTGAGAACCTATTTTCATAGGTCTTGTCTTGTTATGATATCAAGGAGTATTATGTAATCTATCTACTGCAGTAATATTATTGCTTCGTGATTACTTTATGAATCAATTCGTTCGTGAATGTTTCACCAAAAATTCATTGAATGGATCGATTCGTTCGCGAATGATTCACTAAAAATTATTCAATTGGTTCGAGAGTGATGATTCGCCAAAAATAAATTAAATGAATCGATTCGTTCGCGAACGAGTGGTTTTTACGAATAAATTCGTTCCCGAATGACCCACCAAAAATTATTCAATTTTTCGTTCGTGAATGATTCACCAAAAATTCATTGAATGGATCGACTCGTTCGCGAATGATTCACTAAAAATTATTCGATTGGTTCGAGAGTGATGATTCGCCAAAAATTAATTAGATGAATTGATTCGTTCGCAAACGAGTTACTTTTACAAATAAATTCGTTCGCGATTGATTCACAAAAAATTGAATAAATGAATCGATTCGTTCGCGAACGAGTGGTTTTTACGAATAAATTCGTTCCCTCCCGAATGATCCACCAAAAATTATTCAATTTTTCGTTCGTGAATGATTCACCAAAAATTCATTGAATGGATCGATTCGTTCGCGAATGATTCACTAAAAATTATTCAATTGGTTCGAGAGTGATGATTCGCCAAAAATAAATTAAATGAATTGATTCGTTCGCGAACGAGTGGTTTTTACGAATAAATTCGTTCACGAATGACCCACCAAAAATTATTCAATTATTCGTTCGTGAATGATTCACCAAAAATTGAATAAATGAATCGATTCGTTCGCGAACGAGTCACTTATACGAATCAATTCGTTCACGAACGAGTTACTTTTACGAATAAATTCGTTCGCGAATGATTCACAAAAAATTGAATAAATGAGTCGATTCGTTCGCGAACGAGTGGTTTTTACGAATAAAATCGTTCCCGAATGACCCGCCAAAAATCATTCAATTTTTCGTTCGTGAATGATTCACCAAAAATTCATTGAATGGATCGACTGGTTCGCGAATGATTCACTAAAAACTATTCAATTGGTTCGAGAGTGATGATTCGCCAAAAATTAATTAGATAAATTGATTCGTTCGCAAACGAGTTACTTTTACAAATAAATTCGTTCGCGAATGATTCACAAAAAATTGAATAAATGAATCGATTCGTTCGCGAACGAGTGGTTTTTACGAATAAATTCGTTCCCTCCCGAATGATCCACCAAAAATTATTCAATTTTTCGTTCGTGAATGATTCACCAAAAATTCATTGAATGGATCGATTCGTTCGCGAATGATTCACTAAAAATTATTCAATTGGTTCGAGAGTGATGATTCGCCAAAAATAAATTAAATGAATTGATTCGTTCGCGAACGAGTTACTTTTACAAATAAATTCGTTCGCGAATGATTCACAAAAAATTGAATGAATGAATCGATTCGTTCGCGAACGAGTGGTTTTTACGAATAAATTCGTTCCCGAATGACCCACCAAAAATTATTCAATTATTCGTTCGTGAATGATTCACCAAAAATTGAATAAATGAATCGATTCGTTCGCGAACGAGTCACTTATACGAATCAATTCGTTCACGAACGAGTTACTTTTACGAATAAATTCGTTCGCGAATGATTCACAAAAAATTGAATAAATGAATCGATTCGTTCGCGAACGAGTCACTTGTACAAATCTATTCGTTCAAATTATTCAATTCGTTCGTGAATGATTCACCAAAGATTAATTAAATACATATATATCGATTCGTTCGCGAACGATTCACTCATACGAATCAATTCGTTCACGAACGAGTTACTTTTACGAATAAATTCGTTCGCGAATGATTCACAAAAAATTGAATAAATGAATCTATTCGTTCACGAACGAGTCACTTGTACAAATCTATTCGTTCAAATTATTCAATTCGTTCGTGAATTGAATTGATTCACCAAAGATTGAATAAACACATATATATCGATTCGTTCGCGAACGATTCACTCATACGAATCAATTCGTTCACAAACGAGTTACTTTTACTAATAAATTTGTTTGCGAATGATTCACTAAAAATTATTCAACTTTTTCGCGAACAATTCACCAACATTTGATCAATTAGTTCGTAAATGATTCACCTAGAAATCCATCAATTTGTTGTTCAATCACCGATCGTTCGTAAATGATTCGATTCGATTGTAAGCAGATCGATTTCTATACAAATATTTCACAAAATATAATGAATCAATTCGTCCGTAAAAGATTTTTATTTGACATAAAGACGACGGAGGATTTTAATTACTTATCATGTTCTGGTCATTATTTTCTGATCAATGTTGAAAATGTATAGTTTCCCAGATACGGCTGGAGGCTCCAGAACCGTTTGAAACCGCCTCCAATCGGCTCAGCATGTTGAAATTAGGGTATTGGGTGGATTTTAGTTTTTCAATCAGGTCGTATTTAGTAGTATTTTAGCATGTTTTTTCGATCCGATTCAAACATTTTTCTGCCATTTTGTCAGATGGAACTCTTTTTGAAATCGTATAATACTGAAATTTTCCAAATATCAATTTTTCAAAATATGTAAGTTTTCGAACTAAGTTCAACTTCATCGCAATTTTAAGTATGAAACGTGTGTGGAGTCAATCTTACGCCAGAGTATACGAATACTTGAAACTTTTGACGTTCATCACAGAAAATGCAACGAACGAGTGATTCTCAAACGCGTTATTATCACTATCAGGAAGTTCGAATGAGTCACACTTGAAGCAGCGGCGATAAAATTTTAATGACAGGTACCACACAAACCTTACATGTACGTGTACAATATTACAAATACACTTTTGCACACGTACAATCGTACATGTTAAATTTCAACCAAAGCACGCGGTACTAAAGGTATAAGTACATACATGTTCACGATACGTCTACGATCGCCTGCCTTGGTAAATCGTATGTTGGCCCACAGCCTGCTGAAGATTAAGATTTCATGATGTCTGCCATCGTCAGCTAGCAGCTAGTTACTGCTGCTGAAAGCATAAAAATAGCAGCATTACATTCGACACAATCAAAGCTTATAATAAGCTTGCAACTTTTAGAAGCCGACCATTCGGGTGTTTTTAGGTGCGAGAAAAAGCTGCCTTATCGCAGCAACACGCCTCAACAGTCGTTAAATTCGGTTAAATGGGACGTAACAACGCGATAAATGCTAAGTAAGTGTATCCGCTTCTTTCACACTGTTCCGCGACCCCCCCCCCCCCCTCTCTCGCTTCTTAGCTCTTCTTTCGCACGCCTGGCTGCTGAATAGGCTTACAAGAAACTTCTGCTTTTTACTTAATTACGCACCTGTCGAGATTCCCATTTATAAAGGTAGCAAAAAGCGTGAATGACGCCGCCGTCGTGCTACGAGATGTCGCGCCATAAAAAATATTCGCGATTCGGCCAACGCGGTACTTTCTCACACGATCGTATTGTCTGTTTATAATCTTATACTTTGAAGAAGATTCTTTCGAAGCTCCGCATTTTCAGATTTTCTTTTTCAACTTGGGGCTTTCAGTTACCATTTATTTTCAAGTTCGAGGGCTAAAAATTTCAAAGATTTTTTCTTCTATGAAAACCAGCTACTAGAAAATGTTTACAATTATAAATAAGAGCCACTTTTGGGCATGAATTCTCCGTCAAAAGAATGAAAAGACTGAGACATCATCCATCAGATTATCTCCCGGTACCAAAGGGTTAATCAAAGCCCCCCGCCGCAAATCCAGCACTCCAATTCGTTGGTAAATCGATCACGAAACGCGATACACTCGTTAAAAGACGAATGAAGTTCTTATTTGTACCACACAATAAAAGTCAAAACCATCACTTTTAACTGTAATGGCGATATAAAAACGAACATTTACCAAAAAAAAGAGAGAAGTTTTAGAGGGGAAGAAGGTCTCCTTGAAATAGCGTCATTCGTTATGATTGATTTTTATTTTCACTTTTCGACACAAATTAACCGTATATATACGAGTAAGGGACACGTGAGCAGCCAAAAGATACATATCTACGATGGAGTGGCATTATGGTACATACCTTACCTACACGATGCTCATCGTGCTAATACATCAAACGTATTATAGCTATTAGCTGTATGTGTGTACGACGCGAGTATAACGTTACATGCGAAGTAAATGTCTTTCCATAGGTATACTATACTCCTATACGTATAGTACGAGTATGTATAGTCGTGTACGATAAATTGCTTCGATTAGACTTCATCGTAAAAATAAATCATTGCCAGGCTTGAAATATCGCCGTCTAATGTAACGAGTCGAAGTGTGTATCGTGATTTCGCGCTTTCAACTCCTCTAGCCCTCTTCCTTACTTCCTTCCTATATTACTTTATTTTCACTCATATTATATCGAGTGTACGAGGTATACCTATTCGTAGGAGTAAAAAAACACACACATCGCCCGAGTAAATAAACACTAATCGCGAACGATGACGAATATTTTTCGTAGGTAGGTATTTCTGCCTCACTAGACGAATAAAGTAAACAATCTTCATTAAATTCGCACAGTATGTCCCAAAAGTATACATAGTTGCCAACAAATTGGTATTCGGATATATGTAAAACCGAAACGTTGGTTCAATTTTCAGGAATTTTTGGGATTCAATGGATGCATTGGAGGGGTTGAATAAAAAAAAAGAGTTGATATTCATATTGAACACTCCTGAAAACCTTATACACCATATGTCACACGTTTTTTTTTCAATTTTCAAGAAATTTGAAGAACCCACGAAGGCGTTGGACGAGTCGAATCCAAAAAAATAAGTTGATATTCGTATTCAGCGCTTTCGAAAACATACGACACATTTTGACCAACATTTTATTCAAGAATTTTATTAATTTTTCACATGTTCATGGCGTGGGGAATCGATATTGTTTTGTTTTGGTGGGGGGGGGGGATATTCAGAAGAATTTTGTCTATAAATATAAAAATTTCAAAATCTGTTATCATTTTTTTGATTTTTTCCAATTTTGAGAGTCTTCATACAAGAGGATCATCGTTGTTTGGGGATCGTGAGAGGTTTAATCTTGAAATTGGGGGGGGGGCATTCAGAAGAATTCTGATATTAAAAGACAATTTATATATGTACTATGAATGAATTGTATTTTTATCGCACTTTTCAACTTTGGTGGGGAGGGGGGGGGTGAGAAGGAGGAAGAAGGTTCTGGTCCAATTTTTCGACTTGAAGGAAAATCAAAAACATAATAGTCGGGGAGCCCGCATAAGGATCACCTGCACCCCCTGCCGATCCTCTGAGACAATTTTTTCTAAAGGGGGAGTCCTATTAAGGAACATTTCTAGCCCTTGTCCTCAAAAAGAAGTGGCCCTACTTACAAAATGGCGGCCACTTTGATTGACGGGTCAGGCGAAATCGCAAATTTTGCGTTCCAAAATTAAAAATAGGACTTGCACGAAATTTTTCAAACGATACAAACGTAGATCGAAAGATCAGGCAAAAATTCATCACCTGTCAAAATTTCAAGTGCTGAAGTGCGTTTTTCGATTTTTGGTGAATTTTTGAAAATCAAATTCAGGCCAAAAATGAGAGGAAAAAATCAACATTTTACCAAATTGACCAAGAAAGCTGAAATTTGGGATGTACCCCATTTTCGACATGCCAAATCGATTGGAAACTGTTTCAAACCGTTTTGAGCAGTTCTGAAGCCTCCTGCAGATTTTTAGAACTCGAAATTCCCACAAAATTTCATCAATATAGAGTTGGATAACTGAAATTTACTCTGCAAACTAATTTCAATACGCTACGAAGTCAACTGCAGGTAGATTTCAAGTCGTTTTGGAGCCACCAGCAATTTTTTGAAAATTACTGGAGCCTCCAGTAGATTTTTGAAACTTGAAATTCCCACATTTCATGAAATGGAGTTGGGAAGCCGAAACTTGATCTGCAAACTAATTTCAATACGCTACGAAGCCAACTGCAGGTGGATTTCAAGTCGTTTTGGAGCGACCAGTGACTTTTTGAAAATTACTGGAGCCTCCAGTAGAATTTTGAAACTTGAAATCTTGAAAAATTTCATCAAATGGAGATGGAAAGCCGAAATTTACTCCGCACTCCAAATTTGACACCCTCCGAAGACGACTTCAAGTGGATTTCAAGTCGTTTTGGAGCCTCCAGCGACTTTTTGAAAGGTTGTATATGGCGTTTTTTGGAACATTGAAACTTGAAAAGTAGCTAGAAGTTTCAAAACTATTTGAAACCACCATGTAGTCGACTTCATGTCGTATTGAAATTAGTTTGCGAAGTAAATTTTGGCTTTCCATCTCCGTTTGATTTCAAGTTTCAAAAATCTACTGGAGGCTCCAGTATTTTCAAAAAGTTGCTGGAGGCTCCAAAACGACTTGAAATCCACCTGCAGTTGACTTCGTAGCGTATTGAAATTAGTTTGCAGAGTAAATTTCGGCTTTCCATCTCCATTTGATGAAATCTTGTGGGAATTTCGAGTTTCAAAAATCTGCTGGAGGTTCCAGAACTGCTCAAATGGGTTGAAACAGTCTCCAATCAATTTGGCAAGTCGAAAATAGGGTATATCCCAAATTTCAGCTTTCTTGGTCAATTTGGTAAGATTTTGATTTTTCCCCTCATTTTCGGCCTGAATTTGATTTTCAAAAATTCACCAAAAATCGAAAAAATGAAACACGAGAGAATCGTTCATTTTGTATTGAAACAATAAAATTACTCAAAAACGCATTTTTTTCAATGGTTATTAAAATTTTCAATTTTGACTTGGGGAAATTTTTTTCCAATTTTGGCTTATCATATCAGAACGTACATCGAAACTCCGTATTCTTGGACAGCCGGTATAGCAACATTCAAATGATTTCCAATCTCAAAGCTGAAAACAAATTACTCACGACGCGAACTTTTGAGACATACTGTAGGCTAGTTGTGTGCCGTATCACTCGTAGCAACGCATTTCGATTAATTTACTCGAGTAATTAGCGTACATACGTTCCTATACCTGGCGGCTGGATGGGATGGGAGATGCGACGTAATTTGCGAAGAAAATTTCACGCCATTGGCGCGTTCAACTTTTAGCTAATAAAGTGGGTAAACATTTTACGAGGCTTGTCGTACTTTGAGCGATGAATAATTGACGATTCTCGCGTTCGCGCATAAACACAGAGTCTGGACCGGCACCACGGGTACATATAGAATCGGCAGGTCGGCTCGTACGTATTTTGAAGGCGACATCGAGTAGGTAACGATAACGAATATTAATAGGTATAGGTATAGGTAAGGTACTTCGTCAACGTTATTTGTTCAATTTTCGAGCCAAGTATTCGAGCATAACGTACACCTAATCCCTATGGATATATATACGTAAACGTATACGTAACCTACATCGAATACGCGATTCGCTATTTACATAATATACCTCCTCCATATTTCCATCGTTTCGCAATTAAGTACGTACCAGATTCGCAACGGCATCGACAATGGCGACGAATCGAATCGAGTTGGAAAAATGAAAAATACCAAGCAATTTCAACACCGTGGCCGGACACGTTTGGCTGAAGACGAGACTGGCCGCTTAAACAGCGCGAATACGTCGCTTAAAATTTGCAAAAATGCAGCCTAAATGCGCTCCTTGTACTTCGAGCGAATCTACTACAACTAACCCACCTAACACAACCGCTTGCCCCAATCCGCACCAAGCTGATCGAGAATACTTCGATCACGCCACCACCACTACTTGCCAGCCAAAGACTGCAGGCGAATGGTCACCGTGCTCGAACTGCGAGAACATCGACCCCACTTGCGACCAAGATGCCGATTGCTGGATCACTGAAGACTGCGACGATCACTACTACCGCTCTCCCAAACGATCGGGGCGTTTATTTTCGCCGGTCTTTCCTACGAAAGCTAAACCACGAAGAAAGCGTGCTCAGAAAGCTGCCAATACCGGTAAACCTACCGTATCGAGTGGCGGCTTGAAAGAAGGCAAAATCAAACAAGATGCCGATCAAAAGGCATCAACGACCGAGGGTAAATCGACGGTATTGAAATCGTCGTCGTCGCCTAAAGAAACGGCGCGAAAAACTGGCGGCGAAGAAGCAGCAACCACCTCGAAATCCAAATCCAAATCTAAATCACCGCAGCCCAAATCACCATCATCGTCACCAACTGCGAAGAGATCGCCTTCCAAGTCAATCAGCCCTGAAAAATGTGACTACGGTACCGACGAAGGCAGCGATTGCAAGTCACCAAAGCAAAAAGTTTTCTACCTCAAACGTGCCAAGAAAAAAATCATCGATTGGAAGAAGCCGCCCAAAATCCCCATCAAACACACGGCGACCAGCAAGGCGCGCAACGAAAACTGGTTCGCCGACTGCGGCAGATATCGCATCAAAGCGTACCGAGGAGACTGGAACAACCTGCCGGCGGAGCTGACTCGAGATTACGAAGTATTCGAGAGATTTTTCAAGTACCGTAGACCGGCCAAAAAGAACACTTCGTTGGTTAAGAAACTGGTCGAGGGAAAAATCGACTTGCAGAAACCTCGCATCGATAAAAAACCCTTCCACAAACGATCGCCAGTCGTTCCGGCAGCCGGAGAAAAACCCAAACGATCTTCGAAACTGAAGTCTTCTCAATTCGAGCTACGCGGCGCTCGCGTCAATTTGCGCAAACAACCTTTGATCGAGGTCAAGCATACTCTTACTTCCAGTCTGCGTAGGCATTTGGATGCGCATTCTTCTTGCGATAAACCTCAAACACCTACGTATTGGCACGGCAGCGCCGAAGAGATAGAGCAGTTGAAGAAGAAAATCGACCAACGACGCGGACAGTTGCGCAATTACTGGAAGAATAACGGCCAGCAGGCGAGAAACGACAGTATGAATAATCTCATCATCGCTTCGACCAATCCGTCAATCATCGTCAAAACTAAAACGTACCGTTCGCGTACTCGAAAATCCAACAATACCGCAGCTAAACGTCGCCAACTAAAGGGTACGCCACCGCAAATGCTTCTTCAGCCTCAGCCCAAACCTCAACCCAAACCTCAACCGCGTCCACACCGAGCCAAGCAACCGTCCGACAACGATATCAAAATTTTCCAAAGAGCTATCGCCTTTAAAGTGCTACCGTTAACCAAATCCATCGCAGTTTCCGGGCACGGACACGGGCACGGTCACGCTCGCGGTCTAGATAAACCACCAATAACTAGCGCCTTACCGAACGACGCCAACGATTGTGGTCCAGCTGATACTGCTAAATGGATGCTGCCACCTACTATTCCAATCCGGTACAGTTTAACCTCTATTATGAGGCAAAGGAGCACTAATAAACCCGTCCATAATACGAGTAAAGGTTCTTCAAATGTTTTACGCGTTGCGAGGTGATTTGCCCTTTACAAATTGAGTTATCGCGGTAAAATTTTTGATATGTAGTTTTAATTCTGTACAGGATAATTTGTTGTGTAAACATGTTCATTACAAAGACCTTTTTGTAATTTTTAATGAAAACATTTTGTTTAATCGCGATAATGCCGAGTATTCCCAGATGAAAGCTGAATCAATGCCAATATTGCACGATTCATCGCCAGCCAAAATTCCAAGTGATAAAGTGCATTTTTCGATTTTTGGTGAATTTTTGAAAATCACATTTGAGCCAAAAATGAGGAAAAAATTAATATTTTACCAAATTGACGTAGAAAACCGAAATTTGGGTTATACCCTATTTTCGACTTGCCAAATCGATTGTCTCATCAAATATAGTTGGAAATTCTGAATTCACGCTGCACTCCAACTTGAACACGCTATTAAGTTGACTGGTAGTGAGTTTAAATCATTTCGAAGCCTCCAGCAACATTTTGAAAATTTTTGTAGCTTTTAGTAGATTTTTGAAATTTGAAATTTCCACAAAATCTCATCAAATGATGTTGGAAAGCCAAAATTTATTCTGTAAACTAATTTCAATACACTATGAAGTCGACTGCAGGCAGATTTCAAGTCATTTTGGAACCTCCAGCGACTTTTTTGGAAATTACCAGAGCCTCCAGCGTATTTTTCAATGCTCAAAATTTCCATAAAATTTCACCAAACAGAGTTGGAAATCCAAAAGCTCGAAAACGCCGTAAGACAGTTCATTGCGATAACCAAAATGAAAAAATTGACTGGCTTCTGTTATTCGCAACTCTTCCAGCGTTGCCTTTTGAACCATTTAAAATGAAAATGAATTTCAATTTGAGCTGTCAAGTTGATATCATATCTAAAGGCGAAGCAATGGCAGACAGACTCACTGAACAGCAAAACAGTATATCACTAACAAATACGTCAAGCCTTGCACGTCAGTTTTACACGTGGACGTACAAATACATATAAGCGCTTCCATAGCTGCATGATCGTGCTACGTTAATCCAATGTTCTGTATATTATTATTATTACTCGTATTTTGAAAGATTTTCATTCGTAGTAAACAAATTATATACGCGCATTAGGTACAGGTACCTACTACCTACCTATATGACTGTGCGTATTTGTACGTATAAAATTGATAATACCGATTAGTGGGCATCATTTATACTTGGAGTAGTACCCTGGGTTGCTTAAAGCTCGAACTGTAAAATACAGCACACTGATGAGTTGCAGAATACGTTATGGGTCGATAAAGTGCTTAAAACAATTTGCCCAAAAATGGGGCAACATCCGGATCTTTTGGGGAATCACTGTGTGTGATACATATTTATACGTTTTATAGCAAGTTGTACTATCTAAGGTGGAGATAGCGATAGCGATAAGGGTGCACAACCCGACAGTTCTGTTGTGTGAGTCATAGTCTGGCTATATGTAATCGCGTTATCGTGTTCGGCGTGCGTCACCTGTTTGATTGTACCATTTTAGATATTATGCCTTTTACTTTATATGGCATTATGATTTCTGCATCGTCATGTTATCAGTTTGTTGTATTTTAGAAATTGAATGAAATGATGTACGTGTACGTGTACGCGTATGCAGTCCTAACTTCGAATTATTTACATTTGATTTTCCCCTCTCAGTAGTCTCTGAAAGATTTTGGAGTTTCTCTTGTTTCTGGGTTAATTTACTAGGGCAGAATACGAAAGGAAAATTTCGGAGGATTCAGGGCAAATTGGATCATGGATGTCACTTTGAAAAAATAATCGCTTCGAAGGTGTCCTTGGAGAAGAGATATGAGTCCCCAAAGGCGATGAAGGGTGTTTTTCGAGTGAGAAATGTTTTTTCAAATTCGAATTCACCTCAAATAGAGCGGGTTGAAAATTTCTGTCCACTCAGTAAAGCCTTAAAACTGGTCTTGGATTTTGATTGCAGTAGCCTAAGTCGATGCCAAATCTCGAGTGCCATCTTTTGAACCTCGGTCATTTTTTTCAAAACAGGTTTTTCAACATTGCCTCAATTCGATAAGGTTAATCCACTCCTCGATTTTTTTGGGAGAGGTGCTGACTCTGCCTCCCGGATCAAAGCTTGATGAGTGAGTGATAGTCCGGCATATGACAATAGAAGTAATTGCACCCCCGCCGATCCTCCGGGGCAACTTTTTTCTTAAAGGTGACATCCTAAGGAACATTTTAAAGCAAACTTGCCAAAAAAAAAATGGACCTTATACTTACAAAATGGCGGCCATTTTGATTCAACATAGGACTTGCACGAAATTTTTCTAACCATACAGAGGTAGATCGAAAGATCATGCAAAAATTTATTACCTGTCAAAATTTCAAGTGCTAAAGTGCGTTTTTCGATTTTTGGCGAATTTTTGAAAATCCAGTTTAGGCCAAAAATGAGGGAAAAAATCAAAATTTCACCAAATTGACCGAGAAAGCTGAAATTTGGGATATACCCTATTTTCGACATGCCAAATCGATTGGAAACGGTTTCAACCCGTTTTGAGCAGTTCTGGAGCCTCCAGCAGATTTTTGAAACTCGAAATTCCCACAAAATTCCATCAAATTGGAGTTGTAAAGCTAAAATTTATTCTGAAAACTAATTTCAATACGCTACGAAGTACTGCAGGTGAATTTCAAGTCATTTTGGATCCTCCAGCGACTTTTTGAAAATTCATAAAGCCTCCAGCAGATTTTTGAAACTTTAAATTGGGGGGGGGGGGTGCAATTACTCCTATTGTTATATGCCGGACTATGAGTGAGTGAGTGAGTGAGTGAGTGAGTGTGTGAGGTATCAAAAATCACCTTTTAAAACATATTTCAAAATTTGAGCAAAACCTCCTGAAAGAAAGAGTGAAACGTTTTTGAAGGGACAACTGATTGATGAAATCATAATGTCATGCGTAATTAAGTAATTGCAGTATTTTGCAAAACCATGGTATATCCAATGTAAGACAGGTGAATTACCCCGGTCCAAGGATTTTTGAAATTTTAATTACGCATTGTTCGGTACTTTTAAAAGAAACGTTGGACACAAAAAAATCCCTCCCCCCTCCGGCCACAATGACGAAAAAATGTTTTTTTTTCAAGAGAAAAGTCATATTATGTCAGGGTGTCTAACAGGTCCTACTGGTCCTATTAGTCCTACTAAGGTCCTACTTTTTCTCAAAAGTCCTTTTAGTCCTACTAAAATCGTACTTTTCTACAATTTTATCCAAAAGTCTTACTTTTTTTCAATAAGACTTTTTCAAATTTTTAATTTTTTCCCTTTTCTCCGGAATTTTGAACAAATTTTATAGAAAAAGGCTCATTTGTCGATTTTTTTGGATTTTGAATTACATATTTTCGAGAGCTTTTGTCCTCGCTTCGCTCGCGCTATTTTCATTTTTTCCTCACCTAGAAAACTTATTGTTCAAATTCAAGAAATGTTCAGAGTTTGAATCGGAAAAAAAACTTCTCTCTTCATAAAGAAACCTTTTATTTTTACTTCTCAAAACATGATTGAATTTTTGAAAGCTTTTGGCCTCGCTTCATTCAGAATTGTTTGCTTTTCTTTTTCAAGTTCGATTTTTTTTTAAAAATAATCTTTCGGATTTTAAAAATTTTGAAACAAAAATAATTAACTTCTTCATAAATCATACAAGAAAACATCGTTTTCATACCCTTCAAAATACTAATTTTCGGGAGCTTTTGCCCTCGCTTCGCTCGGGTCTGTTTGCTTTTTTTTTCAATGTTAAATTCTCCAAAAAATCATCTTTTAAATTTCAGAATTTTGAGGCAAATAATAATATGAAATATTTGCAATCGAAATAGAAGAATTCGAGTTTTTGATTTTAGGAGAACATGATGTGATATTCATCAACTTTTAAAATTGATTAGGAGAAAATAAAACGAAAAGTTGGAGTGAAATGTTATATTTTTGGCGTCTACTTGTTTAAATAAAATCATAAGGTGTTTGAAATTATCAGAAAAGCAAATATTTTTTACAAGAATTTAGCTAAAAACTTGAATGTTAATTTTGACCCCCTCCCCCCAATCTTGACAAATTTCATGAGTGCTCGAAAAATGACCTGCTGAAAGTCCTACTTAAGTCCTACTTTTTCATTTTGAAATTTTGTTAGACACCCTGTATGTACTTTAACGTTACCAATTTTGGATGAACAATTTTTTTTGATATCACACAAAACGTATGAAAGAGATACGAGTCTCGCCACCTGATTTTTTTCTAAATTTTTTGATTCCACTGGAGGGGAGATATTGACCATAGAAAATTTGAAACCGCTATATTTGCAGATCTAATTTCGGTGAACAAAATTTCGTTTCTACTAAAACTACGTTTAAATGAGTACTATTTTTGAATTTTTTTCAAAAATTAATATTTTTCAGGTGGCTCATCTTTAAAAACTTGAAAAACTCTCAAAAATGTGGTTTTTTTGGGCTCATGACACCACCAAGAAAAGCGCTACTTCCAGTTCTGTAGTTCTGAAAGTTTGCATGCAGGCCTTAAAAAATAGCAGAAAACGAAACAACTTCTTGAAAACCTCATTTTAGGGCTCGTGGGCACCCCCTCCGGCCACCCCCAATTTTTGGGCAAAAGAAGATTGGCAATATGGGTATCGTTGTCATATGACTTGAACCTCCTGAACACGAATACGAAGTTAGATTTACAGTTGGACACCCCTGAAGCAACATTTGGGTAGGAGTTGCCCTAAAATCAAGTTTTTCGTGAAAAATGCGCCAATGTAGTGCTATTTACCTCCTGTAATGGCTTACGAATGATTGGAAATTTGATTCTCTGTAACTTCACCAAATCAGTCGATAAAATTTATCCAACCGATAGATACGGTATAAATGATGTTACGCCCTCGACCTGTTTTCATGTATGCAGATCTAACGTAATGCGAATGCGTCTATAGTACATATGTATAATGTAGCCTGGGAACATAGGAGACAGATTGACGCCTCTAATGCACGTGACCATGATCGCCAGTCTGTACATGCGTGTTCAAATGCACGACGTAATAACTGTTGCCGAGGTACGAGTACTAAAGTATACGTAAACGTACTCGTATTTACATCACAATACGATACATGTGCATAAGGCAAGGCGAAGCCAAGAGGCACGGCCGGCATCATCGTCATAGTGATCAAGGCTGATTTATTTTAATGCCTTGTTCGCGATATTCTGCGGATGCAGGCAAGTCTTCGGCGTACTTTACAAGTTCTTGGTGCTTCCGACTGATTCATCTGACGATGCAGCATCTTCCATCATGCGTAAATGTAGGATCCGATAGGTAGGTGTATAGCGGTGGAAAAAAATGATCGCATAGTTATGCACGCGGTAGCGCGAGTATTACCTACGTTGAATTAGCCTCGTGTCCGCGTAATTATAATTTATTTTCGCGAAATGGATAAACTATTGTATGTGTAGCTAATTTCAACGGCGCAGCAGCTCATATATACCATACCTACAACCATCAGCACGTAACGAAAGCCATTTCGTCGTCTTAATATTCGCTCCCTTAGGTGTAACATAAATCAAAAACGCGTAAAACTCCTTTTAAAGCGCTTTATTTCGCACGCCGTGCCGCGATAACTTTTTGAAATAGTAATAAAGTGCGAAAAGAAAAAAAAAAGTAGAAAGGGTACAGGGTTGCGGCAGACGCGCGGCGGCGAGTTCGGCCCTTTTCCAGATTCAAGTTTTACCCTTTCCTCTTGGTGCTTTTTTGCGAGATGTAATGTTCTGTAGACGGTAAATAATAAGTAACTTAGACTTACACATACAAATACGTACCTTCATCACTGTAGCTGCTAGCTGGTGAAAAAAGATTAGCATTTGCTAACGTGCTGAACTGCCGACCTGCCGACATTAATGCCAAGTGCGAACACAGCATCCTGCATCCGGCCAACGTTTCAAACTTTACTCATTCTCTTCAATCTTCATACCTTTACCTACTCTACGTCTACTCGTATACCACTAATACATCGTCGATCGCGTCTCGTACAAATGCGTTACAACTTTTACAACTTTGCTAAACCTCGCTCGTGTTCGCATAATACATTTTAGGTATATAAGTAAGTTACTCGGTTACGTTATATATTTCAATTTTTGATGAAAACCTCCTATCACTAGGTTACCTACTGTACGAGTATGCCCGACTTGAAATTAAAAGGCGCCCTTGTTTATGTACTCCAGTATCTGCGTGTGGTTAAGTTTGTAATTTTTTTTTTTTTTTCGTTCAAGAGGCAACGTGAACCAAATTAAATATTTTCTTTTCAAAACACGTGTGTATAACGCATTCAGCCAATTACCTACCTCGTTTTTTTTCCTTCAATATGACGGTTTTGGGGGTAAATTTTTACTCTAGACCATGTTTTTGTAATTTATTTCAATTTTTCTTATTAATTTGCGAAACACATTTCTTAAATTATGTAAATTAGCTATAATTCATTTGCCTGATTGGTGATTACTAACCTGTGTATTTTGTTTTATTTTGTTGCAGGTAAGTACCTGGAAAAAGCACGTACTTATTATTGAGTAGAATTTAATTCGTATTACTACATACTTAGTACCCATATTTACAAAAGAAAAGGGGCTCACTATTTTCTGGTAAGTCTAAGTATATTATCATCATGGCTTTTATGCTTCAAAGTTGAAAAGGGATTCCATTTCCAAAATTGAATTTCAGTCCAACAAATGAATTTTTTCCTGCATAAAATGTCTGTCTCAGAAATGATATTTAATATTCAAAAATAGGATTCAGTTTCAAGAATGGGGCTTATTACGCCAGAAGTGATTTGTCCAAAAGTTAAAGCTTGCTCCAGAGTAGAGTTTTTGCTCAAAAGTTGGATTTCCTCTGAGGAATGAAAGTTCTACCCTTATATTGGAATTTGGAACTTGTTCTGAAAATTGAATTTTCCTTCCAAAAATAGGAGATTTGCCTTAAAAGTTGAAATTATTGCTCCAAACATGGGATTTTTCTGGTAAAATGAAATTTTTGACCCATAAGAATGAAAATGTCAAAAAATCGATGTTGAAATTTTCCCCAAAAAATATAGTCCGGCATATGACAATAGGAGTAATTGCACCACCCCCCCCCCCCGGCGATCCTCCTCCGGGACAACTTTTTTCTTAAAGAGGACATCCTAAGGAACATTTTAAAGCAAAATTGCCCAAAAAAAGTTGGGCTTACTTACAAAATGGCGGCCATTTTTATTGACAGGTCAGCCGAAATCGCAGATTTTGCATTTCAACATAGGACTTGCACGAAATTTTTCAAACCTTACAAAGGAAGATCGAAAGATCATGCAAAAATTTATCACCTGTCCAAATTTCAAGTGCTAAAGTGCGTTTTTCGATTTTTGGTGTAATTTTTGAAAATCCAATTTAGGCCAAAAATGAGGGAAAAAATCACAATTTTACCAAATTGACCGAGAAAGCTGAAATTTGGGATATACCCTATTTTCGACATGCCAAATCGATTGGAAACGGTTTCAACCCGTTTTGAGCAGTTCTGGAGGCTCCAGAAGATTTTTAGAACTCGAAATTCCCACAAAATTCCATCAAATTGGAGTTGTAAAGCTGAAATTTATTCTGCAAACTAATTTCAATACGCTTCGAAGTACTGCAGGCAAATTTCAAGTCATTTTGGAACCTCCAGCAAAATTTTGAAAATTTCTAGAACTTCCAGTACATTTTTGAAATTTGAAATTTTCACAAAATTTCACTAAATGGAGATGGAAAGCTGAAATTTACTCTACACTCCAATTTTAACACCCTCTGAAAACGACTTCAGGTGGGTTCAAGTCATTTTAGAGCCTCCAGCGACTTTTTTGAAAATTACTGGAGCCTCCAGTGGATTTTTGAAACTTGAAATTCCCGCAACATTAATTTATCAAATGGAGTTGGCAAGCTGATATTTACTTCTCGCAGACTACATGGTGGTTTCAAATGGTTTTGAAGCTTCCAGCTACTTTTAAGAAATTTCAATTTTCTAAAAAAACGCCATACAACCTTTCAAAAAGTCGCTGGAGGCTCCAAAACGACTTGAAATCCACCAGCAGTCAACTTCGTAGCGTATTGAAATTAGTTTGCAGAATGAATTTCGACTCTCCATCCAAGTTTGATGAAATTTTGGGGAAATTTCAAGTTTCAAAAATCTACTGGAGGCTTCCAGTAATTTTCAAATAAATCGCTGGAGGCTCCAAAATGACTTGAACCCACCTGAAGTCGTCTTCAGAGGGTGTTAAAAGTGGAGTGTAGAGTAAATTTCAGCTTTCCATCTCCGTTTGATGAAATTTTGTAAAAATTTAAAGTTTCAAAAATCTGCTGAAAGCTTCAGGAATATTCAAAAAGTTGCCGGAGGCTCCAAAACGACTTGAAATTCACCTGCAGTATTTCGTAGCGTATTGAATTTAGTTTTAAGAAAAGATTTCAGCTTTACAACTCCAATTTGATGGAATTTTGTGGACATTTCGAGTTTCAAAAATCTGCTGGAGGCTCCAGAACTGCTCAAAACGGGTTGAAACCGTTTCCAATCGATTTGACATGTCGAAAATAGGGTATATTCCAAATTTCAGCTTTCTCGGTCAATTTGGTAAAATTTTGATTTTTTCCCCATTTTTGGCCTAAATTGGATTTTCAGAAATTCGCCAAAAATCGAAAAACGAACTTAAGCACTTGAAATTTGGACAGATGATGAATTTTTGCATGATCTTTCGATCTACCTCGTCGCTGATATACTAATTCCTCGTAAGTCCTTTTTTCATTCTGACTTTCCTCACAGGAAAAAAACGAGAAATTGAATGGAAGAAACCTCGTAAGTCGAAACAACCAACCAGCGCTCTGACCGGACAACTCCACAGATTTAAAAACAACGAACAAAACCTCGTATGTCCGACTTACTAGGTTTTTACAGACATTGTTTTGATCCTTCTGAAAAATTTTTCTGTTTGGACTTACGAGGAAATAGTATATGTCAGCGACGCTTGTAAGATTTGAAAAATTTCGTGCAATGTCCTATGTTGAAACGCAAAATCTGCGATTTCGGCTGACCTGTCAATCAAAATGCCCGCCATTTTGTAAGTAAGGCCAACTTTTATTTGGGCAAGTTTGCTTTAAAATGTTCCTTAGGATGTCCCCTTTAAGAAAAATGTTGTCCCTGAGGATAAGCGCGGGGGGGGGGGGTGCAATTACTCCTATTGTCATATGCCGGACTAATAGGATTTCGTCCAAAAATTGAATTATCGCCTCAAGAATGGATTTTACACTAAAAATGTGATTTTGATTCGATTCCATCTTAGAATTTCATCCCAGAAATGAGATTCTATCTGAAAAATGAAATTTTTGCCCAAAGCGTGAAATTTCTGATCATAAATTGAAACTTGCTCTGAAAATTGGATTTTTGTCCCAAAAATGGGAGTTTGTACGTATCTGAATGAGATTTTAGCCCTATAAAGTGAAATTATTGCTCAAAAACGTGGGATTTTTTCTCGTAAAATGAAATTTTTGCCGCAAGAATGAAATTCTCCCCAAAAAATGAGATTTTTACGAATCTGTGATTGGGTTTTTCATTTACTCAGAGGGTATACTGGGTGTTCTGGGACAGACATTACTGTAATATTTCAATTGGTAACTTCGCAAGTTACACAACGTAAGTGCAAATTGAGTTGCCGAACCTTAACTTCGAAGGAGTGCAGCTATGGCAGTTCTACGTCGATTCATCAAGGTTGCATTAGTCTTCGAATTACTCGTATTATTTTCCCATTCGGAAAAATTACCCAATTTTTTACGCTGATTAAGGTATCGAAAAATGAGCTCGGTAGTGGCTAGAGCCTTTCTTCGAAACATTTAAACATAGTCCAGTTCTTCTACTTGTTCCGCTCGTTGTTGCAAAATATACACGATTCTACGTTCGCTAAGGGAATTTACAATAATTTTCTACTCGTATTATTCAAACAGAATTCTCGCAATGTGAGCGATTCGACTGGAATACCGAGAGCTCGAGACACGGTAATAATGCCAACATCTGTATGTCTTCTCTTTCTCGACTCTGCTCTGTATTTGCTCGTCGCACTCGCAGCCGGGCGAATATTGTACGAGTACATGTACAATCATCGACGATGACGCTGACAACACTTGTTCCTTCCCACTGGGGATTACAATAAAAACGATAAAAACTCCTAATGGTATCTCGATAGTCCTCACTAAATACAAATATAACCGTGTACGAGAATAATTCACCATCACCATCGCGTCACGATCGATAAAATTTAAGTAAGAGAAATTTCATCCTGCTTTCTTCATCTCTCGCGCGAATCGTACAGCTACAGCTCGCTCAATATTCACGAGTACCGATCTTCCGTTTATTTAATTTCATTCGAGAGAAATTTGTGTTCTCTAAATTTATTATTATTTTTTTTTCATCATACAGAATTTCTATACTACGAACGATTCGCATCCTTATAGCCTACACGTCATTTCGTACTCGTATTAGTAAAATTCTGACAAATTCGTACATCGAACGAATTACAAAATGCATTGTTATACTCGTACGAATGACAAATATGTAAGTACAATTTTCGGAGATGCGTATATTATTCCGATCACGCGTCATAAGGCCCGTATATCAGGAAGGAATGTGTCACCATGATGGCAGGCAGAGCGAACAGCGAAGGATAAGCTTGTCGTTTATGTGGCAGCTCAACATCGGGCGGCGCAGCGCAGAGCGACTCGATTCGACGCCACTGTTTATACTGTCCTCATCGTAATAATAATCGACGCGACGACCCAGCGATTTTACCAGTGTTTTCCTAATTCCCACAGACCTACAGCCAGAGAGTAGGGTTCTGGGTAATCGGCCTAATCCGGAAGTAGCGTATTAATTCGTTGATCCGGATCGTGCGACAATTACGTAGGTATTTGAATTTCACCCTTTTGCTGCTGGATACATCGAGGTTGCTGCGACATCAATAACGTGAGAGAATATTCCATCCAGTTCATCGGTGATTTGTCTATTTTACGGGCACATTTTGCATTTTTGAGTTGGGGGGGGGGTGCAGTCGGTTGTAAGCTTTGTTGGTCGAGATTGTAAAATTGTTGCAAAAAATGAATCCCATTTTAGGGGGCAGGCAGTTTCAGTTTTGAAACTGAAGAAAATCATAGTTCTTATCTTATTTTCCAGTCGAGTGTACGATCTTGACCCATGGACTAAGTTTCTTTTTTTTGAAGAAAACATTCAATATTTGGGGTAAAATTCCATGAGACACAAACCCCCAATTTTTTTAAGCCAAAAAAACTCAATTTTTGGTAAATACAAAATCCTATTTTTGAGCTTTGAAAATTTCATTCCTCATCAGACAAAGATTTCATTTTATGAAGAAAATTCCATTTTTGAGCAGAGGCTAAATTTCCTTTCTGAGGCAAAATTTCCATTTTTGGATTGAATTCTATGTTGAAAAAAAATGTACTTCCTATTGGAACCAAATTTACATTAACAGAACAAAAGTAAATTTCATTTTTAGGGATTAATCATATTTTTGAGCATAAACCCAATTCCTTTCATCCAAATTTTCTTTTCTTGGAAAAATAATTTTGCAACAAAAGTTCTCCTCGTGAAACAGAATCTTGTTTTGAGAGCTAAAAATCCATTCCTGAGGGAAAAAATATTAATTCAAATCAATTTTTGGAACAAGAATTCCAATTTAAGGGGCAAAAATTTAGTTTCTCCAGCAAAAATTCTATTTTTGGGATACGAATAATCTCTATAACTGCAGCGTTACGCGAATCTGTATTATTTACATTCTGATGGTATGTGTTGACCCTGAATTACATCAGTATAAGGATAAGAGTACTCGCAGTATGACAAATAGCATCTTCGATCCCGTCGCGTCGATGGTGCGACGACGACGTCTGGTATGCTGCAAACAGTCGAGTCTGCTACAGCACACGAATAACGCTTTGAAATTTTGAAAACATTCCTTTCGTTGCCATAGCTGTCCCTTTCAGTCGTGTTTTGTGTATTCGTTGCCCTTTGTAATGGCAGACTCAAACAAGCAAAAGGAACCCAAAAAAAACAGCGTTGTAAACGAAATTTCAACGCTTTAATGAGAAAAAAAACTGACTTTCCCTTTTGGCAAATTTTTATAGTGTTTTTTTATTGTTTTTTTTTTTAAAGCTTCGAGATAGGCATTTATTTGATATTTCGTTTTCGCCTTCGAAGTTGATGTATGTGCCCCAAATACTCTGAAAGCAATGAAAATTCACAGCGAATTTTGATAATTTTTATCGTAAATTCGACTAACAATGTTTTTTTTTGCTGTATTCCCCTCCCCCTGTTCATATTCTGTGTATCATTCTATGTACGTCTAATCTTAACCTTGCTTTAATCATATCGTCTCATGTATTTCATGTTGAACTGTTGAATGTTGATGCTCGTGGCAAAATTAAGAAAAAAAAACGTGAATAATTTACCATTTTTTATATCTGCATCTCGTATGTTATCCTCTGCGTATGTATTGAGATTCACTTCACCTTGGTGTATTCGTTTTTCATGTAGTAAGCGATGGAGTTTTTGAATAATCGTATCGTACAAGACGTCGTCTTATACTCGTAGTATCGCGTATTTGTTTATTTTTGACACCACTCTGGCTTACGTTTCAAATAATTTGCATAATGAAGTTATATCAGGCGTTTTGTCTACGAACTCGTGCCATCTCGATCACCTCACGTTCGATGAAGGTTTTGATTGTTCCACAGTAGGTTATAGATACTTTCTGTGTAAACAGAATTGGAGCTCATCGTGTATGAAGCTTTATCTACAGGTGAACAATAGGGAAGAGTTGAGAGGAGATTGGGGCAGCTTTTGATTTGAGGTTTCTCTTTTTTCGCTCGTTTCATCAGGGTGATCTAATCATCATTTGCCAACGAATTGATTCATTCTTTCGCGAATGATTCACCAAAAATTGATTAACACGTGAATCAGTTTGTGCGCGAAGGAGTCACTTATACAAGTCAATTCGTTCGCGAACGAATCACTTATACGATTCAATTCGTGCGTGAACGATTCGCCAAAAATTATTTAAATTGATCGATTTGTTCGCGAACGATTCACTTACATGAATCAATTCGTTCGTGAACTATTCACCAAAAATTAACAAAATGAATCGATTCGTTCGCGAACGATTCACTTATACGACTCAATTCTTTCATGAATGAGTTCTCATAAATTAATCAATTCGTTCGTGAACGATTCACCAAAAATTAACAAAATGAATCGATTCGTTCGCGAACGATTCACTTATACGACTCGATTCTTTCATGAATGAGTTCTCATAAATTAATCAATTCGTTCGTGAACGATTCACCAAAAATTAACAAAATGAATCGATTCGTTCGCGAATGAGTCACTTACACGAATCAATTCGTGCGTGAACGATTCATCAAAAATTAATTGAATGAATTTATTTGTTCGCAAAAGAGTCACTTATACGAATCAATTCGTTCGTGAATGATTCACCATTCATCAAAAATTAATTGAATGAATCGATTCGTCCGCGTACGAATCACTTATACGAATCAATTCTTTCATGAATGATTTCTCACAAATTATTCAATTCGTTCGTTAACGATTCACCAAAAATTATTTAAATGAATCGATTCGTTCGTGAACGATTTATCAAAAATTAATTGAATGAATTGATTCGTTCGCGAGCGAGTCACTTATACGAATCAATTCGTTCGTGAATGATTCACCATTCATCAAAAATTACGAGTATTTGAATGAATCGATTCGTTCGCGGACGAGGAACTTTTTTTCGGTTACATTTTTCATCTGGATTCTACCTGTACATATCGCGAATCGACGAATATCGGAATGTCTAAAAAAAAAAAATCTAGAAAAAAGTTTTGTTGCGTAACTCTCTAGTCGCGTGTCGTCGATTGGTTTTCTCCGTCAAAGCTTAAACAGCTGCCTCTGTCGACCTTTTTCTAATACTTTTCGCTCCTAAAGTAAACGTTTAGTCGAGACTAATGAAATCCATTGTCGATAATTGTTACGCCGCGCCGCTTAATTATACAACAAAACTCGTCGAATGCGCTAATGCTAATGAACGTAGTGCTTTCTCAAACAAATCGCTCAAAGGGGTTTTGTTCTTTCATCTTTTCTTTCGTTCATTTATTTATTTTTTTCTCGTCGTTCATTCTTATTAGGCGCATTGTGTCGTGAAAACCATAATTTGCGTAGTTTTTTTGTTTCTGGAAACTCGATTATTGAAAACTGTATATCGTGTCGTTGTTGTAGACTTGTAGACGTTTATGTATTTGTAATTGAACGATGTTTCGAGCCACTTTGTTGTTGATGGATTAGCGCCTGTAATTTTGTCGTTAATTTGAAAATAGCTCGAATCGATTTTCAATTAACTGACTTATACTTTTACGTGTATTTAAGAAAGGCGAGAAATTAGCTGTTGTACGTGTGCTCGTCGTGCCTCGAATATTCGGTGTAAAATGTGTAAACGCCAAACGGTCAAGTTTGAAAAGAAAATATTCGAATAGTGCCCGTAGCATGCCGTATAAGTTATATTATTATTTTGTTGTTGGAAGTGTTGCTCTTTTGTATTTAGTTTGGGGTGTTAAAATCTTAAAGGCTGCAGTTCGTAGTAGTGTAGGTACGAAAGTTGATTGCGAAGCCATAAAAATCAATGAAGGTTGGTAAATGCGTTGAAATAATTACCTACAACTCTTTCAATAACTTCAATTATGTACATATTTAGACAGTAAGAATGGTCAAAAATGTGATACCTATTCGTAGGTACGAATAAATTGTTACAAATGTTGTGAAAAAAAACTTCAATATTTTACGAAAATGCTAAAATACCTACTTAAGTATTTTAGTGGTTGGTTTTAATTTATTGCTAAATCTGCTAATAAAAATCATGATTTTTTTTTGTCAAGTCCGGCGCCGCTACGTCATTTCACCCCACCTGACGTCTCTGTATCAAATACCCGTTAAAGTTTTTTTGTTTTAAAACTACAGTGTTTCTTTCTAAACTAAATCTTTTTCTCAGAAGTTCTTTATCGAAAAAGTCCGTCGTCTATGTTTGTACAAAATGAGCTTTGCTTACTCGTACTCGTTCAAACAGTTTTATTTCCACTCGATTGAAATTTTACTCTTTTCTTTCACATTCAAGTTGCTCTAATTAGGAGAAATGAAACAAACGAAAAGTAGAAAAAAATTTACGATACCTTGTATCACTCAATTAAGGAGCGAGGAATTTCTTTCCAATTTGTAGATGTTTGTCTTGACGTTTCAATGTTACCGACAACATATTGCTCCTGAAACTTACTACGATAGGCAAATGTTCTGTCATTACAGGCGTGACAACTTCATCGGTCTCCGTAGCCGTAGCCCGTAGGTAGATATTCGCACGTAGACGGTAGACTCGACTCGAGACAAAAAAATTAATGGTTTGAGAAGCGAAGGTCGTCGTTTAGAATTTATCCTGCACTCGCTAAAGAAGAAGTTATCAGTCAAATTTTTTGTTGGTTTTTGAAATTTTCGAGATTGAATCTCCGATTTACATTTCAAGTCGTGACAGTTGATTCCTTCGTAATGAACTTTTAAAATACTCGTCGAGAGGTTTTCAAAATTGAGGGAACTTTTCTAATTTGTGCCCTTATTGATTTTTGTGGAGTATTTCCCCTCCCCTCCTCCAACAGAGGTAATGCGGTTCAAATTTTCTCCCGATTTTCAGGATCCGTTGTACTAAAAATGAAATATGTTTTCTTGTAATGTAGGTAGGTGCTTCAGTTGTTTTAACATTTTTTTGGAGGGCCCAAAAGTTGCTGAAATTTACTTTTTGAGGCATATCTTCCCTTTAATGAGACTTGAATCGGTTCCAATTTTGTATTTGAGCTTGAGGTACGTTGAAAAAACACAATTTTTCCTAAAAAAATGTCTCGATTTTTATTTTAGACCTTTTCCAAATTGGGAGGTGGGAGGGTCCCAGAAATTGAAATTGGACATTCGCCTTGTTTTCATAAACAAGTGCTCGTCGACTGGTTTTGATTTAAAAAACGTATACTTAGTCCGGCATATAACAAAAGGAGTAATTGCACCCCCCCCCCCCCAACCGATCCTCCAAAAAAAGTTGGTTTTACTTACAGAATGGCGGCCATTTTGATTGACAGGTCAGCCGAAGTCGCAGATTTTGCGTTTCAACATAGGACTTGCACGAAATTTTTCTAACCTTACCAAGGCAGATCGAAAGATCATGCAAAAATTTATCATCTGTCAAAATTTCAAGTGCTAAAGTGAGTTTTTCGATTTTTGGTGAATTTCTGAAAATCCAATTTAGGCCAAAAATAGGGAAAAAATCAAAATTTTACCAAATTGACCGAGAAAGCTGAAATTTGGGATATACCCTATTTTCGACATGCTAAATCGATTGGAAACGGAGTCAACCCGTTTTGAGCAGTTCTGGAGCCTCCAGCAGATTTTTGAAACTCGAAATTCCCACAAAATTCCATCAAAATGGAGTTGTAAAGCTGAAATTTATTCTAAAAACTAAATTCAATACGCTATACGAAGTACTGGAGGTGAATTTCAAGTCGTTTTGAAGCCTCCAGCGACTTTTTTGAAATTTACTGGAGCCTCCAGTAGATATTTTATATTTGAAATTCCCTCAGCATTAATTTATCAAATGGAGTTGGCAAGCTGAAATTTACTTCGCAGACTACATGGTGGTTTCAAATGGTTTTGAAGCTTCCAGCTGCTTTTAGGAAATTTCAATTTTCCAAAAAAAACGCCATACAACCTTTCAAAAAGTCGCTGGATGCTCCAAAACGACTTGAAATCCACCAGCAGTCAACTTCGTAGAGTATTGAAATTAGTTTTCAGAATTAATTTTGACTCTCCATCTCAGTTTGATGAAATTTCAAGTTTCAAAAATCTACTGGAGGCTTCAGTAAATTTCAAAAAAGTCGCTGGAGGCTCCAAAACGACTTGAAATTCACCTGCAGTACTTCGTAGCGTATTGAATTTAGTTTTTAGAATAAATTTTCAGCTTTACAACTCCAATTTGATGGAATTTTGTGGGAATTTCGAGTTTCAAAAATCTGCTGGAGGCTCCAGAACTGCTCAAAACGGGTTGAAACCGTTTCCAATCGATTTGGCATGTTGAAAATAGGGTATATCCCAAATTTTAGCTTTCTTGGTCGATTTGGTAAAATTTTGATTTTTTCCCTCATTTTTGGCCTAAATTCGATTTTCAAAAATTCACCAAAAATCGAAAAACGCACTTTAGCACTTGAAATTTTGACAGATGATAAATTTTTGCATGATCTTTCGATATACCTTAGTAAGGTTTGAAAAATTTCGTGCAAGTCCTCTGTTGAAACGCGAAATCTGCGACTTCGGCTGACCTGTTAATCGAAATGGCCACCATTTTGTAAGTAAGGCCAACTTTTTTTTGGGCAAGTTTGCTTCAGAATGTTCCTTAGGATGTCTCCTTTAAGAAAAAAATTGTCCCTGAGAATCGGCGGGGGGGGGTGCAATTACTCCTATTGTCATATGCCGGACTAATAATGATGTCATTTTCTAGCGAAAGCCTCCTCGTCCTGCTCCTCAAACAATGTTGGTCCCCTCTATAAAATTACCCCCCCCCCCTCACAACCAAAAATTGCAGAAAATAAAAAAATTAAGTCCGTGCAAATTTTCAATTTTTAATCGACATCCTTCCAAATAATGCATTTGTCGATATCATATTCTTGCTCGTAGTCGTCCACTAAAATCGTCTAAAATTAATTTTTTTTCAAAAATATTTTGAATTTTAGCAATTTTTTAAACATTTTTCTCGTTAGTGTGATAACGCTTTTGAGAAAATTTAGAAATCCGTGTGATCAATAGAATAAAGTTAAAACAGTACTCGAAATTATTTGATACGACGTAATTTTCAAACCAATTTCCACCTCGTAGGTACGAATTTAGGGCGAAGTGGTGAAGATGGGCATAAAAATTCCAATTGACAATATTTTTTTCAAATAATGTGATCACTCGAGTTAATTTTTACTCGAGGTTCGATTGAAAAATTCAAGGAAAAAATATATCCGTGTGTGCAATTCAACTCGTCGTAATCCATATGGTTTATATGTACGTAGATTGAGATAAAGAGCTTTATTTTCATCGAGTCAAGTTCGACAAAAAGTCCGGAAATTACCTTATGATTGTTTTATATACGCACACACCCATTCGCCCAAGTCCATATAC
The DNA here is from genome assembly GCF_950023065.1 of Planococcus citri. Taxonomy (NCBI): domain Eukaryota; kingdom Metazoa; phylum Arthropoda; class Insecta; order Hemiptera; family Pseudococcidae; genus Planococcus; species Planococcus citri. The sequence continues at coordinate 71,079,348 of NC_088681.1, forward strand.
GTATATCGTATTTAATGATTATAAAGATAACAAAAAATGATAAATTTAGGTACAAATGATACGATACGTAGGTCATGCATATTTCGGATTCGAGGACAATGTTGTCGATGTGGTGTTATTTTTACGCGTAAATTGAGGGCAATAAAAATAATGTGATGTACTCGTAATGCGTTCTGTTTATTGTTCTCTTCTAATTGGACTCGGTATTTTTATTTTCGAAAATTATGGGAAACACAGGCGAGAATACGATGTATGTATTATTGATATGCCATTTGTGTAGAATTCGATCGATCTGTGCACTCCGATCTCGATAAATTATACAGTGTGATATTGTTTGTTTATTATAGTTTTTTTTTCAATATTTTCAAATTGATATTATTATTATTTAATTGGTTGCGAAAGATGTATTTTGTATTTCATGCTAATGTGGGGTTTTGTGCAGTACTTAGACAAACTTTTAAGTGGCTGATAAGTGATAAGCTTCGTAATGAGAGCGATGCTTTTATCGTTGGCCTCGCGTGATTTGGTTTATCATGTGCTTATAGAGAGCTGTACGAATACGTATATGGGTATAAAATGTGATCGTTCAGCAAATGGTGGGATTTCCCGAATTTAATTGAAACGCGTGGTTTTTCATTTGTACCCTCGAGCATACGCGCGCCAAAAAAAATTGCCACATATAGTCTGTGAAGTGCCTGTAAACCTCCCTAGCCGCCGGGCCCCCCCATGGCCTACACATGTGTACGAGGGGCGACGACGTGAAAAAGTGAACGTGATTTTTCACCTTTTTTAAGTTCACTAATAAAAAGTTAGCGAAAGATGCTCCAAAACATATACCTAGAAGTACGCTATATATCGTAAATCGAGAAACGTTTCGTGTATTTTTATCGCAGCCTTTTTTTTTTTTTTTTTTGCTCTCCGTCGATAGAACTGCGCCAAAATTCAAAAGAGGAAAAATAAACTAAATTATCCCTCGTAATGATCTCATATCGACGTGTCGTCGAGTTTACCTTTTTTTAAGCCCTCGGATAAGATTGCCGTTCTCTCGTTCTCTCTATACTCGTATGCTACTCGTATAAGGTAACGAATAACGATATCGTTTCCGATTTTTTCCTCGTACGTTATTAATAATCTCTTTGCGACGCCTCATTCTCTCTCAGACTATACCTACGACTAGTATAGTTCTATAAATGACACCTTTTTCGAACGGTGGAAAAAAAATTAAATTTACAGTCTACATGTAGGTATATATAGTATGTACCTTGTTGGCTGTGTTTCTGTTACAAATTGTAGATCGGGGAAATGGATGGCGAAACGTAACCGCTGAAACAAAAATACTCGAATCAATAAGCGTAAATTGTGGAATACCCGTCATCGTCGAATTTTACGTGGGTGTGTTTTTTTTTATCGCCCTTGACTGGAATAATTTTGCTATCGTATCGAGTGTGCCTATACCTACGTATAGTAGTATTTTTGAAATTCAAAATTACGTGCGATATGGTATAGGATACGAGTAACGTATTGCACCGTAAAGCTATCGATATCGAGTCTAAATTCATCTATTATTGAGATCGCTGACCTCGAGTTTTTCATTTTTCGCCATTCGCAATATTGATAATAAATTTTAAATTTATGTTTTTCCAATTTTCGTTTCGTTCGGCTCGTGAAAACCACGTGTTCGAAAATTCAATTTCGCGATGGCGAAAATTTTTCTAATCCTATTTTGTTGAAAATATTGTTACGGAATGTTTTTTTTTTCGTGAATCTATCGTGGTTGTTATTCAGATGGTTACCTTACCTTTCTTGTAATTTTTTTTTTGATGATGAATTCGATAGAACGTGGTAAATATAAATTTGTAGCTCGAATTACAGTCGTACTCGAGTTGATTATTGAGTTTTGCTTTCAGTTTTTTTTCTCATGCTCGAATTTCTGAGATTTATTAACAATGATGATGAGGGGGGGCTGGATCATTAATTTGATCATTTATGCTACGAGATGATTATTTGTAATAATCTAATCCGTAATTTTTATTTTGTTTTAGGTGAGTACAACTTTTTGCTGTCAGAATAAATACTTTGAGTAAGTACGTAATTTTGAGACAATTCAATATTATATTTGTATTATGCACATCTATGAAATGAAACTGATACGAAATCCATTATCTGCTGATTGCCAATGTTGCCTCATAATCCGATGGATAGGTCATCTGATTTTAAAAAATGTTTGCATTTTTTAGGATGTCCATTATGTGGAAAATGGGGGGAGGGGTATTTCGCTCTTTTGAAAAAGTGAGAAAATTTCCAAAATGAAATCTTTGTAAATTGATAACTTTGGAAAAGGACTACAGTACGGAAAATTTTTTGGAAAAAATTGAAAAACTCTATTTTACAAATTTGGTTTTCTTATTCATGACATTTTGGCAAAATTTGAATAAACTTTTCCGAAATGTTGTTCAATTTTATTGGCGTTTCATCAGTTTATGGTAATTTTTAATGCAACTGGTCTGTCAATTTAGCAAAATTTATAATGATTTATGCAATCTTGACGAAATTTCAATTACTAATTGATGATATTGGATTAATTTTTTTGAAACTTTCAGGCCAATTTTGCTGTTTTTTTTTTTTTTTTTTTTTGATAGATGCCAAGATAGTACATTACTGACGAAATGCAATTTTTTAAAAATTTTGCTTGAATTTCGAAATATAAGTAGGGTACATATTATCAATTTTTGGTAGATTTCGACTATTTTTATGGTAATTTCAGTATCAGGATACTTTTGCCAAGTTTTGCTCAATTTTCCTAAAATTTTATAAATACTTAATTTTTGATAACTTTTGCCAATACGAAAGTTCAATTTCGAAATGATTTGTTCAGTTTTTAGGTGTTTTCAAATGTTTCTAAGTTATTTGCTATATTTTTTGTACATTTTAGTCCATTTTTTTGAAATTTCAACGTTTTTGATGATTTTTTTGCGATTTGTATCATGTTTTGGCGCAAATTTTTCCAAATTTTATTTCAATTTCGTAAGGTTTTAGAAATTTTTAGTGGCTTTCAATTGTTTTATGCATAGTTTTTTGTGTGATTTATGAATTTTTTGCTGAAATCTTTCTAACAATTTGTGAATTTTTCATGCTTTTTGGCAAGGTTGTTAAAATTGAAAATATTGATACGAAAAAAAACAAACGTAGAAACTGAATTTTGGAAAAAAAATGAAAACTAATTTTAAAAAAATTAAAATAAAAACCGAAGAAATGCGTTTTTTGAAAAAATCTGACGACTGAATAAACTGAAAACGAAAACAAAACTAAAAAACAAACAAAAACTGAGGCTACGAAAACCAATGTTTTATGCATTTTTAGTTGCAGTATTCAACAGTTTTAATAAATTATTTTCAAAAGTTCACTCAAGTTTTAATTTCAAACAATTTTTTTGCCAAGTTTTGCTCAATTTTCTGGAACTTTTAAGTACTATCAATCGTTGATGATTTTATTGATTTTTATGTAAATTTTACAGCTTTCACAATACCTTCGTGTAATTTTTTTCAGAAATTCCTTCAAATATTTCGAAATTTTTTCTCAATTTGTAATCGTTTTTAGCAGTTTTTATGTCGTTTTAACGTACGTTTTAATGGGATTTTTAGCAATTTCTGCAGAATTTTGCTCAATTTTCGTGATCATTTTTCAAGTTTTTTAATTTTTAAAATTTTTATCAACGTGTTTTCTTCAAATTTTGAAACTTTCAATAATTTTTTCAAGTTTTCTGCCATTTTCGCCAGTTTTAAAAGTATTTTAAGCGGTTTTTTGTTGTCTTTTGCTTTCTTTTCTCTGACATTTCATCAATATTTTTGATGATCTCTTGGCTAATGTTTTAATGATATTTTTATGCAATTTTTTTCCAATTTCGACACGATTTTGAAATGTTTAATCAATTTCTAGTCTTTTTTATAAGTTTTCATGTTATTTTCGGAAGATTTAACGATATTTTTGAGCAATTTCTGTCACGTTTTGCTCCATTATTTAAAAAAATATCGCGATTTTCTTGGTTTTTTATGTCGATTTAGCTGTTTTTATGATTAATTAATGGAGTATTTTAGAAAATGGCATTCTATTCTGGTAATATTTGATAGATTTTTTTCAATGTTCAATGATCTACACAATTTCACAAGATTTTCTGAGATTTTGAGTGAACAAGTATTTTATCAATTTTCAGAAAGGTATCCTGTATTTTGGAAATTGAAGGGGCAATGGTTTAAATTTATCAAAATTTAAACATTTTCAACGCGGTTTATGGTGTAACCATTTTGGGCGAATGGAATAGTTTTTTTTTTTTACTAATATTAGGTACCTATTTTGTAATAGAAATAGAGAAGGACGGATGTTTCAATTTCTCGTATCCAATAGAACTAATGAGTGAAGGATAACTGTAGCTATTCGAGACATTGACGTATTACTTTTCAAGATATTTTGGTTGCAAATACATACGTATGAATTGAACTGATAAACGTGTACCAATTCATACATAATGTACTATGTTAAGTATATGGAAATTGGAAATACCGGTACTGGTAGGATGATGGGCTCAGATATATTTATAGTAATGATGATGACAATTCGATGCAACGTCAACGTGCATCTATTTGTGAACCGGTTCTCAGTGTTATGTACTCGTAGCATGACATGCGTGTAATTGCGAATAGGCAAGCTGATTAGCACGATGCGGATATTATGACTCTACGTATTCGTTATACTTAGGTCTTGATTAGGTCTGTGTGGTATGTGTATTTTATAGGATATCTGACTTGTGTTTACGTAGTATTTAGTACATAAATACGTATTAGATACGAGTAGTACAGGTGAAATGATAAAATGTCCAATGTCGAGTCGAATGCCAAATATTTAACACTATAAGCACCTATGGTTATGGTTATGGTTGTGACTCGTGAGTTGGTGCCACGATAGGGCAATTGCCATTAGATTGGTTTATTCGTTTGGAACGTGTTGTTGTTGGTTGCTCGATTGGTGTAAAATGTAACTTACCTACCGTACTATGTACGATTACCACACTTGTTCTCTTGTTGGATCGTAATCGGCGTGTTTCTGTTTATACTAGTAGTGTTTACCTGCATGTGTATTACTATATAGTTCTACGAACACGTCCGGTATCGTATTCGTAGTGTTGTTGTGATTTTTGTTTATTTCTTTTTCGTGCATCTTGTTGTGGGATAGGTAGGGTACTCGTTATAGCCACCCTAGCTACCGTTTTCGAATTCGAATTGAACGAAAATTAACTGTCGAGTTCGCTTACCTATTAGTGCAAAGCTGAAAGCTTTCGGTGGGTTGTGAAAAACCTCGATTACAATTCGCGTGCTTTTTTTCTCAACTACGATTAGCTTTTTATTTTCGCCTTTTTTTTACTCGCAACTTCCTCGATAGCTATTGTGATGCGTGATTTGAGCTCGATATTAGCGCGTGGTAAGTTTTTGATTTATGCGTTGGCGCTATGGGCGCGATAGAAAGCGGACGTGACGTGCGGAAATACGAATTCACGACCTGAGTAATGGTTTTTACCGTCAGCGAGCTGAACGTCGTCGTTGACATTTCTCCGGCACTATACCTAGTACCTAGACCTACCCAGAATCGCTGGACCGCCGGGACTATTATTCGATTCGATGATAAATCTAGTTTTTTGGCCAAATTGCGGCCATTTTGTTTCATCAATTGGTCGAGGGGGAATATGGAAATAGCGTGAGACAAAAATAGGTACCCACTACCCAGCCCGAGTGATTTCTTGTACGAGAAAAATGGCTTTTCGAATTTCCCCAATCGATAGGTTTTTTTTTACCGATGACCTTTGAGGTGATTTATTGCGCTATAGCGAATCCGTATAAAAACACTTTTGGGTTTTGCATATACGCGAGTCGAGTATTATGATCGTGTGCCGAAAAGGTTGGAATATTATGGCGCGGCGAACCGAGCGAGCGTCGTTTTGGCAAACCTTGAAAAAAGAAAACGAGCTTATCGGAATTAGTTCCTTTCTTTCTTTCTTTTTTTCACTTGTGTCAATAATGGCCGTGCTTTAGACATTGTACGTTAACTTACACGGGTTTTTATTAACTTGTCAAGTTTTTAGCATTCGGATATCGGACGAGCGACGACCGTGAAAAACATCCATCGTATTTTATCAATTTGGTATATCGTTTCCGGCGCATGTACCTACTTTTTACCTTTATCTTTATCTACACAATACGAGTAGGTACGTAACCGAGGTATATTTTTTTGTCGCGAGTACTCGTAAAATTGGGCCGGAAATCGCCTCGAAGGTTTTATGTATGTAGGTACATTTGAAAATAAAAATTGTACGAATGTCTGATTGTCTGAGTCTTGACTTGAATCTCGATTCGGGAGCGATTTCGGCAAAAATGATGTTTTTATGGAAGTTTTTTGCGATTACCTATTTATAAGGGTGCCCATTCTTGAGGATGAATTCGTATTTCCGTTGCACGATGTGTTTTTCAAATAGGTATTTCGTTCAATTTTTTTTTTTTTGTCGTCGACTATTTTCAGCAGTTGTTTTACGTACTCGTGGTGATATAGTGTTAAGGCTGCTGTGTCTGTCTCCTTTATTACTCACTACCACTAGCTTTGTTGTTTCGAGAGTAGCTGGGTGGATCTTATTTTGAAGTTGAGATTTCTTGAACCACCACCTCCCAACATTTTTTGTGTTTTTTGAGAATATACTTCCCTATTTTTTGATTTTCTCGAGTCCCCCTCCCCCCCCAAAAAAAAAGTCGTGTCTGGAGCCCTCTGCCTCCTCTTGAAAAATTGAAAAAGAAATCAATCAAAAATTTTGCAGTTTTGCGACAAAATTATTCTTAATAATCCTGTTATCGAGAAAAACCTGTCCCCCCATCACTCGAGTCATGTTGGTCGGCCCCTTGTATGGATATCCCAAAATCAGGTAAAAAAAAACAAGAAAAATCGAATAAAACAGAATTGGTAAAAATAATAAGGTCTTCCAAGTTTTTTCAATTTTCTTTTATAAACCCCCTTCCCCCAACAACTTTCCATTGGTAAAAATAGAGAAAATTAGGTCTGTTTTATGTGTTCAAAAACTTTCCATTTCTGATCAGAATCATATTTTTGGTAATTACCAATAATTTGTGATAATTTACCAGGTAAATTGTTGTAAACTGCTGGTAATTTTCGGTAAATCTTTCGTAATTTCTGTTTCTGATAAATTACCTACTTGCAAATTCATTTGAATTACCCGTAATTTTTGGTTAATTCTCGGTAACTTTTGGTAAATTGCCCATATTTTTCGGTAAAATACTGATAATGTTTGTTGAAGTTTGCGAAGTTTTTAGTAAATCACAATTTTTTGATAATACATGTTTCAACTCATTCTCTTCCCCCTCTCCCCCCCCCCCCCAAAAAAAATCTGAATGTGTTTGAAAAAAAAATTGCCCTGCCAAAAGTCCTGCTAAAGCTCTGTTTTTTTCATTTTAAAGTTTTGTAAGAAGACACCTTGAATAAAATTGTCCATTCAAGCTGCAACGAGATATAAATCAACAACTATTCGGAGAGAGTGGGAATTGAGAAAAACAGCAAAGAAAATGTTGACAAGTTTAATAGGAACCACCCCTAAACTGCAGCGAGGAGCTTTTTGACCTGTGCTTTGTGTTGTGTCGAAAAGAAATTGGAGAGTGATTAAGGACATCGAAGGTGGAGAACTGGAGATTGAATTTTTTCTATTTTTTGACGAAATTCGTCTAGATATACTTTTACTTACTTGTGTTGCGGAATGCTCAAATTAAGTAATACGAATCCTGGTCGTCAGCAACAGGTAGCCAATTGAGAGTATTCATCGTCGCGTGACGATGTTTTCTGTCAAAACTTGCGTAGGTGCGTAATGCTGGCTATGATGAGTTTAATGACATGAACAACAGTTGCGATTCGCATACGTGCATTACATGTTGCGTAGTGAAACCATCAATTTTTATATCTAATTTCAAGGCTAATGCACCCCCTATCGTCTCGCAAATTTCATAATGGTTCCTTTAATCGTAGGTATATACGAGTTTAACTGCCTTTTCAGGATTAGGTAAAAATGTGCTGGGGAGGGAGCTATATGTATGTATTTCTCCACGTATCCACGTGTAATTACATTTATGTACTTTCTTACATTAAGTAACCATGTCCTGCTCATTCACATTAAGTACATAAAACTGAATCGAAAAAAAAATACAGAAATTGTTTGTAATCTAACAACTCTGAGAAAAGAAATAATATTTAGATTAAATACTCGATGAATAATGAACATCATACAAATAGTAGATACGTCGTGTATGTACTTCTAGAATGAAAATATTACATAGCTTTGCTTCGAGTACATGCAACATTTATATGCCATCGAATGTGACTAGATTTGTGCCAAGCAAAGCAAACATTCCTTCAATTGAATAGATTTTTAAAATTTGCTAATGTAACGCGAGAAGAGTAGACGCATCGCACCATAAAAATATCTACATTCGAGCTTCATCGAGAGATATGTACATGTTGCTAAGTAAGCGTAAGCAGCAGAGCACCGAAGGGTGGTGAGTAGAAGTGCCGCCGAGCAGACGAGAGAAAACGAATATTACGAATATTTTTGCGAATACGCGAATTTTTCTATCGCTCTCATATTCGAGAATATACGTATACAAAATTACGCTCGAGTATACCCTCCGAACACATTCTTGCAATTAATTTGTTCTCATAATAATACGGATGCATATAGGTAGAGGTACATACTCGTAGTTGAAAGGTCTTTTGAAAGCGTCGGTTGTTGTTTATCGAGCTCTCTCCGGATCCGCGGTAACGATCGATTGTGCAATTTGCAGTCGTAATAAAATATGTAATTTTGACGTTATTCGAGCGATTTTCTTTTTGCGTCGTCACATCGAAAGACATCGTTATTGGCGTTAAAGTTCGAGTGTATTTCCGACGTTTTTTGCTCATTCGTTCGATTTCTTAATAATTGTTTACGTACGTACGTATATGAAAGTACATATTGAGCAATGTGGAATGGATGAGGTGGTCCGCCTGAAAATCAGCTCGAATGTGAATATATATCTCTTTTAGTCCAGCATATGACAGTAGCAGTAGTTGCACACCCCCCCCCCCCCCCCCCCGCCGATCCACCGGGACAACTTTTTTCTTAAAGGGGACATCCTAAGGAACATTTTAAAGCAAACTTGCCCAAAAAAAAGTTGGCCTTACTTACAAAATGGCGGCCATTTTGATTGACAGGTCAGCCGAAATCGCAGATTTTGCGTTTTAACATAGGACTTGCACGAAATTTTTCGAACCTTACAAAGGTAGATCCAAAGATCATGCAAACATTTATCATCTGTCAAAATTTCGAGTGCTTAGGTGCGTTTTTCGATTTTTGGTGAATTTTTGAAAATCCAATTTAGGCCAAAAATGAGGGAAAAAATCAACATTTTAACAAATTGACCAAGAAAGCTGAAATTTGGGGTACACCCTATTTTCGAAATGCCAAATCGATTAAAAAATTTCAACCCGTTTTGAGCAGTTCTGGAGCCTCCACCAGATTTTTGAAACTCGAAATTTCAACAAAATTCCATCAAATTGGAGTTGTAAAGCTAAAATTTATTCTAAAAACTAATTTCAATACGCTACGAAGTAATGCAGGTGAATTTCAAGTAATTTTAGGGCCTCCGGCGACTTTTTTTGAAAATTCCTGAAACCTCCAGCAGATTTTTGAAACTTTAAATTTTTACAAAATTTCATTAAATGGAGATGTAAAGCTGAAATTTACTCTACACGACACTCCAATTTTAACACCCTCTGAAGACGACTTCAGGTGGGATCAAGTAATTTTAGGGCCACCAGCGACTTTTTAAAAAAATTACTGGAGCCTCCAGCAGATTTTTGAAATTTTAAATTTTCACAAAATTTCATCAAATGGAAATGGAAAGCTGGAATTTACTCTACACTCCAATTTTAACACCCTCTGACGACGACTTCAGGTGGGTTCAAGTCATTTTAGAGCCTCCAGCGACTTTTTTGAAAATTACTGGAACCTCCAGTACATAGATTCTTGAAACTTGAAATTTCCCCAACATCAATTTATCAAATGTGGTTGGCAAGCTGAAATTTACTTCGCAGACCACATGGTGGTTTCAAATGGTTTTAAAGCTTCCAGCTACTTTTAGGAAATTTCAATTTTCCAAAAAAACGTCATACAACCTTTCAAAAAGTTGCTGGAGGCTCCAAAACGACTTGAAATTCACCAACAGTCAACTTCGTAGCGTATTGAAATTAGTTTGCAGAATAAATTTCGACTCTCCATCTTGGTTTGATAAAATTTTGGGGAAATTTCTAGTTTCAAAAATCTACTGGAGGCTCCAGTAATGTTCAAATAAATCGCTGGAGGCACCAAAATGACTTGAACCCACCTGAAGTCGTCTTCAGAGGGTGTTAAAAGAGGAGTGTAGAGTAAATTTCAGCTTTCCATCTCCGTTTTATGAAATTTTGTGAAAATTTAAAGTTTCAAAAATCTGCTGAAGGCTTCAGGAATATTCAAAAAGTTGCCGGAGGCTCCAAAACGACTTGAAATTCACCTGCAGTACTTCGTAGCGTATTGAAATTAGTTTTTAGAAAAAATTTCAGCTTTACAACTCCAATTTGATGGAATTTTGTGGACATTTCGAGTTTCAAAAATCTGCTGGAGGCTCCAGAACTGCTCAAAACGGGTTGAAACCGTTTCCAATCGATTTGGCACGTCGAAAATAGGGTATATTCCAAATTTCAGCTTTCTCGGTCAATTTGGTAAAATTTTGATTTTTTCCCTATTTTTGGCCTAAATTGGATTTTCAGAAATTCGCCAAAAATCGAAAAACGAACTTAAGCACTTGAAATTTTGACAGATGATGAATTTTTGCATGATCTTTCGATCTACCTTTGTAAGGTTTGAAAAATTTCGTGCAAGTCCTATGTTGAAACGCAAAATCTGCGATTTCGGCTGACCTGTCAATCAAAATAGCCGCCATTTTGTAAGTAAGGCCAACTTTTTTTGGGCAAGTTTGCTTTAAAATGTTCCTTAGGATGTTCCCTTTGAGAAAAAAGTTGTCTCGGAGGATTGGCGCGGGGGGGGGGGTGCAATTACTCATATTGTCATATGCCGGACTATTTATAAGAAGGCCGAGAATGAGCCACAACTCGATTTTTTACCACCCAGACTGATTTTCACACGTTCTGGAAAAATTTCAAAATTCTGGAGAAATCGAAAACCGGAGACCTCGAAAGGTTTCCTTGTGAATTCGGAAATCTGCTTGTTTTTCGTATACCAACATTATCACTATCAACGTGTGACGTAAGAATGCACGTATAAAAAAGCCAATTATCTACCAAAAAAAAAAAAAAAAAAAAAAGGCCATCATCGTGGCAACACCGCCTTCGATACAACTTACGTTAGGTATTTTTTCTGTCAAAGTTTAAAAATATTACTCGCCCGCCTACGACAAAACAGTTGGAAAAAATGCCAACTTTTCACGACATCGTCGTCGTCGCGCAGGTAACTTACTTAGGTGACGTGTGGCTCGAATCGAATATCACCATTTAGGTAGAAAGTTTTTTAATTAAATAATCCCCGCGATTAAGCGAGACAATACAGCCTGCAGGAAGGCAACTATTCGCGACACGACATATCGAATATTAGAAAAAGCAGCATAGTAGAAGCAGTTCGGTTCCATCGAACAAACAACGAAGACGAAAAAAAAAAACTTTTTTCGCGCTCATTTTTTCAAATTACCCTCGTACTACGAAACGTGAGAATGCCGAAATGGCGTTAATTGAAATGAAAACCAATTCCCAAAGCTGTCGATACGAACCACCTCAACCCCCTTCCATTATCGCTCCAACCCGACGAACTCGAACTCGAAGCAACAGCTTTTATAGCTATAGATTTTTTTCACTGTTCACTTTTTACTTTAGCTGTGGAAGCCCACGACTGGCTTTTGTTCAGTTCATCGAGGCCAGTTTAATCAACTTGAATTTGTTGCGCTTTGTATCCAACTACCCGTACTGTGCTCGAAAAGTATAGAGTGGGTTGTGGGTTATCGTATAAGTATAGGAAAATTACTTTCTTTTCGTTATTGCTGTTGTTGTTTTGGTTTTATTTTTCGACCTAAGCCATTGATTATTACGTAGGTAAGTTCACCCCCGTCGCGTTAAAAAAAATAAAAAAATTGGTATGTTTTGATCATTAGAGCGCGGTGATTCGACCACGACCTCTCATTATTCGCGTATCTTATCGCGATGCTTCGATGATATTTATTGGTACATTTACATATTCGGTATTCGATGTGAATAATTACGATTACGACAACCGATCGCGATCCAGCAACCTTGCATCTGATTCGAAGCTCGTATACGATGCCAACGAATGCAGCCATTATTGACGTCATCATTTTATCCATCGACTTACTCGAACGTCGCGATGGAAATATACGAATTCGAGACTATTTATTTTTTCAAATTGGCCAATACTTATCCTATCTACTCAGACTACTTCGCGAACTCTTATACGTAGGTCCCCAAAACCCTTTCTGCGACGGACTTGAAATTCGGTGGAGCTTTATTCGCAAAATTTAATTTTGAACGCGACTCGGACGGATTCGCAAATGTGACCGACGAAATCACGTATGTACAGGCATCGCAAGTGGTCATTTTAATAATGACTTGGTCATTTTTTTCAATCTTGGTCATTAAAAGTCATTTTTTTCGAGAAAGTCATTTTTAGGTCCTTATTTTCATGGTTTTCCCTCGTCTTTAAATTTTTTTTTGATTTTACACAAAAAAAAAAGAAAAATGTAACAGTTATTCCAAATATTTCATCATTTTTTTCTATTTTTATACTTTAATGGAAATTGATGTTACTATTAGTTGTTAGTTTCATGAAAATATTCCAAATAAAAATACAGTTAAAGCTCGTTATAACGCTTTCGGTTATAACGCTGATTTTCTCTGGTCCCTAGACAACCCCATTTCAACCAATGTAAAATTATTTGCGATATAATGCTCATGTTTTAACGCTCTAAAATTTAAGAAAAATCACATTTTTAAAATGATTTTGACAACATAAAACCAATTTTTTGTGACAAAAAAGCTTACTTTCATGTAAAAAATTCTCACTTTCTGAAAATTTCGGCCGCAAGAACAGTTTTTTTGTGCAATTTTTACAGTTTTGATTTAAGAAACAGTAAAAAAAACTTATATGGCAAAATTTTGCAACAGTTGCAGTTATACAAACAAGTAAAATTACTTTCGATTTTGGCCAGAAAAAGTAAGATTTTTCAATAACCTTATCAAACTTTAATAGAAGCTTGATTACAATTCTTACAAAAAAGGCAGTTAAGTATCTAGAATTTTTACAAAAGAGTAGAGTTCTAAATTTTTTGTCATAGGTAATCTTGAGAAAAAAACTGAAAAGTGAAATTTTTCAAAACGTTGGTAAGCTATATTGATTACTTTTTAGTTTTTTGGATAATTTTTAACAAGAATGCAAGGCTTTCTGAAAATTTTGACCACAGAAAACAATTTTGTAAAACTGACATTACTATATTCATTTATTATTTATAGCAGACCTCAAAATCAAAGTAAAATTTCAGATTTTTTTCATTTTCAATTGGAACAGTTGTTCAAATTCAAAATGAAGTTCACGTTTTCACTTCTTTTACCTTATTACGCTCTTTTTGCTTTAAAACGAGAATTCGCGGTATTACGCTCATCAGCGTTAAAATGAGACTTTTGCTTATAACGCATTTTGGCTTATAACGCTCTTTTTTTTTGATCAATTGAAGAGCGTTACAACGAGCTTTTACTGTAATTTCAAAGCTTTTTTGCCGCGTACATTTTTAGCTTGAAATGTTATCAGTTCATAGCCAATAAAGTGAATTGTGTTGGTTGATATAGGGTCTAAACATCTAGAAATCGAAAATATTAAGGTCATTTTTTAGTCATTTTTTTGGTGAAAAAAGGTCATTAAAGTCATTATTTTTTTTCAAAATTCAATTGCGATGCCTGTATGTATCATGTACGTATCCCGAACAAGTATTAAAAGAATTGACACGACCATTTTTCAATGATCCGAAATACGAGACAGGGTGAACATGAAACGAACAAAAAAAAAAGGGTAAAAAATAAGGTGCCAAAGTAAAGCTGGAGCGAAACGAAACGAAAGGCAAATTTAATATCGCGTTTTGTGTCGAAGCCAAGCGGAGCCAAGCCGGGTAGTACACGAGCTATATCTAGTGAGATTTAATATTATGCGATCGACGACGACACGATACGATAGCAAGATGATCTCGGGTTCGTGGTTAAGGTGCTACACTGCTACAGCTACAGCAAGCCGACGCTGACGCTGACGTTGCGTCGTATCACAAAGGGCAAAGGCTGCGTGTAGTTTTCACAATATCTTGCTTTTCGCCACCATCGTACACGAATCCAATTTACTCCGGATTACGCACACCGTACATCTTGGTTTGTTACATAAATATGAGGTGGTTTTTTCCCTCTTATCGCGCGTCCTTTTCTACTCATCGCTATATATCGCAAACTACATATACGAGTACAGTACATACAACATTCAGCATGCTTCCCCTCAAAGCGAACGTTTTTTTCATTTGCGAACTCTTCGTGTGTGGTTTTTTTCGTTTCGGGGTTTTTCATCAAATTGATCGTTTCTACCTTTTGGTTGGTATTTTTTCAAAATAATAAGTATATCATATTTTGAAAAAAATGAAAAAATTTCCAATTGATGCGAAAATTTTGTGGATGATGAAAAAAAATACGAAAGATCAGATAGAAGGCACAAAATTTCATTTTGGCAAATTTCATAAAATTTTCAAATTTTTGCATTTCACTCGTAAAAGTTATCAAAATTTGACTTGATAGGGCTAGACAGTTGAAATTAGGTTTGTGCTACACTTGATTTACGATCTTTCAAAAATTTTGAAAAATTAAACTTCGCGTTTGAAATTTAGCAAAAAGTACCTTTTCAAGCTTTCTTTTAACCCTTTGTGACCGGAGAAGAATCTGACGGATAAAAATTGAAAAATTTCATTATATGGGAAGGAGTTCAACTTCGTTGAGCAAGTTTTTGAACACAATTGAGGTTTACTCGAAATTTCATTTTGGAATTCGAGGAAAAGCTCAAAATGAGCATTTTTTTTCTGTCTTGTTTCCAAAATAATTAATTTTCGATGTAGAGATACGAAAACTTTTCGAAAAGTTTCCTGAGATATCTACGTCATACCGACATAAAAATCAGAAAATTTCGAATAACACGTTAAACGTCAAAAGTTTTTCGAAGGCAAAATCCAGAATTTTTGAGAAAAAGTGAAAAAAATGATTCTCTGCGAAAATTGTGAAAATTTTACGTGAAATTGGAATATTTTGACTTGGAAGTTTTTCGAGCAATTTTCATGATTTTTGAGCCCAATATTGGGTTACGGGTTTCTAGATTTATGGAAAAGACTTCACACAATCTTATTATTAGATCGAGTGAAAATTTCTGCAAAAAGTCAAAAATGTCTGCGTCAATTTTTTTAAAAACTTTTTCGAAGAATTTTGTCAATTTTCCGAAGATTATAGTCCGGCATATGACAATAGGAGTAATTGCACCCCCTCCCCCGCGCCGATCCCCCGGGACAACTTTTTTCTTAAAGGGGACATCCTAAGGAAAATTTTAAAGCAAACTTGCCCAAAAAAAAGTTGGCCTTACTTACAAAATGGCGGGCATTTTGATTGACAGGTCAGCCGAAATCGCAGATTTTGCATTTCAACTTAGGACTTGCACGAAATTTTTCAAACCTTACAAAGGTAGATCGAAAGATCATGCAAAAATTCATCACCTGTCAAAATTTCGAGTGCTAAAATGTGTTTTTCGATTTTTGGCGAATTTTTGAAAATTCAATTTAGGCCAAAAATGAGGGAAACTAGACAGCTTGCTTAGCTGCAAAGTGTGCGTAGCTAGCTGCCTTTTCTACAGCTATAACCGTTATTACATCTAGGTAGTGCATAAGTGAATCAACCATGTCACAGTAATGAGAATTTTTGAAACTCTCACTACTTCAAAATAATAATTGTTTTTCAGTGTTTTCATATTTTCCAAATTACAATAGGTATTTCAGAATAATTTATAAGCTTGTATTGCTTCAAAATTAAGAAATTTCTAGTTGTTTTTCATAGTTTGCATTGTTTTAAAATTTACAAAATTTCAAATCAATTTCCTGAATTCCCCATCGCTACAATTTCATAAAGTTTTTAATAAATTTTCAGAATTTTGCATTGCTGCTGAGTTAGGAAATTTGCAATCAATTTTTAGAATTCACATTGCCTCTAAATAGTCAAATTTTGAATAATTTTTCAGAATTCTTATTGTCTTTAAATTAAAAAATTTCAAATTCAATTTTCAAGTTCATATTGTCCACAAATTGTAAAACGTTTACTCAATTTTTGGAATTTACATTGCCTCCAATTTTTCAGAATTCTCATCTTCTTCATAAATATTACAATACTTATTTCATATAATTTTCAAGTTCACATTATCTGCAACTTACAGAACTTTTAATCAATTTTTGGAATTCTCAGCGTCTTTAAATACAAATTTTCATTTTATTTTTTTTAGAATTTCCATTGTCTTCAAATTTATAAATTTTCAAACTAATTTTCAGAACTTGCTTCTTATTCCAAATTAAGAATTAAATCTTATAAAATATGTTAAGAATTTGAATTGCCTCTAAATTACACGAAAAAAAATATGGGTAATTTTAACAAAAAAATTTAACTAAATACTGGTATTTAGCACAATCAAGTACCAGATCCCATTCAATAACTTTTACTGTAATCGTATATGTAGTAAAAATTATCATTTTAATAAATTTTGCTATAGGTACCAATAGTAAAAATCATTTTGTTTTAATAATTTTTACTAAATCATGATGATAAAAATTACATGTTTCAATTGTACAAAAATTAGTTTAATTACTCATTTTGAAGAAATTTTTAAATTATAAGTAAAAAGTTAAAAATTATTCATGTCAAGGTAATTCTTACTATACTTATGCCTATATAGGTAGACAAAAAATTAATGAAATGAATTTTTAGTTAGCAAATAATATCATAATTCATAACTCAATCTCAGCATTATTTTTGTCCCATTATCATGTACTACATAGGTAACTCCAAAGCATTTACCTATCCAATTTTCCTACGAAAAATCTGTCACCTACCTACTTACCTCACGGGGATTCGAACCTGGGTCCCTAAATTTCCTATTCCTACCTACATGCCCTAACCACTCAGCCAGAATTCACTACGAGGGTTAGGGCATTAAAATAATATATTTGTTTGGTAAACGCCCCACCAAACCACTCCCACTTGGAATTTACAGCTAACAGACCGGGGGTGTAACAGGGTACAATGAAACACAGCTGGTGATGGAATAGACTGGGGGTATAGCAGGGTACAATGAGCGGCAGGTGTTCTACAAGTCCCCTTTTCCCTTTTTTAGGATTTAATGCATTAAATAATGAACTAAAATTGCAATTACTCAGCAATTACCCATCCGAATTGAATGAAAATAAATCTATACCCTCCGCCTTAATGATTCTCAAATGGTGTCCAATAGGTACGAAAAACGGTTGGATAGCTTTAGAGAACATTCATTGCAATTGAAATTTCAATTTCTCAAAGCGAAACCAATAGTGTGCTACGCACACTAAAAACCAAAATTTTACCAAATTGACCAAGAATGCTGAAATTTGGGATATACCCTATTTTCGACATGCCAAATCGATTGGAAACGGTTTCAATCCGTTTTGAGCAGTTCTGGAGCCTGCAGCAGATTTTTGAAACTCGAAATTCCCACAAAATTCCATCAAATTGGAGTTGCAAAGCTAATTATTCTAAAAACTAATTTCAATACGCTACGAAGTTGACTGCTGGTGAATTTCAAGTCGTATAGGAGCCTCCAGCAACTTTTTGAAAGGTTGTATGACGTTTTTTTGTAAAATTGAAATTTTCTAAAAGTAGCTGGATGCTTCAAAACCATTTGAAACCACCATGTAGTCTGCGAAGTAAATTTCAGCTTGCCAACTCTATTTGATAAATTAATGTCGGGGAAATTTGAAGTTTCAAAAATCTACTGGAGGCTCCAGTAATTTTCAAAAAAGTCACTGGAGGCTCAGGAATGACTTGAACCCACCTGAACTCGTCTTCAGAGGGTGTTAAAATTGAGGTGTAGAGTAAATTTCAGCTTTCCATCTCCATTTGATGAAATTTTGTGAAAATTTAAAGTTTCAAAAATTTGCTGGAGGCTTCAGGAATTTTCAAAGCGTCGCTGGGGGCTCCAAAACGACTGGAAATTCACCTGCAGTACTTCGTAGCGTATTGAAATTAGTTTTTAGAATAAATTTTAGCTTTGCAACTCCAATTTGATGGAATTTTGTGGGAATTTCGAGTTTCAAAAATCTTCTGGAGGCTCCAGAACTGCTCAAAACGGGTTGAAACAGTTTCCAATCGATTTGGCATGTCGAAAATAGGGTATATTCCAAATTTCAGCTTTCTCGGTGAATTTGGTAAAATTTTGATTTTTTCCCTCATTTTTGGCCTAAATTGGATTTTCAAAAATTCATCAAAAATCGAAAAACGCGCTTTAGCCCTTGAAATTTTGACAGGTGATAAATTTTTGCATGATCTTTCGATCTACCTTTGTAAAGTTTGAAAAATTTCGTGCAAGTCCTATGTTGAAACGCAAAATCTGCGATTTCGGCTGACCTGTCAATCAAAATGGCCGCCATTTTGTAAGTAAGGCCAACTTTTTTTGGGAAAGTTTGCTTTAAAATGTTCCTTAGGATGTCCCCTTTTAGAAAAAAGTTGTCCCGGAGGATCGGGGGGGGGGGAGCAATTACTCCTATTATCATATGCCGGACTATTATTGTTGAAGTGCTATTCTCGTATCTCGAAAGATCATAAATTCGCCGTGAAATCCTCGACATTTAATAGTCAGTCATTTTATTCTGTGGGCATTAAGTACAGAATTCTGTGCATAATGGGGAAACGATTTAAAGGCAAAAGTGGAGTGAAAATAAGAGAAAAAGAAGGTGGTAAACGACTGAGGCGTTGGCGTTTGCGTGCCTTGTAAATGTGTCGTTGTCGTCGAACTGAAAAATTTGTGTTGGCGTGAAAATGCTTCCGTGGCAGCCGTTCGGTTGTCTCGGTTAAGGCGAAGGATAGGGCCTGAGGCGGGGGAGACGGGGTAGATAAAGGCCGATTCGATGTACCTAGACCTACGGATGCGTAAGTTTGATACCTTTTATCGGCGATAACTTTTTACTAATACGGGTACTTAGTTTTACATCGAAGTAATTTATACAAGTTCAAGGTTTTTCTCGTAAGCTATATCAGCAGTGAAACCTCCCTCTCCTCCGGGCACGCCGCGCCGCGCCGCCTGCGTTTCTCGTTCTTAATTAGTAAACAAATCCGCCGTTGTTCGGAGATTTTTTAATTGGATTTTTTTTCTCGGAGGCGAGGTGCGGAGCGGGTTGGTCTGTTTCGCGAGACGAGCTGAATAAACAAATTTCAACGAAAAGAATTCCGAAATGGAATTCAATTTTACAGCATTTGTGCGAGCTTATCTTTTAAAATTACGAGTATTGTACCTTTTGTACTTAGCTTCTGGTATACGTATAAGTGTAGGTAGGTAAGGTAGTTAAGGTACACGTAATACGTAGACGTACGTCTGCTACGTAGACTGTTGCGTATGATACGAATAACTTGTTGGATTTTTATCTTACCTCGAGTCAGTCTCATCGCGTCGAGATTCGAATACCTACGAGTATAGTTAACCTAAAAAACGAAATTTCGCGAAAAAATTGAATATAATACGTACACTCGAAATGAGTTTAGAATCCGAATCGGCTTGTAATTTTAGCTGACGCGATGAAGACGACGACGACGTGAGAGACGAGAACGGCGAGTTTATTAAATTTTTCGACGATTTATTTCTTTTGGAAATTTTTTCTCTCGAAGAAGCGCGCGTTATTTTATAAAATGGTTTTTAGATTGTTTAGCTGGGAATTCTCTCGCATTCATCGAAAAATCACGCAGGTTGGTGAAATTGACTATTTGTCTCAGAGTTGTAAATTTTCGCTTTACTGTGTCATTTAAACGTATACGATATTTAATTACCTGTATAGTATTCTGTTGGGGATAGAATTCTTCGCAGGAATGCGACTGCATCCTTTAGATTGCAGGATTAATTCAGTTGGATGAAATTTTTTTATTACGTCTTCCGGGCAGAGTCGCCAAATTAATTCGTGTATGGCTTCTTTTTGAGCGAGGCGTTACTGTTTGCATTTTAGACGAAGTTATTTAGTCGAGTTCTACTACTCGTATGTACAATCGAAATTCGAAATGTTGTTTGAAAAGATGAAAACAATGAAGATAATTGCGAAACCTGATCAAAAGAATGTGAATAAATTTGTAAAGCTTACAAGAACTTCCTTCTGATTGTGAGTAATATTCGGTGTACGAGTAGAATGAAATATTCTTGGAAAAATACATTCGGAAGATCCTGATAAAATGTGTGAAGGGAAGAGTTTGGAAGGTACCCTAAGAGGCTGGGAAATTTTGGTTTGAGACAAAAAAAAATTCGAAAGATCATAAAAAATTATGCAGCAAAAATCGTTTGAAAAATGCCATCTCCCGTTCCTTTGTCAAAATTCTTCGAGAGAAACCATTTTTCAAACATGAAAAACTTTCTCAGTTCTCAGAATAGTGTTGATCCTCTTACATGGAGCCTCCTTCCAACTTGAAATTTATTGAATATCTTCATGTTTCGCCAGATTTTCATAATTTTTCAACCCTGAGGGGCTGAAAGTGCATTAAGGGGTTGTATCCAAAAAATGATTTGGGTATTTGAATTCAGCATTCTCGTAACTCTGAGAGATGGCACGTTGTATGTCTTCCATTTTTTTTTTTTTTTTTTTTTTTTTTTGTCATTTTGACCTTGTGTAATGGATTGGGGTAGGGAGTTCAAAAATTCAAATTTTATTTACGAAAAATATCAATAATTCATTTAATTGCGGTGGAAGAGACTTATTCTTGATCTCCCAAATTGATTGATGGATGGTTATTTTGAGCAGTTTAAATTTTTCAAAAATTGGCAAGCCTGCTAAAGGCATAAGAACGATTCAACTTCCGCACAAATCGATTTGAGAGAATAAAAATAAAACTCGAATCAAATTTCTGCTTTGTGCGAGTTGAAATTTTAGTAAATTGTTTGCATTGTTATCTCGTGCGACCGTTTTTATTTGAGAAAAAAAAAATACTTACATCTTACGCAATTTTTGATTGTTTACAAACGTCGAGTCGTTTCGTACAGCTCGCTTATTTCCCTATCGAGTAAATTTCGCGCACAGTTTTTTTCTCATTGCGCGTGTAATTTGCCAATAAAAAGGAAGACATTCATTTGGAAAAATTTCCGACTCATCCGTAATTGAATCCAAGGTTACCAACTTGCTCGGTAAAAAGTAACATAACGTAACGTAACGTCGTCGAACGTTTTTAAAGCGCAAACGTGTATAATAAACGCAGGAGGAAAGGAAGGAATAAAACACGAGTACTGCTGGTAATACTTGTACTCGTAATACGACAGTATGTCTCTCTAAATGAGGCAAAAAATATAATTGATTGTATTTTTTTTCTCTGGCCCGCGGCAGTACTTTGATATTATCGAGTATATATCGTGAACATGATACGTACGTAAATATTATACTCGTAGCTAGTAAGCACTTGTACTCGTATACTGAATGGTAGCACATACAGAAACGATGAGAAAATTCTCGACTTGTATGGCGATTATTTTTGGTTTATGCGTTGTAATCGACTTCTTGAGGTACTTTTTCAATGTACATGTAGTAGGTAGGTGTAGGTAGTTGGGTATAGAGTCATCTAACTGTAACTGCGTGTGTAAATTTTCTGAAGGAAACAGTTTTCGTAGTTTTAGGTTTAAAAATTTTTCATAGCGTAACGTTTATTCAGTTTACTGGGGCTTGAGCGACGCAGACGATTAAGATACGGCCAAGCTCGAGCGGTGAAAACCTTGAAAAAAGATACCGAGGCAACGCGATATTAACCTACTATCCGTATTTCTATATCTACTATTATATGTACCTACCTAAACCTATAGGTGCGTAATGTGTGCCTATTTGCGCGTGAATAGTCACAGTCAGCCAACGCTGCCGCTGCTTTGATGATTAAATGATTATTTGAGACAAGATGAGGTAAAGGTACCTTACTAATAGTTAACCCGATGTAAATTTATCTCACAGTTCGCAGCATGTTCGAAGGTTTTTGGAAATACCCTAATGCGCCAAAAAACACGTCCAAGTCGTCTCGAACCGAGGAGAGGCCGAACGAGGAAATTGTTGAAACGTTTGTAAAATTTGGAGCGGATTTTTCTACGTTCTTCTTCTGCGTGGAAATTTATCGAGACGCGAATTAATTAATGCAGACGAGCGGAATGGGTTCGTTTTCAAAGAAATTAAGAAAACGGCTGCCTTTATTTGGATACGAAAGCATGGCGCCGGATATGGCGGTGTTCGCGGCGCGGAAGTGATTGATGAAAATGTTTTCAAGTCGAACCGAATAGAGCAACGTGGAACCGGGGGAGAGGGGAGGGGGCTGGCCAACTTTTTCATTGTGCTCGGAAGCGACGCGAGTTAAAGCTAACATGTATAGGCTAAACGAGGAATAACGTGTACTGTACTTATTATAGTGAAAGTTGAGCTCTGCGCCAGGAGGAGGGACTGTGGAGCAGTTTCGGTATCGGATCGGCAAAAAAGCTGTCAGGGTGCTTTAAAACAGAGACACGACTTTGAAGAATTGAATAATGCTTCGGTAGCTGGAAATGTAATCCTATCGATTAGAGCAGTGGAGCTGACGGATCGAAAAGCTAATTTTTCAATGAATTTGAATAAAATCCACATTGTCAAATCCTGCATCAAATTTGTCGAAACTGTCGCCTCAGGGTGTCTTACAGGCGTACATATCTTGCTAGTCCTGCGTTTTCATTTTGAAATTTTGTTAGACGCCTTGCACGTTCTGAATTGTGACCACCTTCATCAAAACGATATCCTCTGCCTGCAGCAAATCGAAATGGAATGTCACCCTGCGCTGGAGGGTGCGCATCGGCTTGAAAATGTTTGCAATCTACATTATTACGTATATGTAGTCGTAAAGTATTCGGTGAAATGAGGATAAGCGAGCTCCGGCAATTTTCTCGAATTGTCGCATAAAACACCTACGCGAGGTTTTGCATTAGCGAAGGATTTGTATGAAGATGAAGAAATGCTTTGCGAGAACTTAACAAGTGCGGATTTCGATCGTTTCCTACACTCGGTGCAGTGTAAGAAAAGGTGGGCACCTGTAAGATATAGGTGTGTAGGTATAGGTAGGTAATGAATACCGGATTAAAATGGTCGATTGGTTGTTATTCGAGTTGATTGCGAATAAGGTGCTCTTGGTGCTTAGACCTTTTTCAAAGTTACGAGACGTAGAAGCAAAGCAACAGGGTCTCGCACCGTTCGAATTGTGTGGCTTTTGTTGGCGAGAAGAAGATATTGGGTTGACGGATGGCGAGGAGGAGGGGGAGGGTGGCGGAAGAGTTATGAAAATACGAGCCGAAGCCCGATTGCTCGTTTGCTGAATTCGTGTTGCTGTAGCAGCAGATTAACTCGAAGTGAAGGGAAGGACGCGTAATTAATTTTGTTATTCTAAAGCGAAGAGGTGTATAGCTCGATTTGTTTGATGGATTGGAATTTAGCGATGAATTTAGCTTTAGAGTACCTAAAGTTTCATCGCGGCGGCAGCAGAAAGAAAATTATGCTAGACGGTTTTACACTGGGTGTATAGTTGCCGGGTGCTGCGCGTCAAGTCCCACTAACCTACCACCGGCACCTACGAGTATAATCGTTTTATGTATATTCGGCGGTATTTGCGTTCGACAAATTAATTGACAAAGTTGCCGGCGTTGACGCGAAACTATCGCGTTTTATCAACGATTCGATATTTTGTGATCGTATATTATTAGAGGAAAATAATGGATTCCGCGCGATTATAGAGGAGAGGGTTGAAATTGAAATTGAGAGTGATTTCGTATAATCGATCCTTTGCCAAAAATGTGTGTTGAAAGTAGGGCTGGGAATCGTATAACCAATAACACGAATATAACTAGTTGAACCTGATCGATTTTTCTTTCAACTACAACCAAGTGAATCGATTTCAAGAACACTAATTTACCATTATGATCGATGATGAAATGAATCATAATCGGTTATGGATCGAAAACAGACTTTTTTTTTAATGAAATTTTTGTCAAGTTCTGAGTTGAGAATTTACTCACCACATTTTCGTAAATCGTATCATTTTGATGGGCACAGCTTTTCGATGAAAACAATTATGTATTTCGTCGTCGTCGTTTCCTTATAAGCGGTAGGCCTATTGGCCTGTCTGCTGCGGTGTGGAACCTGTTGAGGATGAGCCTGAGGTATCCGTGAGTTTCCTCCTTGGTCTCCCTCTGCTTCTCTTCCCCGTTGGTGTATATTGGAGGACCTGTTTTGGTGATCTTGTTTCCTCCATCCTTTTGACATGATTTCTCCAATCTTTCCTATACTGTTTTATCTTCTTCATGACTGGCTTCACTCCGAGATCTGCTGTTATTTTCTCGGATGGGACTCTGTCTCTGAGAGTCACCCCTGCCGTTCTCCTCATGAACTTCATCTCTGCTGCCGTTATTCTTCTTTTATCAGATTTCTTCAGTGCCCATACCTCGCTTCCATACGTCATCATTGGTATTGCTAGGGTATTGTACACCTTCAATCTTGTTTCTTTTCGCACCTTACTGCTTCTTAGGGTCCTATTTATCAGTCCTGTGACTCTCAGGAACTTTGCAATCTTTCCACCAACATCTACTTCTCCCTGGTATGATATCGTGTTTCCCAGGTATTTGAAATTATTGACCTGTTCAATGATTTTTCCATTTATTACAATCTTGCTTCTTACTGGCTCCTTTCCTTTGAAGGCCATTGTTTTTGTTTTCTCTGAAGATATTCTCATATCATACTTTTCTGATGTCTTTGTTAAATTATACATTGATCTCTGTAGGTCATCTTCTGTTTCGGCTAGTACTGCTTGATCATCTGCGAATAATACTGTTGATATTTCTTGCCTTCTGTCTGTCTTGATTCCTTTTGGCTTCATTTTCTGCCATTCTTTTACCATGTGGTCCATGTACATGTTGAATAAAACACAAGACAGTGGGCATCCCTGGCGAACTCCTCTGTTTATTTCTGCTTGTTCTGAGAGTCTATTTCCAATTCTTACTCTTATTCTAGTGTTCTTATATATGCTGTTTATCACCTTTCGCATTTTATATGTTACCTTTTCATCTTTTAGGACTTCAAACAGTTTTTTTCTATTAACCCTATCATATGCTTTTTCCAGGTCTATAAAGCACATGTGTGTTTCTAGGTTGTATTCGATCCTTTTTTCCATCAGTAGTTTTACTGTATAACTTGCGTCAGTGCATGATCTTCCTTTTCTAAATCCGTTTTGACTTTCTGACAGCTTTTCTTCTGCATGCTCTGCCAGTCGTTTTGCCAGTATTTTCGCATATATCTTGTAGCAGGTGTTGAGTAGACTTATTCCTCGGTAGTTTTTCAGGTGTGACATATCGCCTTTCTTGAAGAGTGGTATTACAATTGCTGTTTTGAAATCTTCAGGTACCTTTTCTTCTTGGTACATCCTATTTAGGAATTCCAGAAGTCTTCTTTTAAATTCACCACTTGCACATTTGTACAATTCTGTTGGTATGCCATCTTCTCCTGGAGCTTTTGCATTTTTTGCCGTTCTCAAAGCTTCTTGTAGCTCTTTAATTGAAATTCTGTCTTCTGTTTCTCCAATTTCATCTTCTATCTTTGTATCTTGTGCATTTTTATCACTCCAGAGTTCTTCAAAATATTCCTTTGCGTCATTGATTTTAATCTTTGGCAAACCCACTCTTTCGTTAAAATTTGTGTCAATTCTTCTTATGATTTTGTACACCTTTGGCCGTAACTTGTATGTGTCATGCTCCAGGAATGTGATGAAATTTTCCCAGCTCTCTCTCTGTAATTTCCTGGACTTTCTCTTGACTTTTGCCGACTGTTTTCGATATTCTTCACCATCGACCTCGCTTTTTGTGCTCATGAATTTTCTGAATGCCTGTCTTTTCTTTTGTATGAGTTCTTGGATTTCGTTGTCCCAATTCTTTATTCGCTTTGCCCCAATTCTGCAAGGAACCATTCCTAAGCTTTCTTTTGCCGCTTTTGTCACAATGGATTTGATATTTTTCCATTCTTCTTCTATGTCCTGGCTTGTTGGTATCTCTTGACTAATGATGTTCATCCGTCTTTGGTACAGCCATTGGTTGGTTGGGTCATCCAGGGCTCTTGTGTTGATCTTCTTTTCATTCTTTCTGGCTGGTATTCTTGTTGTTTCCATTCTCATTACTCCTTGAACAAAATGATGGTCAGTGCCTATTTCTAGGCCTCTGTATGTTCTTACATCCAAGAATTTCTTTGCGGCATTTTCATTGGCTATAAAATGGTCGATCATTGAGCTTTGTCCTCTTGTATTGCTCCATGTCATCTTGTGATCTTTCTTGTGTTGGTAGAATGTATTCATGATTCTTAGTCCGTTGAAAGTGCAAAAATCTATCAGTCTCTTCCCAATTATATTCATTCCTTCTGTTCCATACATACCAGTTACTGTCTTTACACGCTTATCTCCTACCTGAGCATTCAAGTCTCCTGCTATTACCAATTTATCTTCTGGGTTTACTGCTTGTACTGCCCTCTGTAGTTGCTCGTAGAACTCTTCGCTTTGTTCCTCTCTTCCCTCTTCTGGTGCATATACTCCGATTATTGTAAGAAAGTCTTTTTTCAATCTCATCCTTGCTGATACAATTCTTTCATGCCATATGTTGTATGAGTCGATGTTTTCGCGGTGTTTATTATGTATGTGTAACATCACTCCGCCTGCAGCTCTTGTTTTCTTGTCGACTCCACTGTAGATAACGATGTAATTTCCAGATTCGATTGTTCCACTTCCTTTCTTCTTAGTTTCAGACATCACGGCAAAGTCTATATTTCTGCTGCTTAGAATTTCGTTTATTTCTGCTTCCTTGGCTGCATATCCTCTTACATTCCAGTTTCCGAATTTGTATTCTCTTTCGTTTGCGTGCGTTTTTATTTTAACCAGGGGTTCACCTCCGCCTGGGATCCCATTGTTCCATCCGTTTCTTCTTGTTTGTTTTTTGAGTAAGGTAGATTTTCGTCTGGCTTGGTTACCAGCCATGCCAGATATATCACGGTGATAGGGCTGCTATCTAGGCCTCCGCGCTTGCCTGGTCCTCTTTTAGTCGCCTTTTACGACAGGCAGAGGGTACCATAGGGATATTCTTGACCCGTCCCTACACGGGGGAATTATGTATTTCAATTTATTAATTTTATCGTTTGGAAGAGATTATTTCGGTCCATTGCATGACCCTGATCTCCACCCAGCCTTACCTTCGAAATTTTCGAATTTCCTCGAGGTCTTCCTTTGACGACTCTACTCGAGCAACGTAAGTGGGCAAAAGCATACACCTTCGTCTCCTACCCGACGGGCACCCGCTAGAGTGACGGAGTGTCCAGTGATCCAGACAATCCTGGTTACGTCGCACTTTCGAGACCAAATTTCCCTCGAGACGGTTCTGTTGCGAATGAGTTCTGATAAGCAGTTCAACTATCACTGTAAATTTTCAATCAACCTCCACCAAAAATTTTTTTACCACCACCATCGTTGTAAGTGGTGCGAAACTGCCCTAACAAGATAACGGAAATGCATATTATGTAATAGAGCGATAAGGAACAGGTGGTCTTTAGTCTGGGTTGTCGCTGCGAGAGCAGGTGTGCATGATGAAGGGTTTCTTTTGTATCGGAAACACATTGCCAAATGTAAATCAGATAAGGGCGATGGCGATGACGTGTTCATTGTCACCTGTCTGGTATTTTTGCGAAATTTGGAATTTCCCATTTTTAGTAAAACTGCATTCTGCTAAATTAAATATAATAGAGAGATAAGGTTACAATGTGGTCTTTTGACTGAGTTGTCGCTTCGATGGCAGGTGTGCATGATGAAGGGTTTCTTTTGTATTTAAAACATATTGCCAAATTTAAATCAGACGAGGGCGACTGGTTCATTGTCCGCATGTCTGGTATTTTTGTAAATTTGGGATTTCCAATTTTTAGTAAAGTCCATACAGGGTGGCAAACTTTTATGAAATTGTATACATGGAGGCTCAAAATGCGAATTTTTAAATTTGATGAAAAGGTTATTTTCATCACTATTGTGTTCTAAGCACATAAGTATGTTTGTATAATTTGAAATTTTCGATTTTTCGAGCTGCACTATGCTGGAAGTTTTTTGCTCTAACGTAAGAAAGAGCACGCGTGAAATTTCACGAATTAAAATGTAATCAAAATCCAAGAACATAGAAAACTGCAAAAAAAAACTGTTGACCAAAATTAATGAAATTCGCATGAAAAGTACCAAAAATGCATGAAAAATTATTGAAAACATGAAAATTATCGAATAAAATTCGTAAAAAAAAAGTGTTAATTGTGTAAAAACGTTTAAAAAGCATCGAAAAAGCTTAAAAATAATGAAATTATGGACGGAATTAGCCAACAATATTTGAAAAAGTTACGGAAACGCGTAAAAACGATGCGAACACACTCGATAAAAAACATTTTAAATTAATTGAAAGTTTCTAACATTCAATAAAATTTGCCAAAAGTGCACGAATAAGACTCAAAAACGATGTTAAAATGACGTAAAAATGCCAAACAATAATAGTTGAAGTCAAGGGAAATTGACTCTCAGTAGTAATCAAATTCCGAATGAAATTTGCCAATAGTGCATGAAAGAGTATGTAAAATTAGTTGAAACAATAGAAATTGATAAAATTACGATAACAAAAATTAATAGATAATTAGGCATGCATGTGTAATTTAAATACAAAACAATTTGAAAAAGAAAGATGAAAATTTATGAAAAAATAAAAAATATGTGGGTAAAGTTGAGAAAATGATGTAAAAAAATGAAGAAAACAAAACAATTGAGGCTGCAACCCCTGGTGCAGAATAGGGGTATTAGTTCCAAATGTTGCAACCTCAATATTTAAAAATGGAATTGAAAAACTAGAACAAAATATAAAAAGTAAAAATGCCCCCCCTCACCCCAGCAGCAAAAATGTAATTGTGTGAAATAAAACGAAAAGTGAACATTTAATCGAACTTAAAATTAAGTATAAATAAAAGGAAAAATATGCCAAAACGAGAACTAAAGTCTAAAGATGAAAAATTGAAAAATGAAAAAAATATAAAATGTGTAACTAAAATAATGAAAAACTTTCGATAGTTTGTATGAATGAAGCCAAAATGAAAACTGAATGTAATCGAGTGAAATAAAACGAAAAATGAAAACTAATTAAGTAAAAATAAATTAATTATAATTAATTATAAATAAAAGGAAAAATCTATCAAAACGAGAACAACTGATGGAAAATCAAAAAACTGAATGAAAAACGAAAAATGAAGAAATATATTTCTAACTAAATCAAGAAAAAATAATGAAATGAAGAAAACCAAAAATAAAGAAATTGAAGTAATTTTCAACAGAAATGAATGAAACCAAAATAAAAAACGGAAAATAACCCCCCCCCCCCAAATAAAAACTAAAAACGAGCACTGAAAACACTAGCCCAGAAAGGTAAGATTCTGTGCTAGCTCAGTTTCGTTCGAATCGCAGAGAGTGAGTTCAAAAAGTTCCCTTGTTAAAATACTTTAGGCTTCTTTTCTCGCCCTAAGTGAAAGTAGGAGGTCGGATTTTTCATATTGTTGTAGGGAAATGCAGTTCAACTGTTGATGATTTTCACTCCGTTTGTTTCCGCTTCTAAGTATATATGTAGAGTGTAGACATGGATAGCACAAAACTCCGTTTAGGGACCGTGTATGTATATGGTAATTATTACGGTTATTTCGTTGAAAGGTTTAGAAGATAATTATTATGAGAATTTGCGGCGATACGATGCACAAAAACGTTGCATCGTGTCTACAAAACGTTCTACCAAATGGTTGTTAATGACGATACGACACTCGAAGATGCTGAGCGAGTTTAATGTGTAGGTATAGATATAGTGTAATGTGTATGCAAACAGAAAAGCACACGAGTACCTATAGCTAAGCTACTACATAGACTTACCACCTACGCTACCTCTACCTAAAAATGGAAGCTGCTGTTGGTGGTGGTGGTAAATCTGAGTATACCTATAAAAAGCACTCGCGTTTGCGAGTATGGAAAATAGATAGTGCACGATTTCATCATATTTTTGCACGAAGTAGCAGCGCGTATGGTTATTACGAGTACATTACATACTTTGGTTTGTAAATACGAGTTTATACTAACATGAGACTGATGAAGAAGTACATAGGTATGGCAGGCAGTGGTGTACGAAGTAGGTACGAATGGTTAAAGCATCGAGGTAGGCGTACATGTATACATTTCGCGTTTGCGAGGCATATCGACGCAGTATTTTCCCATTAGTGAGGTGAAATGAGAAAGGAAAGGAAAAAGACACGCTTTTGTTTGATTTTGAGAGTATTTGACGACGCCGACGATGATGATTGTTCAAGTGCCTGTACTTGAGAGTGCCGTCGTATTGTGGCAAACTTACGTTTTAGCTTTAGCTACAGGTGGAAGTAGAGGTGTCGTATATGAAATTTTGGTATGATTGGTAAAGGAACGAGGCTGAGGCTCGATATCGATGTTTATTGATATGGTTTTCCGTTTTCCACTCGCAAGTATGCGTCGATAGATAGTTCTCTCAATTTATAGTTTAAATACACTACTAAACTACCTATGTACATATGTGTACTATAACCTACGATTTGGCATTTGGTAAGCAAACATTTACGACATCAATTTATACCGTGAAGGATTTTTTACATATCTTACGCTGCTCTGGCAGGTTTACCTTCACACAGTCCTGCGTATTACGCAGGGTATCCGAAAATATCGAATACTTCTGCATCGATATGAGAGTTTTGGGCAGAAAGACAAGTTGATGATATCGAGCAAACGATTACTTGGCCAAAATACCTCAATTTCGCCTATTTACTTTATGTTCTCGAACTCGAAACGAAACTGTATAACGTTGATCTAGAGACGTTCGATATTTTTTGAGACACCCTGTAGGCAGTTGGATAATGCGATTTCGTAGATTTCTCACTCGCGATGATCTATTTTCCTCACTCTCGAAACTGCAGAAATAATTTACTCCTACTTGGTGAAGGCATTTGAGATTTTTTTCACTTTTACCTTTATCAAGTGTCTGACGCTCGCAAGTTTACGGTGCATTGTCGTCCTACCAGTCGTATCGATGAGTCAATAATGTTGCCTAAAACACTCATACAAGCGGTCGCGATTAATCAACGTGTGAATTGTTGTACATAATTATGCGCAATGTGCATGCGATAATGTTGAACAATTTTATGAGGTACTGTACCAAATATGTACACTCGTAATGTTCCGGAACAAGTACACTCGATGGTCACGTTGGATCGCGTGCCACAATCCTCGATGTAGGTGTCGCCGTAACGAATGCTGATTATTACGAGTACATATTTGTCACATTGAAGGCGCCAGGTGCCAAATAACAACTTTTTGCAGTTTTTTTCGTGTACCTACATTGAATTTTTGTAATCCTACGTTTCTCTTTTTAAAACAGAGGGGGGGGGGGTGGTGATATTTTTATTTAGAACACCCTATCGTCTCTCTGCCACCAGGGCCACGTATTCGTTGTTCTATTTGATGCTAATTATGGAATTTTACGATTGTAACTCGTGAAAATGCGAATAAAACGTGCTCGAAATACGTGCGACGATCGAGTTTCTTTGAAATTTGAAATTTCAACGAAAAAGTTACAGAAAACGTTGTCGAATCGTACGAAAGCGACGACACGATAATAATAACCTTTCAATTTTCTATACATAGTTCGCTTCGCTGTGACTCGTCGAAAAATTAATCAAGATGAAAAATTTGACGCTGCGCCCGAATAATCTCTGTTAGGTCAATTTTTATTAGAAATAGTCTCATTTTAGCGTTTGTGATTGAAAATTACGTTATGTAATAGTGAAAGCTTTTTCGTTCGATTTTAGTGTTTGCTCGTGGGCTTTTTTTTCCTACACGATTGATAGGAAGCCAAACGCTACTTTGTTCCATTCTGCTGATTGCTCGAGTGCTGAAATATACGTATTTGTATTATCTTCATTGAGAGGGAAAAAAAATTAATACTCGTATACAGGGTGGTCCATAAGTCAGGCTGCAATTTTGCACAATCGAAAAAACGAGAGAAAAATTTTCTACGAAAAAGTTCTTAATGCCATGTTAAAATCACGTAATTGCATAAGTAAGTAGCGATAAATAAAGTTTGGAATGTTCAGAACACATCTGGACAAATTTCAACCCAACCATGTGATTTTCTTTGCAGCGTGAGCTCACATAGCACGTCGCGCTTTCGTCATGATGAGAAAAACTCGAGAGTGCGGCCTGACTTATGGACCACCCTGTATTTTATTGGACTATGTTCTACGGAAACCATCTTTCATGATGGAAATCGGGTGTGGGGGCAATTTTATTCAATAACAACCAGAAAAGAAACAGTTTAAAAAGTGGTTCAAATTTTTGAAATGATTTTTAAAACTTTCAGAACATCTCAATCCCCCCTCTCCTCCACATATTGGAAGTACTTATTTACTTACTTCAATTTTTCAGTCGAAAAATTCTTGAAATGAAACAATCGAAGGGGTAAAATTCGAAATTTTGAATAGTTCTACTCACACCCTTCTCACAAATCAAAGCTTCATAGAAATTTGGGAACAGTTCTCTCTTCGGTTATTTGGAGTCGAAAGGTCTTGAAAAAAAAAATGAAAAAATTGGTCCGGAACAGCGAGAAAACTCGAGGGAAATTATTTCTCTGATAAAAAGCTCGTCTTGAATAATGATTTGCGAATTAATAGCGTTAGAAATATTATTATTATTATTTCTTGAACGTGTTAGAAACGTTTTCTCATAAGTTAGAGTGGAAAGAGTGTTTCTTGGAAAAGCGATATACTATTTCGGTGTTGTCACGGTTCGCAAATATTTTGGCTTCTTGACTTTCTTAGAACGAAGGAAAAGAACACGATTATTAGCTTCGAATGATACTCGTATGATGGGTGCAATTTTAACGAACGTATTTCATTTTAATGAAAACTCGCTCGCTTTATAAATTACAAATTCTCTCAATTTTCGACAAATTTCTCGAAATTTGGAAAAAATTGCACGAAAAAGTGTTAGTACGCGTTAAAACATGCTGGGGGGTGTCAAAGTTTTCAGAGAATTTAAAATAACATCCATTTCAGCAGTGGATTACTCGATAATCGCCATACCTACCAAAATGGAACTTTTTCTCATAGTTAGTGGTTTTGAAAGGCTTTTTGGTGATATCATAAAAATCAGTGTTGCCACTTTTTTTCGTACAAAAAATTAGCTCAAAAAGTTTCGAAACGTAGTTTTCATATCGTTCCGACTCTCAAAAATTCTGAAAAAAATATATTATGCACAACTTTTCATGCTGAACAACATAAGTATTAAAAAATTGGGATGGTAACATGTTGCAAAGTCGATTTAAAAAAATTCAAAGCTTGCGAAAAAATGCGACTTTTTGATTTAAAACATGAAAAAAAGTTTTTATAGGTGAAGTTGACCCATTTAACCCCTATTTTTACGTATATGTCGAAAAAGTTGAAAAAACCCTTTCACTCTCCATGAAATGAACTCCTCACCAAAAAAAAAAAAAAAATTCTAAAAGATTCAAAAAATGAACCAATTTTTATTTTTTTGTTGTGAGTGTAATTTTTATCAACTTTTTCATGAAATACGTCAGAAAGAGGTCAAAATAAGACAACTGGATAAATTTAAACTTTTTTTGATGTTTGCAATTGAAAATTGAATTTTTTTGTGATGAGTTTATTTCATCGAGTGAAAGGGTTTTTTCAACTTTTTCAACAGATACGTAAAAATAGGGGCCAAATGGGTCAACTTCACCTATCAAAACTTTGTTTCATGTTTTAAATAAAAAATTCGCATTTTTTCGAAAACTTTAAACTTTTTAAAATCAACTTTGCAACATGTTACCATCCCAATTTTTTAATATGTTGTTCAGCACGAAAAGTTGTCCGTAATATATTTTTTTCAGAATTTTTGAGAGTCGGAACGATATGAAAACTACGTTTCGAAACTTTTTGAGCTAATTTTTTGTACGAAAAAAAGTGGCAACACTGATTTTTATGATATCGCCAAAAAGCCTTTCAAAACCCCTAACTATGGGAAAAAGTTCCATTTTGGTAGGTACCGCGGTTACCTAGTAATCCACTGCTGAAATGGATGATATTTTAAGTCCACTGAAAACTTTGACACCCCCTGGCTGCCTTTAAAAATGAGCTAGAAGGCTGCGATTTGCGCCATTGTTCATCCCTTGGAAAGCTCTTTCCACAGGTAAAATTTCCAAAAAAATCGCCTAACCCCCCTACTGCTTCTTGGTCCAATTGACGTGGAATGACCCAACAGCAACAGAAGTCTTCAAAACGGTTGGAAACTGTTTACTTATAATTATTGATTCGAAAGATCAAAAATATGGCTCCGGGTTACCAAATTTTTGCGTTATTTAGGTCATTTTAGTTAATTGTGATTTTTCTCATTTTCGGCCGAATTTTTTTGACCTTTCGGATACCCGTCTTGCTCTAGTCAGAATTGAGGGGAGAGGAAGTTTCAAGCGAGACTTTGTTCCGTACTAAGATAGCCGAATTGAACCGTTTGAATGAGTAACGAATGAGTAATAATTCTGAACACATTAGTGACTAACGTGGATACATAAACAATAAACATATCTAATCTTTTCTTTGCAGATGAATTTGAAATGCTCCATTTCATTCGTTTAAAAATATTCGTCTGGTTTAGTCTGGACGAGAATTTGGTTGGATTCGTAAAAAAAAAGGTTGAAATGTTGAGCTACGTATTAAAATATCGAGTATAGGTTAATTTGCCATTTGGACAATGATATCAGTGTCTGTAAAGTCGATAAGTTCAAGTTCTAGTTCTAACTCGACGTATCGTGCACCTATCTTTGTACTCGTATTATTTGCAACCCGGGCAACATGTACCAGATTGTAAAGTCAAGTGCAATCTACGAAAACCAGCTCTCTATCGTCTCGTAAGTCGTATCTCTACGGTAACGCATCGTTTGCGATACGCGCGATAGGCGATAATAATTAAGACGAATTATCTCGAACTTACGAGCATGTGGTTTGATTATTGTTGTCGGATTACCCATACCAAATGTACTGTTTAGCCGGTCAGTGTCAGTGTCAGTCAGTCAGTCAGTCTCGATCTCACTCTCATTCTCATTGTACGTAGACGTACTCGTACGTTTATTTTTACGGTTTACGACTATACGACGCGACGAGTTGCCAGATCGTTACGTGCACGTTTTTTCGCGATTTTCATATTTTTAAAAACGATTCGCGTCTTACGCGTTGATGGGTACGTGTGAGAAATCGCCTTTTGCTCTTCAAGTTACCTGTAATAATAATAATAGCAGTGCTGGTGGTAGTGATAGTGATAGTGTCAGTGTCGGCAGCGGTGTTACCGGTGTTAGGGTAGCTCGAGTACGTAAAAAATTGCCCTTAAATTGTTCGACCGATATTTTTTCTCTATTTTTGAACGAAAATTGGTTCAATTTTTCTCACCGTTTCGTGTAAATTTAGGAATTGTTGCGGTTCAAAAAGCGTGTGCTGGCACGACAAGTTAAGCAATTACCTGTTTGCGTTGTCGTCGTCGTCGTTGTCAATATTGCGGCGTTCGTTGGTTAATGAAATATTAGTTTCGAGTATTGTTACAAGAGTATACGAGATACCCAATTCCTACGTACTGAATACATCGTATACCTACTAGTACAAGTACATAGTACATAGTTATACGTACATATACATGTACCTGGGCCAAAATGGTTCTGCTCTGCGTACCGTTTTCGTTACCGATGAATTTTCTCAGAAAATTGTTCAAATCGATCACCGAGGATATCAGCAGTATTTGGAAAAAGGTAAGAATTGCCATCAAAATGTTCGTGTGTATCTTCTAGTCCGTGTCGTGCGTGTAATACTAATATTATTACGAAACATTTTTGAAAAGTGCATCGCTAATTTTCCAAAGTAACGTTGGATGCCTACTCTTTACTCTTAGACTGATAGTAGCATTCTCAGAGGTAATTTTTCGATGAATAAGTATCCGGATTAAATCACATTTTTATTCTATACCTGCTCGTATTGTGGTATTGGTTTCTTTATTATACCTACCTAACCTACATAATTATAGAAAAAATCTTCGAATTCGCTCATTTTTACTCGTATAGAATCGAATCGGCAAATTTTGAATGAAAACATGATTATTGATGGCCAAATTTCGTTCGTTTTGTAAATGAACTTTGGCATTTGGCATTAAGAAATTGGGGGTTTCAATTTCCCCCACTCCTATAAAAATTGAAAATTTTCAATTTGATCGTTATTCGGTGTCATCTCCTCCCTCTTTCCTCCCCCCCCCCCCTTCCCAATAATATTTCACCTAAACCCTATCAAGCATTTCGCTTCTCTAAAAATTTTGAAAATTATTGAAATTTTAATTAAATTTTCGTGTAAGTTGATCATTTAGTAACACTTTATTCTCTGTGGAAATATTTATGTATCTTCGCTTTACTGAAGCGTTTTATGTTTTTGTTTTTTTGAAAAATAACATTTTGATCGAAATAGTTGAAAAATATTTGTTTAATTAGGATGGGAGGGAGGGAGGGAGAGAAGGAGAGAGAAGGACTACAGCACTGAAAATTCGTGAGGAAATAACCAATTAACGAGTCTAGAAATTTAACTACGCGAAATAACCATCTGCATTTTTTTCTTGCTTTGTTGTTATTTAGTGGTTCTTATTCTTTCGCCAATTTAATTTTGAAATTATAGTTTTTTAAAATTTTGTCTCGTGATTTTCAACGTTTTCGTCAATTTTGAGAATGAGAACATGGGCGATGGGATAAAGCGGAAAAAGATGCATTTTCTGCGAATTTCTGAAAATCAAATTTGGGTCTACTGAAATGTGAAAAAAAAAACGAAATTTCATCTGTAATGGACCTGGAAAGCTAAAATTTGGTGAATTGTACCCTATTTTCGACCCCCCCTCACATGAATTGATTGAAAACGGGGCTGAATCGTTTTGAGCTGTTTTGAAGCCGTCAGCAGATTTTTGAAAGTTGAAACTTTCATAAAATTTTACTCAGTCGAGTCAGGAAATTGATATTTACTTTATACACCAATTTCAACATTTTGAATGCTTCCAGCAATGTTTTAGAAATTTCGGATTCTCAAAAAGATTGAAATGTTCAATTGTGATATCATTGGAGAAAAATACAGTTCCGAACTGGCGGAAACTGATTATGGAAAAATGGTGCATGATTGGGGGGGGGGGGGGAGGACACTGATAATTTTCATGGCACTTCTTGAAAGCCTGTAATTTTCAAATCGAGTCCCCCCAAGTCCGGCAATAAGCCCTAAAATTTAAAAAAAAATTAAAAATTTGTGTGATCTATCGCTCGCTGTTTTTTAAAGACACTAATTTCGATTTCTGACTTACTTTTTTGAAAAAAGACCCCCCCCCCCCTCCCCCAAGTTCTTCAATAAGCCCACCGAAAATGAAAATCGGTCCCCGTAAAAATTCAGCGAACGATGGGTTGGGTCACACGAATTTTTCAATTTTTGGAGTTTTAGGAACCCCTTTTTTAGAGTCCCCCACTTTGGGAACCCCTAAAAAAGGCGTTTATGCATATTTTTTCAAATAATTTGAAGAATTTACATTTGAAACACACTAGCAAGTACTCAATAATTTTTCATACGATTTTTCCTGTAAATTTCAAAATTGAGCTATTTTGGGTCAAATTCTGGGATTTAACTCTTCGAAAAGCCGTGAAAATAACGTTTTCACGATTTCAACGAAGTAAAAATGTCAGAATTTGACCCAAAAAAGCTCAATTTTAAAAGTTACAGGTAAAATCAAATGAAAAATTACCGAGCTCTTGCTAGTGTGTTTCAA
This sequence comes from Planococcus citri, assembly GCF_950023065.1. Classification (NCBI taxonomy): domain Eukaryota; kingdom Metazoa; phylum Arthropoda; class Insecta; order Hemiptera; family Pseudococcidae; genus Planococcus; species Planococcus citri. Next base: position 71,117,730 of record NC_088681.1, read on the forward strand.
ATGTAAATTCTTCAATTCATTTGGAAAAATATGCATCATAGATATGTATGAACCCTAAACCGGATCGGCTGCTCGTGAAGCAAAAATTCTTTACCTCCGGAGAAATTCGACCAATCAGAGCCTTCACCTCCCGGAAAACACGTGGTCTACGCGCTTTGGGATTGGTTGATTTTTTTACTTCACTTTTTCCTGTACTTTTTAAATGTAAGCGGCCGATCCAGTTTAGGGTTCATATCTATGATATGCATAAACACATTTTTTAGGGGTTCCCAAAGTGGGGGGCTCTAAAAAAGGGGTTCAAAATTACGAATATACAGGGAGCTTAATTCAACTTTTTCATCTAGATAATTGAATATATACCTCAAGACGTTACGTTTGGCGCAAATCGCAGGTTCCTAGTTTTCCAGGGGTTCCCAAAATATTGAAATTACGAAAAATTGGAAAATTAGATTTTTGAGTACGGCCAGCGGAAAATTTTATTGAGCTCAAAATTTGGTAGGATGGCGGTCTTTAGGATGCTAATAAACTGTCAAAAGTTTTTTAGCGGGGTTCAAAAGGGTAGGTTCAAAATGGTGGTTTCAGAATTTTCAAAAAATTGAAACCCCTCAATTTTTGCCCCCGAGGGTTGAAAGTAAGAAAATCACCTCGTATTACGTTTATCGGGTTCAAACCGATATTTTACGTTTGAAAAGTTTTTGAAAATGATACTCAGTGGTTCCTAAAATTATTTTTTTATTTGCAACTTTGGGAACCCCTGGAGCCCTAAAAATGGTTTTATCGCAACTCCTCCTTTTTTCAAAAAAAGTAAACTGGAAATCATAATCAACGCCTTCGAATAATCAAAAAAGGAAAAAAAATATGTCGTACGTATTTTTCGATTTTTTAAAATTTTGGGGTTCATTTTAAAACTTGAAGGGTGCTTCCTTTATTATGGGTTTGTGTACCGATGACAAAAATGAAAAGTATCTTTGATCTTTCAGAGTCCAAAATGAGAAAACGAGAGGCAGATTGTCTCCAATTCTTGAAAAATTGTATTATTTGAAAATGCACTTGCGGCTAATTCTGATTCTAAAAATACGAGTACATATTTTTTCAATAGTTACTTCATGGTCAACCAAGCATGAAATTGTTCTTTCCTTGATTTTGTTCCAAGCACCACTTTCAAGTATTGAGATTATACGTATTTGTATTTACGCTGGATATTTTTTTCGCAATATGGGTGATGGGAAAGTTCCGGTGGGGGGGGGAGGAAAGGTGAATTAGTGTAAACAAGAAAGACATTTTTTTTGTTAATAATGTAGTAATGTGCTTTGAAATGATTGCCAATTCACTAATCGATGGCTTATTTATTTTTGTTTCAGGTGAGTACAAAATAATGTTTGTCGTAAGAATGAAAGAATCAAAAATGTGACAATGAGTAAGTCGGTTGTTTATTATTTTGTAACAAAAATGTATTGTCGATTCATGAATTAGGATTGCTGAGCTATCGTTTCAAAGAATGCCTCGAATAGATTTGCTTTGTTGTAGGTACGTTGGTTTCAAATTTCTATTCAGATACCTGAAATTTCGACGTCTACCTATATTTCAGAATTTTTTCATGCATACCTTGTTTCAATATTTTTTGTGCCATTTTTGAAAATAATTTCCATAAGACTCGAGAATTTTCGTTGTACATACATACGTTTGCTCACAGTTTTCAGTCGATTTAAAACTCATTTTCATTATTTTCTCTATGCTATCTTATTGTACGTCGTACGTGTACAAAATGATGATGTATTCTGTGACTATTCATATGTATTTGTATGGGGTACATAGACGTACTAGATAGGTATAGTTAGGTACATTTTCTTTCGTTTTGCTGTGTCGCGTATTCGCGCATACATAAATTGATATTGACGAATTCCAGCTCAGTCGTCGTATATATGTATATGGTATACGGCTTAAGGATGGGTTTTACGTCTCAGTTTGCGCTTTAGTGATTTTTTGAGCACGTTTTACGACATTTTGTTTTTCATTCGGCTGTGCTATCCTGCTATATGTTGCTGACGAAGAAGCTGTATTATTTATTACGCCCCGTAGTTGTTAGTATAATAAAATGAACGACGCGACGTCGCTATAAAGAATGTGAAATTCGCATCTTGACGTCCCAAATGATAGGTAGGAAGGTACGTAAACGTAACGTAACATGGGTTTTAGGTACATACGTAAAGTTGAAAATTTGTGAACCGTGTACGGTAGTTAGAGTTACGCGTATTGGATTGGTGCGTAGGTTACGTAGCTCTAGCTATATAGTACTACGAGCATACCATACGTAGACGTACGTACGCACGCTTACGGACGAATGCGTATCCGTAGGAAGTTAAATACGAGTATTGTGTATTTACTCGTAGCCCTAGATGATGAAAAAAAAATCGAATCCCTGCTGAATTGGTATGCGGTTGTAGCCATGTAGGAGTCGGTTTTATAATTTGATTACGGCGAGCGTTGATACTCGTACTCCTCGTCTTCATCGGTCGTGTGTTGAAAATTTTCACTCATAGAGGTATATCGTTCTGCAGACAAAAAGGTACCTTTATACCTTGCTTAAGTGTTATTTGTACTCGTGAATGGTGTAACACTCGCATCCTCTATCGAATTATACTCACACATCTCGTACGACGACGGTGGCTTGGATACCCTCCCCCTCGTCGATTTTGTCATCGTACATTCAGCCCCCCTTGGAAACACAGCAGGCCTTCTGCTGGATGGCGAAAAATTCGCGATTTTCGAGTCGAATTTTTGGCTGCTCGCGCGACAAGTTCAACTTGTGGGAAAATGATGTACTCGTACTCGTAAGCAGAACAGAAGCAGCCGTAGCCATATTATAGTAAACGTGTGGCACATGTGTTGCGTTAGAAGAATTATACCCAATTTTATAAGTTCAAGGTTAGGATATCCGTCTCTGCCACCGCCATCGTCGCTGCTCTGTACTTACAGCTCTCTAATAAGTATCTACACCTTTACACATTGGCGAAGTTTCAACGCTAATGCCAACTTTGATCGTGCTTGAAGCATTTATGTATGTACTTGTACACCCACACCCACACGTACTGTGTAGCGTTTCGAGTGTGGTTGCGATGGCAGTGTACTCCTTGTTCTAATCGCCCAACTTGAACTTTCGCTGTGATGAACAAGTCTGGCTTACCGAGTGACGAGCAGAAGATGTTAAGATTGCGTCTTAGACGCCTGTTGCCTTCTTACGTTAGGTACAAAGTTTCTTCTGTGCACTTGCGAGAGAAGCTTACTCGGGATCAAATTTTAATTTAGGCTCTTTTTTCAAGTTTGGGAAGCAGTAGGGTGGTTCAGTGTAGAAAGTTCAGTCAAGGTAATTTCCAAATTATGTAATTAGAGTAATTTCTAAAGTCAAATAAGTAGTCGAATTTTGGTTCGGGGACAATTTGCATGAAAAAGTGTTTCAAATCGCTGCGATACTCGTATCATGAATGGAAGCTTCGATGCTAGTTGCATCGTAGATTTTCGTTCTTCCGAATAATTGACCCTACCCAACTAAACTGTCCTTGACTCTCTCGCCTACACCCGTGTCGAATATTTTTCAGTTTCTCACGCTTTTTAGCTGAAAGACAACGCCAACGCTAACGCTATGCATTTTTTGCTTTTATTTGAGAAAATCTTTAGCCATAATGAAATCTTATAACGACATCCTGCGAAACCGTATCGAGCAAATTTACTGGAAAAGAATGCTTACCTGTTAGAAAAGGAAACTACTCGTAATCTTAAAAACAAGCGAGCGTTAGCGAAAGGGTTTCGGGTTAATTGCGAAATATACGCTCACGCTCTTATACACTTTACCGTCGTCGTCTTTTTAGTTTTTATCTTAACGAGTGGAAAAACTCGACTGATAAAGCTTATCAAAAAACGTGAAAAAAGAAAATAATGAAACTTGTGTGGTGTAAGAAGTATGGAAGTTACGATGATTGTTGCTTTTTTTTTCTTCTTTACTCGAATTATGTGAACTCTGACTCGTGCGATATTTTGATTTCTTTGTAAGTCTGTCGCGTAATCGATTAACGTGTTTATGAGATGACTACGACAATTTACATTGTGGTACGATGTTTACATTATTTTTTTTACTCTCGTAGTCGTATTTAGTACCGTATATCATACGATGCTTACAATTAATGTTATTATTTTTATTGTTGTTCCTGCAGTTGTTATCGTGGTGGTTGTGTTAGTTCGTCTTATGGACGAGTCACGATTGACGATCGCCAAATATTCGAGATCGTAGCACTCTAACGTAATATTTTCGGTTGCGGGTATTGTTTGTCAATACTCGCGACAATTGATATTTGATACGATAGGTACGAGTATTATTAATTTTCGCCAGCACGTTTTGCGAATAATTGTTTCGACTTTGTACTCGAATGAATTACGAGTACGTATTATGTACATTTTGTAACGAAGATTTATATTGAACAGTCCCATCTTCATCGCTCCCCTCCCCTCCACCAGCCTCGAGCTTGTCTTTTACTTATATACGATATTTGTCCTTTTTTTTCGAACATCGTCATGTTGTTGTTTTCCCCATTTTTCAAATTGCAGTTCATTTGGCTAAAGTCTCGAATATTGCGGATGTCGTTATCGCGTATTTGACGTCATTTGCCAGCGTGGAACTTGGAAGATATTTTGTTGGGGATAAATTTTAAAGTGCCGGAAACACGTTTACGTTTATGATATTAATTTGACTCGATTTCAATTCTCAATCGTTTTTTTCTAAATGGTCGATTCATCGTCATTCTGCAAGCGCATAATTTTGTTTTGAAAGTTGTGGTTTTCGTCTTTTGACACGATTTCGATATTATTCATGTTAGGATGAGGGGAAGAAGAAGTGTTCTCATTTTTTTTTTGGTCTAAAAAAGTCGACCTATATTCGGTGTGTAAATTTGCGGGTGAATGTGTGTAAGGGAAAGGGGAGGGGGGTCATACTTTTTTCCCGACATCGTAGAAATGTCGACTATTTTAAAATCATGTTATTTTGCACTCTTTTGTTTTATGTAATTTTGATCCTTTCGATCATTTTTGGTAAAGTACCGACCTAATTTATGAGAAATGACTGGTAACTTTTGGTGAATTACCAGCAGTTTTGGTAAATTGGTAATTTTTAGTTTTCCGGTTATTTGGAAAAATTAGTCATTTTTGCTACAATTCTGGTCATTTTGGTGAATGGTAATTTTTGATAAAGTTATTGTCAACTTTGGTGAATTACATATCATTTTCGGTAAATTACTATAGTAGTTTTGGTAAAGTGATAATTTGATGGTAAATTTTACGATTTTTGCAAAATTTATACATTGGTAATTTTTGGTAAAATACCGGTAATTTTGATAAATTGGTTCGTTTGTTTGGTAATTATGGTAAAATTGATCATTTTTGGTAAAATACCGGTAATTTTGATAAATTGGTTCGTTTGTTTGGTAATTATGGTAAAATTGATCATTTTTGGTAAAATATCACTAATTTTGATAAATTGGTTATTTTTTTGTAAAATACCAGTATACCGAATCATGGTAAATTTGGTATCTAATATTTAGTAAAATACTGGTAATTTTGATGAATGCGTAATTTTTTGTAAAATACCCAAAATTTTGATAAATTGGTCATTTTTTTGAAAAATTTGGTAAGTATAGTAAAATTGGTCATTTTTGGTAAAATATCACTAATTGGTGATTTTTTTGTAAAATACCAGTATAATCATGGTAAATTTGGTAATATTTGGTAAAATACTGGTAATTTTGATGAATGCGTAATTTTTGGTAAAATACTTGTAATTGTGGTAAATTTGCCAATTTTTTTGTAAAATACCCAAAATTTTGATAAACTGGTCATTTTTTTGAAAAATTTGGTAATTATAGTAAAATTGGTAAATTTTGGTAAAATATCACTAATTTTGATAAATTGGTTATTTTTTTGTAAAATACCAGTATAATCCTATAATTATGGTAAATTTGGTAATATTTGGTAAAATACTTGTAATTTTGATGAATGTGTAATTTTTGGTAAAATACCTGTAATTGTGGTGAATTTGCCATTTTTTTTTGTAAAGTACCCAAAATTTTGATAAACTGGTCATTTTTTTTGATAAATTGGTTATTTTTTGTATAATACCAGTGTAATCATGGTAATAAATTTGGTAGCATGTATTTGGTAAAATACTGGTAATTTTGATGAATGCGTAATTTTTGGTAAAATACCAAGGTAATTTTGATGAAGTGGTAATTTTTTGTGAAATACCTGTAATTTTGATAGATTGATGATTTTTTGTAAAAGTACCTGTAATTGTAGAAAATTTAGTAATTTTTGGTAAATTTGATAATTCTTGATACATTTTGTAATATTTGGTAAAATACTGGTAATTTTGATGAATGCGTAATTTTTGGGTAATTTTTAGTAAAATACCAATATTTATGGTAAATTTGGTAATTTTTGGTAATTATGATCAATTTTTTAATCTTGAAAAGCTTTGGAAAAAATTTACAATTTTTTTTAGCTTGGGTTTACAATTACGTAAAACGAGTCCATTTTTTGAGACCTTGGGAAAAAGTGAGTAAAATTGCTAAATTCATTATAAATAACCAAAAAAAATAAATAAAAAAAATACGTTTGGGCTGCTAAACTATTGAAAACTTGGAAAAATAGAATTTCTCTCACATTATGTTACCTTTTTTCATTTCAATTCATCAATTTTCAGATTTTCAGTTACTGAAATAACTCATTGTTGATGCTGCTTTTTTAGCACAAAATATTTTTCGAATCACCCCCTCTCCCCAAATTCTAAAGAAAAATTTCGTGTTCGTATGATGCTGGCAATACATACACGAAAATAAGGGTACTATTTATATAACATATGCTACGTAAACGTATAAAAGAAATATGTACTTATATGTATTGAATTGGATAAATAAGGAAACGTATGTGTTTTGCGACGTTTTTGCTCGCGAAAATGGTGAGGTCATAATGCTGGGCCTTTCCTATAGCAACGTCACGTCCCGTCGTATCGGTGTGAGAGGGGTGAGGGGCGAGGGGGACACAGCGTGTCAAAATATAGTAATACTCGTACTAGAAACTGGCGGCGTCGAAACATCGTCATCCCTGCCAACTATATAGACTATTAATAATGTCGCATTATCAAAATATACGACGACTAGTGCCCGGTTGTGACTAGATGAGCTCTAGAGTCTGCGAAATTACGCCTACGAGCTAAGTATGTCTGTGTAATATACTGAAAATGACTTCCTTATAGCTACACAACCGCGCCGAAAAAATGGAGGAAAAAAGAAAAAGAAAAATCGTGGAAATGAAGCGCAACGACCACAACGACGAGCTAGTAGATTCAGCTATACGTACGTATTTTTTTACGGAAGCGTACGCGAGAGTAGTAGAAATATACGAGTATACTACTGGGTCGACGCGTGGCAAGGCTAAAGCTCCATTTGGACGTGAAAAATTGCCAGACGACGCGGACAAATGGCCATGGCATGGCGAAGGCGATGGCAGAAGAGAGTCTTGACGAACGCAGGCAGAACGCAGCTTAGCGCGGCGGCGAAGGCGAAGACGAAGACGACGCGAATGTCGCGTTTTTATACGCTACATCGATTCGGGGATGATTTACGATTCGGATGAGTAAATTTTTCATCATTTCGCATTTTATGTACCAACTCGCACATCGTCGAGGAAAATTTTACGATGCAAGCTCTGGGGTAGCCGAAGCGAATGTACAACACTCGTGAGAGAAGCTCATTCGAGTCACGTCACGTAGCCTTTGTGAGTCGTCAATATCGAACGGAATTTAGATCAACTTTGGGAATAATTTTATGAAATTGAAAATGTAACTTAGCCGTGAAATTATAATCATCGTTTGGCGCGTACGAGTACTTTGGTAGTGTAGGTATTCGTTGGTACGAAGGTTAAGAAGTCTTGCAAAAGAAGCGAATTGCTCGCGTGTTCGACGATCGACGATGAGTAACGTGTCGTCAAACTTTACAGGCTTTTGTACGAGTAGTTTGCAACATATGTTAAGTCGGAAGGTGTGCTCACGCGAGATAATACGCCAAAGGTCGTGAAAACTTGCTAAAAGATGGAGCATTTTGTCCGAAAGTTACCTAAAGTCGAGGTTTTTAAAACTTTCGAAAACGAGAGCTACGCTTAATCGCCTAAAATAATCTTATTTTCCAGTAACTTTTGGCCTTCGATCTTTAGATATTTAATTTCGAGGGAAAAAATAAAATAAAATCGAGGTAGTTTAATTTTTATCAATCTTCAAACACGAGTAGGTACCTATCTGCTTAACTTGTTACCGCGTTTCGTGATTATGAAAAAGGTCGCAACGCAATTTCGCCCAAAATCTCTCTGTCAGACGTACAAGGTATTTATACTTAATAGTATTTTCAATGTAGCGAGATGAAAAATATGTGATGGAATTTTTCCCCTCGAATGTTTCCATTAGCGAAGAAAGATCTCGAATATCTGTTGAAATATTTAATTTCCACGCTCCGAGTAAATTATTCATACTGGCGCTGGCTTTATTATATTTTTTCTCGACAGATCTGCGTAAGTACATTAGCTGATTTTAATTCGAAAGTTTTTACTTCCGGGTTACCTTCCGTTCTCTGCTATTTTTAGAATATCTCGGATGAAGTACGAGTAGGTATCGTAGTTATAGATTTGTTGAAAAATTCAAAAAATTCAAATCCTCGACGAACTCTCGAGAAAAGTTTGGAAACTTTCTTGAAAAGTGTCACGTCGTGTTTGGCAACATGGCAAGCAACGTAGTCCTCGTGGTCTTTCATGATGAATCTCCTCGAGTCGAGTCTAAAGCATCACTCGAATTTTTTTTTCAGAGTATTGCTCGAATAATTTGAGTTCACACCATCGACCAGAACGTGATTATCCTACCAAGCTAATCGAATTATGAAATTTTCTGTTGTTCGGTGCTTACGAGTAATTTTTCGCTTCCATCGAGTAGTTTTTATTCGAAGGTGTATAAAGCAAAAGCTGCTATTCAATTTCCTCTCGCTATACGCGTATACGAATGAATTTTGAATTAATTTCCTTCCTCTCATCGTGTCGATTTGTCAGCGAGCGCGGGAAATTGGAAAATATACTTATAATACCGAACTTATTAGTTTTGCGGATTCGTATTGCAAGTTTTAAAGCTTTAGAAAATTAAATTAGCGCGTGTCTTCGAGTCGACTGCGTGTGTCGTCCTAGGCGTTGGGTATAAGTTACACGCTATTGTACAGGCGATGAAGAAGAAGGCGAATAATTAAACTTTTGTTTTCATCGTTCGCCTGCGTGCTTGAAAGGTGTACCTGATATTTGCGTATGCGACCTGGTAGGTTGCTTAATCTTATTTGTGAAATACGAGTATGCGGAGTGTTTCATTCAGGGTAGAAGTAAGAACTGTGTAGTTCATATACTGAGGCCATGTTAGTGGTTGCCCAAACTTTCGGTTTCAGAGTCAATAAAGGCCTCGTTCAGAAATTTTTTCGCAAAACCAGTGTACGATTTTCAATATGATAAGAAAGGTGAGTTGTGCCAAAAATGACTGAGAAAAATCAAATTGACTCAAAATTGACTTAAAAATTGGATTTTGAAATTTGTTCCATATTCGACTCCCTCGAAGATTCGATTGGACGCGATTTCAAACCGGTTTTGAGCAGTTCTGTAGATTTTTGAAAGTTGAAAATTATCAACAAAGTTTTACCCCAATGAAGTAATGAAGTTAGAGAAGCTGAAATTACCTTTATAGTCCGGCAAATGACAATAGGAGTAATTGCACCCCCCCCCCCCCCGAGGCACCGGGACAACTTTTTTCTTAAAGGGGACATCCTAAGGAACATTTTAAAGCAAACTTGCCAAAAAAAAAGTTGGCCTTACTTACAAAATGGCGGCCATTTTGATTGACAGGTCAGCCGAAATCACAGATTTTGCGTTTCAACGCACGAAATTTTTCAAACTTTACAAAGATAGATCGAAAGATCATGCAAAAATTCATCACCTGTCAAAATTTCAAGTGCTAAAAAGCGTTTTTCGATTTTTGGTGAATTTTTGAAAATCAAATTTAGGCCAAAAATGAGGGAAAAAATCAAAATTTTACCAAATTGACCAAGATCGCCGAAATTTGGGATATACCCTATTTTCGACATGCCAAATCGATTGGAAACGGTTTCAACCCTTTTTGAGTAGTTCTGGAGCCCCCAGCAGATTTTTGAAACTCGAGATTCCCACAAAATTCCATCCAATTTGAGTTGTAAAGCTGAAATTTATTCTGAAAACTAATTTCAATACGCTACGAAGTACTGCAGGTGAATTTCAAGTCCTTTTGGAGCCTCTGGCGACTTTTTGAAAATTCCTGAAGCCTCCAGCAGATTTTTGAAACTTTAAATTTTCACAAAATTTCATCAAATGGAGATGAAAAGCTGAAATTTACTCTGCACTCTAATTTTAACACCCTCTAAAGACGACTTTAGTTGCGTTCAAGTCATTTTAGAGCCTCCAGCGACTTTTTTGAAAATTACTGGAGCCTCCATTAGATTTTTGGTAACTGTCGATTTAAAAAATTGACCGATGAAATATTTTTGAGGGGGAGAATCGATATAATTTCGATCATCGATTACAGTCGATTAAAATCGAAATGTAATTTTCGATTTCAGAAATTGACTCGAAATATTTTCGAGGAGGAGTCGATCATATTTGATATCGATTATCGAAACGGTTTGAATTATCAATCGTAATCGATTATTGTATTGATCGATTTTAGCAAATCGATATTCAAAATATTTTCGACTATCTGCTCTAGATAATATCGGTTATCGAAACGGTTTAAATTATTGTTATAAATTTAATGATCGATTTAATCGATTCTAAGTACCTATTTTCGACCATCTGCTTCAGATCAAATCAATTCAAAATATTTTCGACTATTTACCTACTCTGGATAATATCGATTAACGAAACGGTTTGAATGATCAATCACAATCGATTATTGTGTAGTAATCAATTGTATAGCAGATCGATTTAAAATATTTTCGATTTCTCTCACCCCGAGTGAAGTGGATGAATTGATTGGAATAGAATCGATTAACATCATCTGCTTTCGATAATCGATTGCCGCAGTCGCACGTCCTGCCTTGATCCCACCCTCGACTTGAGTAATATATTTGTCGTACGTATTCCTTTTTGATTCTGTTCAAATTTCCGTTAATTTACCCCTTCAATCCGTTGATACCTTCTCCACCCAAACTTACCTTCAATCTTTTCGAACCGCCTCGAGGTCTTCCTTGACGACTCACTGGAGCAACGTGCGCTGGTCGAAAGCCATACACCTTCGTCTCCTACCCGACTCGTATTACCACCCGCACACTCGGACAAATACTCGAATGAAAAGTACTTCAAAATGTACCAAAGCTACCTCCATTCTATTTGCTATTACTTACAGTTAGTGCCGAAAATATTCGGTTTGAATTTAGCGTCATTGTTTTTCGTTGCCTGCTCGCGTAATTATAACGATCGGTCAAAAGTAATTAGTGATTCTGAAAGCTCAAATCTTCCTCTTTCAGAATCACTATTCACTTTTGCCCGTTTGTGCTTTTAACTGGGAGAAAAATGAATATTCGTAAAACAAGTCAAAAATAGGCGTTCCAAAAATATTCGGTTTCAATAAAAAAACAAAACAAATAATGATACGCTCCGGGAAAAAGTACAATACGTCGGTAAAGGTCAAGTCGGAGATATTCACACTACAAATACGGCACACATTACGCACATTTCAAGACAAACCGTGCTCAGAAATGTTGAAAATTACCGAATTTATTCAACTTTGATGTTGAAGTGTTGAAATAGTTCATTTCGACATGAAATGACACGTTTCCCGGGGTAATTTTTCGCGTAGAATTCGATGCTGCAGTCTAAGTTTTTGTAAAACCAACTTGAGTACGTTTATTCTCGAAAAATTGTATAAAAGCTCACCGAAATGAACATGATAAAATTTTCAGTCTTTTAGTTTTTCGCATATGCCGGACGAACTGTACGTACCAGCAAAAATCTGTTACGGTGATCTGAAAGAGAATTGAATTTTCTACAATTTCGTTCATGAAATTTTTTGCTAGGATGCTTTGTTTCAAAACTGTAGATCTTTGAAGTTGGAGTAACGAAAAGTTGGTCTCATACAAAGATCAACTTTAAGATCAATTTTTCGTTACTCCAACTTCAAAGATCTACAGTTATGAAAGGAAGCGTCCTAGCAAAAAATTTCATGAACGAAATTGTAGAAAATTCAATTCTCTTTCAGATCACCGTAACAGCTTTTTGCTGGTACGCACAGTTCGTCCGGCATATGCGAAAAACTAAAAGACTGAAAATTTTCTCATGTCAATTTCGGTGAGCTTTTAAAGTTGCTCCAACTTCAAAGATCTACAGTTTTGAAACAAAGCATCCTAGCAAAAAATTTCATGAACGAAATTGTAGAAAATTTAATTCTCTTTCAGATCACTGTAACAGATTTTTGGTAGGACGTGCAGTTCGTCCTGTATATGCGAAAAACTAAAAGACTGAAAATTTTCTCATGTTTATTTCGGTGAGATTTTAGACAATTTTTCAAAAATAAGCGTACTCAAGTTGGTTTTACAAAAATTTGGACTGCAGCATCGAATTCTACGCGAAAAATTACCCCGGATAACATGTCATTTCATGTCGAAATGAACTTTTTCAATACTTCAACTTCTAAGTTGAATAAATTCGGCAATTTTCAACATTTTTGGGCACGGTTTGTCTTGAAATGTTCGTAAAGATGCGCTGTATTTGTATTTTGAATATCTCCGACTTGACCTTTGCCGACGCATTGTACTTTTTCCCGGAGCGTATCATTATTTGTTTTGTTTTTTTATTGAAACCGAATATTTTTGGAACGCCTATTTTTGACTTGTTTTACGAATATTCATTTTTCTCCCGGTTAAAAGCACAAACGGGCAAAAGTGAATAGTGATTCTGAAAGAGGAAGATTTGAGCTTTCAGAATCACTAATTACTTTTGACCGATCGTTATAATTACGCGAGCAGGCAACGAAAAACAATGACGCTAAATTCAAACCGAATATTTTCGGCACTAACTGTATAATAGTAAATAAGATGGCTTATTACATTTTTAAATACTTGTCAAAAAAGTAATTCGCTAGGTGCGAGCAACGCTGGGCACCCGCTAGAGTGACGGAGCGTCCAGCGATCCGGACAATCTGCCTCGCTGCGTTACACTTTTGAGTCGAGACCGAGGTTCCCTCCCCTCGAGACGGTTTTGCTTCAAATGAGCACCAAACCAAATAGATCAACTACATACCTGCTGTGTGAATTTCTAATCTACCCCTTCCAACGAGAATTTTTGAAATCGCCTTTAAAAGATAACCGAAAATATGTGCATATAATAGAGCGATAAGGCCTATCATGTGATGTTTCGTCTAGGTTGTTGCTTCGATGGCAGGTGTGCATGAATCATGGTGAAAGAATTTCTTTTATATTGAAAACTCGATGCCGAATACAAATCAGATAATGGGCGACTGATTCTTTATTCACTTGCCTGGTATTTTCGAATTTATCAATTTTTAAAATTCTGCTTGATAAGATTTACTCACATATTATCGCAGCGACGTGTTGAAATTTCAACCTAGAACAAATAGCACTGTCGTCGGCTGATTCTCTGATAGAGACCCATACAGGGTGGTAAATTTTGAATGTTGGAAATCATCGTATACATGGAGGCTCAAAATCAAATTTTTAATTTGATGAGGCGATTTCTATCGCTCATTTGGTTCCAAATTGAATTCGAAAATTTGGCATTTCCAATTTTTGAAACTTCATATTGCTAGTATACGTCTTTTAATCGTGAGCAGAAGGAAAGAAAACATGTGTGAAAGTTCACCTGAGATCGCGAATTTGGTGACCTGAATAATTGTGAGGTGAACTGATGGGCAAGGCAAAGGCAAAGAGGAAGGAAAATGTTTGAACCTGCAAACGAAAGCGAAGTGAATCGAAAGACATGCAAAATCACGTATCACCGGCCAAAATTTCAGATGCTGAAGTTCATTTTTTGATTTTTAAGTGATTTTTGATAATCTTCGCGTCGAAAATGGAAAATATCAAAATTTCACCGAATTGACCTAGAAATCTGAAATTTGGTGTGTAGCCTAATGTTGACCCATCGAATCGATTGGTAACAGTTCCGAGCCATTTTGAGTTGGTGAATTTTTGAAAATCAAATTGTAGGCCAAGAATGGGGAAAATCGAAATTTCACCAAATTAACGTAATCTATTTTAAGCCCCCCCCCCCCTCCCAAATCGTTTCAAACCGAATTTTTCGAAAATTTGATTCAATTTTCTGCGATTTATTGATTTTTTCCTCCAAATGTTCATAGTATGTATTATGTGCAAGATCATGCAGATCGACGTTTTTATCAAGAATTCGTTGCAATTTTTTTCAAGTTCATTCAACGCCACTTCGAGATCACCGTGTATGAACATTCTTTCATCGCCTGATAATTTGGCTCACCAGATAATGGAGACTCTCTTTTATCATCCTTATCGAGCGTTGTATATTAACGATGTATGAAAAATTCACATAGCTCTAAGGAAATCGTTCTAGCATGACTATTTCTCGTTTGTCGAACAGACAGACAGACAGACAGACGTACAGTAATTTGAAAAGATTAACAAAACGCTTACAACAACAGAAGAGAAGAAAAGTTGTTCAATTTTACGTACACGTGGCTCTGCCCTCCTCGTGGTATTCAATCGAGAAAAACTTTCGTTATACGATAAATATCGGTTCGCGTAAAATTTACCACGTTTTCTCTTCCACTTCATCGACTCGTCGTTATAGTCTTAGGCTGTCTTATAAAGTGATTTATAGCGTGTCCGATCATCCGATGACGAGGACGAAGGGGACGAGCTTCCAAGTTGGAACAAAATTAAAAACTTATTCGTCTGCGGGGTTATAAATTGGCTCGCTGCGGAGATATACGGGCACGACGACGACGACGTATACTTACCTAATTATTTATGTGTGTTCGCTTAAGTAGGTCCTCTATATCTTTGGATGAATTTTATATATGTACTTACTACGATAGCGAAAGATGAGACATCGTTAGCCAAATGGATCGAATAATGAGTGCTGATAGAAGAAGAGTTATATAGATACCGCCTTGAAACAATATTTAAACGAGTTATATCCTATTTGACAAATATGTACCTACTTTACCTGTGAAGGTGTTTTTTGGATGTCGGAATTTGGTTCATTGACTGTAAAACTTGAGCTTTCAAACTGATCAAAATGTAAAACTTGGAAACTCAAAACGATCTTTGGAAACTTTTGAATGAATTTCGCCGCCTTAACTGACAAGGGAACCTCTTGAGGTGGCCGCCTCCGATTTGAACGGGACCGCGATTTGTGGAAAGAGCATGTTCTAAAACCCCCAAATCCAAATTTTCAGCTGCCCAAGTTCATTTTTCGATTTTTGGCGAATTTTTGAAAATCCAAAATTGACTATTTTGGTGATTTATGCTTTTTTTAAAGAAGTACGTACTTGATCAGTAAAAATGTTCAAAATCAGTCCCAAAACTGATATTATCCCCCCAAATCCAAATTTCGCCATTTCCAGCCATTCTGGAGCCTCCAGTGCGATTTTTAAATTTCTCCAGAATTTTGAATTTGCTCCAGAAGGCGTGAATATGAAGTTGGGCAGCTAATAATCGAGTTGTGGGTTATACTCGACCTGCTTGACGAATTTATCCACATTTGAGCCGATTCTGGAGCGGACACCTGAAGAGTGGTTTTTTGACCAGCTTTTTTCATTATTAGAAATCCATAAAAATCAAAATTTTACTGTTTGCGAGAAAATTTTCGAAATTTGCGCGAATCGCTGTATTTCGAACACAACAAACCCCCTGAGGCCGAGTTCCGCCATTTCCAGCCATTCTGGAGCCTCCAGCGTTATTTTTCAATTTCTCCAGAATTTTGAATTTGCTCCAGAAGGTGTGAATATGAAGTCGGGCAGCTAAAAATCGAGTTGTGTTTTATACTCGACCTGTTTAACGAATTTATCCACATTTGAGCCGATTCTGGAGGGGACACCTCAAGAGTGGTTAGCTTTCTTCATGATAAAAATATCCAAAAATTAAAAGGAAGGCCCATGAAAGGCTGGAAATGGCGAAATTCGTCCTCGTGATGTTAGTTCATGACAAAATACTGCGATTCGCGCAAATTTCGAAAATTTTCTCGCAAACGAGAAATTTTTGATTTTTGGATAAGGTGCACCGGGGCAAGTCAGAATGATTTTTCGCAATTTCAACTTTGACCAGCTGTTACTCCCCTTCTAATGAGCCAATATGGATCAAATTTATTATGTAGGTTCCCATAAGGGTTCTTAACCTATGGTAAAAATTTGAGCGCGATTGACACAGTAGCTTTCGCTCAGTGGAATAAAATATAAACTGTCCTGACTTACCCCAATTGGGGGAAGTCAGAACAGGCTAAACTTTGCAGAGGCGTAGATCACAAACCAAGCGTCCTAGAAAAATTGCACAGAAACAAAATTGTAGAGAATTTAATTCTCTTTGAGATCACTCTCATCAGATTTTCACTAGGACGCACGGTTCGTCCGCTATATGCGAAAAACTAAGAAATAGAAAGTCTGTATTTTAGACCAAATTCAAAATAAGTTCAAAACAACAACAAAATACAATTGAACCAAAGACATCTAAAATGAAACTGAATCGCAAAAATTGTTATGCCGTGATGAAGTAGGGGTAGTACCCTCAAGTCACCTTTAGTGGCACTTCGCCAGATATAAACCTCTAGGAGCTGGAGCAAGTTTTCTAACTTACCCCGAATTCCAACTTCCCCCGGTGCACCTTATTTATGTTTTGAAAAAAAGCTGGTCAAAGAATCACTCTTGAGGTGTCCCCTCCAGAATCGGCTCAAATGTGAATAAATTCAATAAACAGTTCGAGCATAACACACGAGTGGGTTTTTAGCTTTCCAACTTTATATTCACGCCTTCTGGAGCAAATTCAAAATTCTGGAGAAATTGAAAAATAGCGCTGGAGGCTCTAGAATGGAAATGGCGGAACTCGACCTCAGGGGGTTTGTTGTGTTCGAAATACATCAATTCGCGCAAATTTCAAAAATTTTTTCGCAAACGGGAAATTTTTGATTTTTGAATATTTTTATTCTGAAAAAAAGCTGGTCAAAAAACCACTCTTGAGGTGTCTGCTCCAGAATCGGCTCAAATGTGGATAAATTCGTTAAACAGGTCGAGTATAACTTACAACTCGATTTTTAGCTGCCCAACTTCATATTCACACCTTCTGGAGACAATTCAAAATTCTGGAGAAATTGAAAAATAGCGCTGGAGGCTCCAGAATGGCTGGAAATGGCGAAATTCGCCCTCGTGATGTTAGTTCATGACGAAATACTGCGATTCGCGCAAATTTCAAAAATTTTCTCGCAAACGGTAAAATTTTGATTTTTATGGATTTTCTTATAATGAAAAAAGCTGGTCAAAAAACCACTATTGAGATGTCGCTCCAGAATCGGCTCAAATGTGGATATTAAATTCGTTAAGCAGGTCGAGTAAGTATAACACACAACTCGATTTTTAGCTGCCCAACTTCATATTCACGTCTTCTGGAGCAAATTCAAAATTCTGGAGAAATTTAAAAATCGCTCTGGAGGCTCCAGAATGGCTGGAAATGGCGAAATTTGGATTTGGGGGGGATAATATCAGTTTTGGGACTTATTTTGAACATTTTTACTGATCAAGTACGTACTTTTTTTTAAAAAAAGCTTAAATCACCAAAATAGTCAATTTTGGATTTTCAAAAATTCGCCAAAAATCGAAAAATGAACTTGGGCAGCTGAAAATTTGGATTTGGGGGGTTTTAGAACATGCTCTTTCCAAAAATCACGGTCCCGTTCAAATTGGAGGCGGACACCTCAAGAGGTTCCCTTGTGAGTATCTGGATGATTCAGGGCTTCGTACATATTTGGTGATCATCAAAATCATTTTAAGCGATCAAATAAAATTTTATGTTTTCTTTTGTGTGCTAATTAATGGGTAATAAAAGTCAGATGGTGAGTGGAACCTGAGAGAAGGCTGGTTGCACGTTTTTTCGATTCAATCTGGTATTTAAAAATATGATCCTAAAATTGTTCTATTGGGAGCTCAAACATCAGCGACTGTGCTAAAGTCTGCGAACCCCTTCCCCCTTACTCCCCTTAAAAAATAAAATGAATAAAAGTAGAGAAAAAAGGCGAGGAAAACATCTTCCGAGTTCCGGGAAACTTCCGTGAGACATTTTATTAAAAAATGGCACGTCGTCGTCGTGTCGCGTACGATATTTACATTATTGTGTAATTCGTTGCTTTTTCGAACTTGCATCTCGTGAAATACAGCGATTAGCTCGATGGCTGGCTTCTGCGCGAAGAATGTGGAATCGTACGTTCCCGATAACCCATCTATACCCATACCCATACCCATTATGAAATTTCTTCCCGACAAACTGCTCATAATTTTCTATTGTGTGTATCCGAGAGTGAGAAAACCTAGTACGTCGTACACTTACCTTCTTTCATACCTTGGCGTCGCTCGTTGTCGTCGTCGTCGTCAAACAATCTTAACTATAGCGAAGCCCTGCGCTCTCCATCCTATCTATCTGTTGTTTCGCGTTTCAAAAACCCCTCCGTTTTAAAGGATTCGAGGTTGAACGCGGTTGCAAATTTTCGAGCTTTCTCGCTGGCGATGGCGTATTTTATTCGGCGGCGGCGGCAGCAGCAGCGTGTGGTAAATTGTACTCGTACACTCGGATCGTATCGAGGCATCTCGACTCGAGCAGTCGAGCTCGTTATCAGATAGAACAAAGCCTGAAAAAAAGCGTACACCGAACACTGTCCTATATTTTTGGCCGAATATAAAATTTAATTAAATTCGCTTTTGTTACGATGGGTCAGGGTGACGACGACGTTGAAAGGTTTAGCAGCGATACTCGTATGTGCCATACTGCCATGTGGTATAATACTCGTACTCGTATGCTAACGTAACGCCTAACGGTCTGGTCGACTCCTGCAAATGGCATCCGATGGTAAAATTTCTTTTACCGCCGCGCCGCCGTCGCACCCCGCTGTTGAAACATTAACTACGCTGTTAAGGTTCGCAGTTCTCTTTTTTTTTCTCCTTTAATTTTTCTCTGTAACCACCACAAACAGTGTTCTGGTTTTCATTATGCGAGCATTTTCGTAAAAGTTTCGCCAACTTTTCATGTACGGGAGCTAGCATACGAGTATATGCATGTAGCAGTATAGCTACTTCTACTTGCCTACTGTGTACCTATACTTTTACCTACACACTTATTACGCTCGTAAAATATTATTGCATCTCATCTACGACGATGTGGTGTGGCGACTGGGGATATAGAAAAAGAACGAGAATGAAAAATAGATGTTGGCTAGCCTTTTTAGTCCAGTCCTCGGAGCATTTTGGACGAATTATAATTTTCGGGGTTTTGTCAATATTCCCAAAAGTGTGTCCAGTACGAAATAGCGAATATAACTTTTCATGCGTACGTATACGAGTAACACGTCGAGTGGGAATTTTTTCGACTGTAATTTTGTCAACTTTTTCAAAGTTGTTGAATATGAAATTCGGCGAAGGGAATCGAATTGTGTTGGGTTTCCAATCCGAAGTTTTTTTTCGTTTTTCTGTCTAGAACATTCGAAAATGAGGCAAATGTTCGTATTTTGGGTGCTGAAGAGCGGTGGAGAGAAGTTGAAAAATTTAAATCTCCAATGCGGTTACAAAACCAAAAATTCACGCGGATACATGTATAGGAGATTTGGCGATCTGAAAACTTAATTTGGACCATTTTATGAAACAAACTTCCGCTCGTTAGTTTTGAAAATCTAAGGACAAAGCCAAATAACCTAATTTACCCGTCTATGCTCTTTTTCAATAAATCAATTTTTTTTGAGCAAAGTGAACCAATTTTTAAGAATTTCTTCAATTCATCCACCACTGACCGAAAACCACCACTGGTTTTGGACCATTTTGCAGCCTCCAGCGAATTTTCAAATTTCTCCAGAGATTTCAAATCACTCTTGAAGAGCCAAAAATGAAATTTAGCCCAGTGATTATTGCGAAATTCCAGGAGTGCCAGTTCAAAAGTGAATTTTTGATTAATTAGTGAATTCTAGAGGAAGTGAAAAAAATGATTTTTCAAAAAAAATACATAACGAGTTGATATTTTTTTTTTGACAAGATGTCGTTTGATGTGTCTAACTCTAACACGATCGCCCAGCTGAAAAAGTCACCATTTGATCTTTTTCGAGCCAAATCAGAACCATTGTTTTCTCGAATGCGGATTTCTTCTGGTACAGAAATGATGTCGTTCGATCTTTTGGCATATGTAATTAATCTAACAATAAAATACAAATTTTCCAAACACAAATTGATCGAAAAATTAGTGACTGGCAAAGTCTCTGCTTACAAGGGAACCTCTTGAGGTGTCCGCCTCCGATTTGAACGAGACCGCAGTTTTTGGAAAGAGTGTGTTCTAAAACCCCCAAATCCGAATTTTCAGCTGCCCAATTTCATTTTTTGATTTTTGGCGAATTTTTGAAAATCCAGAATTGACTATTTTGGTGATTTATGCTTTTTTTAAAAAGTACGTACTTGATCAATAAAAATGTTCAAAATAAGTCCTGAAATTGATATTAACCCCCCAAATCCAAATTTCGCCATTTTCAGCCATTCTGGAGCCTCCAGCGCGATTTTTCGATTTCTCCAGAATTTTAAATTTTCTCCAGAAGGCGTGAATATGAAGTTGGGCAGCTAAAAATCGAGTTGTGTGTTATACTCGATCTGTTTAACGAGTTTATCCACATTTCAGTCGCTTCTGGTGGGCTCGGACACTTCAAGAGTGGTTTTTTGACCAGTTTTTTTTTCATAATAAGAAATCCAAAAAAATCAAAATTTTACCGTTTGCGAGGAAATTTTCGAAATTTGCACGAATCGCTGTATTTCGAACACAACAAACCCCCTGAGGCCGAGTTCCACCATTTCCAGCCATTCTGGAGCCTCCAGTGCGATTTTTCAATTTCTCTAGAATTTTCAATATACTCCAGAAGACGTGAATATGAAATTGGGCTGCTAAAAATCGAGTTGTGTGTTATACTCGATCTGTTCAACGAGTTTATCCATGTTTGAGTCGATTTTGTGAGGGATTCCTCGCAAACAGGAAACTTTCGACTTTTTGGATTTTTTATTTGAAAAAAAATCTGGTCAAAAAATCACTCTTGAGGTGTCCCTTCCAAAACCGACTCAAATGTGGATAAACTTTTTAAACAGATCGAGTATAACACACAACTCGATTTTTAGCAGCCCAACTTCATATTCACGCCTTCTGGAGCAAATTGAAGATTCTGGAGAAATTGAAAAATCGCGCTGGAGCCTCCAGAATGGCTGGAAATGGCGAAATTTGGAATTTGGGTGGTTAATATCGGTTTTAGGACTTATTTTGAACATTTTTATTGATCAAGTACGTACTTTTCAAAAATGAAGCATAAATCACCAAAATAGTCAATTTTGGATTTTCAAAAATTCGCCAAAAATCGAAAAATGTACTTGGGCAGCTGAAAATTCGGATTTGGGGGTTTTAGAACACGCTCTTTCCAAAAATCGCGGTCCCATTCAAATCGGAAGAGGTTTCCTTGTTAGTAGAACTCAAAAGATGATGTCAGATTTTGATGGAAGGGGTCTTGATCGACGCAGAATCTCAAATACTATTTTGGAACTGAATCATTTTTTCCAAAACAAGTTGGGCAGAGGCTAGAGCGAAAAAATCACGATTTTTTCGTGAATGTCCCCTTCCCCTCCAAGGACGCATCCGAAGCTAAAATTTTTTTCCAGGTAAGTTTCACCTCAAAATGAAAATTTCCATCAAATTCGGTCAAAGTCCTCCGACATTTTTTGTATTCGTTTCTGTTTCTAGTAGGGATTATCTAAAGGAGGAGCACTAGGAGAAGCAGGGATGGAAAGAAAGAAACCTAATCACGTTCACTTCGCCTTATCTTCGTGAGGTTTTTAAAAAATCATGATCTCGCGTATAAAATATGCAGATGGGGAATACACAGCTCTCAAGTTCGGTGTTAACGGATTACATTAGGGTGTGTTTGTAATTCGTATTCTCGAAAGTACGAAGTTTGAAATGTGATCCATTATTTAAATTTGTCGTGTAAGGTGAGATTTTTTTTAAAAAACTGTGTAGTGTATAGTTCCTTCGTTCTCAGGAAACGTGAAAATAGGCAGCTATACAAGCGTAATCCTTTTCCTCCTACTTGTACTTTTGTACTTTGTACGTCACTGGTCGCTGGTCACAGGCTACTTGAAATGCTTTTTCATGGAATTGTACACGTATACCTATATCAAATACGTGTAGGTTGTAGGTGTTGGTATCTATACAGTATCCAGCATCCACACATGTATATTTTTACGACGACGTTGTGTGCTTTGTGAGTGTAATACTCGTATACGCGAGTAAAGGGTACTGCAAAGCAAAATGCAAATGCGATTACTTGTGTACTTTATTATACAACACATACGTAAGTCTAAGTACATACCGGCTGATACCTCGCTAGTGAAGTAATAATATGCGATTTTCGTCGTGATGGTCTTTACTGTTTTCATATGCAAAGGCTGACCAAGCGTCTTCGTTGAAATTGCTTTATGCGTATGGGTGTTAGTTTAAGTATACTCGTCTCGGCGTATTTTATGGTTTTATGCTGCTCATATTCGAAAATAAAGCTCGACCATATATTTTTCTTGTAAAAAGTACATAAGTTTAACTGTACGAAAGCCTTGCCTGTAACATGCCTTTTGGAACCGTTCCGATTTATATTTTAAAAAATGATATAAAAAACCATCATCCACCAATATAAGGGGTATCCAGTCACTAGCAGCCGAGTTCATACATAGGCGAGAGGCTGAAAGGAAAATCGTGTCTTTTTTTTCATATCGCGTTCATAAAGCGCAATTCTTCGCATATTTTTTTGGCTTTTTTGTATAAACCATTTTTTTTTTACTTCTTTCAAACATCTACCTACATATGTATATTCGTATAATAAAAGCATATTTTCGATATCAACCATGGTGCTGTTTCGTTTCGAAACCGTTTTAAATTTATTTCAACCGTTGAATTTGAATACGAGTAAAAGAGGTAGGCTACGCCGCTAGTCCCTTCGTCGTCGATATTTTTATGAAATATACGAGTTGGGATTATGAATGGGATTGGAGAGCGGATACAATTTAACAGGGATGGCGATATTTTTGCGGTACAATTTCACACTCGAGTATAAAAATAAGTAAGATTACATAAAGCGAATAAACGAATGCATGACGCATTATTACCGACCAACAAATGAGCTAGAATTTTGTTGAAAACTTGTCGGGATTAAATTTAAGAAGAAAACAAAAGCAACCGCGCACCGATGATGTGTTCTTGGATAAGAAACCGTAAAACGCCCTTGGCGTATGAACAACGAACATGCTTTCAACACACTCAATGACACTGCTAAAAATTTGATGGTGTTGATGAATTTGCGTTGCTTGTTGCGGCTGCATTTCTATGTATTTCCAACACACCCGAAATTTTTCAAATATTTTCGTCATTTTGGAAAATCAAATGGGGGAAAAAACATAATTTCGCCAAATTGAGTCGAGAGGCTAAAAATTCGCACGTGATTTTCAAAAATTCGTCAAAACTCAAAAATCGAAAAAATACTTCGAGCACCTTTATGTATTGGCTGTTGATAAGACCAGTATTATTTTCGCATGCTTTTTCAATTCAGCTTTAGTTCAAACCTATCTTGTTTGAAAATAAAAATATTTGGATGTTTTTTTCTTTTCAAAAATAAAATTTACAAAAAGTTGTTGGAAGATTGAAAATTGCTGGAACGCATCTCCAATCAACTCAGCATGTTGAGAGAAGCATAATTATAAAGTAAATTTTAGCTTTTTTGAAAATTTACTGTCGTTTCAACCTTCAGAAAATATACCAGAGACTCCAGAATTGCTCGAAACGATTCGAACCAGTTTCCAATCGATTCTAAGGGAGGGGGGAAGGAAGTTGAAAATGGGGTACATACCACACAGTAATTTCAGCTTTGTAGGTCAATTTGGTAACATTTTGATTTTTTTTTCATTTTGGCCCTAACAACTTTCACAGAGCTAGATTTCGGAACGTACGCTTTTCCTAGAATTTGATCGTTAATGTATTTTGCATGCTATCGAGTTGGATTTGCTTCAGGAATACTTAAGCCAGTTGGGAATTTGATTTAGTTTTTTTTTTTTCTTAACATGGAATTTTCAGGAAATTGCTATGAGGCTTCAAACTGGCTTAAAACAATCTAGAATCAACTCAGCGTGTTGTAATTAACATTTAAAGTGAATTTTGATTTTCCAACTTCATCGGATCAATTTTTGTGAGAAAAATCTAAAATCTTCTGGTTGCGAATCGATGTGTGAGGGAGGGGGGGGGGTCGAAAATGGGCTACATATTAAATTTCAGCTTTCTAGATCAATCGAGTAGAATTTCTATTTTTTTTTCGTTTTTAGCCCTTTGATTTTCAAAAGTTCGCCAAAAATCGAAAAATGTACCAAAAGCCTTTGGAATTTTGACTGGCGATTTATTTTTACGTAGGTACCATATTTTTTCGACTTAGCTTTGTTTTGTGCGAAAATTTTTCTTCCATGTAGGAATACGAAAATTTTCCGAAAAGTTTCTTCAGATACGTAGTATCAACATAGAAATCAAAAAATGTTGAATGACATGTCAAAGGTTCTGCTTATAGACTGTCGGGTGAAAATTTTTGAATTTTTTATCAATTGAACTTCGTTCAAAAATTATGGGTTTATTTATTTTATTTTAGACTTATTTTTTATCTGGAATCATGTTGCTGTTTATATGCGAAAAAAGTGAACGTTCCATGACGATGAAGTCATTCGATATTGTGATTATGACGAAAAGAATACGTATTGTAATCGCTCCTTCAAAGTTGGAAGAACGATTAGTCATTCGATATTTCGAATGGAAAGTAGGTAGCTAGGTACATTACGTAGGTAAGGTAGCTTGCAAGAATACCTGCGAATTTGTGTGAGTAATTAAACCGTTGGGCAGCTATCCACATACTCGTATCTCTTACCTTCGTTAATTGGGAATTGGGATGCGATAACAGTTCTTTGATATGATCCGTATAGAAAATGATGAACGTACATAATGTATTTATGGTGCTCGGAAATTTGATAAAAATACCCAAGCGGAAGAGTGGAATAAGTTTCTTTTAATTTGTGTTTTTCACTCGATAGTCGACACTCCTGGGTACCTTGGTGTGATCGAAAGACAACGTTATCGATTTATAAGTTATCGATGTATGTGGTATCATCTAGTTCTATTCGAAGTATTAGTATTTCTCACTGTCTGTGATAATAACGTTGTAGCGTTTGTAACAGCTTTAGCAAAAATTTCAGTTTACGATGAGGAACACTATAGCAGTTTTTTGATAGGTGTGCGTAATTTAAGATTTATTTGTTTTTCGACGCGTTCGTAGTGTTCGAGTATCTGTACGATAATGTTTATGGATGTGTTTCGTGTTTGTGTTTATGTCGGTGCAGAGGTAAAATTTAATTACAATTTTTTTCGCGATCAGGGTATTAGTTAGGTTTTTTGCGTACAACGCAAACATGGTATATTGTACGCATATGTATGTACCATATTTTGTAATACCTATAGGTATGGGTAAAAGGGGGTTCCTGGCTCAAGCTGCCTACAACTGAAATTATTTTGAAATTCGAAAACAACGTATAGGTACTATGGTTTATCATTGACAAGTTTGATACGACGACGAACAGTTCGCGAATATACTCGTACTAGCCTGCTGTGCGAATTTTATCGTTGTACGATTCGAGTAAATTTAGCCCTGTATTTTATTATTTTCGTGTAATTTTGAATCCTTATGTATGTTGGTTAGTTGATGATTGCTATATTTTTCGCATAAATTATAGATATTGAGTTTTTTTAGAAGTATAATAAAAATAATAGCCTATTAATGATGTTTTTTTGTCTGACCTTTTGTCGCAGAATCACAACGAGAAAATGCACATCGAAGTAAAAGAAGACGAAATGGTCGGTCCGAAGACCAAAGCGAACGGCGGCGCTAACGGTACCGGCAATTTACACGAAATCGAACTTAGAGAGGTGATCAAAGAGGGACACGAGCGAGCCCATGCGTCGCAGTTTGAATTACTTAAAGTTCTCGGACAAGGATCTTTCGGAAAGGTATGTCAATGTATAACTGTATACCTTTACCTACCTATATATACTTAATACTGTTTAATTCTACGACAACGACGTCGTCGGTTAAGAAAAAGCTTTTTCTGCCTTCGTTCTCGAATAAGTATAAGTAAGCGATTAAGTTATAAATGGAAACGAACGTTTCTGCGTGATACCTTTGGCGATGGCGTATCGGCCAGCTTGTCGTATATTTCTCCGTTTTGTAGATAGGTATTTACCTTGAACGAGTATTATGCAGATGAATTGTATAGGTAGCTGGAGCTGCCCACCACTCACCAGGTAGGGAAATTTAATGTCGAACGTTTTCCGCTGGTACGTTTTCTCTTTCTGCAGAATCTACGATGGTTTATTATGTACCTACGTCTACGTATTTTCGTGCCTAATATCGCAGAACCGTTATCGATGCATGAATTTGACATAAAATGCGGTGATTTTCATTTCCTTTGGTTTCTGCGTGTGCTTTCTGCTTAGGTACTTGTCTTATCTTCATCGATTGGTTTCAAATTACTGTAGGGGGTTATTTTTTTTATCTGTCTGTCGGGTGTTACGGTACGGGTCCGGCTGGAAAAAATTGTACAAAATGATGTTGAAATATAAATTTGAGATGACATTGAAACACGAAAAAGCACTCCAATCGATAAACATTTCCATATACGCCCATGTACTATGTGGTGAAATTTTGGTAAAATTAGTTTTATATGTACATACGACAAGAAAACACGTGAAAAAAACGTGTTTCGTAAATCGTTAATAATTACCATAAACAGCAGAAATTTTAGAAAATGTTCGCAAATTTAACGAAAATCGCATGAAACGTTATTAAAACCAAGTTAAAAATATTGGTTTCGTTTCCGTTTCCATGCATCGGAGGTGTGAAAACTGAAAATGAAAGTTTTGCGATTCCGTTCGGTTCTGCTCCTGGGAACTTATTTCGTTTGCAGTCTTTGTTCCGATTCCGAACCAGTTTTGATACCAGAGTGTCTACTGGTAAGAAAATAACTAGAAAGCAAGGAAAAGGCGAGAAATTGACATGGGTGGCAAGAAAGCAAGAAAATAGTATAGAAATTCCTTCGAAAAAAATTTCACATAAAAAAATCTCTGAAAAATTGAAGTTATCCCACCAATTCTGAAAAATGTGGAGATCTGAAAAGTCGAATCCTTCATTAAAATTGATGTTATTCTATTTTTCAAATTGCAAATTTTCCAAAGCTTTTGCCCTCGTTTCGCTCGGGCTATATTTAAGATGCTGCTTATGAGACTTTACAAAATTCAAAAATTAAATAGAAAAATTCCAGAAATACACTTGTAGCATCCAAACCATTTGAAAAGTGCGAATTTTACATTTTTTTCTGAACAAAACCACTGATTTTTCAAAAAAAAATTCGACAAATTTTCGCTCTCGCTTCGCTCGAGCAGTGATTTACCTTCGTTTCAATACAATATTCATTCATTATGAAGGATTTCGGAAAATTACCCAAAATGTCGACTTTTTATTTTCTTGCATCAACAAATAAATTTTCTAGAGAAAACTGGGGGGGGGGAGCGACCATTTTTTATGCGTTAACATGAGGGAGGGGGGAGGGGGTACGCAACTTCATTTTTGAAAGCAAGAAAAAAGCAAGTTTGCTTTTTTGGTTTCAGTAGACACTCTGGAACAGTTTTTGTGTTCTTTTTGGTTCTTTTTTGGTGTTTTTTCATTCTGTTTGATACCTATTGCTGTTTCTCCATTTTTTTTTCGGTCCTTTTAAATTTTTTTTCTTGCAATAATTTTATTGTTAATTTTTTTTGTTTCGTTCACAATTCAAATTTTTTCCAGGTTTTTTACTAGTTTTCTTGCAAACGAAAAAAACTGAAAGAACAAAATATTAAATAATGATCAATAATGGTCCCTAACAATCGGAAATAAGTTTTCGATTTCCGCTCTGTTTCCATTTCTCACTATTTTCAGACCTTAGTTTTTAGATATTATTGATTCTGTTTTTTTTTGTTCTTTCTCAAAAATTTTGTTTTTCTTTCGTTCTTTGGTTTCCGTTTCTGTTCTTTTTACTTTCACAGCTCTTCCCAACGTTTTCGCACCTAAAAAGAACCATTTTCCATTCTTAAATCCGGTTCCGATTACGTTTTAGTTTCGGTTTCCGTTAACGCTTCTGTTTCTGTTTCTGTTCTTGTATCTGATTCTGGTCTCATTTCCGATTGCGTTTCTGTTTCTGATATCCCGGTTGAGTTACGGTTTCGGTTTCCGTTCTTGTTTCCGATTCCGTTTCAGTTTTTCGTTTTTGTGTTGGTTTTGGTTTCGATCAAGTTTTTGCAGCGTTGATCTTGAATTAAATTGGAAAAAAATTAAAAAACGCTAGCATTATTGTTGGAAATTACGTGAAACTGATGAAACTTGTCCAAATAGCTGAAATTGAGGGAGCTGGAGTTGAAAAAAAGTTGCTTAATCATAGCTCCTTGAATTTTCAAAGTTGAATAAATATAGCATCGTTGAAAATAATCTTTTTTATACTCCTTTCAAAATCCTACTACACAACGAAGTAATCACATTCAATGTATAAAATTGAAAAATAAGAAAAAATAGATATAAAAAAAGCGAAATATCCCCGTATCCCCCCTCCCCTCCTCCAAAAAATAAAAATTTAATCAAATAAAATAAAATGAAGAATGAAAATTTAATAAAAATTATTTTATCATAAATAAATGGAAAATGGAAAAGTAAGGTAAAAGAAATATGTAGCAAAAGAACAAAACCTTTTTTAAAAAATGAAAAAGCTAGGAAAAAAATGATTAATAAAATGAGAAAAAATAATGTAATGAAGAAAATGTATAAAAAACATGAAAAACGAACAAAAAAACCGAGTAATTTTTTATAGAAATCAATATAATCAAAATCAAAATGGAAACTAAAAACCAAAACATAAATAAATAAAAATAACCATTGAAAATTAAGCGAAATACCTCGAAATAAAAATGAAAAATCATCCTTGCTACTTCAAATCTAGAAATGAAATTGACCGTGAAGAAACCTGACTCTGAATCGAAAAACAATAAAATAGTGAAAATGAAAAACAAATAGAAAACTTTTTGATTCGATTTCTTGAAATTGAGTACCTATACCCAATTTGACAAAAATCGAGCAATCGCGATTTTAAAAAGAAAAAAAAATAATCAGAAGAATAAGATCAGGCTAAGAATGAAGTTTTATTGAAAATTTGATAAATTTTGGCCCAATTTACGACGATGCAACACAGATTGATATATATAAGTGTTTCGATATTAATTGCAGATTTGAAATTTTGAATTGAAAGTTTTCATTAAAATTGAACTTTGATTCGACGTTTTTTTTTTTTTTTTGGTAATTTTGCAATATTTGTACTTACATGAAATTGATAGTTTCCAACTCCCTTCTCATCAGCAGGTATGGCCCCATAAAGCGAGGGCGCGAACCGGGGTTGGGGCTGCAGTGGGCGGAACTTTCGATATCGTTATGTGTGATTGTAATATTCATAGACACGTAATTACGTATGTATATAAACAAACTTGACGGACAATTTGTCATTTGCAGGTGTTCCTGGTTCGTAAAGTTGTTGGCTTAGATACGGGCACGTTGTACGCTATGAAAGTTCTGAAAAAAGCTACGCTCAAAGGTAAGTTTTTTATGCAGCCTACATTAATGTCTGATATACAGTACTTAGTACTTACCATAGTGTTGATTTATTTCTCAAAATAGGTGTACTGAGTAGAAGGGTTGCCTGCCTCCGACCTTTCCTCTCGACAAAGATCATTTTCTTCTTTTTCCTGTAGAAAACATACGAGTAAAAGACAAAAATTACGCGTGGATTTGGAAAAATTGACGAATGAATTCCCATTTTCGACTAAGAAATCAAGATTTAAATGTTAGTTAATGGTGACGAAATCTCAACCTTTTTGGTACCCTCGATGAATATAGTCCGGGCTCGGAGACTGGGCTCTATGGGGCACGCTGTTCAAAATCTCTCAATTTTTGTCGATTTTTTCAATTCATCGTTTGTTCTGCTTTAGAGAGAATATATTCGTTACAGTTCACGAAAGGGTGTGGACTGTGGACCGGAGAAGGGGGAGGGGAGGAAAAATAGAAAAAACAAGCTCGTAGAGTGATACTGATGACGTTTTAACGAGCATTTCCTTTTTGTCGACGATAGTAGCCCATAATGGGAGCTATGGTGACACTGTACAGTGTAGCTAGTAGCTACGCGAGGCTTATACACAGCCAAGATAATATACTCGAATTAAAAAATTGCCATGCCACGAACGCTGCTACAACTTAAAATATCCCTTGCGTAAAACGAAACGATGAGGACTCGACTAAAGTAAAATAACACCACTACAGATCGCCGCCTTCCCTTCTTGCCTTTATTAATACATCTCGAACTCGTAAATTTGAAAAAGTGTTCTCGGGCGATGATCGTTACGACGACGACGACGAGAATCATTCTGCCTTACTCGTAATATCTATAGTATAAAGCTACAAGCAAAAAAAGTTCAGCAGGCTCTCATTTGGCTCCAATTATACCTAGGAAGCTAATTTTTTTTCAATAGAAAGCTCAGCCCAAATTTTGATTTTTAGGGCCCCAAATTTAAGAAAAAGGGAGCTAAATTCAACATAAAAAAATTTTGGAAACATGTTTTCTTCCAAATTGCATTATAAACCTAATTCCAAAATTTGAACCAATTTGGTCCCATACAGAGGGAGAAATGGCCCAAAAACTAATTTTTGGGCCCCCTCCTCTAAATTTATGAAAACTGAACCGATTTTGCTCATTTTTTTTCAAAATATTCCTTATGACGTGTAGATATGTTATAAAACATTTGTAATTCAAAATTTTTTAGTTTAAGCATGAAAAATTAAAAATCAAAAAAGCATTATTTTGAACAATCATAACTTTGAACTTTAATTTGTCAGCCGAATATTTCCAATTTGCTAAGCATTTTATTTATCATCAAAATAATAGTAAACAAAAAATCCAACTTATACTTCTCAGCCGAGTATTTCTCTTTTCAATTACTCATTTTGCTTAGTAATATATAGTTTGTTGTAAGGAAAGGGACTTGGGGGCAACCTTGAAAAAGCGAGCTCTAAGAGAGAAAAGGGAGAGCGATGGAGGGTTTGGGGGCGCAGCCCCCAAGAGCGAGTTCTCGCCCTCGGAACGAGTACGGGGGTGAGGCCGCGAAGCGGCCAGGGGGCGGAGCCCCCTAGTATAATGTAATTTCCAAAAAAAAAAAAAAAGACAGAAGAGGGAAAAACTCGCTAAATTGCTATAACCTTAGCTATCGTACATTTCAATCTTTAAAACGTTGCACTCGCCATTTAAATTCAAAGCGGCGGAATTTTCAGGTCGTAAATTAATTTTAGATTAAATAGCGATCGTTAAGTAGAAAATCGTTTTGACGTTACGTTTTTATACTTACTTACTCGTATTTTTTAAAGGGTGTCTGCGCCAACTCTTCGCTATACACAGCTAAACTTACACGTAGGTACTATAGCGTTGACTCGGGTACTTTTTAACGCGGCGAATGCGAAAAAAAATCTGGTAGTCGATCAAAATTTGCCGAATCGACAGCGACACAACCACTACCAGCCGTCTCACAAGCCATCCTTCCTCTACGGTTTTTTTTCTCTCTTATCGAAGCCAACTTGTTCGTATACTACGAGTAGAAAGAAATCCTACGTATATCGCAATCGCTTCTCGTGTACGAAATGTAGGTTCGCGTGATTTGTCAAACTTGGGATTGGAAACCTATTCACTAGGGCGACGATTTAATAAGAGTTGGTTGAGGTACGTCTACGTTTACCATTTGAAAAGAAAAAAGATTGATGCGGGGTAAAAAGTGCGGTCGATGCGACGAAGACGACGGCGACGTTTTAAGAATAAAACTTTCAAAATCGACGATTTATTCATACTCTTTCGTATTTGGTTGCGGTGCGGTGTAGGTGTAGGTGTTGATGGAAAGTGCTGCATCGTACTTTTTTGCCTTGACGTCATATTTTTGGAGTGTGATTACGTTGGCAGTCGCGGTATACATAATACTCGTATCGTCTTCCTTTATTTTATTACTCATAGGTGGTGTTAAATGGTTCGGTACTTTTCCACTTTTTTTCTTCTTTAATCGCCGTAACTTGAATGACCCAAAACTCTCCCTGTACTGGGGGAATTTTTTCAAATTTTAATATCTTCTTAATTTCACAAGATGGACAACCAGTAATGACAAAGTTTTTGTACGACAGAATTTTTTTAAAAAAAGTTATCACGAAGCTGGAATCCCAACTGGTAGAAAAGTGATTAAGGGAAATCGAAAAACGGGTCGTCTGGTGCATTTTTCAATTTTCGGTGGGTGGATTTTGAAAAATCAAAGGGCCAAAAACAAAAAAATCAAAATTTTACCTAATTTAGCTAGAAATCTGAAATTTGGCGTGTACCCCATTTTCGTCCCCCAAAATGGATTGGAAACGGTTTCGTAACGGTTTGAAACCGTTTCCAATCGATTCGAGGAAGGGGTGCTTGAAAATTCGATCGCTACAAAATTCCAGTTTTTTGGTTTCATTCGGTGAAATTTTGATTTTTCTTCGATTTTCGGACCAAATTTGATTTTCAAAAATTCACCAAGAATCGAAAAATACACTCGAGCTTCTGAAATTTTGGCTGGTGATGGAAGTATTAATTTTAGCAAACTCATTCAATTAAACTGTGCCAGGTTCAAAAATTTTCCGCTGGTTTGGATATTTTTTTTTTTTTTTACTGTTCAAGCCACCCAATGTTGACACAAAACAGGCTACGTATGAAAAATTTACCTCATATGTGTAGTATGTATGTACGAAGTAAACTAGGAGATTACACTATCCAAGCTACTCAAAAATGAGCACATGATGAGGGAATATAACGCATTGTTGTTTTTGATGTATAAAAATACTCGTAGTCTTGCTCTATACGTAGGGTAGGTAGTAGGTAGGGTACGCCGAACGCGTAAATCCGACAACAACGATGACTTATGACTATATTATGAGACAGGCGAGCTTACGTGCTGTGTGTATGTGTATTGTTGTGTACCTCTAGCTAGTCCAACGACGTCGAACGTCGCGTGGTTAAAATTCATTTGACAAAATTCTCATCCCTCGATGCGATATTGAAAGCTCGTGTCTCACTCAGTACCGAGCGACGAGCGTGCCTCACTGCCTCAGCTTTATATACGAATACACCCGGCAGCGTTTATAGAAATTTCATTAAAAGTTGGCCAAAGCAGGCACGTACGCTATAGCGAAGCGTTTTAAAAATTTAAATCCCTTATCAGAAGTAAAAGTAAAATCTTCAACCAAAAAAAAAAACACCTTCGTATAATTTTAAGCAAACGCCAACAAATGAGTCACTAAACCCTAAACCTGACGTATTAAAGATGACCTCATGCGGTAGAAAGCAAGATTACGTAAACCAACTTTGAGTTAGTGGATCGGTGTGCTGAAATTTCGGGTTTTTTCGAGCACCACTGCGTGGTTGCGATTACGGCGCGGCGTGCTATAGTGGATGATTGCCCTTGCTCTTTCTACTCGCATGTGCTAAAATTGAGTAAAATTAATTCGATTTAATTTTTTTCCATCAATGAGAAATGGGGAAAAAATTTGCTAAAAAACGAGAAATGAATTTTCAGTGGATGAGTCTGAATTTTTATGAGATGGAGAATTTCAAAATTCCTCGTGTAATTGCCTCGATGCGTTGCACTTTCGACACCGAGGTTCTCTCGAGACGCAGACGGTTTTGTTTCAAATGAGCATCAAATAGATGAACTACCTATGTGAATTTCCGACCTACCCCTTCCAACGAGCAGTAAAACTGTCGTAACAAAATAACTGAAATGCGTAATAGTCCGGCATATGACAATAGGAGTAATTGCCCCCCCCCCCCCGATTCTCCGGGACAACTTTTTTCTTGAAGGGGACATCCTAAGGAACATTTTAAAGCAAACTTGGCCAAAAAAAGTTGGCCTTACTTACAAAATGGCGGTCATTTTGATTGACAGGTCAGCCGAAATCGCAGATTTGGCGTTTCAACATAGGACTTGCACACAAACCTTACAAAAGTAGATCGAAAGGTCATACAAAAATTTATCACCTGTCAAAATTTCAAGTGCCAAAGTGCATTTTTCGATTTTTGGTGAATGTTTGAAAATCCCATTTAGGCCAAAAATGAGGGAAAAAATCAAAATTTTACGAAATTGACCAATAAAGCTGAAATTTGGGATACACCGTATTTTCGACATTCCAAATCGATTGGAAGCGGTTTCAACCCGTTTTGAGCAGTTCTGGAGCCTCTAGCAGATTTTTGAAACTCGAAATTCCCACAAAATTTCATCAAATGGAGTTGGATATCCGAAATTTATTCTGCAAACTAATTTCAATGCCCTACAAAGTACTACAAGTGAATTTGCAAGTCATTTTGAAGCCTCCAGCGACTTTTGAAAATTCCTGGAGCCTCCATCAGAATTTTTGAAACTTTAAATTTTCACAAAATTTCATCAAAATGGTGATGGAAAGCTGAAATTTACTATACACTACAATTTTAACACCCTCTGAAGACGACTTCAGGTGGGTTCAAGTCATTTTAGAGCCTCCAGCGATTTTCTTGAAAATTACTGGAGCCTCCAGTGGAATCAAATGCTGTTGATAAGCTGATATTTACTTCTCGCAGACTACATGGTGGTTTCAAAGCTTCCAGCTAGTTTTAGGGAATTTCAATTTTCCAAAAAAACGCCATACAACCGTTCAAAAAGTCGCTGGAGGCTGCAAAACGACTTGAAATCCACCAGCAGTCAACTTCGTAGCGTATTGAAATTAGTTTGCAG
Source organism: Planococcus citri (assembly GCF_950023065.1). NCBI lineage: Eukaryota > Metazoa > Arthropoda > Insecta > Hemiptera > Pseudococcidae > Planococcus > Planococcus citri. Next base: position 71,153,039 of record NC_088681.1, read on the forward strand.
AATGAATTTCGACTCTCTGGTCATTCCATGTCAACTCAACCAAAAAAAGGCGATTTTGAAAGTCATGTCTCTCGATTTCGTTCAATTTTTTTTTTACAATATCTACCCACCCAGTAAGTAAGAAAGCCGCAATCAGTTTGGTCCCAGCCCCCTCAGGGGGCGGGTGGGGGGGGCTTCCATTATTTTCACATTGTCTCGAGGTACTCAACTTCAGCAGCCCATTCCTCCAAAACTATGATACTTTGATCAAAGCTGATTTCACAGTTCAAAAGGGCATTGAATTTTGAACTTTTCAAGTATTTTTAAATTTTCAAAAGTTGAAAGTTGAACTTTCAATTTGAAAGTTCGAATTTCAAAATGGCGCTGTAAGTGGGAGCTACCGTTTAAAATTTTGAAAAAATTTCCATAGATGTACATTTTGATACTTTTTCGAAATATTTATGTTTTGAGATGGAACTCTTGACGGAGGGGGAGCACCCCCACCCGCAATTTTGGGTGAAACATTCAAAAGAAAATCTGGGGCATGTGATATATCGAATTGTATGTTTTCGGCAACGCTGAACACGAATATGACGTCAGATTTTTGATTGGACCCCATCCACGGCCCCCAGCATCTCCCCAAAGGGGGTAAAAATTCAAAGAAGTGTTTTGTTCGTGCGACACATGAAATAGTATGTTTTTGGTGACGCTGAACACGAATATGACGTCAGATTTGTGATTGGACCCCATCCACAGCCCCAAACAATTTTTTTGGACTTTTACCTATTGGGGGAGGTTGGGGGGGGCATGGGTGAAGTCGATTCGAAAAACTAAGGCAATATTCGTGTTCAGCGATATCGAAAATATACTATTGCATGTGTCACACGAATGTACCCATTTTTGGGGGGGTCACCCCCTTCGGAGAGATGCTGGGGGCCGTGGACGGGTCCAATCAAAAATCTGACGTCATATTCGTGTTCAGCGTCACCAAAACCATACTATTCCTTATGTCACACGAACAAAACGCTTTTTTGGACTTTTACCCCCTTTGAGGAGGTGCTGGGGGCCGTGGATGGGGTCCAATCAAAAATCTGACGTCATATTCGTATTCAGCGTTGCCGAAAACATACAATTCGATATATCACATGCCCCAGATTTTCTTTTGAAAGTTTCACCCAAAATTGGGGGTGGGGGTGCTCCCCCTCCGTCAAGAGTTCCATCTCAAAACATAAATGTTTCGAAAAAGTATCAAAATGTACATCTATGGAAATTTTTTCAAAATTTTAAACGGTAGCTCCCACTTACAGCGCCATTTTGAAATTCGAACTTTCAAATTGAAAGTTCAACTTTCAACTTTTGAAAATTTAAAAATACTTGAAAAGTTCAAAATTCAATGCCCTTTCGAACTGTGAAATCAGTTTTGATCAAAAAATCATAGTTTTGGAGGAATGGGCTGCTGAAGTTGAGTACCTCGAGACAATGTGAAAATAATGGAAGCCCCCCACCCGCCCTCTGAGGGGGCTGGGACCAAACTGATTGCGGTTTTCTTACTTACTGGGTGGGTAGATATTGTAAAAAAAATTTGAGCAAAATCGAAGGACCTGACCCAAAAACGTTGGTCGAGTTGACATGGAATGACCCTCCAACTAAGTTTGATGAAATAATTTCAAAAATCTACTGGAGGCTCCAGTAACTCTCAAAAAAGTCGCTGGAGGCTCTAAAATGACTTGAACTCACCTACAGTCGTCTTCAGAGTGTGTTAAAATTGGAGTGTAGAGTAAGTTTCAGATTTCCATCTCCATTTGATGAAATTTTGTGGGAATTTAAAGTTTCAAAAATCTGCTGGAGGCTTCAGGAATTTTCAAAAAGTCGCTGGAGGCTCCAAAATGACTTGAAATTCACCTGCAGTTCTTCGTAGCGTATTGAAATTAGTTTTTAGAATAAATTTCAGCTTTACAACTCCAATTTGATGGAATTTTGTGGGAATTTCGAGTTTCAAAAATCTGCTGGAGGCTCCAGAACTGCTCAAAACGGGTTGAAACCGTTTCCAATCGATTTGGCATGTTGAAAATAAGGTATATTCCAAATTTCAGCTTTCTTGGTCAATTTGGTAAAATTTTGATTTTTTCCCTCATTTTCGGCCTAAATCGGATTTTCAAAAATTCACCAAAATTCGAAAAACGCACTTTAGCACTCGAAATTTTGACAGGTGATAAATTTGTGCGTGATCTTTCGATCTACCTTTGTAAGGTTTGAAAAATGTCGTGCAAGTCCTATGTTGAAACGCAAAATCTGCGATTTCGGCTGACCAGTCAATCAAAATGCCCGCCATTTTGTAAGTAAGGGCAACTTTTTTTTGGGGGCAAGTTTGCTTTAAAATGTTCCTTAGGATGTCCCCTTTAAGAAAAAAGTTGTTCCGGAGGATCGGCGGGGGCATGCAATTACTCCTATATGGTCATATGCCGGACTATAATACATCTGTCATATACAGTAGAGCGATAAGGAGCAGGTGGCCTTTGGTCTGGGTTGTCGCTGCGAGGGCAGGTGTGCATGTTAAAGGGTTTCTTTTATATCGAAAACACATTGCCAAATGTAAATCAGATAAGGGCGATGACGCGCGACGTGTTCATTGTTCGCCTGTCTGGTATTTTTGCAAGTTTGGAATTTCCCATTTTTAGTAAAACTGCATTCTGCCAAATTGAATATAATAGAGAGATAAGGTTACCATAAATGGTCTTTTGACTGAGTTGCGGCTTCGATGGCAGGTGTTCATGATAAAGGGTTTCTATTGCCAAATGCAAATCAGATAAGTGTGGCTATGTTCATTATTCATAAATTCACCTGTCTGGTATTTCCGGATTCATTTTTTTTCTTCAAATTTTACATCGATCAAGAGTTTATCAGCGAGCAAAGAAATGAAAAGCATTGTCTGTCGGCTGGTTCTTCGATAGATTATACGGGGTGGTAAATTTTTCACGTTTAAAATTCGAAATTGTATACATGGTGGTTCGGATAATAGAATTTGAAATTGTGAGCTCGTTGAACTCCGTTTGTGTTGCGAAGTCCTGTGTGAAATTTCACCTGGTGAGGATAGTAAGGTTGAAAGCAAAATCGCGAGAGGTATGCCAATTATTATCAGAAAATTTTTTTCAACTGAACAAAGCATTTTAGGTACTTACCGAAATGTATTTTTGGAATTTTTATGAATTTTCAAAAAAACGAATTCGAGTATAAAATGCATATAAAAAAATTAAAAGTTCACTAAATTGACTTGGAAAATTGAATTTTGGTATGCCACCTTTTTTCGACCCCCTGAATCGATTGGGAACGCTTTCGAACCGTTTTCTGCAATCTCGTAGACTTCAGCATATTTTTGAAAGTTGAAATCCCTCAAAATTTCACTCAATGACCCTACTCGTATAAAGCTGGAATTTCAACTTGCTGAGTCGATTGAACGTGGTTCCAAGCCTTTCTGAAGCCGCCATCAGTTATATGTAACTGCCCAAGTGCCCATGTAATGATCTCTAAACCTTTTAGGCAGGATTTATGGTGAAAAAATTGCGATTTTTTCGAAAATTGGTTCTCGTTGAGGACTCGTATCCCTCCTCAGGAAGTTTCTCTGAAGCTGAAATTTTATCCAGATTACTTCAAAGTTAAATTAACGATAAAGGTGTTTACCGAATTTAGTCCAAATCTTTCTTTCTTTTTTTTAAAATGATTTACCCTAATGTACAATTTACGTATGTATGTACTATGTAGGTTGTAATTTATCGAGTTATGGACTCGAATTCGAATTGAATTTACGTGTACGTTACTGATACATTTTGTTCAATTTTTTATGTTCATAGTTCGAGACAGAATGCGCACGAAAATGGAAAGGAATATACTGGTCGATGTGAGACATCCGTTCATCGTACGATTACATTACGCTTTTCAAACAGAAGGAAAATTGTATTTAATATTGGATTTTTTACGCGGCGGAGATCTATTTACTCGTCTTTCCAAAGAGGTATGGATTACGTTTACGTTAGGCTACGACTACTACGTGCTGGTGTGTTTGTTTAGCGTGCACTGCACATAGCGTTTTTCCTCATCCTTTTCTCCCTTCTACCTTCCCTCTAATCTTTCAGTGCGCGCATCCTCGACTCTTTTATCATTATTTATATTTATTATAAATGTACATATTTCACAACGAAGCGCGATGTAGCGCAGATTTCTTTCGCTGCGATATTCGTTAATCCTGAATGAATAGCTGAGAGTATTAAAAGTTGCGAGGAGGATATGGTACGAGGTACGAGTAATCGGTACATTGGTATTAAGGGACTCGTCTCTTTCATTCGCGTTATATGAAAATTTGCGGCTCTCAATAGTTGGTTGATGCTTCTGCTTATGTATGTGTTATAGCTATACGTATAATACGTGAACGTGTGTGATGAGAGCGCATTTCAAAATTAATATGTTATTTTGGCTCGACTTACATTATACAGTGTGTACCAAAAGTACACGTGTATCGCAATTTTAGCGATAAAGAAAAGTCAAATTTGAATTTTGAGATTTTATTCAAAAATGCGAACTACAAAAAGATGCGATTAAATTAGAAGTTTCTAAATTTCAAACTGTATCGCTGTGTTTTGAAAATTGATTTAAAACGAGCGTATAATAAAACTAAGAACAGAACTATCGCGAACTGCAACGGCAGGCTGTCGATTAATTCGTGATAAATGTATCTAATTGTTGGCTGATGCAGCTTTTATTTATTCTACTCGTTCGCGTAATTGGATATTTAAATGCTAAAATACTGGTAAAAGATTTCAGCGTGTTTTTTTCATCTCGAGATTTAAATAGCTCGTTCGTACGGTATTTGGGAATAATTTCAATTTCAGGCACGTTAGCGCGGTCTACAACTAATTTAACGATAAAATCCGCGTATCTATTCTCTATGCTTAAAAGTTATAGACTTTTGTAAAATTCGTTTGGCGCCGCGCCGCGTTCGTCGCGTCCTAATTTCCCTTCCAAGTCGGAGCTGATACAAAGGGTGAAAATGGCCGCACTTGACGGCGAGAGGATAAAAGGATAAAACGTTTACGTTTCACTCTTCGATCCTCGCGCCTTTTCACCATCCTTTCATCGTGGACCTTATTTCTACTCGTACGTTAAAAAATAGCTGTTTAAGTTATTGTTTCGTTGGCAAATTCGATCGCTACAGATAATATACGGACTCGAAATGCGCGTCCTTTGAATGTAAAATGCTCGAAGGCGAAAAACTTTTCCGAGTTATGTAGTAGGTACTTAGAAGATAATAATTGCGTGTAATGTAATAGATTTTACGTTATAAGAGGGATTCTTGTACTTAGTTTTATACTTTACGTTATTACGTTTGTTGGTATGTATTAAAAAGAGGAAATGACCGACGAAATTTTCATTCCACCTGTAATTCCTGTATAATAACATTAATCGTGCTTTAAAAATGAATTTCAGGTCATGTTCACCGAAGAAGACGTCAAGTTTTATTTGGCTGAGTTGGCGTTAGCTTTGAATCATCTGCATTCTTTAGGAATTATTTATCGGGATTTAAAACCGGAAAAGTAAGCGTTATTTCTACAGTATTATCCGCTTCTTAATATGTTAATACCTTCCGATTATTTTCTTGCGGTGTTATTTTGACCGTGGTCTTGTAATTTTCTGGGAGCTTAGTAAGAAATTCAATGTTTTCTGTTGAATGTTTTGACGCATCAAGGTTCTTGTTTGAAACTGTACCTACTCGATTTACATGTACAAATTTTTTTATTCGACGGTCAAATATTCGAGGAGAAAAATAAAATGAAACTTTACTTCCCCGGAGGGATAATGTTGCAAAAGTATTATCCATTTTCGTTTGAAATGTTCCAAAATTGACAACTCTGTTTTCAAAGTTTTTAGCATTAGTGTTCAATCTCAATTCCCAGTTGAACGATTTTTAGTCCAACCATGCATTTTTTTTTCTTTCGATCATCGTGAATTATTTATTTGTGTTATTTGTACGTAAATCATTCACTATTACTTACTTGAAAAATTGAGAAACAGAACTAGCATCCAATTGGCAGGTGTAGAATTGTCGTGGCCATTTTCAGTATTTTATAGGCTATTTGGGACGATTTTCGAAGTCTTTGACTTTGGGTGGCCCTCCCCTTTCGGTGCTGGTGTCGCCCCCTCCCCCGACAAGCCAAAAAAAGCATCGTGGAAGGTTCTAATTTTCCGAATGAATTCCTCGCCTTTTGCCAAAATTGCCAGAAAGTTCGATATTCTGCCAAAATTGTCAAGTGGTCCTTATTTTTTTCTGAAAAAAGTCTCGATCGTTGTCCAAACTCCCAAAAATGTAGGTTTTTTGCCAAAATTGTAAAAAATCCTCAATTCTAATGTCAAAATGGGTACCATGCCAATGTTGTCAAAAAATCGTTTTTTTTTTCGAAATAGTCAAATGGTCTCAATTTTACGCCAAAATTGTCGAGAAGATCTAAGTTTTCTCGATCAATCTGCGTTCTTTGCCAAAATTGACAAAGTCTTGATTTTTTGGCACTACTGTTGATAAATAAGTCTTGTTTTCTGCTTCAATTACAGAAGCCAGATAGTCTCAATTTTTCGCCAAAATTGTCATCAAGTTCTAATTTGTACCATGAAGCCTTGTTCTTTGCCAAAAATACCAAAATTTTGATTATTTTGTCGAGATTCTTGTGTTTTTTTTTTTTTTGAATTGCCAAATACTAATTTTTTGCCTAAACTGTGACATCGTTTCAAATTTTTACCAAAATGGACAAATAATCGTAATTTTTCTCCAAAACTGTCAAAAAATTCTTCTTTTGCCAAAATTATCAAATTGTCTCAATTTTTTGCCAAAATCACAGAATTTTGCCAGATGTGTGTAATTGTAAAATATTTGTTTTTTTGTGAAAATTGTCGCGATGAAGGTTTAATATTTACCAATAGCCTGCTCTTTGCCAAAACTGTCACCAATTACCAATTTTTTGCCCAAAAATCTTACAAGGGAAGTTTTTGAGGTGTCCGCCTCCGATTTGAACGGGACCGCGATTTTTGGAAAGAGCATGTTCTAAAATCCCCAAATCCAAATTTTCAGTTTCCCAAGTTCATTTTTCGATTTTTGGCGAATTTTTGAAAATCCAAAATTCACTATTTTGGTGATTTATGCTTTTTTAAAAAAAGTACGTACTTGATCAGTAAAAATGTTCAAAATAAATCCTAAAACTGATATTAACCCCCCAAATCCAAATTTCGCCATTTCCAGCCATTCTGGAGCCTCCAGCGCTATTTTACAATTTCTCCAGAATTTTGAATTTGCTCCAGAAGGCGTGAATATGCAGTTGGGCTGCTAAAAATCGAGTTGTGTGTTATACTCGATCTGTTTAACGAGTTTATCCACATTTGAGTCGGTTTTGGGAGGGACACCTCAAGAGTTGGTTTCTTGACCAGCTTTTTTCATAGTAAGAAATCAAAAAAAAAACCAAAATTTCACCGTTTGTGAGGAAATTTTTTGAAATTTGCGCGAATCGCTGTATTTCGTCCAAAACAACCCCCCTGAGGCCGAGTTCCGCCATTTCCAGCCATTCTGGAGCCTCCAGCGCGATTTTTAAATTTCTCCAGAATTTTTAATTTGCTCCAGAAGTCATGAATATGAAATTGGGCAGCTAAAAATCGAGTTGTGTGTTATACGTGATTTTTAGCTGCCCAATTTCATATTCATGCCTTCTGGAGCAAATTTAAAATTCTGGAGAAATTGTAAAATAGCGCTGGAGGCTCCAGAATGGCTGGAAATGGCGAAATTTGGATTTGGGGGGTTAATATCAGTTTTAGGATTTCTTTTGAACATTTTTACTGATCAAGTTCGTACTTTTTTAAGAAAAGCATACATCACCAAAATAGTCAATGTTGGATTTTCAAAAATTCGCCAAAAATCGAAAAATGAACTTGGGCAACTGAAAATTTGGATTTGGGGGTTTTAGAACATGCTCTTTCCAAAAATCGCGGTCCCGTTCAAATCGGAGGCGGACACCTCAAAAACTTCCCTTGTTAGCTTTTCACCAAAATTACCAAAATTTTCATGTTTTGACAAAATTTACTAATGGTCTTGCTTTTTGACAAAATTTTTCGAAAATTATCAATATTCATTGCTTTTGTTGATGAAAAGTCGAATTTTTAATTATTTGATTTCTTCGCGAAAATTTCTCGCGTGTAATAAATTTTGACCCAACATCATCCCTCCTTCGTGTAAAAAAATTGGAACATGAGAAACTTTGCATTTTCAACGTACTATGTACCTATATACTCCAGACTAATGATCGTACCAAACTTCAAATGATTTGTAGCGAAAACGATCGACGGTACCTAATTTGAAATACTCGTTATTACCTGATGAAAAACGGGACGTCTTTTGAAATAAGAATACAAATGAGAATGGTAAAGAAAAAAGAGCTTTAGCTGTCTTCAAAAGTGTAGGCACTAGGCAGGGCAGGTCAAGTCAAACGACAGACAGCAAAAATTCGCCTTTTCGTCGATGAAAAATTATTTCATTATTGTTTTAATTTCGAAACAACGAGGAAAACCTACTACGAATGGTTGAAGATGGATTTGGGGAGAGGGGTCGGGGGAAGATTCCGGCGTCATCGTATTTTTAATTAAACTACCGCTAATGCGTAGAGCATCGACGCGCGACGGCGGCGACGAGATGATTTACGTTTACTTACTCGTCGTCGTCGTCGTGTATTGTTGCTTTGAATTTTCTTTTCGCGTTTATTTATTACGACGACGAGTCGAGTTAATAATAAGCTGTAGCACTCGAAAAAAGATAGGGTTTCGTGTGTATTGAAAAAAGCTTTGCGCGTTTTTTCGCCAGCTCAGCTCAGCTCAGCTGCGGCCCTCCGGCTTCGGCTCCGGCTCCGCGGTATGTCCTCGAGATAACGACGACGGAGCTTTCATCATTCTATTCTGACACTTGAAACTTTCTATGTGCGACTGTACGACTGTACGCGTATTTCTTCTCGCTCGCTATTCAATTCTTTTACATACCACTTCAGCTTTGTGGTACCTACGAGTAACTGCAGTATTCGTATTCGCAATGAACTCGTAATTGCGACTACGAGACCAGAGTAAGGGGAAAAGATATGCAAAATACTCGCGTAGGAGGTCGCAGTCGCGTTACCCAACTCGAGTCGGATGATGGAGCAAGTTTTGCGGGGTGTTCATTGTGTGTACTGTGTATCAAATGTATGTTTACTAGATGGTAAGAAGAGAGAACAGTTTGCGTACTATTATTCGCACCTACAGAGAATGGAAGCAGCGTTCCAAATTTCGGTATTTTGATTAATTTTATGGAGATTGTGGCGAGGAGAAGGGAAAAAAGATTTCTTGCCTCTAAATTTGAGAAAAAAATACTTATGAAAGATTGCCTCTAATGTTTTCATTCGTGGAAGTCGGTTTTCTTCGAATTTAATCTCAATTTTTGGCTCTAAGCCTCCGTTTGCTACCACTGTCTGGCAAAGAGACTTTCAGAATGTTTGTTTGGAAGTACGATCATCCCAAAAAAAATTGAAGTGACCCCCCCCCCATCCCACTCCAACCAATGCTCAAAATTGTGCATCAAGCCAAATTTCGTGCTTATGGAGTTTAATTGCTATTAGTCACTGAACTATTTGTTTTCATCTATACATATGTTTGAGGCTCAAAAATGGAAAATTGTCATTTTCGCGTCTTTTTACGTACGTTGCACAGTGGGCTATGAGCACCCTCAAAACAGGCGTAATTCAAAAATTCACAATAAACCCAAAAATAAATGTAAAATGATGTCCTCCCTTATGTTTTTGGGGTCGCAGAATACGAATTTGACAATATTTTTTTTGTAGTGGTTATGGGTGAGGGACTGGGACTTTGACGGCTTCCCAACAAAAAATTCCTTCACCCCTCCTACACCCTTGAAAACGTACATTTTGACATATCACACATCATTATAGTCAAATTTTGAAATTTTCACCGTTTTCACCCCCTTCATCCCTCAATATTCACCCCTACGAAAAAAAATATTGTCAAATTCGTGATCTACACCCTCAAAAACATACATTTTGACATGTCACACATTATTATGGTCAAATTTTAAAATTTTCACCCCCTTCATCCCCCACCATTCACCCCTACGAAAAAAATAGTGTCAGATTCGTGATCTACACCCTCGAAAACATACATGTCGACATATCACACGTCATTATAATCGAATTTTGAGTTTTTCACCGTTTTCACCCCCCCCCCCTTCATCCCCCACCATTCACCCCTACCAAAAAAATATTGTCAAATTCGTGATCTACGCCCTCAAAAACATACATTTTGACATATCACACATTATTATGGTCAAATTTTGAATTTTTCACCTTCTTCATCCCCCACAATTCACCCATACGAAAAAAATACTGTCAGATTCGTAATCTACACCCTCGAAAACATACATGTCGACATAACACACGTCATTATAATCGAATTTTGAGTTTTTCACCGTTTTCACCCCCCTTCATCCCCCACCATTCACCCATACCAAAAAAATATTGTCAAATTCGTGATCTACGCCCTCAAAAACATACATTTCGAGATATCACCCGTCATTATGGCCAAATTTTAAAATTTTTGACCCCCTCCTCACCCACTACCCCTACAAAAAAAATATTGTCAAATTCGTATTCTGCGACCCCAAAAACATAAGGGAGGATATCATTTTACAATTGTTTTTGGGTTTATTGTAAGTTTTTGAATTACGCCCGTTTTGAGGGTGCTCACAGCCCATTGTGCGTTGTTTGAAATTTCATTTTTTTCAGAAATTTTGACCTTGAAAATCCAAACAAAACAAAAAATTACAAAAAGCACGGTTTTTTTTGCAAAATTTTGATTTTTTCGAGCATGTTGTGCCGGTTTTTGAGCTCCACGAAAAATACATTTTATACCTTGGGGTGTAATAATATTTCTGAAAAAATTTCCTACAGGGTATAAGTATGTACTCTGCGTTTTTTTACAGATTTTTGAAATTTTTAACCCTCTCCCAACTCTTTGAGAGTTTTAACATTTTTGGACCACACCCTTCGCAGAACGAGAATTTTGAATTTTGAGCAAGTATGGACGCATTTCTCGGGCTATGCTGGGGAGGGGGGGGGTCGGTTCAAAAAGTTTGTTCTTATCCCGAAAGGTTTTTTTGTAAAATTGTAAAAATAGAAATAGCTTAGCCAACCAGTATTAGTGATTTTGTTCTAACGATTTATTTTGTGGTTCTATTTGCAGTATTTTACTGGATGCCGATGGTCATATCTCGCTGACAGATTTCGGTCTGAGTAAACTGCCGTTAAATGATCAGAAAACTTATTCGTTTTGCGGTACCGTCGAGTACATGGCTCCCGAAGTTGTGAATCGTAAAGGTCATTCGTTTGCGGCCGACTGGTGGTCGTTTGGCGTTTTAATGGTGAGTTTTGAAAAATATCTTTCAACTCGTCTTACGTATACCTAGTAGGTATTGTAAGTAGAAAATACCTACGAGAAGGTGCTAAATAGACGCAGACGTTTCTCTGGCTTCTTGACAGGCATCGCGGTATATTTTGAAAATTGACACGCGAATTGCGAACTTTAACGAATAGCTAAGTTACTTACGTAGGTAGTTCGGTATTCTGTTTTAATATCAATCGTGACTATTCGGTTAAGCTTGGCTTATCCGAGGTACGAGTCGAGTATACGAAGTTTGAAAGAATGTCCTGCCTTCTTTTCCTGTGCCAGAATTTCGAGAAGGTAAGGTACTCGTCGTACTTCTTGATCTCGTTGGAAAGTTGCGCTCGCAGTTAATTTCATTTCATCGTTAGGTTGACGGGTACCGCGTTCGGTTTACCAGTAGGTAACTTTTCGGTGTACTTATACGAATATAGCTCGTGCTGTAGCTCTATATAGCCGAATAATGTAAAATAAATATAGCGGGGCGCGACTCGGCGCTGCTCGACGTAACGTAATCGAGTGTGGTAATTTATTGCTTTACGTTTTCGTTTTCGTTTTGCAGTACGAAATGCTGACGGGCACATTACCATTTCAAGGACCTAACCGCAAAGATACCATGTCTCAGATTTTGCGAGCGAAATTAGGAATGCCGCAGAATTTATCTCCGGAAGCGCAGGCCTTGTTGCGAGTGCTATTCAAAAGGAACCCGGCTAATCGTTTAGGATCAGGTAAGCGAATCTCAGTCTGAAAAGCAAAAACTTTTCGTACTTTCCTCTTTCGTAGTCGTAGCTTCGAAAATGATTCCAGTTCGGCTACTTCGTACAAAATGCTCATCTTTCGTCCGCTTTTCGTATTTATGTACCTTTGTCTATGAATACGAATACGAGTTCCTTTACCTACGAGTATATCTTTTGTATGTATTATCCTACGAGTATCTACTCGTATTGCGCAGTTGGTTGTCATTTTCACGTTACGTGATTGTCTTTTTCGAAATAATACGGTCAGTGAGTGGGTTCGTGGGATTGCTCAACAAATAAGAAAACTTCGATTAGCTGAAAACATTTTCCGCTTCCCTCCTCCTTCATTTTTTTTATCACCCAAAGGAGAATTTTTCACATTTTTCACATCACGTCGAAATTGGAATATCTTGCGAGAGTGTTTTCAGTTTTAAAACAAGTTTCATTTCAAGATTTTGAAAAGTGAGAAATTGCGTGAATTGCCGTTTAAACCTATTATAAACACTAAATAAATGTCCAAAAATGTATGAAATTTCATGCGTTTAATTTTACAGAAACGAGTAAAAATTGCATGAAACATTGAAAATTCGTTAAAATAATATTAGTCCGGCATATGACAATAGGAGTAATTGCACCCCCCCCCCGATCCTCCGGGACAACTTTTTTCTTAAAGGGGACATCCTAAGGAACATTTTAAAGCAAACTTGGCAAAAAAAAGTTGGCCTTACTTACAAAATGGCGGCCATTTTGATTGACAGATCAGCCGAAATCGTAGATTTTGCGTTTCAACATAGGACTTGCATGAAATTTTTCAAACTTTACAAAGGTAGATCGAAAGATCATGCAAAAATTTATCGCCTGTCAAAATTTCAAGTGCTAAATTGCGTTTTTCGATTTTTGGTGAATTTTTGAAAATCTAATTTAGGCCAAAAATGAGGGAAAAAATCAAAATTTTACCAAATTGACCAAGAAAGCTGAAATTTGGGATATGCCCTATTTTCGACATGCCAAATCGATTGGAAACGGTTTCAACCCGTTTTGAGCAGTTCTGGAGCCTCCAGCAGATGTTTGAAACTCGAAATTTCCTAAAATCTTATCAAATGGGGATGGAAAGCCGAAATTCATTCTGCGAACTACATAATTTCAATACGCTACGAAGTCGACTGCAGGTGGATTTCAAGTCGTTTTGAAGTCTCCAGTAGATTTTTGAAACTTTGAATTTTCACAAAATTTCATCAAAATGGAGATGGAAAGCTGAAATTTACTCTACACTCCAATTTTAACACCCTCTGAAGACGACTTCTGGGGGGTTCAAGTCATTTTAGAGCCTCCAGCGACTTTTTTGAAAATTACTGGACCCTCCAGTAGATTTTTGAAACTTGGGAGAGTCGAGATTCATTCTGCAAACTAATTTCAATACGCTACGAAGTTGACTGCTGGTGGATTTCAAGTCTTTTTGGAGCCTCCAGCGACTTTTTGAACGGTTGTATGGCGTTTTTTTGGAAAATCGAAATTTCCTAACCATTTGAAACCACCATGTAGTCTGCGAGAAATTATCAGCTTGCCAACTTCATTTGATAAATTAATGTTGCGGGAATTTCAAGTTTCAAAAATCCACTGGAGGCTCCAGTAATTTTCAAAAAAGTCGCTGGAGGCTCTAAAATGACTTGAACCCACCTGAAGTCGTCTTCAGAGGGTGTTAAAATTGGAGTGTAGAGTAAATTTCAGCTTTCCATCTCTAGTTTCAAAAAATCTGCTGGAGGCTTCAGGAATTTTCAAAAAGTCGCCGGAGGCTCCAATACGACTTGAAATTCACCTGCAGTACTTCGTAGCGAATTAAAATTAGTTTTTAGAATAAATTTCAGTTTTATAACTCCAATTTGATGGAATTTTATGGGAATTTCGAGTTTCAAAAATCTGCTGGAGGCTCCAGAACTGCTCAAAATGAGTTGAAACCGTTTACAATCGATTTGGCATGTCGAAAATAGGGCATATCCCAAATTTCAGCTTTCTTGGTCAATTTGGTAAAATTTTGACTTTTTCCCTCATTTTTGGCCTAAATTGGATTTTCAAAAATTCAAGGATTGAAAAATTTCGTGCAAGTCCTATGTTGAAACGCAAAATCTGCGATTTCGGCTGATCTGTCAATCAAAATGGCCACCATTTTGTAAGTAAAGCCAGTTTTTTTTGGGGCAAGTTGGCGGGGGGGGGGTGCAATTTACTCCTATTGTCATATGCCGGACTATATAAAATCATTGAAAATATAACCGAAAAATAATGAAATTTCAACGCAATTTGAAAAAAATTATTCCGTAAAGTGCTTGAAAGATGATTAAATTTTATTAAAATACCAAAAAAAAAGAACTTTAAAATCTTCTGTAGAAACTGCTAAAAATTTGTGAAATTCCGGAGAAATTAGGTAAAACGTTGGAACAACTACTACGTGAAAAAAGTTGTTGAAAAAATATTAAAATTACTTGAAAATAATAAAAAAGTTTTAAAAAAATTACTTGAAAATCGCTAAAAATTTTGTAGTTGGGGACAAAAAGTTGCAAAATTTAAATCACTGTAAATTACCAAAACAATGACGAGATTTCAGTAAAATCTGGCAAAAATTTCACTAAACGAGTTGATTGAAACACGAAAAAAATCATGTGAAATGAAGAAATTTGAACGAAATGAGGCCAAATTCAAAGAAAAAGCTCAAACTGGTGTGAAAATGCGGAAAACCGGTCGAAATTATGAAAAATAACTAAAAAGTTATGAAATCCCAGTGAAATGTGACAAAATATAATGAAAATTATCTATTATTCCCGTTAAACTTCTTAAACACAAGTAAAGCATCAAAAATCATGAAAATCGCCAAAAACTAATTTATTTTTTGTAAAATTCTTCAAATTTCAGCAAAAAAATTACAAATAATAAAAGCGTTTGAAATATTTTTGAAAATCATAAAATTATAGAAAAAAAATTACGATTAAAAACCTGTAATAAAAATAACCAAAACTTGATGACTAAAATTTAAAAATTGCGGTAAATTTTACAAACACGAGTAAAAGCATTAAAAATGGTGCTGTAAATAAAATTACCAAAAATTGGGCATTTTTTTTAAATTGAAAAATTTGTAATTTTTTCAAAATTGAAATCCCTTGAAACATATTTGACTTAGTTTCATTTCAATTTTGTCGTTTTGTAAGAATTTTTCCTGTTGATGTGTCGAAATATTAAAAAAAAAAAAAAAAAAAAAAAGTAAAATACAGATGAATGAAACACTGTGTTTTGCAGTATTAAATTTTTCCTTCGAAGGTCCTAAAAAAAATTGAAGAGATAAGAACCGAATAAATGTTCGAGAAATTGAATTTTTCTCCATTTGCAGCTTTAAATTCGCTTCTAGAAATCTGCGTTCTCGTTTCGAGGAATCTTCAATTTCCAAATTGAGTATAACGAGAGTTCTATTTTTCTCAGTTAATTTTTCGGTCCATTTTTGCACGAAAAATTCTGAAATTTATTCGTTCAACTTTATCCGGGCGTAATAGAGTGGACCGACTACACTTAGTCATAATAACGAATTCGTAGGAAGAAAAATGCGAGGGAAAAAAGATAGCCAACGAGGAGACAGTTTGCGGAAACGACTGTGCGAGTGCGACCGGGTCGTACACTCGTACTCGTATCTGTCATCGTGTTTTCCAAAATCCACTTGTGCCAAAATTACGAGTACAGCCAAATAAAATGCATTTCTGCTTAGTTGCCCGAGGGGCTAGGTCATCGCTCGTCGCTCGTCGAGCACTAACGATCTCGTGTTTTTGCTTTTTCGCTGCGAGAAATGGGTAATGTGAAATGTTTCATCTTTTTTTCTGTTCGTTTTTACAGGAGCCGACGGTATGAACGAGATTAAAACTCATCCTTTCTTCTCGACCATCGACTGGGATAAATTATACCACAAGCAAATAGAACCGCCTTTTAAACCAGCCGTTAGTCGTGCCGACGACGCTTACTATTTTGACTCGGAATTCACGTCGAAAACACCTAAAGGTATGTAGATTGTAGATGTACGACGTACAAATATGTCGGTTTCACGTGTTACGTGTACCTATGTTTGTGAGACTGCGGCTTTTGCATATGATATGACCGCAGGTATGTTGTGTTACGTGTGTGATAAAGAAATGCCAGTTTTAACATTTTTTCTCGCTTTTTTTTTGGCACAGATTCGCCTGGTATACCGCCGAGTGCAAATGCGCACGAATTATTCAGAGGGTTCAGTTTCGTTGCTCCTTGTTTGTTGGACGAAGACGATCCGTTGAAAGATTTCAAACGCGCTCATCCTAGCGAATCTGTTATTAAAGTGAGTACGATTTGATTAGCTCATCCCGAGTGTGGTGTAGATTAATTGGATAGCATTTAAATTAAATATTCTGTTTTGTGACGTTATTATGATTTCAGATGGCCGGAGAAAAACGCAACGTTACCGATGAATACGAAATTTTAGGAGAACTCGGCCGAGGCAGTTATTCAGTATGTAGATTATGTGTTCATCGAGCCTCTCGAATGGAATACGCTGTCAAAGTAAGTAAATGGACGTTATTGTTTGTAGAAAATTTTCTACGTTCGTCGGTTGTTTCAAGATGAACGTTGATCGTGCATAGTAATAACGATTACTTATTTATGATGTCTTCTCTTTTCATCAGATAATCGATAAATCGAAGAAAAACTGTCAAGAAGAAGTACAAATCATGTTGCGATATGGACATCACGCGAATATAGTTACCTTGAGAGATGTAAGTTAGGTGCCCGTTATGCCAAATACTCGTATGCACACTATCAATGTCGTAACCGTAGAGTTTCTTTCCTACGTTCGTTGCCAGTAAAACAGCGCCGATCTTATTCTTCATCGTCACAACCTAACTCGAATGTTTCAATTTTGATTTAACCTAACTACTTCTGCGTAAAATCAGCTCGCATGTCGGCTGAAATCTTCGAGATTACCTCGTATTTCAAGTTTCCATCATCATCATCATCATCGTTCGTACGTTGGTCATTTGATCAAATAGTCTCGTACATCATTAATTTGGAGAAAAATACCGAAAAAAAAGAAGATATCATCGGTATCGATTTTTTGCTCCATCTCGAAGGGCTCGCGAAAAACAATGCATTCGGCATACAGAACTACCTCTGCTTTCTCGACAAACAATTAGACGAAATAAAAGCGAACCTCGATCACATCACAATACAATACGTACTCGTAGAGCGAGAATGAAACGAGGGGAAAACGCACATCGCAAACAAACAATACTGAAAATGAAGAAGAAGAAAAAAAGGGAAAAGTGAGAAAGAAAAAAAAAGAATTTTAGATAGGTACGTTGGCCATTATAAGCGAAGAATTTCGCTCTGAAACGAGAATCAAAACAAAAGGCACGAAAAGTTTCTCGTAGCTCGAAATTCGTGTTCGTGTTGGGTGATTTTTATTCGTGTATGTGGGTTGAGTTAGCGAAGAGAAAGAATTCCAGATGGGCTTTTTACTTCTATAGATAGTTTTTAACAGCATCGTGCTCGTGCCGCGTGATAATAGGTATTGTAAGCGTTGATGATTCAAAATGACGCTAATTTCATCGAGCCGAACACACGATGAAATACTTACCCGAATATACGATCTGTGTACTATAAAATTAAATTGCGTTTTCAAACTGCTTTGTGAATTTTCGCGTAAATTGCGTTAATTTAATGGGGAACGCGATATTCGTAATTGGTCGTATACCTATTCGTGTTTTTCAATTATTGAAAAAGGTAGTTAACGTTGAAAAAATACCTCTATGACTATTGGAAGAGAGCAAATGTTTTTGGGAAAATACTAGGTTGTGAGTTTTTTTTTCGAAAAAAGGCCTCATGAGCCTTTTGCCCTTTTTTCAGATGAATTTTTAAATTTTAGCTAGACTTGAAAATTTAATTTGGTTTTCTATGTGATAAAAATAGTTGTAAAAATATACGAGATGAATTACTCGAGAAAAGGGTGAAACTTGAATCTAGAAACGTCAAATTTTTTTGCTGAGTTCTCGAATGAAAATTTATAATTGTATCCCGAAATCGATTTATTTGCGATTTTCAACCTAATTTTATCGATCGAAAATCGATTTATCGAACCACGAATAATCGATTTATTCGCGATTTTCAATCTCATTTGGTCGATTATTCTGATTTAAAAAAAATTGATTTCACTTTTAAGAATCGACTTTGGGATCAAAAATCGATCATCGAAAATTGATTTCATAATTGATCATGTTCGATGTAAAAAAAAGTCTTCTTCGGTCCAAACATTTCAATTTCACTTTCGCTCAATAATGGATTACTGTGTTACGTAATTTGAAAAAATATACATTTCGGTACTAAATTTCTTGGTAAAAGGGCTTCATAAGCGTAACGCCTTTTTTAAAATGATTTTTTTTAAAAATCTCTGTAAATCCAACGTGTTGAGTGATCTTTCAGTTTACTAATATGTACGTGCATTACATTCGGTGATATGTAGATTTCTTGATGAAAGAGTTTTATAAACTTTTTGGAGACCCCTTTTCGGACGAATCTACAGGATTTACTTTCACTTGAAAATTGAATACTGTCTTAAACAAAATAATGAAAATATAATTTTAAACAGATTCATTCGATGATGAATTTCTCAAAAAAGGCTTTACAGATTTTAGGACCTTTTTAGACGAACCTCTAAAATCATTACCTAGATATTTATATTTTTACTTAAAAATTGAATATTGCGGGTAAACAATATGATGTTTTCAAGAAAGAAGCATTCGGTGATGAATTTCTTGGTAAAATGGCCTTATGGATCATGAGCCCTTTTTATGAAGAATCCACTGGTTTTACTTCCGCTCAAAAATTAAATACCATCTTACACAAATAATTTCGAAAGAGATGCTTTCGATGATGAATTTCTCAAAAGGGCATTATAGGTTTAAAGCCCTTTTTAGACGAACCTCTAAAATCATTATTTATATTTTTACTTGAAAATCGAATATTGCGGGTAAACATGATGTTTTCGAGAAAGAAGCATTCGGTGATGAATTTCTCGGTAAGAGGGCCTTATGGATCACGAGCCCTTTTTAAGACTAATCCTCTGGATGTACTTCCGCTCGAAAATTAAATACCGTCTTACACAAATAATTTCGAAAGAGATGCTTTCGATGATGAATTTCTCAAAAGGGCTTTATAGGTTTAATGCCCTTTTTAGACGAACCTCTAAATCATAGTTTTACTTTAAAAAATTGAATTTTTCGGGTGAACATGGTGTTTTCGAGAAAGAAGCATTCGATGATGAATTTCCTTGTGGAAGGGGGTTATGGACCATAAGCCCTTTTTAAACGAATCTCTTGATTTTATGTACTTTCTCTTTAGAATGTGTTTCGGGGTTTTACATTTAATAAGAAGGTGAAGGATGAATTTCAAATTTATGTCTGCTTTTTAACGGGACTATTCCGACGAAAGAGAGAGAACGATTCTGACTTAATCCGAAGCGTACATGTGCAGAAAGACATTTCCGCATAAACTCGTTTTGAAACTTTCAGCGGGTAGAAATTTGTAGCGCGTAGAGAAAAGGAAAAAGCATTTTATAACTTGATACTTATACGGTTTATTTGAACGAAGTACAATGGTACGTTAGGTTGTTTTACTTTCTCTCGGAAAACCAAACATAACAAACAAATGGCTCGCATTTTTCACGTGTGGTTAGACATTAACAAGTTGGAAAAGAAGCGTTTATAAAAAACGACGGTTTTTTCCATCGCCTTCGTTCGTTGTGCAATCTCAGCTCGACTCGACATTCTCGATGAAAGTATTTATACAAGTCGACGAAAAGGGGTAGCTTTTTGTTCCGTAGAAGCTCATTTCACATGGGATCGGAGTGCAGGTTTACTCGCAACGAACGCGTTGTTAACGCTCTTCTTTTTTGCTTCTTTAATCCAAATGATAAGGGTATAGAGTGTATTTACTTGTTCGGTTGCTCATTGTGTCGACTAATGTCGATGTCATTATCGTTGCAGGTATTTGAAGACGATGTATCGGTGTATTTAGTGATGGAATTAATGAAAGGCGGAGAACTACTGGACAGGTTAAAATCGTTGAAATATTTTTCCGAAAGGGAAGCCAGTTCAATTATGTATGTGATCGTATCGACAGTTCATCATTTGCATCAAAATGGAGTAAGTCGACGAACCCACACGTGACCTGTTGTAATGAGTTACTTATGGTATGGTCAATCGGTCGCAGAATATAACTCGGATATTTTTGTTGGGTTGCAGGTTGTACATAGAGATCTAAAGCCATCGAATATTTTATACGCGTCCGAAACAACGTCACCGGAAGCGCTGAGAATATGTGATTTCGGTTTCGCCAAACAGTTGCGAGCGGAAAATGGCTTATTGATGACTCCGTGTTATACGGCCAATTTCGTAGCACCCGAAGTATTAAAACGTCAAGGTTATGACGCTGCCTGTGATATATGGTCTCTAGGTGTTCTATTGTTTACTTTACTGTCGGGGTAAGAAAAACGACCCTACTACATTATATCGAGTCAACTCGAGTTGTATCATTTTGAAAAAATAAGTCTCGTATTCGTGTACTTACTGATTTTCCATGTTCGGTTTCTTGTTGCAGACAAACGCCATTTGCAAACGGTCCGAACGATACGCCGACTGAGATATTACATCGTATAGCTGAAAGTAAATTGGACTTGAGATGCGGTACCTGGATTACCATTTCAAACGAAGCCAAGGTACAGATGGGCGAAAAATGAAAATAATTAGATTCGTTTCACTTCGACGGTTTCGAATTTTTCGATTTTTTTTTCTTTTGTAGGACCTAGTAAGCTGTATGCTGCATGTGGAACCGCGCAGAAGACCGACAACTAGTCAAATTTTACAACACCCTTGGATCACAAGACGTGATAATCTACCAACGAACAGAATCCATTTACCCGAACCCAATCTCATTAAAGTAAGTTTTCGTATCATCGCTTCTTCTCCATCTCGAGCCAGTTTCACTCACTCGCAATATTTTTACAGGGTGCCATGGCAGCAACGTACAGAGCGATGAGCCAGTCTCCGCCGATACCCAATTTAGGACCAGTTTTCATGAGTCAGCTGGCCCAAAGGAGACGTAAATCAAGACCAAAATCATCTACCTAAGTTTCAGCGACATACGCACGTCTTCGTATGTCGCTGTGTAACCTCTTTTTTTTTCCAACAGTATTTTGTCGTTTTGTTGTTTTTCTTTGTTTTTTTCTTTGTTTTTCTATTTTTTATTTTTACGTGTTTTACATTTTATAAATTTGAAAGTCATCCCAGCCCAGCGCGTACCTATGTGATTTTTTGTGAAAAAAAATCTTCGTCGTAGTGTGGTCGATTCACACTAACTACGTTACGTTCACATACGTAATTTTTCAGAATTCAAAAACGTTTCAATTTTCGATACTATGTTTGAATTTCTCATCAGGAAGGCCGGATTTGTAAAGTGAAACTATGAAATATCGAAGTGTTCGAATTACGTATTTATTCACATCGAATACCTCTAATATGATTTACCGTATTCGTGTGTTGTTTTTTTGTTTGTTTGTTCTTTTTTTTTTCGTATCAAATTTCATTTTTAATGATAATAATTTTTACGATTAATCGTACAGTTGTTGTAGCTGTGTTAGTTATAGGCTTTGATATGTGGAAAATTAATCATCGCTACACCAAAGTGATATTAGATTTTAACCTCATTTACATTCCATTCCTCTACCTTGTTTTTCTTTTTCCCCCGTCTCATTTATAGGTACCTTTATCGAGTTGCTAGATGCAAATACTTAGCCGAGTAGACGTTTTTTTTTGATAATCAATCTTCGAAAGTTCGAACTCTCCTATGTTCTTGCAAATTCGAATTTCATTACTCGTTTGTTTCGTTGAAAACAATTTTCTTAAAACAACAGTTACCCAATGCCATGTTGTAGTTTCAGATTACGTGCTAGTGGGATGTAATAGTATTTTATCGTTGACGAATTTTAAAATTTTTGAATCGTCAATTACCAGTTATTCGGTAGTTTATAAATATAAACTCACAACACTGAAAATTTCATTCGCGAAACGAAACCGCAGTTGAAAATGATATCGATGTTTTAAAGTACTTATACTTCTGGTTCGTGATCGTGAATATCAAAATTTAACGTAACTCATCAAAAAAAAAAAAAAAACAGAAAAGATTGAAATTTGAAACGATAATCGTTGTCGAGATTCGTGTGCTTGAATAAGCTACTTGTATTATACTGTAAGTGCGAAGATGTCGAGCATCTATTGTTATTTTTAGATTATAAAATCAAACCTTTTATCGAACGAAGCATCAATTTTTTCATAGTTACCATGTAATATATCTAAGGCAATTTCAACCAAACCAAAATGTGTACAACAGAAAACATTCGTTCGATTTGAATACCAGAAACAGTACGTAAGCCGTAACTCGGATAGTACTTTATCCTTCGACGATGATATCGTAATCGTATTATTAATCGTCGAACGTTCGTTAAATATTATTTAATCTTACACGAGTAAGTTTTCAAACGGATTAGGCGTTTAGTGTTGACATTCGTATTAATTTCATGGGCTACGAATTCGCTTTAGTTGAACGGAAATTGATTAAGAAAACGAACTCTGCCGAGGGATGAAAGAGAAATGTTCATTTTGTCATTATTCGGAGTACCATACTATTAGTTTTAAAACGATGTCGCCGTCATTATCAAATAATCCTGTTCCCATTTCGGCGAAAGCTCGAGCGATTTTTTATTAATAAAGAACTCTAGAGTTTCGCCGACGCCGACGGTGGGTATTAGAAAGAATTAATAAGTATGCCTAAACTCGAGCAGCGAGCACGTTTCCAAAATTAATGAATCTTATCGGAAAAATCAACGCGTAAAATTTTACGTTCGTTTCAGTACTAGCGACTGTTTGTTCAAGTTTTTTCTCTCGAAATTAGTATTCTAAAACAATATTCTTAATCGCGCGACGATTTTCTTCTCTTTTTTTCTTTTCGAAGAATGATACAGACGGTTTTTTCCCATCGAGTAATGATAATAAATCGCCCCGAAATCTTCGAGTGATAAGTTTTCGAAATTGGATTGAAAATATTTTAAAACGTCGATTATGTTTTTACGATTACATGTGTGTGTGTGTGTACTTTTGTAATATTATTTTAATAATATTAATACGTCAATTGTACATAAATTTTTGACTGAATTTTATGTATTATAGGAATAACTTTATTTTAATAATTTATATTCGATTATTTTCAGTAAAATAAACAAGTGTAATGTTTATTTTTCGTCTTCGTACGCGTTTGTATGAAATTGTATTATTCGAAACTTCAGTATCGATGTATGTAGTTTTATTTTTGGTTCTTTGTTGAAAAGTGTATTCGGATGAATCATTAACCTTAACGCGTTGACAACTGATAAGGATAACACCCTTTCGTCTGATTGGTTTAGATTTAGATTAAATGTCAGGTTTATTGTGTTTCGTGTGTGTCATATCGTGATGATGATTCATAAAAGATATCAATCGAACGATGAAAAGGTGAAATGCAGGCAAGTGCAGCACCAGCATTCATTATTTTCCTTCGTTGTTGTCGTCTTAGCTTTTGGTTCGGTTCGGTTCGGTTCAATCGTTATTTTTCTTATTCTGTGTTCGATTTTTTTTCCTTTTTATAATGTATTCGATCGTTCGACGAAGTGCGAGCAGTACCGGTATAGTTTTCTGAATAATTTGTCGATAATTATGTCGAGACTAATTGCATTGGTGTTCGTTTCCCTTCGATTTCAACGTATTGATTATTCAAATGCTGTTCTAGAGTCGAAGAAACAACTTGCTTTCTCGAGGTTTGTTTTCTTTTTAGTATTTGATATGATATGTACATTTCGATGATGATTATAGATTTTGTGGATGAGATTCGTTTCAGCGTTGAATTTGGTATTCAAGTGGTTGAAAAGTGTACGTTGAACTTATTAGAATGAAATACCTGTCCTTATCACTGATCGTTCGTTTCGTTGGGGTACGTTAGTATTGATTTGAGCATTGTGCTCGATCAAATTCCGAAGATAGGCTCAAACTAGTAATGGTGACCGTAGCTAGGCTAGCTACCTATACAGTTTTCTGAAAACTTGAAAGTTGTCGATTGATGATTTGCGCGTAAGATGTGACTGTAGGGATCAGAGTAGGTACTCGAACGTTGAAACTGATTTGAATTGAAATTGGATATTTGCGATAATGATGAAAGTTTAATTCAACTATGACGTGAGACAATGTGACGATGACTTTGGTTTGGTTTATATAGTATATGGTTGATGTAAAAGCTCGTTTTGAAAACCTAGACCAAGTTATACTCTATAAATATATCTGGGTAAGTGGGTAACGGTAGTGGTAGGAATCCGAAGCGTAAATTTGGCTTTTTGCCTTTTCGCTAGAAATCGTTAAATATGAATTAATATTGTCATTGCCAGTGACGAGTACACCGTCGTCGGACTGTCGGAGTGTGGTCGAATTCGCCTGTTCGCGTCAACGAGAGATAAAACGAGCGACGATAACCGTTTAGCGAAGGAATTAATAAAATAGTGAAAAACAAAATGAAACGAAGGGAATCGTTGAAACCGGCGGCTAAAAAAACGGACGAATTGCCGTGGGATTTCTTCGACAGGTGCCTGTTGCCGATAATTTTCTCGCACGCGGCCGCCATCGTCGTGTCATTCGTGTTGAATATTTTACGAATTTCGCAAATTTCCAGTTTCTCGTTGTTTATCATTTTCGTATTGGCGACAGTTAGCGTAACAATTTGTTATCATAATTTGCAGGTGAGTAAACACAAACTCAAAACACACGCTTACGCTACCTACCTACCTACCTACCTACGTGCTGCGCACCCCTCGTGGCCCATACACGAAAGCTCCCTCGCGTTGATAAATTAACCTCAACTCTAATAACAAATTCCATTAGTTTACTTCATTATTATCATCATCATCATCTACTCTAGGTAGGGTTTTTTTTCTTATTTTCTTTACATTATATAGTTTTTATTTTACGAGTCGGATATACAGGGTACAGGGGTTGGGGTATGTATTGTTACGAGTAAATATTTACCGTACGCTGGAAAATTACACCTTTTCTCGTAAAGTAAACAAGGAAAAATGCTTTTAAGCTTTTTTTAGTTTTTATTTTTTCACTTGTTGAAAAGCTTTGCTTCGAGGGTGCTTTTTCTTTTTCTTTCACGACGAAGACGTAACAAAAGATATGATATGCTATGCTGCGTCGTCGTCGGAGGTCGAACTCGACTTGACGTGACCGTAACGGCGCCCGATGCCCGGCTCCGGCATTTTTTCATCGTACGAGTATGAGTATAAAAATGTAGGTTCTTTTATTCTAGTAACTCGAGGCTGTGGCGAAGAAATTTTCTAGAAACTAGTCGTCATACCGCGTGAAATACGCGTAAATAGGCCTGTGAGAAATTAAGCGTAGGTATCTTAAAGGTACAAAATGTAAATTCTCCCCGGTGAACGTAGATGAAGATATAGCTAGAGCACGACTACGGTACCTTTTGTTACCTTAGGTTGAGGCATGAGGCTATATTAGCGTTAATAAAAGAATTAATTCCTTTCACGCGCCGAAATGGCGAGAAGATTTTCGTAATTTCAGAAACATTTGCGAGGTATTTTTCAACATTACATAGCAGTTAGAAGCTAGCTTTTACGTCAACACGATGAATATTTACTTAGCTATTCTCGTAGATAGGTACGTAAATTCTACTTTCTACGACTACGATGAGGTATAGGAAAGAAAGGTAATGTGAAATGAGCAGATGCTACTTCTACAGATGCTTAATTTCGTTATGAAAAAGCATACTGACGATATACCATATCCTATACGTATTACTTTGGTAAATTCATTCAAATGACGATGTTTTTTGTTTAGTGCATAGCTGCATACCTAACCTATGTATTAATCTGCTTATGCACTCATACATCAGATTTTTTGACATTTCAATATGATGATGCTTCCATTATATCATAAATTTTCCGGTTATTTCTCAAACAAGTAACACTTTTATTTTAAAAAGTATAGGTAACGTGTAAAGAAATATGGGTGATTAATTTCTCATCAATCATTTCAACGTAAGCTTAATTAATATTTTAAAAAATGTTTATTTAGGTACTAGAAAACTACAAATGGTAAAAATTTGGAATTTTTGCCAGGTTTTGAGCCCATTGAAGCGCTTTTTAGTACGGTTGTGAAAACTGAAAAAAACTGAAACGAATAAAAAAAGTTAAAAACTAAATATTTAGAAACAACGGAAATTGAAAATGAATAAAACGAAAATAAATATCTAAACAAAATGTTTGAAAACTACCAAAATTACTTCAGAAAAAACGAAAACTGAATAAAAAATTTGTTTTTCAATAATGTTTTCCTTCTTTTTTTTCCATAAGAATTTAATGAAAATGAAAATAAGAAATTTTCAGATTTCTTCTATATGTTTTAACAACACGTACGTTTCGGAGGGTCATTCCATGTCAACTCAACCAAAAAAAGGCGATTTTGAAAGTCATGTCTTTCAATTTCGCTTAAATTTTTTTCACAATATCTACCCACCCAGTAAGTAAGAAAACCGCAATTAGTTTGGTCCCAGCCCTCTCAGGGGCGGGTGGGGAGGGGGCTTCCATTATTTTCACATTGTCTCGAGGTACTCAACTTCAGCAGCCCATTCCTCCAAAACTATGATACTTTGATCAAAACTGATTTCACAGTTCGAAAGGGCATTGAATTTTGAACCTTTGAAGTATTGTATTTTGAAATTTTCAAAAGTTGAAAGTTGAACTTTCAAATTGAAAGTTCAAATTTCAAAATGGCGCTGTAAGTGGGAGCTACCACTTAAAATTTTGAAAAAATTTCCATAGATGTACATTTTGATACTTTTTCGAAATATTTATAGGTTTTGAGATGGGACTCTTGACGGAGGGGGAGCACCCCCACCACCACTTTTGGGTGAAACTTTCCAAAGAAAATCTGGGGTATGTGATATATCGAATTGTATGTTTTCGGCGACTCTGAATACGAATATGACTTCAGATTTTTGATTGAACCCCATCCACGGCCCCCGCACCTTCCCAAAGGGGGCAAAAATTCAAAAAAGTGTTTTGTTCGTGCGACACATGAAATAGCATGTTTTTGGTGACGCTGAACACGAATATTATGACGTCAGATTTGTGATTGGACTCCATCCATGGCCCCAACAATTTGTTTGGACTTTAACCTATTGTGGGAGGTTTTTGGAGCCATGGGTGAAGTCGATTCGAAAAACTAAGGCAATATTCGTGTTCAGCGATATCGAAAACATACTATTGCATGTGTCACACGAATGTAACCATTTTTTGGGGGTCATCCCCTTTGGAGAGGTGCTGGGGGCCGTGGATGGGGTCCTATCAAAAATCTGACGTTATATTCGTGTTCAGCGTCGCCGAAAACATACAATTCGATGTATCATATGCCCCAGATTTTCTTTTGAAAGTTTCGCCAAAAATTGGGGGTGGGGGTGCTCCCCCTCCGTCAAGAGTCCCATCTCGAAACCTAAATATTTCGGAAAAGTATCAAAATGTACATCTATGGAAATTTTTTCAAAATTTTATATGGTAGCTCCCACTTACAGCGCAAAGTATCATATGTAGTTTTGGAGGAATGAGCTGCTGAAGCTGAGTACCTCTAGACAATGTGAAAATAATGGAAACCCCCGCCCGCCTCCTGAGGGGGCTGGGACCAAACTGATTGCGGCTTTCTTACTTACTGGGTGGGTAGATATTGTAAAAAAAAATTGAGCAAAATCGAAGGACATGACCCAAAACGTTGGTTGAGTTGACATGGAATGACCCAGGTAGGTAATATTTTCTCTTCTCTTTCTATCTAATTGTAAAATCAAAAGTTGATAATGAAAGAAAGCTGAGAAATCGAAAATAAAAAATGAAAAACTGAAAATAAAATCACAAATCAATATCTAAATGAGCAGAAAACAAAAATTGGCACATAAATTTTTTCTTCGGGAATGTGTTCTGATGAACCCCCTGAACTACCAAAAAAAAACCGACCCTCCTAACCCTGGAGCTAATTTGTTTAGGAGGCTAAAACCGGTTCCGATTCACGTTTTTTTGCGATTTACTCCAAAAATATCAGGTTTACGATAAAAACTACCATGACTAAAAATGTTCCCCTTCAAATTCTCGACAATTTAATACTACGCTCGATACCCATCCCTCAAGAGGGGTGCCTAAAAATAGGGGTGGAAAGAGTAAGTGTTTCAAAAAAGTCAGTCCAATAAATATGATCAATGTTACCACTTTATATCATTCGTTTTCGCTCAAATTTTTTTTTACAAAGTCTACTCACCCAACTATTAATTGCACCACCATTGATTGGTCATCAATCCTCCCCGGGGGTTGGTGGGGGGGATGCTTGATTTTTCAAGTAACACACAACTGAATCATGTATTTGAAAAACGAATCTGGACATGCGATATATCGAATATTGTGTTTTCGAGGTCGCTGAATACGAATACCAACTTATTTTCTGGATCCAACTCCTCAAAGCCCCTCTGTGCCCCAAAAAGGGGGTTACAATTTTGAAAAATCGTGAAAAGTCGAGTGATATATCGAATGGTATGTTTCCGAGGTCGCTGAGTACGAATATGAACTTATTTTTTGGGTCCCACCCCCCTCAATGTCTTTCTGTGCTCCAACAAGGGGGCTAAAATTTCAAAAAATCATCAAAAAGTCGAGTGATATATCAAATGGAATGTTTTTGAGGTCGTCAAGCACAAATATGAACTTATTTTTTGGTTCCCACCCCACAATGTCCCTCTGTGCCCCAAAGAAGGGGTCAAATTTCGAAAAATTGTAAAATGATGAATAACAAAAACGAAAACGAAGACTGAAAACTAAAAACTGAAAATCTGGAGAAATGAAAAACACAAACAGAAAATACAACCTCAGCATGATCTATGTAAAAACGAAAACAAAAACCGAAAATTTGAAGAAAAAAAAAATGAACAAAAATAAAATCTGAAAATGAAAAGTATGAAGTTGAAGTATTAAAAACCGTAACCGAAAACAAAATTCGAAACCAGAAATCCGGAAACAAAAACAAAAAACAATAATACTTGACCGAAAAAACATCTCGTTCTTTAGAGTTGTGAAAACAACATTTTTTGAGTTTCCATTTTATTCTGTTCTCGATGTTCTCGTATTTCATTCTCAGATTTTGTTTTCACTTTTCGTTCTTCATATTTTGGTTCTTAATTTCAGTTCTCTTTTCCGTTCCCATAATTTTGAGTTTTTGAATTCACGCAGTTCTGAACAGTTTTTTTTTTTTTTTGTTATTTTCATGTTTCGTTTTTTTTCTGATTCAGGTTTTTTTCTTGAAAAGGGGGTTATTTTGAAAGATTTTGTCAATAAATGGAACATTTACAAAAAATTTTCACAGCTTCATTTTTTTGTATTATTTTTTTATTTTTCTCCATTTGGGGGACTCCATAGAAGGAGACCACCAACATTGTTTGGAGGCCGAGGAATTTTTTTTCTTAAACGAAAGGTTCATTTAAAAGAGTTCTGACGTAAAAATGAGGAATTTTTTGGGTAAGTAAATTGGATTTTTTTTTTGAACTTGAAGGGTTTCTCGGCACGATACCAATCCACCTACCTACAAAGTAGATACCAATATGTACATCGGGAACTGGGAAATGACCTCCTGCAATAGTATACTTTGTACTTATGTGTGCTAATGTATGGCGAATGTTTATATATAATTCATGCGAAATATTTTAACAGCAAAATAATACACGACAATGACCTACTTATTACGTCATCGGTCTATTATTAGCAGTTATTTGGTAGCTATGATGCCGGTGTCGGTACCGGCATCATCGCCAGTATATCTTGCAAAAAGTTTGCAAAACTAAAATGCGAAAAGTTTGAACGTAGACGTTGTTGTGACGTTGTTGTATTTTAGTAAATTATTATTTGCACGAGTATGTAACTCGTAAAATTTGGTATTTCGAGCACGATACTACTTCAACCAGCGTGGCTTTGTAGGCTTAATGAAAAGATAGATAAATGTGATTAGCGAAGTATGGGTCATTCCTTGTCAAATTAGTCCGGTTTTGGGTTTAGGTTCCCTCGTTTTTTTTTTTTTTCAAAAAATCTTTATGCTCGTATGTTCTTTAAATCGTTACTATTGGCTCTTCAACTTCCCTCGGGGCTTGGGACATATGGGGAGATTTTTTTTAGCTATTGAAATTTCTGGCCGTAATTGTTTGCGGTGTTTCGAACGTGGTCGTCCAAAAGGTCAAAGTTGAGCTTTTTTGAAAGCCCGATTTTAGAAATTTTTCCAAATTTCGGAGCTATAATTTAAAATTTTGAAAAAATTCGAGAAGGGTACTGTAAGCGTGGGTAACTTAGAACGGGGGTGGAACTTGGAACACTTGTGACTTTTTACAGTCTAGTAGTGGTCACACTGGATGTATGTTGGCTAGCGTGCTCTACGTGGTCTCATTTTTTTTTGTATGATTGTCGTCGATTTTATGCAGCAATCATACCTTATTATTTTTCATACCTTGGTCTTATTAAAAAATGAAGAAAACGTGCTTCGAAAATCGCCAAAATTTAATAGTGTTGAAACTTCTTTTACCCAGCTATTCGGGTAAAGGCGAGTGAAATGATTTTTCAAAATAATTACAGTATGTGTTAATAACTACAGAATGGCGTTGAATTCAAACCTGTACCTGTAATAGTTTCAAAATGACAGCCATTTTAAAAAAAAAATCATTTTTGTTCCAAGTTTTTTACCTGTTCCAATATTTTTTATAATTCTCAATTTTGAGATAATTTGAAAAATGAAAAAACCATCTTGTAGGAAATTTAATTTGCAACATGATAGTTTTTTTATTTTTTAAATTAGCTTAATATTTGAGCGAGTTATGTTAATTTGAAAAAATTGTGTTTCTATATAATTTAATTTTTAATTTTTTTTTATTGATAAAAACAAGGTTTTTGAGTTTTTTTGTCATTGTGAGTGAATAAAGCGTTGGTATGATTTGGGGTGGGAGGGAATATTATTTGTTGATGTTTTTCTTCAATTTCAAGGGTTCCAGGTGCTTGCCAGAGCCATCTAACAGGGGGAAAACAGCCAATTTATTCGAGTGTAGTCCAGTCATTAAAGACATTTTTACAGGAAAAATTATTATCAAACAGATCTTTCGCAAATATTGTTCACAGATGTCCCCTCAACAACATACTAAAAGTCCTGGCCCGTACGGGGTCCGGAACCCCCTCAAAGGGGGGTGGAACCTCCCCCAAAATCAGTTTTTCGCCATTTTCTCCCCCGCATTGCATTTTAGCGAAAAACATGTAATAAATAAAAGAATCTACGTCAAATTTCCGATCTAATGATGTATCAACTTTCCTTGTATGTTCAAGGGGGGCGGAACTGCAACCATTTAAATGAGGGGGGTTTTCTGAAAAATAGATAAAGGCTATAGGCGCCTAAGAGGGGTGAAATGGTCCCCGAAAACGTTCGAGTTGATATTAGTATGGAAGATAGGTACCATTGAGAAACTTCCGCGTAGAAAGTTTCAGATCCACACCCCCTCCTCTTTTTGGGGAACCCCCCTTTTCTGAAACTTCAATAACATTTTTCTCAGCCCCATTTCAACCGATTTTGAAAATTTTTCAGTATGTTGTGTATATCCTTAGTAGGTATTCCCACAAAAATTTTCAACCCCCTCCCCTCACATTTACCCCTCAAAATGATGTAAAAATGAGTCTTAGAGAGGGTTGGGGGTGAAATGGGAATTTTGGGGAAAATAACTAATAATTAATGAATAGGGTGTCGTTTTCTTATGATTCGATACCGCTGAGCACGAATATGACGTCAGATTTTTTGCTAGACTCATCTAGCCCTCTCCAGAGCACTTGGCCCCCTCAATTTTTTTTATTGTTAAAAAGCATAAAATAAGTTGAGAAACGCTATTTTGAGGGGTAAATATGAGGGGAGGGGGTTGAAAATTTTTGTGGGAATACCTACTAAGGATATACACAACATACTGAAAAATTTTCAAAATCGGTTGAAATGGGGCTGAGAAAAATATTATTGAAGTTTCAGAAAAGGGGGGTTCCCCAAAAAGAGGAGGGGGTGTGGATCTGAAACTTTCTACGCGGAAGTTTCTCAATGGTACCTATCTTCCATACTAATATCAACTCGAACGTTTTCGGGGACCATTTCACCCCTCTTAGGCGCCTATAGCCTTTATCTATTTTTCAGAAAACCCCCCTCATTTAAATGGTTGCAGTTCCGCCCCCCTTGAACATACAAGGAAAGTTGATACATCATTAGATCGGAAATTTGACGTAGATTCTTTTATTTATTACATATTTTTCGCTAAAATACAATGCGGGGGAGAAAATGGCGAAAAACTGATTTTGGGGGAGGTTCCACCCCCCTTTGAGGGGGTTCCGGACCCCGTACGGGCCAGGACTTTTAGTATGTTGTTGAGGGGACCTCTGTGAACAATATTTGCGAAAGATCTGTTTGATAATAATTTTTCCCGTAGATGGGACATAATTGGTCTTTAATGACTGGACTAGTGTTCCAAGTATTTATTTTTTGAAAAAAACTTGGAACACCTCTAATTTTCAAAAAAAAGGGGTTAAAAAATTTTTGGGGCACTTGACATTTACTACATATCAAAGAGAAGAAAGTGTCCCAACTTTTGAGCCAAAAAAAAAAAAAATGTACCGAGCAGTTTTAAAATAATTCAAGTTTGAAAGTCTCAGTGTTCCAATTTACCCACGCTTACAGTACTTTTTTATGATAGTTACAGCCACGAACTTTTCGTGATGAAATTCGACCCTTTCAACAGCCCCCCCCTCCTCATTAGTTCCTCAAATTTCCTAAAATTTGAATAGAATTAAATCATCTTTGAACACTGCAGTGTTGCCAAATTACGAGCGTTTAAAAGCAGGTCGTTTATTGCGACGCGACGCATCCCTTATTTTTTACATCTCGTGATGAATCTCGTTAAATTAACATTTTTCTCGTACCGTTGAAACAAAAATTCCTCGAAGTAAGAATAAACGTTGTATTTCTTTAATTAGCGAATACGGAATAAAAAATGAAGGAATGCGGAGAGAGAATTTTTGAAAAATAAATACCTCGAAGGCACCTAAAATTACCAAGGTCAATTTCCAGCTTGTGTTTGAGACTTTCTTCTCATCTATTGAAGTACGAGTATATACGACTATACGTAGTTTTTCCTCGAGATTAAAAATTTATAATACTGCCACTGCGCGTAGCCAGGTAGCTGAAATGGAAAATAAAAATTAATTTGCTAATTAACTCGGACGTTTCGTTTACAGGTATCGACCGCTGGAAAAGCTGTTCTCATCACTAGTTGCGATAACAATGTCGGGTATGCGTTGGCCAGACAACTGGATGATTTGGTAAGAAAGTAGTGATAATAAAATATAGGTAAAGGGTACCTAATTGTTGCATTCAACATTATTGTTGCCACGATAGGAATTTTAGAAGCATCGAATTCATTTTGAAATTCTTTTTGTTATTGTCAAATTAATGAATGGCGTTTCACGTTATTTTTCGTGATTGAAGTTCTGCATCAAAATTTTGTTGTTATTGTTTTGTTTCGTGAAGCAGGAGAAAATTTTGTTATTTTCGTTTCCGTCAAGTTCTGCATCGAAATTTTTCAATTTTTTTAAATTATTGTTTTGTTTGGTAAAACAGGGAAAAATTTCGTTTTTCGTTTTCGTTACGTTATTCGTTACGTTACGTTACTTTTCGTTAATCAACTTCTGCATCGAAATTATGTTTTTTATTATTGTTTTGTTTCGTGAAATAGGAAAAAAATTCGTTTTTTTCGTTTCCGTTGCGTTATTATGCGTTATTAGTTACGTTACGTTATTTTTCGATATCGAATTCGATATTTTGTTTTCATCGCGGTTTTGTGACTTGGAACAGAGATGAATTTCGTTATTTTCGTTTCCGTTACGTTATTCAAGTTCTGCATCAAAATTTTTCAATTTTTTTAAATTATTGTTTTGCTTTGTAAAATAGGGAAAAGATTTCGTTTTTCGTTTTCGTTACGTTATTCGTTACGTTACGTTACTTTTCGTTAATCAACTTCTGCATCGAAATTATGTTTTTTATTATTGTTTTGTTTCGTGAAATAGGAAAAAAATTCGTTATTTTCGTTTCCGTTGCGTTATTAGTTACGTTACGTTATTTTTCGATATCGAAATTTCGTTTTCATCGCGGTTTTGTGACTTGGAATAGATAGGAATTTCGTTATTTTCGTTTCCGTTACGTTATTCAAGTTCTGCATCGAAATTTTTCAATTTTTTGTTAGTGTTTTGTTTTGTAAAACATAGAGATGTGCAGTCTGAAAAGTGAAAAGTGAAAAGTACTTTTCGTTCAATGAAAAGTTGAAAAGAAAAGTTCCTACTTTTCATTTCACTTTTCAGTTTTCACTAAAAAAAAATCGAGTGACCAATCAATTTACTCATCAGAGATCACTGACCTCATTGATGAAGTCAAATATCAAGTTTCACTCTTTACACTCCTCCACCTTCGCAATTCAGCACCCATTTTTGGTATTTTTAACAACATTTTTTTCAAAACTGGAAAATCCAAAAATGTTAGAGGCTCTAGAAAGGCTCAAAACTGCCACTATTCGATTAAGTAGGTGAAAAAAAATGATTTTTGTTTTTTTGTGTTTTAGATATGCCAAAAATACATCAATTTGAAGCTCTTACAGAGAGCTTTAAAATGAGACTCACACGATTTACTTTTCACACTTTTCACAACTTTTCACACTTTTCAATGAACTTTTCACTTTTCATTTCACTAAAATTACTTTTCTGAAAAGTGCACATCTCTAGTAAAACAAGAAAAAAATTTCGTTTTTCGTTTTCGTTACGTTATTTGTTACGTTACGTTACGTTACTTTTCGTTAATCAACTTCTGCATTGAAATTTTGTTTTTTATTATCGTTTTGTTTCGTAAAACAGAAAAATTTTCGTTAATTTCGTTTCCGTTACGTTATTCGTTATGTTTCGTTATGTTACGTTATTTTTTGTTATTCTAATCTGTATCGAAATTTTGTTTTCATCGCGGTTTTGTGACTTGGAAGTTGGAACAGAGATGAATTTCGTTATTTTCGTTTCCGTTACGTTATTCTTTATTTCTTTCGTTACTTCGATGGTGATAGTTTTACCTGAAAACACTGCCAAACCTTTTTGTCGGGATGGAGGGAAAAACGAACCCGACTCTTTCCCTTCTCTATTTTATGCGTGAAATGTTGACATTCCCGCATCTATTGGGAATAGAATGGAATTGATGACAGCTTATTCGAAAACATCATTTAAAATGAATTAATTCGACGTAATTTGCTGACAAATAGTAAGGTAAAGGTCACGGATAAACACGTGTTTTCTAAATTCCTCGTGAAAATAATTTCGCGCAGCTAATTTTGCTTTCCATTAAGCAAACTTTATACCTATTACTGTTTACATTCGAGCGAACGCGAATTTTTAATATCTCCTCGGGCGTAGCAATTTTCTACAATTTAAATACCTACAGCAACGAGTTTCTTCGGTCCCTGACGAATTTGTTGATACTATTTTTGTAATTTTCAAGAGAATTGTGCCGAGTTCCGCGTAGGTACCTTATGTACTCGTTTTTTTCAAAGACACTCGTTTCTTTTCAATAGCGTCTCGCGTACATTTTAAACGTGGTAATTTAAATATTCTATTCTGCTGTATTTCACGTACGCGTAGGTAGGTAAATATGCGGTATATTTTTCTGTTTCAAAGGGATTCACCGTATACGCCGGATTTGCCGAGAAGAATAAAGCTGCTAAACTGAAAGAAGAGTCTTCGGCGCGTTTACATATTTTGCAACTGAATGTTACCTCGGATTCGGACATAAAAGCAGCTTACGATTACGTTCACAAAACTTTACCGTCTGGCGTTTCAGGTGAGATGAGATTAATTTTGCTTCCGGTCCCGCCATCCACTCCACCAGCCTTCGTATAGAATCAGTCTTCTCTTCTCTAATCTCTTACCATATACGAACGGTTATTATCTTTCAATTGGACGAACGAATAATTGATTTATGTACCTGTTTGCGCGTTATCACTAATCAGATTTGTCCGCGGTTTGTTTGCTCGCGCCTCGGCGTCTTTCAACGATCCATCATAATCATATTATTACGCCAGTCTAACAATAGCACATTCTGCAAAACGGATTCCACTAATCTGGCCATTCTGAACAATATATTTTTAATCAGTTTTCAAGGGTTTCTGTCTTCGCTAAATTCCATAGGATGGACATAGGGGGCTCAGAGAGACGTTCGGTTCCCCAGTTTTTAAAATTTGGTTATCTGGCCGTTACTGACGAGGGAACCTCTTGAGGTGTCCGCCTCCGATTTGAAGGGGACCGCGATTTCTGGAGAAAGCATGTTCTAAAACCCCCAAATCCAAATTTTCAGCTGCCCAAGTTCATTTTTCGATTTTTGGCGAATTTTTGAAAATCCAAAATTGACTACTTTGGTGATTTATGCTTTTTTTTAAAAGTACGTACTTGATCTGTAAAAATGGTCAAAATGAGTCCCAAAACTAATATCAATTACCCAAATCCAAATTTCGCCATTTCCAGCCATTCTGGAGCCTCCAGCGCGATTTTTCAATTTCTCCAGAATTTATAATTTGCTTCAGAAGGCATGAATATAAAGTTGGGCAGCTAAAAATCGAGTTTTGTGTTATACTCGATCTGTTCAACGAGTTTATCCACATTTGAGCCGATTTTGGAAGGGGCACCTCAAGAGTGGTTTCTTGACCAGTTTTGAAAATAGATGATCAAAAAACCACTCTTGAGGTGTCCGCTCCAGAATCGGCTCAAATGTGGATAAATTCGTTAAACAGGTCGAGTATAACACGCAACTCGATTTTTAGCTGCCCAACTTCGTATTCACGCCTTCTGGAGCAAATTGAAAATTCTGGAGAAATCGAAAAATCGCACTGGAGGCTCCAGAATGGCTGGAAATGGCGAAATTTGGATGGGGGGGGGGTGTTAATATCAGTTTCAGGACTTATTCTGAACATTTGTACTGATCAAGAACGTGTTTTTTTTTTAAAAAAAAGCATAAATCACGAAAATATAGTTGGGCAGCTGAAAATTTAGATTTGGGGGTTTTAGAACATGCGCTTTCCAAAAATCGCGGTCCCGTTCAAATCGGAGGCAGACACTTCAAGAGGTTCCCTTTTGTGAGTCACTCTCTTACAATTCTACTCCGCTCAGTTGAATTATAAAATTGGTTTCCAAGGAAGAGTGCTTCAAATTCGTGATTTTTCGAACAAAAAATACAGTTTTTGAAACTTACACGACTCGCGCCTTTTTTCGGACGATATTTTCACAGCGGTTTTCGAATTCTGCTAGCCAAGTTTGGTGCATTTGGGATCCATTGTAGCTCCCCCATTCTTAGATTTGTGGGGGGGGGGGGGGGTGAGAAGTTGTCAAAAATTGATACGACATATTCTCAACATTTTTCGTATTTTCATGTCGCCGATTTTAAATAAGTAGGTAATTTGAACATTTTCGATTAGGTACATTACTGGAAGAAAATCGACGAGAAAAAAGGCATTATTTTCTACCAAAGTACATATAATATAACGAAAAAGCGAAAAATAATATCCGGATAAAAAAGGCAGGCATATCGGGAAAACGCTGTGCGAGCTGGCATTCGGTCAACAAAAAAGAAAAAATTGGTCCGTCCTTTGTATAAGCATAAGCTACACGTACTCGTACTCGTATTCTGCGATGCTAACACGAATGCGAAACGAAATATCACGGGGGCTCGGGCTCCGTAGCTTAGGTACCTATTCGTATTATGTATTTGGGTAAGGTATGGTATAGAAAGGGGTACACGGTGCCTCTTCTATTTCTACGTATGTACTACTCGTAGGTTGAAGCAGAGAAGCTTTCAGACGTGCGTGTTGAGATGGCTTTTTTGAATGAATAGGTTTTATAGGTAATTCTGACTGTAATACGTGAAAGAATATTATAAAGAAAGAAAACGGAACGGAAAAAATAAACTCGACGAGCGACGAAACGATGGCGATGGCGCTGCTGTAAGGTACTGGTCGTTTTGACGTCCCTAACATATTGTTGGCCTATAATGTAATGCGTATCATATATGGCTCACCTACGAGTATACTTGCTCATGCTGGCAGTACTTAAAATTCTTTTGATGGGATGAAAATGGGAAAAAATACTCGTACCTAAGGTAGACGCGTATAATAAGCTAACGCAGCCAAATGCAGCGAACCGTTAACGAATACGAAACAAAATATCTCACAAATTGAAAACCGTACAGGCTGATTCATAATTCATACGACGAATAACTTGTAGGTAGTTTATTTAGGTACTTGAATCGAATTTCGCAACAAAAAAATTTTGGAATAGGTTAATAGTATGAATTTATACCTCATCTTATGCTGCAAAAGAAATATTATTTCGCTACGAGGAGTCCTCTCAAATATGTACCAATGTACTATACGAGTATGCTAAAAATATGTCTCGAGTGGTTTTTTATTGCCTACTTTTTTGTTTCAAGGGGCAACTATTTTCAAATTGAATTCAAAAATGGACAATAGTCCACAGGTTTCAATTGTTTTCACCTTATACTCAGATGGTAGGCAAATTGTTCAGCACGCAAGTAGAACAAAGGACACGAGAACGTCAAGAAACTAATGTAATTATCGATTTCAAAACGTTTCAAAAATTGATTAAAAATATTTTTGATGGTAGAGTCGATTATATTTGATATCGATTATCGAAACGGTTCGAATTATCAAACATAATTGATTACAAACATGTTCGATTTTCAGAAAATGGATTCGAAATATTTTCGACTATTCTCACCTGTAATCGAAGAGGAGAAATGGATTGATTAACATCGTCTGCTTTCGATAATCGATCACCGGTTAAAATTATCGATTGTGATTATTCGTTTTTCTTATGTTCTGACGAGGGGGGAGACACGGGGAGTCGATTTGTATTTGATATAGATTTTCGAAACGGTTTGAATTATCAATCATAATCGTTCGATTTAAAATATTTTCAACTACCTATTTGTTTTCGATAATCGATCACCGGTTCAAATTATCGATTGCGATTATTGGTTTTTATAATGAGATCGGTTGATTAATTAATCGATTAATGTAATTATTGATTTTGAAAATTGACTCGAAATATTTTCGAGGGGAGAGTCGATTATATTCGATATCGATTATCGAAATGGTTTGAATCATCAAACATAATCGATTATGAAAATGATCGATTTTCAGCAAATCGATTCCAAATACATTCGACTTTTCTTACCTGTAGTCGAAGAGAAGAAATGGATTAGAATCGATTAAGATCATCTGCTTTCGATAATCGATCACCATTTCAAATTATCGATTGTGATTATTGGTTTTTCTAATGCGATCCGGTTGATTTAAAATGACGTTGATTTGCCCTCGATGTTTTGTTGCCTTAAAATTTAACTCGGTTGATTCCAGTTTTAAATTTTTAATGCACCTGTTTCAACAAAAATTTTGCCACCACTCTCGTATCCGGTGGTGCGGGGCGGGCAGTCAAACTGCCCTTTACAAAATAACCAAAATTTTATAACGGAGCGATAAGGAGCAGGTGGTCTTTTGTCTAGGTTGTCGCTTCGATGGCAGATGTGCATGAATCATGATAAAGGGGTTCTTTTATATTGAAAACACATTGCCAAATGTATAAATCAGATAAAGGCGATGACGTGTTCATTGTACACCTGTCCAGTTTTATTTTCGAATTCGTAAATTTTAGCGCGTGCGCATGATGAAGAATGTTGGTTAAATGAATCCGATAAGTGGTGTTGTGTGGTGGTGCGCGCAGTAAAATTGCCCTCAGCAGAATCAGACAGAAGACAGATGTCTATAGAGCGATAATGCCTCAGGTGGTCTTTAACACGCGCGCCCTATAGGCATGATGAAGGGCTGCCTTCATGTTGAAATTGAAAACATACTAGGTAGCAGGAAATAAATTAATTCGATGAGGGCAGCTTGTTCTTTTGATAGATTATGCGGGGCGAGCCGATTGTTCAAAATTCTATTGATTGAGGCTCGGATAAGAAATTTTTTAATTCAAAAAAATATAATTTTTATTGCCTATTGCGTTTCAAAATCGTGAATTTGGAATTTCCAAGTTTCGTATCTCTCCATTGGGTATTGTGCTGTAAGTTTATGGCATTGAAAAGAGGGTCATTCTATGTTTAACTCAACCAAAAAAAGGCGATTTTGAAAGTCATGTCTTTCGATTTCGCTCAAATTTTGTTTACAATATATACCCAGTACCCACTCCGTAAGTAAGAGCCCCGCAATTAGTTTGGTCCCAGCCCCCTCAGGGGGCGGGTGGGGGGGGGGCTTCCATTACTTTCACATTGTCTCGAAGTACTCAACTTCAGCAGCCCATTCCTCCAAAACTATGACACTTTGATCAAAACTGATTCCACATTTCGAAAGGGCATTGCATTTAGAACTTTTTAAGCATTTTGAAATTTTCAAAAGTTGAAAGTCGAACTTTTAAATTGAAAGTTCAAATTTCAAAATGGCGCTGTAAGTGGGAGCTACCATTTAAAATTTTGAAAAAATTTCCATAGATGTACCTTTTGATGCTTTTTCGAAATATTCAAGTTTCGAGATGGGATCTCTCAATGGAGAGGGAGCACCCCACCCCCCATTTTGGGTGAAACTTTCGAAAGAAAATCTGGGGCATGTGACATATCGAATTGTATGTTTTTGGTAACGCTGAACACGAATATGACGTCCGATTTTTGATAGGACCCATCCACTGCCCCCAGCACC
Organism: Planococcus citri; assembly: GCF_950023065.1. Taxonomy (NCBI): domain Eukaryota; kingdom Metazoa; phylum Arthropoda; class Insecta; order Hemiptera; family Pseudococcidae; genus Planococcus; species Planococcus citri. The sequence continues at coordinate 71,194,273 of NC_088681.1, forward strand.
TCCCCAAAGGGGGTAAAAGTTCGAAAAAGCGTTTTGTTCGTGTGACACATGGAATAGTATGTTTTTGGTGACGCTGAACACGAATATGACGTCAGATTTGTGATTGGACCCCATCCACAGCCCCAGCACCTCCTCGGGGTGACCCCCCAAAAAAATGGTTACATTCGTGTGACACATGAAATAGTATGTTTTTGATATCGCTGAACATGAATATTGCCTTAGTATTTCGAATCGACTGCACCCATGGCCCCCAGAACCTCCCTCAATAGGTAAAAGTCCAAAAAAAATTGTTGAGGGTCGTGGATGGGGTCCAATCACAAATCTGACGTCATATTCTGTTCAGCGTCACCAAAAACATAGAATTCGATATATCACATGCCCCAGATTTTTTTTCGAAAGTTTTGCCCAAAATTGGGGGTGGAGGTGCTCCCCCTCCATCGAGAGATCCCATCTCGAAACTTGGATATTTCGAAAAAGCATCAAAAGGTACATCCATGGAAATTGTTTCAAAATTTTAAATGGTAGCTCCCACTTACAGCGCCATTTTGAAATTTAAACTTTCAATTTGAAAGTTCAACTTTCATTTTTTTGAAAATTTCAAAATGCTTAAAAAGTTCTAAATGCAATGCCCTTTCGAACTGTGAAATTAGTTTTGATCAAAGTATCATAGTTTTGGAGGAATGGAGTCCTGCTGAAGTTTAGTACCTCGAGACAATGTGAAAATTATGGAAGCCCCCCCCCCCTCACCCGCCCCCTTAAGGGGCTGGGACCAAACTAATTTCGGGGTTCTTACTTACTGGGTGAGTATTTATTGTAAAAAAATTTGAGCGAAATCGAAAGACATGACTCAAAAACGTTGGTCGAGTTGACATTGAATGACCCAAAAACGAAGCGGAGCCCGTGTAAAATTTCAACAGAGATCGCGAATTCTGTAGCAAAAAAATTATAAGGCGGGTTTCTCGAACCGGACAGAGTTGAATCGAAAGGGAACGTAAAAATACATCGCATTCGCAAGTCAAAATTTGAAATGCCGATGAAGTACATTTTTGGAGTTTTGTTGAATTTTCGAAAACCAAATTTGGGCCTGAAATTAGGGGATAAACTCAATTTTACCAAATTGACCTAGAATACTGAAATTAGGTATCACGATGAGCCAAAATTTGAAGTGCCGAAAAGTGCTTTTATGGATTTTTGGTGAATTTCTGAAAATCAAATTTGGGCCAGAAATGAGAAAAAATTAGAATTTCACCAAACTGACGTAGAATGCACAAATTACAAATTATTCGTAGATAGATATGTGTTCAATTTTTGATGCCCAAAATCGATTGCAAATGGTTTCGAGCCGTTTTCAAAAATTCTAGATCTTCCATAAATTTTTAAAAGTTGAGCCACAAGATCTTGTCTACGTAATAACGTTGGAAATATGAAATTTACTTTACACCCTAATTTTAACACGTCGAATAGATTTGAAGGTGGTTTCAAGGCGTTCTGTGGAGCATTCAGTTGTGTTTTGGAAATTCCAGATTATCAAAAAGTGCTGTGAAAACATTCAAATTAACCACTCGGCACTCGGTAGGGTGTATAATTTCGATTCAAATTTAATTTGCAAAAATTCACCAAAATTTGAAAAATTCACTTTGCATTGGTTAATAATATCTACCTACATTCGTATTTTAGTTGTTCTTTCGATTTAGCTTTGGTAAGTACATAATTTGATAATTATATGGTTTTCCGATTAGTTCTGGCCTCTCCCCCCCCCCAACAGGTTGGGTAGGAGAGCATATAGCGGCAAAAGCGCGATTTTTCCACACAAATGCTCCCTCTTTGAAGATCTATCTTCCCTCCAAAGGTCATCTTCGCGGAGCTAAAAACATTTCAGGGTAACTTGGTCAAAATCTTCGGACATTTTTTCCTCTCGATGTGCCCTTATGATCACATTACTCATTATCCGATTCAAGATTACCACCTTTCCGATTCCACTTTTTCGATTCATTTGATCCAAATTAAGCCATGGCAGAACTAGTTCGTATGTTCCATTGTTCAAAAGTTCATAATGCCGCGACTGAACTTGGAATTACATAGATTTGTGGAGCTTCCAGCGCTCGTCTTTTCATCTTTTTGAAATTAATAATTTCATTTTCGTTGTTGAACGTTGATGTTGCCTTTCGTGTGGCGCTGGCGTGGCCTATCTTTGTGCCTACTTCATAAATGAATAAATTTCATAGTACATTATTGATTCGGTGTGAATTCGCGCTGAAATTATCGAGAAATATCGTGCTCTCTGAATAGAACGTTTTTTTTTTTTTTACACAAGTAGACGGTTTCATCAACCGACGTCTGTGTGTATTGTATCTTACAAGGCCGATACTTATATTGTTTGTGTGTGTTTACCGTGTAATATTAATTATTACGCGCCGATGAGCTTTTCGAGTCAGCCTGGTGGAAAGTGCTTTTTTATTTCGCATTTCTCGCTTTTTAAACGACAAGGCGTAGACGTATCTACAGAGTAGAGCTGAAGTCAATCATTAATTAAACTCGAGCATATTTTACCAAGCAGTTTATAGCAAACGACCGGCTTTGATTTGCCACACGGTATAGGTTCCTACGTATTTATTCGTTTCGCTAACTGCTAACTACTCCTACTTGTATTATACGACGAGAGCGAAAGACCTTTTTTTTGCGTCGTCGTCTTCGAGTTTTTTGTCTTCAAAATGTCGATGAGGTATTGTTAGGTATAAAAAAAGGCTGCGAGTTAAAAAATACATTATTTTGATAATAAAAAATACGGGTTTTCATAACTTTTATATAGGTAATTTATCGATCCATATTATTGAAAGGCTTCTGGCTATGCATTTTTAATTCATTGGAGTTTTGTTCGTATAAAAAATTTAATGGTTGTTTTTTCGTAATTTTTTTCTCTCAAGTACCTGAACCTGAACCTGAACCTATCGCGGTACTTGAGTATACTCGTAGGTGAGTTTAGGTAGCTGGTAGCTTTTACATTTGGCTACATACGGTACGGCCACCGCAAACCGCAACGTTGACGGTTAGAATTATTTTCGTCTAATTTTATACCTACGTGCTAAACTCGCTCGCGTCGAGTTTGATTCTCACGTCAGCGTCAGACCAATGGAGAAACGTTTCTTTAAATAAAATTACCGCCGACCGTCGTCGTACGTCGATGTAATTTCTTCTACTCCCGTAATCGCGAAATTTAATTACGCGACGTTAAAATAAAATGAAAAGCAGAAAAAATACGCGAGCAACGAAGCACGAATGACTAAAATGTCGTCGGCGTTAAAATTTAAAATTTCTAAACTTGTTGAAAAAAGTCTGATCGTATTTACTCGTACAACGTAACGTAACGTAACGGGATGTGACGTGGCGGTCCTTTTCAAAAGACGTAAATGTAGCGAAATGGAAACTTATGTACGAGCGGTTCGTCTCGAGTACCTTTTGAAAATTATTTTTAATGAATTTTCGATTTATACTTTTATAAAGTAAATAGGTTTAACTGAAACGTCGGCGGTCGTCGGTCGTCGATCGAATAACTTGAAAATGATACCCACAAATTTCGTAGGAGGTAGGTGTACGAGTAGATGAAGGTGGAGGTGCGAATAGGTAAAAGTACGAGTAAATAATATGGTTTCGTAGATTCGTCTGCCATTCGAATTGAAATTGACGCGATGACATTAAATTTCTTAATGCTAATTGAGAGTGTTCGTGTTGGTATTTATGGGTAGTGCAGACGTAGATGTAAAATAATGTATTAATAACGTTTCGGTTAACTAGGTCTTGGGTGGAAACTGGAAAGAGACGTATTTATTCATTATTGATATTGGCCATATTTGCCTTTGATCGTCGAGCGTCGCATGTCGATGTCGTAGTCGTATCCGTGGGGAGATACGAGTAGAGAAGATTGATTTGCTTTTACGTTTTGCCTGTCGTTGTCACAGTCACAGTCGCAGTCATAGGGTTGCAAATATCGACTTGTATCTTTTAGTATTTTCGAATATGTTTGTCTGAAGTTATCATTCCGTCGGGATTCGAATACCACAATGTACGTTTTACGTTTTACGTTTGCGTTTCGCTGATGAAATCGGTAAAATATTTTCAATTTCTTATCGCTCTAGATAGGTAGGTTGGTAGGTAGCATGCCTGCCTACCTAATACCGATGGTAATGGCAAAGCACTCGTCGTAATGTTCGATGTCTGTAGATTTTTCTACCTACCTACTTGTACTCGTACTTACGAACGAGTTTTGCCATTGCCATCGATGTTAATACATACCCCCTTCTCCTTGTCCTGTCTTCGAGCGAACCTCGCGGTGTTTTACTTGATTTTGAGAAGGGTTCTCTCAAACAACTCTATTATCAAGGTACTTTTCTAATGGTATCGTGAAAATTGGATTTACAAGCTATTCTAATGTTGCGAATTTATACGTAGATTACCTCGAGATATACTCGCGGTACCTATTTCATCGTCGTTTCTTTCCAAATGTCACGATTCGATAAGTTGAGTATCGATCATGACAGACTGTCGGGCTTGAGATATCATCATAAGTAGCTTTTCACTTAGACATCACTAACTGCGTGGGTTTATATAAAAGTCTTTCTCGAGGCTACCTAATTCGTGTTTGATAAAAGTAAAAGTTGAGAAAATTGTATAGCACGCTCGAAAAATACAAATTTTTCTTGAAAATGATTTTCTATTTTTAAAATTTTTCCTCAAATTTTAAAAAGTAATGCCGGGAGCTATCCCTCCACCCTACAATTACCCCACAATTTGAAAAAGCCCCAAAATATACCACCAGTTAAAATTTCAGGTGCTGCAATTAATTTTTCGATTTTTGGCGAAATTTTAAAAATTTAAAAACCCAAATTTTTAATTTTTTTTTGGGGTGTTTGTAATTACTTGATTATTACACCCGTCGTGTGAGATTTACATCGAGTTGGTAAGGTCAAGTTTTTTGATTAGGTCGTAAGAATTTTTTAATTTCGGAAGGGTGGTCTGGTATAAATAGGGATCTTTCATCTATGTATTTGTAGGGATAGTCTGTGCTGATGTAAGGAGGGACAGCGAAATAGTCAGTGTTGGACAGATATAAGTTCTGACAGGCAGAACTGACATTTGGGTTTGGAATAGTATGTTTTTGGTGACGCTGAACACGAATATGACGTCAGATTTGTAATAGGACCCCAACCACGGCCCCCAGCACCTCTCCAGAGGGGGTGACCTCCCCAAAAACGGTTAGATTCGTGTGACACATGCAATAGTATGTTTTCGATATAGCTGAACACGAATATTGCCTTAGTTTTTCGAATCGACTTCACCCATGGCCCCCAAGAACCTCTCCCAATAGGTAAAAGTCCAAAAACATTGTTGGGGGCCGTGGATGTGGTGTCCAATCACAAATCTGACGTCATATTCGAGTTCAGCGTCACCAAAAACATACTATTCCATGTGTCACACGAACAAAACGCTTTTTTGAACTTTTACCCCCTTTGAGGAGGTGCTGGGGGCCGTGGATGGGGTCCTATCAAAAATCTGACGTAATATTCGTGTTCAGCGTCGCTGAAAACATACAATTCGATATATCACATGCCCCAGATTTTCTTTTGAAAGTTTCACCCAAAATTGGGGGTGGGGGTGCTCCCCCTCCGTCTACGAATCCTATCTCGAAACCTAAATATTTCGAAAAAGTATCAAAATGTACATCTATGGAAATTTTTTCAAAATTTTAAATGGTAGCTCCCACTTACAGCGCCATTTTAAAATTTGAACTTTCAAATTGAAAGTTCAACTTTCAACTTTTGAACATTTCAAAATACCTAAAAAGTTCAAATTCAATGCCCTTTCGAACTGTAAAATCAGTTTTGATCAAAGTATCATAGTTTTGGAGGAATGGGCTGCTGAAGTTGAGTACCTCGAGACAATGTGAAAATAATGGAAGCCCCCCCACCCGCCCCCTGAGGGGACTGGGACCAAACTGATTGCGGCTTTCTTACTTACTGGGTGGGTAGATATTGTAAAAAAAATTTGAGCGAAATCGAAAGACATGACTTTCAAAATCGCCTTTTTTTGGTTGAGTTGACATGGAATGACCCACTTAGTATTTTTGATTATTTTCAACAGATTTAGGCGTTTCATGATATCTGATTTTACTTTTAGAAAATGAGGAGTCCAATTTAGTTTTCTATCAAAAGTTAAGCCAAGGAATTTAGTAGTGGTTTTGAATTCTAAAGAGTGTCCTTTGAAGTTGAGAATGAGATCTGGAGGAATCTTATTTTTTTTGGTGAAAAGTATACAGTGGGTTTTTGACTCGGAGAAGGTTAGACCATTAGAATCTGCCCATGATTCAATTTTTTCAAGGTTTCTTGGATTACATGAAGAGCTAGTTGAATATTATTTGAACGAAAGGAAATGTTTATATCATCAGCAAAGATTCTCAGAGAAATGGGTCTAGAAACAACATTGGAAATGTCATTAATCAAAAGTATAAATAAGACTGTGCTAAGAACTAAACCTTGGGGGACTCCGTTTTCAATTTCAAAAAATTCTGAGTAGGTATGTATTGTTAACTCTCACTCTAAAAGTACGGTTTGTTAAGAAATTCTGAATAAAGTAGGCCAAATGTCCTCTAATTCCAATGGAATGTAATTTTCAGTGTTGAAAACTGTTTGGATTTGTATTGGTTGTGATGGTTGTGGTTTTCAGAACCTTTGAAAATAAGTGGTTCTGGTTTCGGTTCTCAAAAGGTTCCCAGTTGTGGCTTTGAAACGGTTTTGTTTTGGTTCCAAAAGGTACCTTTCACATTGTTCTTCCAAAATGGTTCTCAATTTTTTTCTTACTCAAACAGTTTTGGTTGTTCTTTTCGATTCTCCTTTGATGTTTTTCTGGTTCTGCTGGTGGTTCCACCAATAAGAACACCACTTCAATTGGTTCCAGTTCTCCTGGTTCTTTTTGGTTCTTACTAGCTTTCGCTCTAATCAAGGTAAAACCGGGTGAGATGACACCATTCTTAGAATCACCATGGATTCGCGATTCGACAAAAATGATTGAAAAAATTTGAAACTTCGTGAAAAGTACTAGGTACTGGTTCTGTACCTATGGCCATGAACAATTTTTTTTTGGTCAATAATTTTATTAATTTTTCGATTTTTTTGAAAAATGAAAAAAAAATATTTTTTGGCCATCTCTCCCATGTGTATGGGAGAGATGGCTTATAGACCTTTGTAAAAATGTTACAAATAGTATTCGCTGCGCCATACATCCATGTCAAATAAACATCAACAAACCACTTCGTCCTGCGCTGATTGGGTGGCGACAGTAGCGCTCCAAGCGGATGCCCGGCGAATAACAGAATTTCACTCCGACCATACTCAGTTGCAAGTTTGTTAGTTGCTCCGTGGTTTGTTAGTCGTTGCCTTAGTTGCAAAGTAGCGTATGTCCATCTGTTAACTTGATACCTAGTGTAAAAGTGCTTTCAATCTGGAGCGCCATCTATTGGGTTTTAGTGGTACCTTTTGGGTAGGTATGTCGAGGACATGTCCCGCCAGCATACCTACCCAAAAGGTACCACTAAAACCCAATAGATGGCGCTCCAGATTGAAAGCACTTTTACACTAGGTATCAAGTGAACAGATGGACATACGCTACTTTGCAACTAAGGCAACGAGGTGGTGATTTGACATGGATGTACGGCGCAGCGAATACTATTTGTAACATTTTCCAAAGGTCTATGGGATTTTAGTGTAAATAATTGAAAATGTATTGAAAATTTTTTTTTTGAAATTTGAGATGAGCAGAAGTCACAAAAGTAGTCTTCTGTGTTGGATGTGTCTCGTCGTCGTCGTCGTCGTTTCCTTATAAGTGGTAGGCCTATTGGCCTGTCTGCTGTGGTGTGGAACCTGTTGAGGATGAGCCTGAGTTGTCCGTGAGTTTCCTCCTTGGTCTCCCTCTGCTTCTCTTCCCCATTGGTGTATATTGGAGGACCTGTTTTGGTGATCTTGTTTCCTCCATCCTTTTGACATGATTTCTCCAATCTTTCCTATACTGTTTTATCTTCTTCATGACTGGCTTCACTCCGAGATCTGCTGTTATTTTCTCGGATGGGACTCTGTCTCTGAGAGTCACCCCTGCCGTTCTCCTCATGAACTTCATCTCCGCTGCCGTTATTCTTTTATCAGATTTCTTCAGTGCCCATACCTCGCTTCCATACGTCATCATTGGTATTGCTAGGGTATTGTACACCTTCAATCTTGTTTCTTATTTCTGCTGCTTAGAATTCCGTTTATTTCTGCTTCCTTGGCTGCATATCCTCTTACATTCCAGTTTCCGAATTTGTATTTCCTTTCGTTAGCGTGCGTTTTTTATTTTAACCAGGGGTTCACCTCCGCCTGGGATCCCATAGTTCCATCCGTTTCCTGTTGTTTGTGAGTTTTGAGTAAGGTTGATTTTTGTCTGATTTGGTTACCAGCCATGCCAGATATATCACGGTGATAGGGCTGCTATCTAGGCCTCCGCGCTTGCCTGGTCCTCTTTTAGTCGCCTTTTACGACAGGCAGAGGGTACCATAAGGATATTCTTGACCCGTCCCTACACGGGGGTGGATGTGTCTAGTGAGCTTAAATTTAAAAAATTCCATTGAAAAGATGAAAAGCATTATTATAACTATGAAATTTTCATAAGCCATCTCTCCCTCCACACATGTGTGGCATCTCTCGCATTTTGAGACTTTTTCTTTTTTCGTAAATTGATCTCACAAATCATTTGATATTGAAAAAGTTGTATAACTCAAATTAATCTATATTAAATGTACTTTCCATTGGACTATTTGAAAACCAATTTCAGAATGTATTTAGAACGAAAATATTTGTTTTAAAAATCATGAAAATTAATTTTTCAAAAAAATTCATCACTTTTCAACTTTAAGGATTTCCACAGACCAAATTATGTTAGGTTGGCGGAATATTTTTGTTGCATGTAAGGTAGTTGGGTATAAGGTATGTTTCTACACTGTTGGATTTTCGAATCAGTGTTGCCAACATACCAAAATTGGAGGTGCGGCATCTCTCCTGGTGCGGCATCTCACCCGGATTTACCTTAGTGAAATAATGAAAAAACTTGAAAATTTCTGATACCAGGCACTTGTTTTCAGAGTTCTATTTTTACTTAGAGTAATGGCCATTTTCAAAAAAAAAGTAGAAACCAAAAAAAACAAGAAAAAAGGAAACCTTACTTATAGTACTCGTAAAAACTCACAAAATGCCTATCTTACTTCAACTCATACCCGCTCACAAAAAACATTAAATTAAGGTTGCATTTTTGGGAAAGGAGACAGGGTTGGTACCAATCATTGAAATTTCAATTCAAATCACTGTACTGTTGCAAAATAAAAATAAAAAAATATATCCATCAGCCAACCTCAACTCCAATACACCTCAGATAATACTAAACATTTTGGTCAAAATATTAGAAATTCTTGCAAAGTTTCATGGTAGGTTGTAGGTTGCATGTCACCCCTTCAAAAACCTCATAAAAACGTAATCCAACCTTTTGCGAATCATTTTTTCAAATGAGGAGGGGGGGTACGCTTAACCAAAACATCAAGGAATGATTAACTTAGTATACTAGGAATGGGACGGTTCAAAAAAAAAAAAAAAAAATTATCAGGAACCTTTAGAACAGATTCCTGAAAAGGGGTTCTGGTTGTTCTTCATGAACAGCAATGGAACCTTTTTCTGGTTCTCATACTAGTGGTCTTTTCCAAAAAAAACCTCAATTGGTACTAAACGGTTCCCAATTTGTTTGAAATATACTACAATTAAGGTTCCCCCATTTAATGGTTCTTGGAACCTTTTGAATTTAGTGGTTCTTTTGGTACTTCTCTTTTCCAAATTTTGAAACTGTTCTGATGGTTCTGGTTCCCATTTCACCTGACCTAAAAAAGCGGTTGTGGTGGTTCCAAACGGTTTTCAACACTGGTAATTTTTGGAAAATTTTATAACGCCAGGCTTTATCAAATGCCTTTTCAAGATCAAAAAAGACTGAAAGAATTCTTTCTTTATTCTGGAAGACCGAACTAATTTATTTTTGGAGACTAAAGAGGTGGTCTAGGGTAAATCTTTTCTTTCTGAAACCACTTTGATAAAATGCTAAGAGAGTTTGAGGAATCAATACTTTGGTAAATACTGGAAATTTCTGGTGATTGGTGAATTATATCAGTTCTATCGGAGTAGTGATTATTTTTGGGTAAATTGATGATAATTTCGGTAAATTTGGTAAATTACTGGTAATTACATATTTCAGGTAAATTACTGGTAATCACTTGGGCAAATTACATGTAATTCCTTAGTAAATTATGTATTGATAATTTACCGGTATTTACTGGCAATTTTTGGTGCATTGCAGGTAATTTCGAAGTTTTAATAAATGCCAGTAGGTATTTTATGGAATAATGATTGGGGTAAATTTTACCAAAGGAAGGGGGAAACCCTAATGATACCCGGTCGGCTTCTCTTTAATGAGATTAGGGCTTAGAAATGTTCCAAAATCTCTTAGCAGGTGGCAAAAAAATGAATCACATAGCAGGTGATAACAAATTGAAAATTCCAGAAGATAAGGATTTAAAAAATGTTGACAAATCTCGCAGCAGGTGGTTAAAAAATATATCACGTACGTTGGCAGGTGGTAACAAATTTATCGCAGCAGGTGGTGTTGTGGATTCTTGATCTATTGTGTTGTAAAATTTGCCATCATTGATCATACATACTTATGAGCTATTTCAAAAGGGTTAATTGGAGTTGGACAGATGTTTTTAACCCGGACATGTGTGTTGATTTTCTGTTAGATTTAGCTAATCCATTATTGAAATTGAGATCACAGGTGTGCTTGTTGTATGTAGATGTAGTATTTGACGAAGAACTTGAATTTTCATTTTCGAAAATGTTTCCCTTCTTTTTTAGGGGTTGGGGGGGGGTGGCTAAAATTTAAAAATTACGTGGAAGTGTGGGTTCGGCATGGGTGATGAGTTGCAGTTTGATTTTAACGAGTGATTTCAAATTAAATATTTTTCGTGATGATTTATTTTTCTGCGATATTTTCATTTAAAATAATTTTTTTGTGGCAAGTGTCTTTGTTGATTTAAAATTCATATTTTTGCCGTAACTTTGAATGAATTTTTAGTGATTTTTAACAATTTTTTTTTGTGGTGGTTTCAAATAAATATTTTTTTCCAGGAGATTTCGAAAAGATTTTTTTTTTCGAAGTACTTAGGTACAAAGACATACTGAATCTTATTTTCAATGTATTGAAGAATTTTTGTCTAATGAGTGGTGATCGAGAATGAAATTGTTTCTGTGTTGGGTAAATGTTTTTGTATAAATTTCAAATGAGATTTTTTTGGGGGGGGGGGTTATTATGAATAAGTACACATTAGAAATTATTCTGAATGAATTTTTCAATGTGAGTTTGCGAACATTTTTTATGCAGGATACCGCTACTCGGTAATTTTCAGATTTGAGACTGGTGGTTGAAGGAAATTTTTTTCAGAAAAACCCACAACTTTGCGAGGTGGGAGACGAGAAAGAAACAATAAGCAAAAGAAAAGAGGAGTCGCCTTACACACGGGAAGATGTTGAAAACCATAACTTGGTTTGGAACAAGTACATATCGCAGTATCACCTTTCCTCGTCCTCCTTCTCCTTCTGTCAAACGATTCGATACACGAAAATGTCTCAATTAACAAATCAAGCTCGGTATTTTTTAATTTGGTATCATGTTGACAGCCAATAGTTTTATCTCATGGATTCTTGGTACTGTACTTGTAAGGTTACTTCCCACCTGTCTTTCTACCTTCAATTATGGAAACGTTTTGTTTGAAAATTGATCGTCTAAAAGGCTAATTAATAGCAACGCGGTGGGTATAGTTCTGTTACCCAAATTTCTGATGACGATGTTTCATCGTATCCGATTATTCTATCGTCTTTGTAATAATTCAAAATCCAAGTTTTTTACGACAAAAAATAGAAAATTGTAAAAAATCAGAGATTTTTATTTACTTACAGTTGGTTAGGTAATGACATCAAACCTACACCTAGAGACCTAGACCAACTTACTTATGTACGCATTCTTAGAACAAAAAAATCTTGTTTTTTCTTCGTTCAGTCGTTCACGCCAATTATTTGTGTGCCGTTTTGGCACGCTATCGCCACAGCTTTTACATAACGTTGAAAATTCGTGTTTTTTTTTCACGAGCAAGCGACACACCTTCCAATCTTCCATGCATTCTTTGTGTCAGTGATGTTTCGGCGTCGTGTCCAATTTTAAAACGAAATCTGACTTTGAAAATTTTTTGCACCGTATTTACCGTCCGTATTCACACCCAATTCAATTATAGTATATGGTTGGAAACTTGATTGCGTATAAGGTGCAGATGTATGTAGATTAGAACCATATAGAACATGAAAAAAAAAAACGTATACCCTGGATTTATGAGAATTTTTACTTCGAGTGAGAAAACCCACGCAGAATATGGGAGACTTTTTTACTCACAAGTCTCGAAATTTAATCAAGAGTCCGCAAAGTACATAGAACGACGAAAAGATGGCGAAAAATTTCGAAATTTCGAATTAATTTAACGCGGTTTTTGTTTTAATTTTGTGCAGGTCTGTGGGCTATCGTGAACAATACAACGTGGGCTGCTTTCGGCGAATTCGAATGGTTGCCTATCGACGTGTATAAACAATCGATCGACATAAATTTGACCAGCGTTATCAAACTAACGCAAATTTTCCTGCCCTCGATCCGCCGTACCAGAGGTAAGAAAGGCAATTTATGACAATTACGAGTATGACGAATCAATCGGAGGAAAAATAGTTCCTAATGATGCGATGTTGGCAAATTTGTTTCAGGTCGCATCGTCAACGTTTCCAGTATTACGGGACGTATCCCATCCGAATTACGTTCGTCTTTATGTACGGTGAAAGCAGCCATCGAAGCTTTCAGCGAATGCTTGAGAATGGAGCTGAAAAAATGGTCGGTGAATGTAATCGTCGTCGAACCTGGAACGTACACCACAGGTAAGCTTCGTTCGAGTGAAGGGGCATGGGCACGTGTTTTATTAAGCCTCGTAAATAAACGTCTGTCTAGCGCCGCGCCGCCTTCTGCAGTCCGCATCCCCTTGGCTTTCGCTTTACACCTATATTTCTATCATATTGTCGTCTATAAAGTTGCAGAGCGACGTAGGTATTCGAAAATTTGAAATTTTCTCGCACGCGTGTTGTAAGTAGGTAGTACTCGCTACACGCGTAGAATATCGTCGTCGTCGCTGCCATACTAACTAGGTAAAGTAGGTACACAGGGGAGGCGAACCGAACGTGGCATAAGGCGCCCTGCAGCCCTGCACCACATCGAGTCGGTCACGTGGCGACGCGGTGCAGCGCCGTTTCGCCTGCCAGGCTGCCATGCCAGTGCCTCCTCAGCATAAAAATATTACACTTGGACTTTCGCGACTGCGAGAGCGAGAACGAGAGCGAAGCGAAATCGCTATATTCGCTAATGGTATATTTATTCGGTGCATACACACTATATACAGTGTACTCCAAGTCGCAAAGTAACGCGCTCGCAGCTGCCAACCGTAATTTACTGAAAGTTACAACTTTATAGTGGCTCGTATCTACTCGTATACTGGTAGAATGAATGACACAAGTGGTAGTGTTTCTTTCTTTTTCACCGTTCACCCACCAGACCAGTCCCAGCCCCAGCCATATAGCTATATACTCTTCTTTCTTATTTTAACTCGCTGTTCCGTGTTCGCTGCATTATTTAGTTTCGCCGTAATCGTGTACAGCTCCAGGAAATAGCGTAAGTACCTGGCTATCCAACCTGCCGAACCTTTCACACGTGTTGTGCAGGTAGTGGAGTGGATATTTGTCTGTCGGTAGTAAATTTTGTTCTACGTCAAATTGGTACATTGATTTTTCAACTCTTTCCTTCTTCGTTAAGGGTACTTGTACTTGCTCTTCATTCAGATACATGTTTAAGTATGTTCGTAGTTGGAGTGCTGCAGTTCTTCGCGTCTTCGTCGTATCCTTCCCCACTGCATCTCTCCTTGGCTAAGAAAAGTTTGATACGAGTTTTAATCAGAGTTGGGCTAGAAAACACCCGCTTTCAGGATTTCAATTTTCAACGAAGGTTTTCGTTGTTGAGAGGCATGAGAGCTGTTTATGTCTTCCAAATGCTTCGATTCTGGTTGTAGATATTAAATACCTACCTACACGAATAGGTACACCAACTTGTGCAATGCACAATGAAACGTGAAAAAATGTTCAAAGTTTAGATATCCCATGAACTGAACTTGAAACTAATTTTTTTTCACAAATCTGAAACCAAAACCAAACCCGAATAGTCCGGCATATGACAATAGGAGTAAATGCACACCCCCCCCCCGCCGATCATCCGGGACAACTTTTTTCTTAAAGGGGACATCCTAAAGAACATTTTAAAACAAACTTGCCCAAAAAAAGTTGGCCTTACTTACAAAATGGCGGCCATTTTGATTGACAGGTCAGCTGAAATCGCAGATTTTGCGTTTCAATATAGGACTTGCACGAAATTTTTCGAACCTTACAAGGGTAGATCCAAAGATCATGCAAACGTTTATCACTTGTCAAAATTTCGAGTGCTTAAGTGCGTTTTTCGATTTTTGGTGAATTTTTGAAAATCCAATTTAGCCCAAAAATGAGGGAAAAAAACCAAAATTTTACCAAATTGACCAAGAAAGCTGAAATTTGGGGTATACCCTATTTTCGACATGCCAAATCGATTGGAAACGGTTTCAACCCGTTTTGAGCAGTTCTGGAGCCTCCAGCAGATTTTTGAAACTCGAAATTCCCACAAAATTCCATCAAATTGGAGTTGTAAAGCTGAAATTTATTCTAAAAACTAATTTCAATACGCTACGAAGTACTGCAGGTGAATTTCAAGTCGTTTTGGAGCCTCCGGCGACTTTTTGAAAATTCCTGATGCCTCCAGCAGATTTTTGAAACTTTAAATTCCCACAAAATTCCATCAAATTGGAGTTGTAAAGCTGAAATTTATTCTAAAAACTAATTTCAATACGCTACGAAGTTGACAGCTGGTGGATTTCAAGTCGTTTTGGAGCCTCCAGCGACTTTTTGAACGGTTGTATGGCGTTTTTTTGGAAAATTGATATTTCTTAAAAGTAGCTGGAAGCTTCAAAACCATTTGAAACCACCATGTAGTCTGCGAAGTAAATTTCAGCTTGCCAACTCCATTTGATAAAGTAATGTTGCGGGAATTTCAAGTTTCAAAAATCTACTGGCGGCTCCAGTAACTCTCAAAAAAGTTGCTGGAGGCTCTAAAATGACTTGAACTCACCTGAAGTCGTTTTCAGAGGGTGTTAAAATTGGAGTGTAGAGTAAATTTCAGCTTTCCATCTCCATTTGATGAAATTTTGTGGGAATTTTAAGTTTCAAAAATCTGCTGGAGCCTCCAGAACTGCTCAAAACGGTTTGAAACAGTTTCCAATCAATTTGGCATGTCGAAAATAGGGTGTATTCCAAATTTCAGCTTTCTTGGTCAATTTGGTAAAATTTTGATTTTTTCCTTCATTTTTGGCCTAAATTTGATTTTCAAAAATTCACCAAAAATCGAAAAACGCACTTTAGCAGTTGAAATTTTGACAGGTGATGAATTTATGCTAGATCTTTCGATCTACCTTTGTACAGTTTGAAAAATGTTGTGCAAGTCCTATGTTGGAACACAAAATCTGCGATTTCGGCTGACCTGTCAATCAAAATTGCCGCCATTTTGTAAGTAAGGCCAACTTTTTTTTGGGGCAAGTTTGCTTCAAAATGTTCCTTAGGATGTCCCCTTTAATAAAAAAAGTTGTCCCAGAGGATCGTCGAGGGGGGCAATTACTCCTATTGTCATAATTATGCCACAAAATTTTAAGCGAGCTCGAAATAGAATTGAACCTATTTGAAATATTGGCCCGAAATCAAAACCGAATGGAAAATCATTTCGGATAACAGCCCTGATTATCTTTGGTTCTGATTCCTCGCTTTCCGGATCTACACAGCTACACTCGTGTCATTAAGCAGAAGCACTAAGCTCACCAGGTTTTGGGCTAAAAATGAAATATGCAAAGTGTAGATTACATTCGTTTATTATTTAAAATGACGAAGTGGTTGTTTGACAGAAGTGTCGTCGTCGTCGTCGTTGTGCACCTCCTAATATGCGATGAATATGCGATGCACGATGACGTATATCGTATGCTGTATCGTATTACTGGCTTGCGAATCGTTACGACGAACGAGCATTTTAATAAAATAATACCCTCGAAATAGGTATTAGGTACCCGTGCAAACAGTAGATAGATATTGGTGGTGAGACGAAAGTTCTCATCTACATACATACGTACGTATTATGTAGGTAATCAAATATCTATCAAATCAATGCTTGTATGTATGTAATTTGAATTCCGTGCCTGGGCTAATTTCTCACGAGTTTAATCTGTACACATAGCTGTGTATTTAATGCTTACCTACTAGTTTGTTGACGAGGGTCTAGTAGTATATGTATGTACTTACTTAATTATAATTACCTACCCGGTAACGGTACGGTAATGAAATTGAATTTAACGCCGTATGTTTGTTTGATTACTCGTATACTTGCAGGCTGTTGGTTCGATGATCAAAAGATTTTAAGCGACGCTAGAAACATGTGGAGACGAATGAGCGACGATGTCCGTAAACATTGTACCCAGGATTATTTCGAATTCAAAGTTAGATCGCTGCCGGAATACGAAAACGCTGAAAAGGTTTGTGAAAAATATACTCGTACATTGTGTACCTACTTTTACACTCTATACAAAGAGAGCAACAGCAAGTCTCCATAGACTGATCGCTTACAAATGTAAAGTCCTCGATTCCATTATGGGTTATGGTTATGTGTCCTTTTAAGCGTTTCCACGAGTAATTACAGCAAAGTAATCTTATATGTAGGTAGGTATACATATTTCGGCGCTATATCGCTCCCGTACACGATCGTTTCTATTTCTACAGATCCAAGATGTCCTTTCACCCTTTTTCTCAATTCCAACCAATATAATAATACCATACACCATACTTGTCTTTCCTTTCGTCTTTTCATTACGCTGATCTGGACTGTTGTTTCCTATAAAATTGAACTCGAATCGAGATAACGAGATATCGCTATAGCCTCGTTAGATTGTTGAGCGTTTTCGTGAGTAGAATTAAAATTACGACATTTAATGGATGGGCATTCTTAGCCTTATTTTCCTCCGTGAACAGGAAACCCCTGGCTTCACGATTCCGATATTGTGAGGGGGAGGAGAGGGGCTCAGACCACCTGTCTGTTGTCATCGGTTTTACGCGTGTCCGTCAGGTATATTACATATTTTTTTTTTGTAAATTTCAACTTTGGTGCAAATTTGGTTCTCAAAAATTCATCGATGATTGAAAAATGCATTTTAGCTTCCGAAGGGCGGCCGGTGATGTGTGTATTTTTGGTTGTTTTTTCGATTTAGCTTTGTCTCGTTCAAAATAGGATTGCTTCTGATATGATTATCAATCAAATTTTCGATTTACCAATCATAATCGATAATAATGTGTTACGAAAGATTTTTCAGTTCGAATAGAAGAGAAAATCGATTGTAATCGATATCTATCATCGATTAAGCATGTGAATCATCAATCATAATTATGAATAATCGATCCTCGTAGCTTGATCAGAATTGTTCTCAATTTTTCTTGGTCTAGATTAGAACTAAAAAAATTTATAATTATCGATTAATCGTTTGAGTTATCGATCGTGATCGAATGATGTATTCATATTAGATTATTGGAAATATTTTCAATTTGCCCTCTATCCCAAGAAGAAAAATTGAGGAAATCGATTATAATCGATATCGACTATCGATTACCAGTAATCGATTAATGAAACAATCGATTTTAATAAATTGATTCAAATTATTACGAATTTGTACGAACGAGAAAAATCGATTATAGTCGATATCGATTATCGATTAAAATTGAGGAAATCGATTATAATCGATATCGGCTATCGATTACCAGTAATCGATTAATGAAACAATCGATTTTTATAAATTGATTCAAATTATTATGAATTTTATTTTTTTGAACGAACGGGAAAAAATCGATTATAGTCGATATCGATTATCGATTAATTGTTTGAGTTATCGACCATGATCGATTAATGTGTTTTGGATTGTTGGAAATATTTTCAATTTGCTCTTCATCGCTAGGAAAAAAAATGGAAATCGATTGTAATAGATACCTATCGGCCATCAATTACCAGTTTGAATTATCGAAATGTCGATCATAATCGATTAATGAAACAATCGATTTTCCAGAATTTATTGAAATTATTCTGAATTTTCTCGTTCTTGTTAAACAGGAAAAAAATCGATTGTAATCGATTATCGATCAATATGTTCGAGTTATCGATCATGATCGAATAATCTGTATTAGATTATTGGAAATAGTTTCAATTATTCATCCTTTATCTCTTGTAGAAAGATGAAAATCGATCATTATCGATATTGATTATCGATTACCTGTTTGAATTATCGATCATAGAGGTATAATCGATTAATTCAGCAATCAATGATTGTCTGTATCGCTTTTTGATCAGTTATCGATTACCTATAATGTAATCTATTATAAGTATAATCAACTGAAATGAATTGATTCAAATTTTTTTTTTCGATCGAAGGTCTTTCGATTTAGCTCTGTCCGATTCAAAAATTCTCCTTTACCAGTTACACACACACCCTCTGAACTCACGAAGTCACGAATTGAGGCAGGCAGATCAATTTTCGTTCTCTACTGCGAATGTTACCCACACGTTTGGAAAAATGCAAATTGTCGAATAATACAAAATTTCGATTTATTTTACATAACATGGTATAAATAAATTTTAGAAAAACTGAAGGAAAAAATGTTCAAAGGTACCATAACGAATCACGAATGGTTGCTTGCAATGTAGTCGTCGAGTGAGGCATTGAGTAAACAGTCGCTTCGAATCGATAAACCGTAGGTAGGTGTAGACTGTAGAACTTGTCAATAAAAAAGCAATTCGTTTCTGGAAATTGCCGAAGACAGAAATTGTAGTGGGCTCTATATGGTAGAGGTACGTAGGTACTTGAAACGGATTCACAGCCAGCATATATACGTATACGAGTACGCTATACTTATTCAGCAACGTCGGAGTTGTCAGCCTTGGAACTGTAAAAGAATATGAAAACACGGCGTGATCGTGAGCTTTGGCGAAAATTACGAGCGTGCGAAATGAATATAAAAATAAAAATGAAAATAACGTCAGGCAAATAAGCGAACGCTGAATTTCAAGGGGAAAAACAAGAGACGTGAAAAAAAAAAACGAGTCGTACTCGTGTATGTCAAAAGATGGTCTACGAGTAAGAGTGCTCCTAGTTGAAAGCTTTCATTTGCCACGTTTGTGGCCTGTGGGGAGAAAAAAAGTTCAACTTGGGCAGCGTGGAGAAAGAAGAAGGGAAAACTTACATGCGGCAACGTCCTCGATTTGGTGGTGCTAGAAAATAAATACTTTTCGGCTACGCAGTCTGGTAATTCGACTCCGTTGATGAATAATTTACCGTAAATTAAGGTGGCGTCGGCTCCTTTCTGGATAAGTTTATCGTACAGAGGCTTAAGTACCCTGTATCTGTACGAGATGATTTTGGGCACGTCTAATTCCAGCTTGTAGCCGGTACCGTATAGGTAGGCTTTGTGCGAGAATACGTATCTTTTGACTTCTTCGCTGGAAAAGGTGACCAGGACGGCGGTGCTACGCGATACCGTCGATCCGAGACGTCGAATTAATCGTATGTCGTTCACGTCTAACGTGACTTTGGCTAATTGCAAAACTTTTAATACGGCGTAAGTCAAGTTTTCGTGCGTTTGCTGGCTCTCGGCCGGAATACCGTAAACGATCACGTTGCGCTTTTTCGTGCACTCTTCCATGGGGATTTTTTGAGGAATTTTCTGCAAAAGCAAAAAAAAAGAGAAAAAATTAAAATGTAAACGCGTTTGATCAATGTGTATGGTGATTTTGTTTGACGAACGAGCAAAAAACTGTATCCGATGTTTACGAGCAGACTTTGGTAAACATTTTACGAAAAACAAAATATTATATACTTATGTACTACGTCGAAAATTACGTTGGTTGTGAGATGTCAGGATGTATACTCGAACGGGCTGTAGCAATAGGACGGTATAGGTAGGTATACGAGTATACAAGGCGTACACAACACATAGGTAGGCCGAGTAATACTGACAGGAACAGGAATAAGGACAGGTATAGCACGCTTTTAAGTGCGTTTTGTCGTGTTATTCGCGCAACAGGTCCTACCCCTTTTTCGTCTATACCCTGTACTTAAAGCCCCCTCGGCCCTTTCCCGTATACCGCCGTCACGCTACGAATTGCGAAAGTTTCCGCCACCCAACCATCCCTCGTCTAAGACGTAGGTAATATAGCGAAATGAAAAAAATTACGCGAATTTTACGACGCGATGCGGAAAAGTCTCGAAGAAATTGAATAGAGAAAAAAAATCCACTCAAAAGCGCGCGATATGGTTCGAATCGACTCTACTACTATATGTACCAAAACAAGGTGTATATAGGTATACTTACAACTGACGTTGGGAGTTCATTACTTGATATAATTAATTGCGCGGATATGGGTGCGATGGAGAATACTGGCAGTAATAATAGTGAAAGATACTCGAGTTGCAGCTTCATACTCGAACTCGTACTCGAAATAAAGCGCACTGTTTTTCGTGACCATAACTGTTGATCGGATCCTATGGTAAGCGTACTCGTTGATCCGAAATCCGAATACTCGTCTCATGTAGGTCTAGGTATTTTAATCAAGATGAAATTTTTATCTAATGGTATCGATATCGGGATGCGAGTCGTTGAATTTTCATCGCACGATGACGCGCATTAATTGAAAAAGATTACGAAAATGCCGTTTTAGTCGACCTACATAATATTTTGCGGTGTGTTGAATGATCAAGGAGAGTAGATTTCTTTTCGTTGTCGTCCAGTGTCTTCGCAGTTCGCCCAAGTTCCCGAGTATTCTCTGCTTGAGCTGGCTGTGGGTCTGGGCTTGCTTCTTGGGGGGGGGGGGGGGGTATCATTCTACAAAATTGATAAACCTCGAGTAGAAACGCGAACAAAATGCTATCCTTGTAAGATTTTCATCTACCCATGTGAATTTACTAGGACCTTGAGATGAAGCATGCGAAGTCACGAAAGAGTTCCTGCTTATTTTCGGTGATGTCTCGAGGCTCGTAAAAAATGAATCAAAACTTTTTTAATTTTTTTAATTTTTGAAATTGGTATTAAAGACCAAAAATTTGCCCTATAGTCGGGGAGCCCACTTGAGGATAAATTGCACTCCCCCGTCGATCCTCCGGGACAACTTTTTTCTTAAAGGGGGAGTCCTAAGGAACATTTCTAGCCCTTGTACTCAAAAAAAAAGTCGCCCTACACACAAAATGGCGGCCATTTTGATTGACAGGTCAACCGAAATCGCAGATTTTGTGTTCCAACATAGGACTTGCACAACATTTTTCAAACTGTGCAAAGGTAGATCGAAAGATCTAGAAAAAATTCATCACCTGTCAAAATTTCAACTGCTAAAGTGCGTTTTTCGATTTTTGGTGAATTTTTGAAAATCAAATTTAGGCCAAAAATGAAGGAAAAAATCAAAATTTTACCAAATTGACCAAGAAAGCTAAAATTTGGGATACACCCTATTTTCGACATGCCAAATCGATTGGAAACTGTTTCAAACCGTTTTGAGCAGTTCTGGAGTCTCCAGCAGATTTTCAAAACTCGAAATTCCCACAAAATTTCACCAAAATGGAGTTGGAAAGTTGAAATTTATTCTGCAAACTAATTTCAATATGGTACGAAGTCAACTGCAAGGGGATTTCAAGTCGTTTTGTGGCATCCAGCGATTTTTTGAAAATTACTGGAGCTTCTAGTAGATTTTTGAAACTTCAAAGTTCCTCAAAATTTCACCAAACCGAGATGGAAAGTCAAAATTTATTCTGCAATTTAATTTTAATACACTATGAAGTCGTCTGCTGGTGGATTTCAAGTGGTTTTGGAGCCTCCAGCCACTTTTTGAGAGGTCGTAATAATTTCCAAAAATACGCTGGAGGCTCCAAAACGATTTGAACGCACCTGAAGTCGTCTTCTGAGGGTGTTAAAATTGTAGTGTACCTATAGTAAATTTCAGCTTTACAACTACAATTTGATGGAATTTTGTAGGAATTTCGAGTTTCAAAAATCTGCTGGAGGCTCCAGAACTGCTCAAAACGGGTTGAAACCGTTTCCAATCGATTTGGCATGTCGAAAATACGCTATATCCTAAATTTCAGCTTTCTTGGTCAATTTGGTAAAATTTTGGTTTTTTCCCTCATTTTTGGCCTAAATTGGATTTTCAAAAATTCACCAAAAATCGAAAAACGCACTTAAGCACTCAATTTCAGCTTTACAACTCCAATTTGATAGCATTTTGTGGGAATTTAAAGTTTCAAAAATCTGCTGGAGGCTTCAGGAATTTCAAAAGGTCGCTGGAGGCTCCGAAACGACTTGAAATTCACCTGCAGTACTTCGTAGCGTATTGAAATTAGTTTTTAGAATAAATTTCAGCTTTCCAACTCCATTTTGGTGAAATTTTGTGGGAATTTCGAGTTTTGAAAATCTGCTGGAGGCTCCAGAACTGCTCAAAACGGTTTGAAACAGTTTCCAATCGATTTGGCATGTCGAAAATACGCTATATCCTAAATTTCAGCTTTCTTGGTCAATTTGGTAAAATTTTGGTTTTTTCCCTCATTTTTGGCCTAAATTGGATTTTCAAAAATTCACCAAAAATCGAAAAACGCACTTAAGCACTCAATTTCAGCTTTACAACTCCAATTTGATAGCATTTTGTGGGAATTTAAAGTTTCAAAAATCTGCTGGAGGCTTCAGGAATTTCAAAAGGTCGCTGGAGGCTCCGAAACGACTTGAAATTCACCTGCAGTACTTCGTAGCGTATTGAAATTAGTTTTTAGAATAAATTTCAGCTTTCCAACTCCATTTTGGTGAAATTTTGTGGGAATTTCGAGTTTTGAAAATCTGCTGGAGGCTCCAGAACTGCTCAAAACGGTTTGAAACAGTTTCCAATCGATTTGGCATGTCGAAAATAGGGTATATCCCAAATTTCAGCTTTCTTGGTCAATTTGGTAAAATTTTGATTTTTTCCTTCATTTTTGGCCTAAATTTGATTTTCAAAAATTCACCAAAAATCGAAAAACGCACTTTAGCAGTTGAAATTTTGACAGGTGATGAATTTTTTCTAGATCTTTCGATTTACCTTTGCACAGTTTGAAAAATGTTGTGCAAGTCCTATGTTGGAACACAAAATCTGCGATTTCGGTTGACCTGTCAATCAAAATGGCCGCCATTTTGTGTGTAGGGCGACTTTTTTTTTGAGTACAAGGGCTAGAAATGTTCCTTAGGACTCCCCCTTTAAGAAAAAAGTTGTCCCGGAGGATCGACGGGGGAGTGCAATTTATCCTCAAGTGGGCTCCCCGACTACTACTGTATTTTCAAATAATATTCTTCAGTGTCAGAAAATGATATTCTTGGGCCAGATCATTCATCTTCTTCTTTCTCCGACCAAAGTTATATGTAGAGTAGAAAAATTGGACCTGTTAATGTGCCAGTGTGTCGCTTGTCTTTCATTATCATTTCACTGATTCTGTTGCGAAATTTTATTTTTTATACTCTCGATAAAAGTTTAATTAATTTGTTTTCGTTACGTTATTCGATACGTTATTTGAATTGAATTTTGTCGTCAAGACGTCAAATGCTTTATTTCTACCTAATTTCGTCTTGAAATTTCGTTTCCGGTGCTGTTCTGTTACTAATTACGAGTAACCATACAGATTTCGTTATTATCGCGTTATTTCCTGGCCACGTTTGTTGGTTTACGTTTTTTTTGCCGGATTGTTGTTTTGTTACTGGAATTGTCACTCAAAAAGAATTCTTCCGTTTATTTCGGGTTTTGTTACATTTATTGTTGGCTGAAGCAAGAAATAAGATTACTATAACGTTATCATACGTATTATACCGTTATCTTATCGTACATATATCATAACGTTATCTTACGATTTCCATATCGTTATCATACAGTTATCATAACGTTACCATTGTGTTATCATAACTTTATTATTACGTTATTTATAATACATTATACCGTTATCATAGCGTTGCCATTGTTTTCGTTATTTATAACGTTATTGTTTTCGTTATTTATAACGTTATTGTTTTCGTTATTTATAACGTTATTGTTTTCGTTATTTATAAATTGTTTTCGTTATTTATAACGTTATTCATACCGTTATTGTTTTTGTTATTTACAGGGATGGAAACCAAAATGAAAAAAAATATCGGTTATTTTTTTCAAAATTATTTATTATGGTTACGGTTACGGTTTTCTTTCATTTATCAAAAATTAATTGCCCTTCAATGTCAAAAAAGTGCGCCTGTGGCCAAAAAAACGAGAAAAAACGCAATTTCACAACCATTTTTTGAGTTTGAAGAAAATTTTACACAAATTCAGTCCTTTTTTTCTCAAAAATCGTAATAAATGTCATATTTTACACGAAAAAGTGAGATTTTTACTTTAAAAAAATAACCGTTATGTATTTAACAAAAACAAAAAAATGAATCGGTTAAGGTTATGGTTAAAAAATTTCAAATCAATCATTTCGGTTATGGTTAAGGTTACGGTTACAGTTTTTGCCTCATTTTAGCGGTTAAAATTCATTTTGGTTAAAAATTTCGGTTACGGTTTCCATCCCTGGTTATTTATAACGTCATTGTTTTCGTTATTTATAGTGTAATCGTTTTTGTTATCTATAACGTTATCGTTTTTCTCATTCATAACGTTATTCGATTCTCATTTTTTTGAGATTATTCTCAAAATCTGCTGTTCGATTTGCCGAAAAAGAAAAGGGGTGCAAGGGACCAGACCGTCTTCTCTTTGATGGATTTTTATAAGACAAGCACGTCGTGATTAAATAATGAATCACGTGGCAGGTGATGAGGATGACAAATTGAAAATTCAAAGAGATAAGGATTTAGAAATGTTCCAAAATTTCATTCTAGATAAAGGAATTTTTACCACCTGCTGCATGTTTCATTGTACCCTCCTAAATTTCCGGTTTTATCTCAACACCTGCGGATAAGAATTTTTATTACCAGCTGCGTGTCTATGAATTTTTGCTGGCAGAAATGTCTTCCCTTTTTTGGTGGTGAGAGGGGTGGGAGGGGCTAGAATTTGAAAATAAAATCAAGATTCGAGTTTGCCATGGGTGAACTGAAGAGTTGCAGTTCGATTTTCGTATTTTGATATGTAGAAAGAGTGGGTGGTTGTTGTGTCGTCAAGTCTGATTTCCTTTTTTTCAAATAGGACTACGATGCGTTTGCATGTATGTAGTAGGTATAATTCATTAATAATAATTTTTTGTGGTAAAATTAATTTTTTGAATGGATTTTTCCAGGGTGATTTTAAATGAATTTTTTTCTCTATTACTCGTATTTGGAATGTTTTTTTTTGTGATTTACATATTTAACCTCTATTTTTAAATTTTTTCATTCGACTCAAAGATCGAAAATGAGGTAAATATCAATTAAATTTCAGCCTTTCGAGTCAACTTGATAAAATTTTGACATTTTTAAAATATGAAAAAACCATCTAAAAATCGGCAAAATGAATTTCAGCTTTTGAAATTTTTGCTGATGACGAATTTTGACAACCTTTTTTCGATTCTCTCTTGTACCCGTTATATTCTTCTGCGTCTCTTTCGACTTTCGATCTACCTCTTAATGTGCGATGTGCGGTTCATTTGATTTGGTTTCTGCCAACTCGAGTTGTTCCATTCCTAGGTGCAGAATGGTGTTTGCCTGTTTCGTTTCGCCGGCAATCGTATTTTCTAATTAAAACTTCGGTGCTTGGACCTGGTTGGTTCAATTCGACTTTGCCAAGTTAAATTTGAAATTATACGCTCCCGGTGAATATTTGTTCTAGAAACTGGAAGTGTATGGTATCGAAAATTAGGAAAGATGAAAATGTATTGCAGTGTACGTTGGCTCTATTTACCTGTATAGGCTGCTATGCCTATACGTATGTAGGTCTGGCTCTTTTGGTACATATTTAGCCTACTTACTTACTTATAGCCGCGTATACGCCTGCAAGCGAAAGAAAGGTCTTTTTGTACTCAGACCACATTCATCATTCACTCCTATAAGCTTTACCTACATTATGTACATATGTTGTAGAGTAGGTAAGCAGGCTGGGTGACTAACTGTATGTGAAGTCGTAAACGTACTCGCATTCTCGCCATACATAGGCGTACTTACTTTCGTATTTGAATGCATCGCCATTCGCCATAATTAATCGAATAATGAAACGTCGTCGAGACGTCACAAGCAAAAGCTGTGGAAGTGTGGAGCTTATTCTCTATTCGATTAACACCTGCGTTGATATGTATTTAGGTAACCGTTGAATAATGCGAGATTTCCATTTGCGTATGGTGTACGAGTAGGTAAAGTGGTAAAGTGTTGACGGTTTTTGCTACCCTTACCATATACCAATGTATATTACGTAATACGTAATATGCCATTGCCACATACTCGTATTATTGTTGGTGAAATGTGAAATACCCTATAGGCATAACCTACCATCGCATCGACGACGTGGTCGGTGGTTGGCTCGAGTTGTATATTTTAAAAGTATTACCTATTTTCCGGACGGTGGCTATTTTCGAAATCTCTTAATCTTTGAAGCTTTATTATACATTGTATTGTACGATAACAAAAGAGAGAAAAAACAGTTACCACCGTACGCCGAGTATACACTACGTATAGCGATAGGTATAGCGAAGAAAAACTTATTTTAACCACCGGCGGCCACGCCACGCCACGCCACGCCACGCCACAGCTTGGCGATGGCATGGCGTGGCGCTCTTTTGTATCGTATTTCGAGTCGAGTCGTGGGAATGGGTATGGGAAAAATGAAATGGCCTCGTGCCTCGGTTTGTCTCTGCGCGAAGCAGCCGCCGAAAGGAGATCCATTATTTTTCATTAAAAATTTCCCAACTGCTGGTAATTTGTTTTTGTTGGCTACTGGCTATAGGTATGCGCTTCTTGTGTAATTCTAAAAATGAGTTGGTGTTTTACAGGAGATAAACGTATTACCTACGGTTAGATCGCTGACTGATGCTGTTTACAAAACATTCCCACTACCCAGATACACGCCGATCACTAAACAAGAAAAATTGCAGATTTTCGCCGCTCAGCATTTACCAGCTGGAATTTATCAAATTTTATATTCGTGATTGCGCGCTGCATTTCATCAACTTCACAACGTACTCGTATCTGCGTTCTAGTCGAAATTTTCTTCTATTCACCGTGCACGAAAACAATACCAACTGCCTGATTTACTTCTAAGTACCTACTTAAGTTCTAGGTATTGTATTCGTATTGTGCAAACGTATATAAATGCATTTAACATTATTTTATTATTACCTACCTACGTATAAATATCCTCGTGTGCAGTGCTGCTGCTGATGCCGGTTCCTTTGCCTGGGTAAAGTCTTCCTTTATATCCTTGTCGAATGTAAATGTATCTATTAACTGTACCTATCTCAATATCTGTTTGTTCTATGTATGTACTTATTGTACTGTAACTGATACCTATTCCTCCATACTTATGTGTAAATCTACCCCCGAAAATAAACCGAACATTTCTTCAATTTTTACATACTACATTATGTACGAGTAGCAATAAGGAAATGTTGTTTGCCATTTCACTATCTACATTCTAATTTAAGGACTCTGACTCATTTCAGTTTTCAGCCGAACTCGTACGGAATTTAGCAATAGGTGCTTCATTTCACGAATCGCATTTATGTAGGTAGGTAGGTAGGTAGGTACTAGGTATAATAATTTAAGAAAATAAATGGTAGGTGAAGCTACTTTTTGCCGGTGCATATTCGAATGTACCGATTAGTGGTTATCAGTAGAACCATGGGGGGTAAAAACTGTATCTGAATGTCCGTTGCAATATGACCGCGAATGTCCCAAAAAGTGTATCTGAATGTCCGTTTGGATTTTTGCACTTACAGGGGTTTCTAAAGTAGGTCTAGGTACATCTGTTGAATATAATGTACCTAGTTTAACAAATTTTTCTTGGTAAATATTTCGCATTAATTAATAATTATGCTAAATTGTAGAAAGATATCATTCCTGAAACCAAGGAAATATTTTGTTAGGCAGTGGTGCCAATTTTTAAATAATTTTTGTCAATTTCAAAAATTTGAAAAAATAGTTGAAAACTTACCTGTGAAATTGTTTTGATTTTTGAAATTGGAAAAGAACATTTAGGTTTACGTTTTGAAAATTTGGAGATTATTAAAATGAATCGTACTAGCCGATAGGCAAATGTTAGATATCAGAAAAAAGGTATACCTAATAGTCATGAAATGATCTACCTACTCGTAATTGTAAGATCAAGAAAGATATCTTAGAATTTTCTTCAGTTCTCAATCAAGATTATAGGCACATACGTTTAAAACAATTTTTTTTCATCCCTCCCCCTCTTCTTGGACTATAAGAACATTTCAGCTTTAGCCAGAGGAATTTCATATTTTGTGTGATTTTACGTTGGATTTGAAAAATATGAGTGGAGATTACTTTGGCTAAAAAATTGAGGTATGTCCAAATTCTTGAGAGGGAAAAACAAAAGCAGGCGATAAAGGTCAAAAAAATCAAAATCAACTTTTTAGAGCAATTTGGAGAAGAGAAACCTCACAAATCGACTTGGAAGGCTGGAAAATTTGCATGTGCGTTTTGAAGGGGTCCTTGACATGCCTTTTAAGGGTTTAGACTTTTCAGCTGTAAAAAAGTAAATTTTTGTGCCTTCTCAATGGTTTTTAGCCTGATTTTCCTGAAGTAAAAATGCAATAAGGCTTAGGCTATACAGTCGATCATAATTTCAGGATTGGGAGTGGGGCCTCTCATAAATCTATTTTGGGGTTTTATGAGCCCATCTTCATCGACCTTACGCTTATCTAGGTATTTTTATGCTTCATGCAAGGTACTCGTATATAGTTGTACTTTCCATTGGGTTCCATATTCGTCAAAACTGAGATATGTTTGGGAATCCCTAGTCATACAAGGTTTTTTTTACTTCGGACATTCGGATACACCTTTTGGGACATTGGCGGTCATTTCGCTTCGGACATTCGGATACAGTTTTTACCCCCTGTGGTTCTATTGTATTCTACTAATCGGTACATTCGAATATGCGGCCCTTTTTGCGCAACTTTCACGCGTAGGGCAAAAGCATAAAGAAAACTTTGCAAGGTCGAAGGAAAAAAACACCATTTTCAACGTGTTTAGGTGTTTGACAATTTATTCTACTTTGCCTCGTAAAAAGTCAATAAATGAGTATTTTTATTTTTTTCTTCTTTTATACTATAAATTGCTGATTGCATGTTTTTTATACATTTTTTGAGAGGTGTCTGTTTACGCGTGACAGATAAATTTTTATGTCATCAGCTCCCTGTAGGTAAGTTTATACGAGTACATATTTTGGAAACAAACTGAAACAGTTTAACCGAAATGAAAAATAATAAATTGGTGTTTCTAATCCGTGTATTGCCTGCGGCTGGTCTTGTCTTGTGTGAAAAAATTCTCACTATATGCTGGGAAATTCGAGCGCGAGTATGAAAAATTTTCCATTCACGAATGAAATTCGTGTCAACCTTCAGGAATTCTTTTAACCCATCAGTTTTCGTCATCGTTCCTTTCTTTTTACATCTCTTGAAATTATACATAGTAGAAATAGATTCTTTCATTTTAAAGGTTTCTATTTTTTTACTATCCCTGGAGATGATGACGTTACTTAACATATCTTCTCACGTTGTTACTTCATCTATGATCTCTGAAGTGACTTTTACAGTCCTTGGGGTGCTAAAAAATGAATTCTTTCGTTTTCAAGGTTGCCACTTTACTATCCCAAGGGATGGTAAACCATCAGGTTGTTACTTTACTTCGCTAATGGTATTAGAGAATTTCGATGGCGGCGCGCGCAGCCAAACCACTTCTAGCCAAAGTATAATACAAAGATAAGGCGGCGGTGTTTTCTTTGTTCGGTTTGAGGCGTTGTTATCTTATCATGACAATAAACCAGGTGTCCTTTTATTGTGTATTGTGTACATTCAACTTGATAGAAGTGACAGGTGTCTCAGTTAGCGACAGCTCAGTTCTTTGTTAGGTTTATTCGGTGCACAACCAACACACCTGCTGCATGTTTTCTCAAGTGTGGACGTTGACAGTTGGTGCGGTGTTCGCGTTTTTTTGGTGGTTTTTTTCTGTGCTTTTCTTTTTTTCACTTCAAATTTTTTTGTCCGCGTTGAATGCTTCGTTAACTGTTTGATTATTAAATTATAATTGTCTCGTTCGTCATTAATTTCAATAATCAATATTGTAACGTAATGGTTGGATTTGATAATTTCATCGAAGAGAAGCTTGGTAAGTGATTTATTTTTTATCACCTCACAATTTAAATGCATGAAGTTTAATGTACATAAGAATTTTTGTACAATTACATGTATGTTTAATGGCACTGCCATTATATTAGATAGGTATACCTATTTTATGAATGAACGAGGCATTTGGGGGTTTTTCAAAGCTACTAAAGGGTTTGCTTTAACATGTTATTTTTCATCCTAATTGATTATAATTTTCTTGCTTTTCGTTCAAGATGCATGCCTTTCCCCAGGTTGGTCGTTTTATTCGTTCGAATACCTATACTCATTCGCCTACTTCGAGGCTTACACTCGCGCGAATATCACTCCTCATGACACATGTTGATTTTTAAAAATCATAGGGGGCCAAAAATGGGATTCGATCCCCCATAATCGATTGGAAATAGTTACGAACCGTTATTTTTACAAATTTGAAAAACAATAACGAAAATAGAAAAAAAGACGAAAAAAAATCTGATAACAAAAACAAAAATGAAAACGAAAACCAAAAAAAACATTCAGTCTGACAATCTCTGATTTTTTTTTAAGGCTATAAAAATTTTAAAAACAAAAGCAAGTAAGGTACAAAAACTGTAAAATTGAACGAAAAAAAAAATAATAAACATGAAATCTTAAGACGAACGAAAACAGAATGCAAAAACAAAGAAAATCTAAAAACATTAGCGAGATTGAAAACTTTTGAAAAAAAAAAACGAAAAACAAAAACTGAAAACTGAAAAAACCAAAACCGATGAAGAAAACGGTAAACTGAAAAAGATGAAAACAAAAACCAAAACTGAAAAACATTTACATACTTCATTGGGTGAAATTTTGAAGAAATTTCCAGTTCTTAAAATTTGCTGCAATTATTTCGGCGTAGTTTTGATTCTTTTCTCTATTATGATCCAAATTTGAGTTTCAAAAACTCCCAAAAATCGAAAACTGCATTCAAGCTCCTGAAATGTTGGCTGGTGGTGGGTCATTCCATGTCAACTCAACCAACGTTTTTGGGTCATGTCCTTCGATTTCGCTCAAAATTTGTTTACAATGACTACCCACCCAGTAAGTAAGAATGTAAGTAAGAAACCCACAATCAGTTTGGTCCCAGCCCCCTCAGGGGGCGGGTGGGGGGCTTCCATCATTTTCACATTGTCTCGAGGTACTCAACTTCAGCAGCCCATTCCTCCAAAACTATGATACTTTGATCAAAATTGATTTCACAGTTCAAAAGGTCATTGCATATACAGTATGACACAGAAGTAGTGCCCGGTGGCTTTTATTTCCAAGTGGAAAGAGCTAGAGAGATGAATGAAGCGGCGTTGAGTAGGGAAAAATAAGGGCTTTCAAAAGCAACCTTTAAAATTTCAGGCCCACGCACAGGGTGTCCACAAATTGAAAAACCAGTTTGGTCAAAAAATTCAAACTGGTTTTTATTGGCGCAATGTATTCTACACACTGAGGCGACAAAAACGTGATATGAATTTTTTGAAACCGGTTCGTTAATTTGCAACCAGTTGACAAAAAATACCCAAAAATTGTAGATAGAGAAAAAAGTTGGAAACAAAAGTTGTAGAGCGTGAAAAATTACACAATTCTGTCTAATCACATTTTGAAACCGGTTCATTGGTTCGCATTTAGCAACCAGTTTTTGACAATCACCTGAAAATTGACGATGCAGAAAAATGCTTGACACAAAAGATGTAGAGCGTAAAAAATCGAACCATTTTCGCTGATCAGATTTTGAAACCGGTTCATTAAGTCGCAGCAAGCCATCAAAAGTTACCTGATTGTAAGTTGATTAGCCATTTTCAAAATCTGGTCAGCAAAAATGGTTCAATTCTTCACGCTCCACAACTTTTATTTCAAGCATTTTTCTCTGTCTTCAATTTTTAGGTGATTGTCAAAAACTGGTTGCTAAATGCGAACCAATGAACCGGTTTCAAAATGTGATTAGACAGAATTGTGTAATTTTTCACGCTCTACAACTTTTGTTTCCAACTTTTTTCTCTATCTACAATTTTTGGGTATTTTTTGTTAACAGGTTGCAAATTAACGAACCGGTTTCAAAAAATTCATATCACTTTTTTTGTCGCCTCAGTGTGTAGAATACATTGCGCCAATAAAAACCAGTTTGAATTTTTTGACCAAACTGGTTTTTGAATTTGTAGACACCCTGTGCGTGGGCCTGAAATTTTAAAGGTTGCTTTTGAAAGCCCTTATTTTTCCCTACTCAACGCCGCTTCATTCATCTCTCTAGCTCTTTCCACTTGGAAATAAAAGCCACCGGGCACTACTTCTGTGTCATACTGTAGAACTTTTTAAGCATTTTGAAATTTTCAAAAGTTGAAAGTTTAAATTTCAAAATGGCGCTGTAAATGGGAGCTACCATTTAAAATTTTGAAAAAATTTCCATAGATGTACCTTTTGATGCCTTTTCGAAATATTCAAGTTTCGAGATGGGATCTCTTAATGGTGGGGAGCACCCCCACCCCCACCCCCAATTTTGGGCAAAACTTTCGAAAGAAAATCTGGGGTATGTGATATATCGAAATGTATGTTTTTGGTGACGCTAAACACGAATATGACGTTAGATTTTTGGTAGGACCCCCTCCACAGCCCCCAGCACCTCCCCAAAGGGGGAAAAAGTTCAAAAAAGTGTTTTTGTTCGTGCGACACATCAAATAGTAGGTTTTTGGTGACGCTGAACACGAATATGACGTCAGATTTTCGATTGGACACATCCACGGCCCCCAGCACCTCCTCAAGGAGGGGGGGGGGGTAACCTGAAAAAAATGGTTTCAATCGTGTGACACATGAAATAGTGTGTTTTCGATATCGCTGAACACGAATATAACCTTAGTTTTTCAAATTGACCTCACCCATGGCTCCCAGAACCTCCCCCCCACCCAATTGGTAAAACTCCAAAAAATCTTTTGGAGGCAGTGGATGGGGTCCAACCAAAAATCTGACGTCATTTTCGTGTTCAGCGTCCTCGAAAACACATTATTGGATGTATCGCACGAAAAAAAAACATATTTTGAACTTTTACCCGATTTGGGGAGGTGCTGGGGGCCGTGGATGGGATCCAATCAAAAATCTAACGCCATATTCGTGTTCACCGTTACTAAAAACATACAATTCGATATATCACTTGCCCCAGATTTTCTTTCGAAAGTTTCACCCCAAATTGTGGGTGGGGGTGCTTCCCCTCCATTGAAAGATCCCATCTTGAAACACCCAGAAATTGTCCACCTAAAGCTGTTCAGAGAGAGAGAGGGAGAAATACCTGTTTTTTCGCGTTCGTTGTCCTTGAGAAACGTTGGGTTTCACCCTCCACCCCCCTCCAAGTTTGGGCATGTTTGTTTGGATGGTGTTTAAGTGCGCATCTTGGAAGTTATGCCATTTCAGTCTCATTCTCACTCCTTTCTTACCGCAAAGAAAAGCATTTACGCTCCTTTTTTCGCGGCTTTTGATCACGAGCCCAAAAAAGATATAAAAAGTGCTGGATAAAATTACAGTTAAAAGAACGAGAAAATTTAAATTTTGTATCAACGCGGGCTTTCTTTGTTCTGTATTCTGTATTGTTGTTTTGCGAAACGTCCATATACTTTTTGTAGTAGGTATGTAATCTGTTTTCGCAAATATTTAGAGAGAGGATGGAAGAACACAAGAAACAAGCACACGTTCGTTCTCTGTACAAATATTTTATTAAATACAGTATTGTAACACTAAAACGGGAAAAAATTGAAAGGAGAAACAAAAAAAAAAAAACAAAAAAACAAAACAAATTTTACAAATACGCAGGGGAACACAACATTACAGCTATATTAATAATAGCGCACATTAACGAAACTAAAAGAATAAAACAAAAAGAGGAAACAATCGTGCTGCCACCTCTTACAAACATACATTCGTAAGGTATTATAGTTATTACATTAGATTTATTAACAAAATGAATAAATAAAAAATTAACACAAACAAACTCGTACAATGTAGAGTGTGTACGAAAATACAAGCGCAAATTTCAAAAAAAAAAAAAAAATTGAAACGTACAAAAATGATTGGCGTTATAAAAAAAAGTGGTGCCGATGAAAGGAAATACTCTTAATCAGTACTCGAAACACTCACGCACGCACTTCATCTGTACTGCAATTAATTTTGCTTTTTCGTGCCACATTGTTACACAAGACACAATCGAATCGAATTGAATCGCGTAATCTGTGTGCTTTCGAAAGAAAGGAACATGAGACATGACGTAAAAATTAAAAAGCTCAGGTGAGTGATAGAATGAGCAATGATGAGCTGAAAATACGCTCGTATAAAATTCTGTTGAGCTTAAAGAACTCGAATGATGAACGGTTCTCGGTTCTCTCGGTTCTCGTTTGGGATTTATTATATAATTATGGAACGCGAAGTCGTCCAATTGACAATATTCGATATCGAGCCAACAGATTTTACTGTTTTATTTATTTAAGAACGATGGTCGGAATAAAGATTATATTTGCGAGGCATTTTTCGATGAAAAAAGTTACTACAACTTTTATCAGCGCGTTATTCGAACTTTGAACAGACTAAAGACAAGCTTTACCCGACTTCAAAACTCAATTTATAAGAAAAATACCGTGCGGATGTTTTGATTTTAAAAAATTGTTCGAATATTAATAACATATTATAGCCACGTTTTCAATTTATTCGTACCTACTTAAAGAAAAATGACCCGCGTTACTAATATTATTCTATAAGTACGTACTGTTGAACGACGCGACACGACGTACGGTTACTTGCGACGAATAAATTACGATCGACGAAAGCCACACTTGACTCTACAACTAAGTACCTACGAAAGTTATGTATAAGTGATTTATTCGCAAACGAAAAAATTAAAAATCGATTACACTAAGACCCATTTCGGAAAGATTTTGAACAAAACTGCTTACGGTACATCAATTTCATATTTCCATTTCGTGCTCGTACATTTTGGAGTTTTTAGTTATCGAAATGATATGATGAATTTGTGGGGAAAAGACTGTGTAGAAAATTTAAATATAAAACCAATTGGAAAAGTAAAAAAATAACCGGGAAATGGAGAATTTAGAGGGAAAACGAACGAACGAAAAAAAAAACGACAAAATTAAATTACTTACATGGGTGACAGCGTATCGTGGAAAAAAATTAATAAAAATAGTAATAATAAAACTGAAATCAAATTATTGTACAGCTTCGTTGGCCGATGTGCCGGTCGATGTGACATTCGCGTAACCTCTTTGAATCATGCTATTGGTAGCTTGGTGGTAGATTTTCAATAATTTCAGCGCTTCTTTCGCATCACGTCTGTCTTCGTTGTATCTACTGCTCGCTTCTTTCACTTCTACTAGCCATTCTCTGCGGTATGTATAAAAGACCAGCGTTAAATTCGTCACGTCGAACGATTAAAGTGTGTGCAGTCGTTACGAGGCGACTTTTTATTCCTCACTTGTCTTGTATTATATCGCTTAAACTTTCGGGATCCATATCGGAAAGCAATTCCAATTCTTTACCGCCGAGCATTGAAAGTTGACCAGCGTCGTTACGTATACGTTCCAAAAGATGCACCAGATCTTGATTATTGGAGTAGTCTACTTCGTCTTTGTTGTTGTATTTTTTCCTGAAATCATTTTCAATCGAGAATTAGCACCGAATTATGTAGGTACTTGACTACTAGTGGAGAAAAAAGTTGATAATTTTGCGAGTATAAGGAGCGATAATTTTCCTGCTGCTCCGTCAAATTTGCGTACAATGACCTTTCGAACTTTGAAATTATTTTCAATGAAAAATATTTTACTGATCGTGAAAAATAAGTCGCATATTCATTTTTCTGCAAATACGTGCTCCGAAAAAATGATGTAAAATAAGTTGCCTATTCAGTTTGCCGTAAATTTACGCGTTATTGTATTTCAACGAAAGGATGCCCTTCCCTTCCTCCCATCGTCATCATCATCTTGAGGCACGTTTTGTTTTAGTTAACGAAGGGAAGACGTGTGAAGTGTAACGAGCGAATGTATTTTATAAATTATAAACGAATGCGATTCGACTCGAAAAATTCAAATCGTATCTGATTAGGTAAAAAAAAAATCGAGAAATCAAACTCACAAATAATTATACTGAGAGGGAGGTACCCAGTCTTCGTTTTCTTTTAAAATCATGAAGCATGTGTTTTGTTCCAGTGTGCTAAAGTATTCTTCTTCGTCGACTTCGGTTCCATCGCTTTCCAGTACGATTTTCATTCCGGGAGATGCGCCGAATTTTTCATGAGCTACAAACGACCGAAAAATTTTACAACTCTGGCATAAAACTAAAAGCGAGAAAGCAACGAACCACAGAGGTACGATATTTTTTACCTTTTTTAATCAATCCGTGCAAAGACGTGACAACGACACCGTATCTATTTTGGCCACTGCTGTCGACGATCTTATAAGGCAGAGCTTTTTCCATACTGAATCGGACGAATAAGTAATTCGAAAGATTTACACGACGACGTGAATATTATTTACTCATAATAATTGGGTGAAAATGTGGCCGAATTTGCGAAATAACAACAACAATTGACCCAATGATACACTAAATCCGAGTGCGATGACCGACCAGGTAAAGGCGAAGTAACCTCGTTTCACGAAAAACGTAGTAGCGTTCGCTGGAAAATTGCACGAACCGCGAACCTGAGTGTTAGGCTGTGATTACGAGAATACTCAGCAGTCGGTACTACCCTCGTGAATTACCCCTGAACCAGACTGTTTCAACTTTCGGTCACACCCCGAACTAAAACAGCAGCAGAAATCGATAAAAGGTCATTATTCTCACAAAATGATAACTGCGTTTCCACTTAACAAACGTTGGAGTGAGACGCAGTTTTAGGGATGAAATGAATCGTGCGAAATAATGCTCGAGAATTGCTGTTCTAATTGGAATATTAGCAGAAATTTCATTTTAATTTTAAATTTAATTATTTGATGAAGTTTTATTATTTGAACAGGTTGAACTGATAAAAATCAACCCCCCGAAATGTAGCAGCGGTTAAATGCAGGACAGCCTGAGTTTTTCTGACATTTTTTTTTTCTTATTTATGCTGTTTTTACTTTTTATTAGATAACGAATCGTTAGTTTTAGCAGATTGCTGAGTTTTTTTTGAGTAAAATTTTAGTGTTGGCCTTAGTGTTGGGGGGCGTTGTGTCCGCTCACCTCGGCTTCGCCTCGGTTGCGCGGGTCGCTTTGTTAATTCGGCATGCCATTCGAAAAATAATACTAATAAATTTATTCATTGTTTGTAAGCAAAAAAAAATAATTTAATTACTTTTTCTGTAAAAATTCAACTCGTAAAAATTAAAATCGCGAAAAAAAATTTTGAAAAAATTTCTGCCCAACGAGGGAATCGAACCCAGACTTCTTGCACAGCGATCCGTTACCATAGCCAAGCGCTACCGGAGCAGCTTGCAGAAATGCGTTTTACAACGCTATTCATGTTGCTCTAACACGTCGAAAACTACCCCCCCATGCGCATACACGTATACGCGTACGTGTATGCGCGCTCGCACGCTCAGGCGGTCCTGCATTTAACCGTTGCTCCGAAATGTTTCCAGATAAAAAAAAATAAAAATATTGGGACTTTGGAGACCACCGGAAATGGTTTTTTTCAAA
Source organism: Planococcus citri (assembly GCF_950023065.1). Taxonomy (NCBI): domain Eukaryota; kingdom Metazoa; phylum Arthropoda; class Insecta; order Hemiptera; family Pseudococcidae; genus Planococcus; species Planococcus citri. The sequence goes on from NC_088681.1 coordinate 71,232,629, forward strand.
TTTATGTTACCCTAGTTCTAAATAGCGCCGTTGGAGCGCTAGTGAATTTGCAAACACGGAACGAAAAAATAACGCCAAAGTGGGTTGGCATGCCTGCGCCTTGCTATCATGCGCTATCCGTCGCTGTGAAGTATTCGGTTTTCAAAGCTGTGTTTTTATTTCCGATTTCTTTCGAATTCGAATTTTTATTTCGGATTTCGGCATTTTTCATCGAATATTTTTGGTCCAATTTAATGAAATGAACATAAAGTGGACGCGCTTTTATTAAAATAACGTAGTGATTGAACTCGAGAATGTCTGTTTCAGCACTGCGGTTTTGTACTTTGAACGAAAGTACTCTAGGAGAACCTGAGCAAGATGCTAACTCGGCGTTGACCGAATTGGATAAAGGTAAGCGAATAATTAATTAATTTGCCAACGATTATAATTAAAAATTAACTCGATGAACTGTATTTTTTTGTTTAGGATTACACTCGAATAAGATTGGTGAACAATGCGAGGCCATTGTACGTTTTCCGAAGCTATTCGAAAAGTATCCGTTTCCCATATTGATCAACTCGTCATTCTTGAAATTGGCCGAGCAGTTTCGTGTTGGGTTCGTATTTGAATTCATTTCAATTTTTCGCGTTGAAGAATGAATATTTGGCGCTAGAATTTAATACATTTTCGAAATGTTTTCGTAGGAATAATTTTCTCAGATTATGGATTGTTAAAGTTTGTCAACAAAGTGAAAAACATTTCGATAAAATAATCAACGTCGATGAGTTTATTCGTCGTGTTTTCAGTGTGATTCATTCAAACGATCCGGTGAGTAGAGTATGGTAATTACATATTAGAATTACTGTTATAATTTTCAATTGATTAACGTTGTTGTTTTTGTGCTGGTTTAGGTTGCTCGAGCTCTAACGCTTAGAACTCTCGGCAGTGTAGCTGGTATTATTCCTGAAAGACAAAATGTACACCACAGTATTAGAAGCTGTCTGGATTCTCATAACGCCGTCGAAGTCGAAGCGGCTATTTTCGCCGCTGTTCAGTTCGCAGCTCAATCTAGGTGAGTTTTTAATTGATTTAACGATATTTCGGTTTGAAAATAATTGATGTGTACAATGTACGTATATTAAATGTCTGCTTTTCGTAGATCATTCGCCGTCAGCGTTTGTAACAAAATATCCGACATGATTCAAGGTCTTACCACACCGGTGCATATGAAATTACAGCTCATACCTATATTACAACACATGCATCACGATACTGCGACTTCTGCGATGGTAAGAGGAATAAGTTATTCGTTTTTATCGAGGCGTTGATCGTGATTTCTGAATTTTTACCCGGATTTTGTTACTCGTAGGTTCGTACTCTGTGCATAGATTTACTGGCGAAATATCCCGCCCAAGATTTCGTGTTGGTCACTTTGAAAACATTAACTCAATTGGCTGCAGCTACGCTGGTTGATATACCGGAGCAAGTACGCGTTTACGGAGTGTTTTAAATTTAGATCGAAGTGTGGTTGATTTTAACTAAACACGATTAACTTTGTCATAGGTTAAATTATTAGCCAGATATGTGGCCGAAGAACCTCGTTGGATTATACGTGTTGCAGCGGTCTCCGGCTTGTATACGTTGGCCAAACGCGGCAGTCATTATTGGTCTGAAGATTCAGTAGCTGAACTCATTACCGTAGCAGGCTCGACAGACTCGGAGAAGCTGGTTGGATATATTTTCGATATTATTATTATTCTGACTCAGTCGCCGGCTGTTTGTCATATGTATTACAATCCTGGTAAGATTGAAATTATAATTATGATTGATTTTTGCGTAATTTGTTGATTTCATCGATAATTCGCTCACAGATTCGCCGTTGATGGAACTTTGCTATGAAACTTCGTTATCGAATAACCTTCATATTGCCGGAAAAGCTGTCAGAATAATAACTCAAATGGCTTGCTACTGGTGAGTGTACTATAAGTTATTTTGATAATTTCGTTTTTATTTATTTCATTTAAATGGTCGAATACTGTGTTTCGTAGCTACACTGAGCAATTATTGAACAACTGCGACGACAATGTGGACTGCGTTGAGTCGTATCTACTTTTCTTATCGTGCAGCGATAACAACGAAGAAGTCCCAGATGAAATTTTAAAATGTGCTTTACGAAATGCGGTATCGTTATGTTACGCGAGGAGGCAGCTTTGCTCTCGTTTTGTCGGATTGATTGCGTCGAGTTTATTGAAAAGTCCGAGTAAGTTTTTCGATTCATTTTTCAATTCAATTCGATACAATTCCGAAGAAAAAAAAACAAAAAACGGTTCGTTTAATAAATCTATTACAATTTCAGAAAACAAAAATCTACTGCTGTGCCAAGCGTTGTGTGCGATCGGGAATTTAGAACCTGCGGCTGTACATTCGCATATGCAAGATATCTTTTCATTTCTGAAAATGTCTACCAACAGTTCGGAAACTAAAGTAATTTATTTTTTCGTTTTTAATACGGAGTGTTGGAATTTGAAAATTTTCATCGAAGAACGAGATGTAATGTTTGGTTGGTACTCGTATTTTTCTTTCAGTCCACTTTATGTAGCTCGTTATTTCAAAGCTCGGCTGGTTGCAAAGAATCGGACGAAATGCGAGACGCGATCAGTACGGTTGTTTCGGACTCAAATCTGTGGTCATGCTATAAAATTGCTAGATCGGCTGCGAGATACGGCCATTTCGGCGTTTGTCAACGTATCTGCAGTAGTATTCGCGATCGAGTCAGCTCGGAGCATCTTCATTTCTGGCTTACCGGTTTGCAAGAAATAAGCATCGCCGAAGCTAATCTACAAACTAAGAATGGTAAAAAACTTTTCAACCGGATCAGCAACAGTATAACAAATTATTGTAAAGCTACATCGTCGTTTAAGGTTTGTACGGATTAATTAAGATTAATTAATTGATCGATTTATTTATTATAATTTTGAAACGTGTGCCAATTTTCAGGCTGCAAGTACGCCGGCGTTTTCACTTTCATTTCAAACGGAGTATGCGAGGTTGAGATGCGAAATGCTGCAAAGCTTTTCTTTATTGCTGGCTACCTGTAATGTATTCTGCTTATCGCCACCACCGGCCATCGCGTCAACCATCATTCAAAATACTAGAGACGACTTGCAACGTTACGGACAAGTGACTAATCAAGTAAATCACCGAACTTGTATTACTCTAGTTCCAAATGAATAAATTTCTCCTGGCAAAGGCGAAGCAAATTGTAACGAATTTCGATTCAAATTGAACTGACGATTGTTTTGTTTTCAGCTACGTAAACGTGCCAAAGAACTGAAAGCTTGCGCTGACTTGTATTGGAAACTGTATCAATCAGCGTTCGATGCTGATCCGAACTCGTTATTGAATATTAAAGCGTATCCTTTTTCACCAATTGTTAGAATTTGCGTAACTGCGAGTAAGAGGCGAGGATGTGAACGATTCGTTTCTATTTATTAAATTTTGATTGCAAGTTTTCCTGAATTTGAAAAAAAATAGATTGCAATACATGTGCACTTTCGTGGCGAATAATGTGGAACAAATAGCATTTTCCAACAGTCAATTGGAAGAAATTGTTTTAAACTCCGAGTAAGTTATTTTTTATTCAGAAAACCAAAACAAAACTATGCTCATTTTTAACAAAACTACTGTTTTTATTTTCAGATTGCTGGAAGGTCCGCTGGAGATTCAATTAATGGTTAAAAGTTGTAAAGCGGCGTACAATATGAAAAAGTCATTAAACTTACCTGGCAATGTTTTGACTCATCAGGTAATAAAATAATACGTAACAGCTGTCTGGTCTTCTAAAAAAAAAAAGTTTCATAATTTGAAGTAGTGTTACATTACTAAGAATTTGTTTGTTGCTTTTCTCCTTCTGTAGCATATAAGCTGTTTGAAAAAACAAGTCAAAACGATAATATTAGCTCCGATGTGTTATCCGAGATTCTTTTTCCAAGCTTTGCAATGCACGAATGTTACTGTAAGTTACCACTTCGTCAATTTTGGTCTTTCATCAGATTCAAATAACATTTTAATACGCTTATTTTTCTTCATAACTTTCAGTTAGCTGTTTCTCCGCAGCCGCGTAGTGGAGAGCATATTTCAGTTACCAGTGGTACTCAACTCGCTGTCAAAGTGGAGGGTGTTCTATCTCACGGCAGTAAACCGATACTATTCCGATCAGCGGACGGCATAGTATTGACTGTTACCACTCAATTGACTGCTCGCTCAAATGCAGTTCAAGATTTCAAAGTAAGACAATTACGTACGTAATAGTGTTCGGTGCGTGAATTTTTTTATTCGTGTTTTTACTTTTCACAGATGAACGATGGTGGTCCTCCTATTCTCACACAAACAGTCAAACCGCATAGGGATTTCTTTAGAGCTGAATTTCTGTTGGGATTTACGTCTGGTGGTCAATATCAGGTTGTAGTAGAAGCCGCTATTATCGATAACACAGGCTTCACCTGGCAAATTGGAGTTCGCAGTGTTCTCAATATAAAAGCTCTCGAAGAAACTCAAAGTTCCAGAGGCAGAGCTGCGGTTAATTGAATCTGGTTTGTTTAGTTTTACTTATTTTTACAATCTGTGATCTTATTTTCTCTTTTAGTTTTTTGTAAAAAAAAAAAAAAAAAAATGTACTGTTCATGAGCGTTATTTCGAGTACACCATTCGTACACACTTTGCATTAATGTGAAAAAATTTTGAGGTGAGCACCACAAGTACGTACCAAGTTTATAGCATAGCGGGCACCACAATTTTGCTTTTCCAAAATGTGATCTGTTCTAGAATGACTTTTTCAAATGTGGTTTGTTCTGGAATCACTTCAGAATGACTTTTTTCAATCAATGTATCCAAAATGTTGTTTGCTTTTAGAATGACTTCTTAAATGTAGATATATTCAAAAGGTTGTAAAATGTAGTTTTTTTTGCCTGTGGAATAAGTTTTTGTTGTCTTTGCATTTAGATATTTTAGAATGACTTTATTTCAAACGTAGGCAAAATAATGTAAAATGTTGTTATTTGGTTGGTATTTGAAATTACTTTTTTTGTATTTATGCCTTTTTTCTATTCTGCTGGAATAATGGTCTGTTCTAGAATGACTTTTTTGTCTTAAATCGTGAAAAAAAGTCGAGAGCCGAAACCTTTTTGGAAGATGGGAAAGTCTAAAATGGAATGAACCCATTTTCAGCAGACAAAAAACAGCCAACAAAGGTCATTCTAGAGGCAGGCTTCATTCGAGTTTATCCTGCTAGAATGACTTTTTGTTGGTCTCATTTCAGTTCATGTCATTCTGTAACAAGGCCCAATTTCCCAATTTGTCATTGTAGAATGACAGAAGTCCGCTTTTCATATACAAAAGGCGTTCAACAATGACGGGGCCCAACTTTCAACAGAAGAAGTCATTCTGACAGGGACCGCTGTCTATACAAAAAAAGGCATTCTAGAATTAGATTTCCGAGTCATTCTAGAATGACAGGGGTTCGCTTTTTATATACAAAACGCATTCTAAAATAAAATGGCCCAATTTTCAACAAAAACAAAAGTCATTCTAGAAAAGGTCTGGTTTTAGGTCATTTAGGGGTCCACACTTCAAAATCATTCATGGGTCTGATGGGAAAGGGGGAGGAGTCAACATTTCAATGTCATTCAAGAGTCTGATTGGAGGAGGGGGGGGGTGTGTGTGTGTCAAAAATTCGATGTCATTCAAGGGTCTAATTTTTGGTGGCCAAAATTTCAATGTCCAATTTTCGGGTTGGGGGTCAAAAGTTTCATATTTCCATTTTCATGGGTTTCAAAATTTTCATATTTTTATGGGTGTCAAAAACACCAAAATTTTCAAGTAATTCAAGAGTCTAATTTTTGGGGGTCAAAAGTGTCAAGGGTGTCGAAAACACCCATTTATGAAAATACAAAAATTTTGACACCCATGAAAACACCCTTTGACACCCATAAAATTGTTACACCCATGAAAATATGAAAACACCCTTTGACACCTATGAATTTACAAAACAATTGAAATTTTGACACCCATAAGAATATTAAAATTTTGGCACATGAAAATATGAAAAATTTTGACACCCATAAAAATGACTTCCATGGAAATATGAAAACTTTTGACACCCATTACTCGCAAATGAAAATATGACCCATACAAAAAATTTACCCATAAACATATGAAAAAACTTTTGACACCCATAAACATTCAGTTTTGATACCCATAATATGAAAAATTTTGACACCCATAAAAATTCAGTTTATCAACCATTATGAAAAACTTTGACACCCATAAACATTCAGTTTTGACACCCATAAAAATTCAGTTTTGACACCCATGAAATTTTGAAAAACTTTGACACCCATAAACATTCAGTTTTGATACTTTGACACCCATGAAAACATTCAGTTTTGACACCCATGAAATTTTGACACCCATAAAAATTCAGTTTTGACACCCAACTTTGACACCCATAAACATTTAGTTTTGACACCCATGAAATTGACACCCATAAAAATTCAGTTAAAAATTCAGTTTTGACACCCATGAAATTTTGAAAAACTTTGACACCCATAAACACACCCATGCAAATTTTCATGGGTGTCAAAACTGAATTTTTATGGGTGTCAAAACTAAATGTTTATGGGTGTCAAAACTAAATGTTTATGGGTGTCAAAACTGAATGTGGGGTCCTAATTTCAATGTCATTCAAGGGTCCAACTTTTGTGGGGTCCTAATTTCAGTGTCATTAGAGGGTCCAACGTCCTAATTTCAGTGTCATTCGAGGATCCAACTTTTGAGGGTCCTAATTTCAATCTTTTGTGGGGTCCTAATTTCAGTGTCATTCGAGGGTCCAACTTTTGAGGGTCCAAATTTCAATGTCATTCGAGGGTCCAACTTTTGAGGGTTCTAATTTCGATGCCATTCGAGGGTCCAAATTTCAATGTCATTCGAGGGTCCAACTTTTGAGGGTCCTAATTTCGATGCCATTCTAGGGTCCAAATTTCAATGTCATTCGAGGGTCCAACTTTTGAGGGCCCTAATTTCAATGTCATTCGAGGGTCCAACTTTTGAGGGTCCTAATTTCAATGTCATTCGAGGGTCCAACTTTTGAGGGTCCTAATTTCAATGTCATTCGAGGGTCCAACTTTTGGGGGTTCAAATTGCAAAGTCATTTGAGGGTCCAAATTTCAAAGTCATTCGAGAGTCCAATTTTTGGGGTCAAATTTCAACACATTTTAGAAAAGGGCCCAATTTACATATAATTCTGTTCTAGAATTAGCCAAAAAATGAGCTAGACAAAACAAAAGTGATGCATTAACACACTACAAAACATTTTTTACTTTCATTTCTTTTGGTACAACAACAGTATCTCAACAACAAGTGGAAAACATGAATTAACTAAACCATTGACAAACATGAAAATGAAAACAAAATGACAGATGCTTTATGAATGATGCAGTTGAAATCATAATAATCATTGTGAGAAACGGAGAAAACATCTTAGCACCACTTCAATATTAAATCAATAAAACGTACAGTATAAAACAAATCAAAAAGTACTCGTTTGTTCACACTCATACAAGTAGGTAAGTAAATGAAAAGTAGGTATAGTATAGATACAATATACGACTCGTTGCCGGGCGAAATGGAATAAAAAAAAAAAAGGAACATCCGGTCAAATTGTACAAATAAATCTAATATTGTCAAAGAATAAATGCTTAAAATATATTACTTAAGGTATAAATAATACAAATCAATAAATAAACAAATAAAAATGTAAATTAATAAAACAAACAAAATAACGCATTATTCAAACGGAAGCTTCGTCAATAACGGTTATCAAACGATTCGCTCCGGCTACCAAACGCCATTTACCTGTCGACTTGGATGGTTCTTCTTCAGCAGTTTGTTTAGCGAGTGACCATCGTCTACCTTTGCGATCCATAATGACGGGCATCTCGGCTATGAGATTATTCTCGAATTCGCTCAGCATAAGGTAATTCTCGACCTTGTTACAAGATGTTATGCAGTCGCCGATATAATCCAAGTCGTCGAGCAGATTATCGGGTAAGTCCATATCGGCGATGCCCTCTTCCGAGATGCAAGTCAGTTCGGGCTTGTCCGGATGCGAATTGGCGGCTGGCTCTACAACCAGCACTTCTTCCGGTTCGGCAGTGAATGAGAGTTTGCGACGTCGTGGACACGCGTCCGAAGCGCATAGTTTTTTGCTGCCGCTGCCACCGCCGCCGCCGCCGCTTTCTTCGTGGTGTTTATGTCTGGTAAGTTTGCGTTTGTGCAGGTCCACCATGAATAGAACCAGACATCCGAGGATAGCGCACGATGAACTGAAATAGTAGCCGGTTTTTTCGCCATACTCCACGTTTATGTAGCCTGTAACAACGAAATGAGTACCAAAATTAACAATCGGCAACTGGGTGTGCCCAGTAAATTACTCGTCAGAGAAACAAAAATATAGACACGAGGTTAATCAAAAGGAGGGGAAATGATGCCGAGAAGCTACGAGAATTAACCAACTTTTTAGACTTCTAAAATTGAATCGATTTTTTGAAAATTCAAAGCTTTCAACGATTACCTACTTCAAAAAGAAAACTAAAGCGAAGCCGGGTCAATTTTGATTTCAAGAGCCTCAAATTTGGGGATCAACATTAAAAAAATTTAGAGGATTTATTCTTTCCAATCTCATGTACCTACTTATGCCCCCAAAAACCAACTTTTGACGCCCCTTCTCTTTTTTTTTGGCCTGAATTTTTCGACGAAATTTGTCGGAATGAGAGCTACAAATTCAAAGAGTCGCTCGCTCAAATACAAGTACATGCTCGAATGCAGACTGGTTCTCTTCATCATCCAGACATCGAGTGCAGCAATGTTTTCCAATGAAAACGAAAAAAGGAAGAACAGTTATTTGATAAGCGCTGTGGGTGTGGGTAATTTTTATCCGCTAAATAAATACGAACGAATAAAAAATTCGTGTACGTATAATATGAAATGTCTGCGGCAGCGATAGCGTCAGTAATTTTGGCCAAGTGGCGGGCTAGCGTCGAAACATGGCACAATGGTCGTATAAATTACGAGGCAAGTTTTAAAAGATTAGGAAAAACGTTTAAAGGGCGGACGAGCGGACGATTCGAGGAGCACACTTTCGTAACACTTGTTCGCAAAAGATCGGACGTCGCGGCGGAAATTTACAGCGCTGTAAATTATATCGAACGCCACCGGACCAATCTTATCGTTAAATTAATAACGTTTTATCGCGCGCCCATCCATATTTCGTAGAGCCGCCAGCGTTCAGCGTTCAGCCTTCAGCGTAGACGTACGAGTACGTACTTTCGAAAGGAGGAGAAAAAAAATAACGCGATCTTCGTAAAAGTACGAGAGCAAAATGGGCGAAAAGCAGGAGGCCGCGCCGACGAGGGCGGTTGGAAATTGTGACAGTACACTTTCAAACCAACGATTTCGTTATGATAAATGTCGGTAATCTCTTAAAATCTTCGCGAACAAAAGTAAAAGTTGCTTCGGCCCTGATATTAATCCTTTCGTACTCGTATTTTTTCCTTCTTCTCAGTTTTTGTTTTCCTTTTCGTTTCGCTTCGCTCTTTCCTTCTTTTTTTCTACCCCGCGCTCCCCATCGCTCAACATTATTATACTGGTTAAAGGCACTCACCAGACAAAGGTACGCCGACGACGATGGGAATAGACTGCGAGCATTGCACGAATCCCCAAGTACGGGCAAAGTTACGGGCTCGGACGCGCTCGTAAGTGTACATTTTCAGCGAGTAATTGTATCCTCCGCAAAATATGCCGTATATCCAAACGAACAGCATGTATCCTTGGCGGTTGCCTTGAACTGTGGTCAATGCTAGGATGGCTAGCGCGCACATGAATATAGACGCCTGGCACAGGTACTGTCTGCCGATGCGGCATTCCGCCGAATTATGCACCACGATCGTTCCGAATGTAACGCATCCGACTGTCCACGCGATGCCCATGTACACTTGGAACCAGAATACCGAATCGGTTAAGCCGTCTTGTTCGGCTTGATACGCCTGCAAAATGTGGAATATGCAATATGCATGTACACGATACATTTTATCAAATCAGATATGTAGTATGAACCTATTTAGTACGCCTACTTACCAAATGAAATATAGGGGTATTGATACCCAATGCGCTGATACCAGTCGACAGTAAAAGTATCTGTACAGTTTTACTCTTGAGCGTACTGTAGTCGATGAACGGCGGTTTATCATCCGTTTTATTTTTATCCTTAATTTTACGCTTTTGATTCTTCAAATGCAGTATAGCTCTGCGTTGCGGATGGTACAGCGACGCCGATCTGTAGCAGGTGGCGAGGAAGAACGTCAGGAAAACAGTCACCGTGATAAGCTGAAGACCATACCTCCAACCGATGCGCCTGAAAAACAAAACAGGTAGGTGTAATTAATGTAATTATACTATGTGAGAAAACAAACATCGAATACCAATAGGTACTACACTTTTAATTACACGCAACAAAAATATACAAATAGGCCGTCAAAAATAGAATTGCAACACTCGGTTAAAGACAGATTCTTGCCAATTTTTGAAAACTAAAATCTACTCATTACACACATTCATTGCAGAAGCAGTGCCAGGGTGTCTAACAAAATTTCAAAATGAAAAAAAAGGACTTAAAAAGGACTTTTAGTAGGATTTTCAGCAGACCATTTTTCGAGCACTTATGGAATTTTTTAGGTGAAGGGGGAGGGGTGTCAAAATTTTTTTCAAGGTGGGAGGTTCAAAATTTCCATTTAAGTTTTTAGCCAAAGGAATTTTAGCAGGACTTTTAACAGGGCAGTTTTTGAACACTTGGGATTTTTTAAGAGGGGGCGGGAGTGGGCGAGATTTCTCCTTCAAGTTCGGAATTTATTATTAATTGAGGAAAAGAGAAACGAACTGGCCCTGGCGAAGCGAAGGCGAAAGCTCTCAAAAATTAGAAGGTATTTTGGGAGATACATATAAAAAATCAATTAATGTAATCTTGTGTGATAAGTTACTAAGTCTCGTAAGTATTATTTTGCTTCAAAATTTTGAAATTCGAATAATTTTTTTTTTTTTGAAAATTCAAAATCCGAAAATGAAAAGCTAACGGACCCGAACAAAGCGAGGGCAAAAGCCCTCTAAAATCATCATTTCGAATTCGAGAGATACAAAAACGATTTTTGTATGTGTGACGTTTAAAAATTCAGTATTTTGAGAGGTATGAAAACTATATTTTTTTTGTGTAATAAGCTACCTATAATATACATATTTTGCAACAAAATCTTAAAATTTAAATGATGATTCAACACCCCAATTCAAAAAAAAAAGAAAAGAAAAAATTCAAACTTGAAAAAGAAAAGCAAACAAACCCGAGTGAAGCAAAGCTAAAAGTTTTGATTTCAAAATTTCATGTTTTGCTGAGAAGTAAAAAAAAATCTGTAAGGAAGGAAGAGTTTATTTTTCTGATTCAAACTTTGAACATTTCTTGAATTTGAACAATAATTCATGTATTCGGAAAAAGAAGAGCAAAGGGCAGAAGCTCACAAAAATGTGTGATTCAAGTTCTAAAAAAAGTCGACAAATGAGCCCTTTTCTACAAGTTCAAAATTCCGGAAAAAAGGGAAAAAATTGAAAATTTGAAAAAGTCACCTAGGAAAAAAAAGGACTTTTGGATAAAATTGTTGAAAAAAGGACACTAAAAGGACAAAAAGGTGTCATAGGCAAAAAAAAGGACTTTTGTAGGATAAAAAGGATAAATAGGAGTGTTAGACACCCTGAGTGCGCTTGCTGCAAGAGCTGAATTGACACTGACATAGAATTTGCAACATTCTCATTTCCAGCAGAAGGTGGTAGGGGTGGGGGAAAATATGAAACCCGGAGCCAGACGATAGTAAATCAAAAGTTGTGTAACATTGCCCAAATATCAAAAACAAGTTTTCTGTGCTTTTTAACTTTGAAAATTTTTCGCCAATTTAGCCATTCCCCACCCCCACCCCCTCCCCCAACTTGACTTGGGAAGTTGAATTGAAATTTGATGAAACGGAATTTCTTCAGCTAAAATGACAGATGAATCCGCAAGAAAAAATTCATTTGGAACAAACACCAATCAATATCTCATCTGAAATCACTCTACTAAGTAAAACACTCATTTGGCATCAACACGAAAAAATGCATTCGATACCACCGTGGAAAAAATTCAAAATCATCGCGAAAAAATTCATACAAGATTACCCAAGGAAAAATTAATTCAAAATCATCACTATAACAATTGAAGGGTTCCATTCCAAGTCGGCCTAAGTCCATTTTTATCATTTTTGAGTTAGCAGCGCCATCTGCTGGTACAGGTCGGTTAACACCTTTATCACCTTGTCCCAACACCTGGCGTTACTTTTTTCGCTCAGGAGCGCTGTTTTGCCGGCTCGAAAAAACAGCTGATTATTCCAAAGTGGCCTAAATCATACATTTTTTAAGAATTGTATACAAGTGCGGTTGTGCCGGTTTTTTTTCAAGTTTTTCAACGATTTTCGAGAGACGAAATTTGAAGGTGCTTCGAATGAAATTGTTTCAGAAATGTATTAAATGAATGATTCGTGAATTTTTTTTTGAAAAAACGCGTTTTTCAGCTCTTTTTCGAAATTTTTAACATCAGATAATTCCAAATGGGCCTAAGTCCACTTTTTCTGACTGTTTGACGCGCTCTGGAGCTGAAAATACGCAAAATTAAAAAAATACCAATACGGTACTTTAAAGCAGAAAGATCAAGCTTCACAACCATATAATCACATCATTTATTATTGAAGCGGAAGGGCGAGAAAAACACTTATTTGTGTTTTTCTCGAAACGAAAAAAATGGACTTAGGCCGACTTGGAAAGGAACCCTTCAATTCATTTAACCGCGAAAAAATTCAACAAAATGCGATTAAATTTGAATCAAATAAAAATCCGCATAAAGCAGTGTTGCTCGTCTGAGCTATTCACTATTAAAGCCTACATACAACTGACAAAAATCCGGAGGTACTCCCGCAGGTCAACATTTGCCCCCTTTGAAGAAGTAGAGGGTGATCAGCTGATAACCTCCTATCATGATGGGTGGAGCAATAACTCACGACCACGAGCATCTGCCATCCAGTTTTACACCAAAATGCCTTTCCCCTGGCCTGCGCCCCTGCGGTGATCACACAGTGCCTCTCAACATTATACAACCCAAATACATACATATATATGACGTATTGATAACTAAAAGGCGAGGGGGACATTGAGGCAATTTACCAAAAAAATTGCTGATAACAGGAGTAAGTTTACTGGTAATTTACCAAAAAAAAAAAAAAAAAAAAAAAAAAAAAAAATACTAAGAAATTACTGGTAGCTTGACAAAAAAAAATAGGTGTAATTTACCAAAATAATTGAGAAAAAGATAACCGTTAAATTACTTAAAAAAAAAAAGACACCGGTCATTGACCAAAAAATTAAAATTTATAAAATTACTGGTAATTTACCAAAAAAGAACTGCAGGTAATTATGAGAAAAATTAGCGATAATTTACCCAAAAAAAAGTCACAGGTTATTTACCAAAAAAAAAAAAAAAAAAAAAACAGACAATTTACCAAAAAATTGAAAACAGAAAATTACTGATAACTTGGCAAAAAAATTAAGATGAATTTACAAAAACTTGAAAAAATGATAGGCAATTTACCAAAAAAAATACAGGTAAGTAATCACCCAAAAAATTTCGGGTAATTCACAAAAAATTATTACAGGTATTTACCAAAAAGTTACCAGTCAGCTTCAAGAACCAACAACAAACTAAACACCCCCCCCCTCCCCAAAAAAAATCATAGGATTAGAGGACAATTTTTGCCAATAAAAATTTGAACCAACACACATATGATAAAAACATTTGTCTAAGTAACTCTTTGAAAATTGATATTGATTTGCAAAAATCATTTGAAATTTATACCCCCACTTTCCCATTTTCAGTTTTGAAGTTCACCCACCTATACTATTGAAAATCGTTTTCCCTCGCGTTCTGGAAATCAACTAATAAGTAAAACTAAATTTGGCTTCTAGAATCTGGACCCCCCCCCCCCCCCAATTACGTAAGAATAAAATTGTAGAAAATTGCAAATCACGCACCCCAGCAAATTTTAAATACATATATTCAACGGGTATTTTAGATAAATTGTAAGAGCGAGTATGTGCTGGAAACTTACGTTATGGCGACTTGCAAGTAAGCTGACATGGCGGATATTCCGAGGCCACTGCCGGAAACGATGAATATCTCGACGAATTCTCTGCGACGTTTAAAATACTGGGCCACCATTAAAGTTGAACAATCACGAGTTAGGCCAACGCCGACACCTGAAATGAAAACAAACCGAAATAATAAGAGAATGTGGCTGTATGATTGGCCGACCGGAGGGGGGGGGGGGGGTGGGTGGAGGCTAGACTTACCTATTACGGTGCCGTAGCTGAAAAAGAGTTGATGGAATTGCGTCGCAAAAGACGTGAACAGACATCCCAAAGCGGTGACTAAACCACCCATCACAGCCGTCAAACGAGTCGATTTTCTTCGACAAAACGATATCGTCACCGGCGATATGAACAAGGCGACCGCCGTTGACATTGCACCTAGCCATCCTGAAACAAACGAAACGACAGGACAAAATCAAAATTATTGTATAAACGACGACATACACACGAATAAGTTGTAGAGTCGAGTATCGTAAAATTTACGTGACGATAAAAATCGCGACCGACGCGACGCGACGCTATGCTACCGTAACACGTCGGCGTCGCGCCGCGTCGTCGTTAACATTTTATAACTAAAGTCGACATGTCATATCGTATCGTCGTATCTACTCGTATACACATCACGTCGTCAAAAAATGTCGAGAGATTGCGGATCCGCGACTTCCGTCCGACGGCGACGGTCCGAGTGGCGAATTAAAAATGTAAGGCACAGCCATTTATACGAATAAGAAAGTAAGGAAAGAGTAACCCCCTCCCCCCTCGACATTAGACAACTAAAAGTACCTACAGTGTACACAATACATACACACTTGAAAAGGTAACACCACCACGGTGCAACTAACTCTCGCACAAGGGCACAGCGAGTCAGGGAAAGGCCATATCCAAAACACACCATCAAAATACGAGTATAGTGTCTCGATACTTGTTCGCTTTCCTCCCTCGCGCCTCGACCTCGTCTGACAGAGGACTGGCATGGCACAAATTCGCGTAATTTACTTCCACATACGACATACGTAGACGTACGTATGTACTTTATTACAGCCATTGTGGATTTTATATCTGGCGGCGCGACGCAACGACAGCGTTTTAGCGTGTACATCAAATTTCTTGGTCCTTACACCGCCGCTTGCAAAGTCACCAAACTTTACGACTGCTTTCAATTTTTACGACAATCATCAATGTCCAAACCATACAGTCGTACTGGTTGTGGTTCGTCGTCGTCGTCGTCGTCAGTGTCGCTACTATACCTCAACACTTTCACTTGCCTGCGCAGGCCTTTATTGAGAACTGACAGTTTTTACGTTTTTAGCGTTTAACACACCTCTCTCTTTCTGCAGATGCGAACAGATTTTGTTATGTGTTTTTAAAACGAAAATTCACGACAATCTACGATACCTAGACCTACATACAAAAATATTTTTTCAAATCTTCAGCCGGCTATTCGTGTGTACTTACTCTAATTATAATACTACCTACCTCCTTAAAACCGAAAAAGCGACGATATTAAATTTATGGAACAAAGTATAGTCGAATAAGCGAATAAATGTAATTTATGACAGTTTCCATTCGCTCATGTAAGTAGAGATACAGACACAGACGAAAACTACCCGTACCCATTTGTACTTGGAATAGAACAGAAGAAATTTAAAATACGTATCTACTTATACGAGCGAGGCTCAGTTTCTTCAGACGATTTTTCTCAGTCTTCTATTTCATTTGCATACACGATATTATGCGATCCAAACGGCAAAGGCAAAAGCAAAAGCAATAATTTATAATTCGATAAGGGCGACCAGACCGCGAATCCGCGATACGAATACGAAGACGTACCCGACCCACCACACACTACCCAGTCACCAGTGTACTAAACTAATAGACGATATGTATTAAAGAAGCACTGAAGCAGCAGTAGAATGAGAATGAAGTGCAGCGCAGCGATATTTTTCACAAACCTTCTCGATGCGCGTTATCAAAACTTTTACAAATATGCAGGAAAAGCGAAAAAATTTCAGCCATATTTCACGCTATGATCGTTAGTCTACTACACTCTACACATACTCTGTGCAGCAACTCAACTTTACCTCTTCATCGTGGTCGTCGCCATCCACACGCCCGCCATCATCGCTTCTGTCGCTCCCCAAAACCTTTTTTGCTATAGAGTTTTCTTCGAGAAAAATTGAATTTTAAAAAAGACACGCGACAAAAAATGAAAACCTGCGAGCCCCCTTCCAAGTTCTCAAAAAATAACATCAACAAAGTCCAATTTTTTACAGGAAAATTTTCGAAAAAATTGACATTGAAACTTGAACGAAAATTTGTATAAACTGACATCCAACACTGTCGTCAATTTCATTAAAAATATTTTTTTTTCATTTTCAACGATTCGAAGGTTTTTGTTGCGCGTTTGAAATTTTTCATTTATTCACTACCATTCTGACTGAATTCACTACTTTTTCCACCACATTCACTACCTGTTACCTGTTGGATACCCTATAAATCATTTATCTAAATCTAACAATTTCTAGTATAACTGGTGATTTTTCGTAAATTACTGGGAATTTTAATTATTTTTCATATGTACAAATAACCGAATACCTTTTGGTAAAAATATACCTACGTACAATAGGGAATTGGTCAACTAATCCAATCACCATATTTGAGAGAAAAATATAAAGTTAAAAAAACTGAGTATAAACATTTAGTAGCCTCAGCTAAACAACATGCAATTGATAGTAAAATCTTGGCCTCATGTAACTATAATAAGACAGCATGGGAAATTATAAACCATAGACCAAATCAACATTCAATTGAAATTATTGCAAATAGAAATATCTCAACAAAAGAACCCTATGAAATTGCTCAACTATTCAACTCATTCTTCACAAAATTACCAGATCATCCCCAAATGTCACATGACTTAGACCCTCTCTCCCTAGTAAATCACACACTGTCCTCTTTTTTTTTGTGAACCCACTAATACGTATGAAATACTCAGTATAATAAATTCCCTTAAAAATTCCACATCGAAAGATCATCTTGTATTGATAGTATAGTAACGCCTGTCTTCAAAAGTGGAGAGAAAGATAAACTGAATAATTACAGACCAATATCAATTACCTCAGTTTTCTCTAAAGTGTTTGAAAAAATATTCCACAAAAGATTAGCAGCCTTCTTTGAAAAATATAACTTACTCCAGACTCCACCCATCACAGTTTGGCTTTCAGAAAAATATGAATACCTACTACTCCTGTGATCTATAAATTTGTTCATGAGGTATTGAATAGTCTCCAACAGAAGAAAAGCCTATTGGCAATTCTTTGTGACTTACCCAAGGCTTTTGATAGGGTGGACCATGAAATTCTGCTAGAAAAATTGGAGAAATACGGTGTTAGAGGAACACTTATCAGATTGGGTCAAAAGCTACCTGTCTGATAAGAGTCCAAATTGTGAAAATTAACAATAGCACATTTTCTGATGCAGAACCTATTACACAAGGGGTACTTCAAGGATCTATCTTAGGTCCAGCTGTTCTTCATTACAGTAAAAATCGCTTAATGTTATAACGTTTGTCCCAGCACATTTTAATAACATTGAGCGACTTAATATAACACAAACCGATTGAACAAAAAAGTGATTTTTTCCAAAAATTTTTATATGGTCAATTTTTTACTAAATTTATGTAGTCATTGAACTGAAATTTCACAAGAATTGTGAGAAAAAGTGTTGAAAATAGGTTGAAACTTCAGAAAGTAATGAAAAAAGTATCAAAAAATGATGTCAATAAAAAAAAAGACTGAAATTTCAAAAAAAATTAGGCAAAAACTGGGTGAAAAAATGTTGAAAACATTTTAAAATTACATAAAAATGTGAAAAATGCATAAAAAATCACTTAAAAATTATGACATTGTCCGATGCTCTAGTTACAATAACCGATGGAATTTCAATGTAATGAGATATAAAAGATCGGGACCGGAAAATTTTAATAACATAAAGCGATTTATAACATTAACCATTATAATAATAATAATAATAAGCGATTTTAGCTGCATTTACATATATCAATGATTTATCAAGCTATTTTGGATAGTCTTACAGAATTTGCTGGCGATACAACAGCTCTACTAGAAATTAATGAAGGTGTTGACTCTGATCACATTCAGGGCATTATAACTCATAAGTTGATAGCTTGGTTCTCAGCAAACAAAATGATATTAAATTTAAATAAAACACATTTCTTGGGATTTGGGAAGGTATACCTTCTTCTTTAACTGAAAATTATAGGATACTCGAATCAACTAAATTCTTGGGAGTTATAATAATTATAGATTCTGACTTAAAATGGAATAACCAAGTCGACCATTTAATCAAAAAACTCTCCACCTATACCTATTTGATAAAACAACTCCGAGAAATTACACACTCTCATACTTTAAAAATTGCATACTTTGGCCTATTTCACTCTAACCTGAGCTATAGAATAGCACTTTGGGGTGGTAATCACAGCTTACTCCATCGTGTACTTCTAATACAAAAAAGAGTTCTAAGAATAATGTTTTGAAAACATCCAAGAGAATCCTGTAAACCCGTCTTTATTGAAAATAACATACTGCCAGCTCCATGTGAGTACATTCTTCAATTATGTATTATGGTAAAGAATGGAATAATAAATCTCAAGGTACCTTCTCATACATACATATGAAACACAATTCAGAAATTTGGCTATAAGTGAAAATTTAAGAACAAAAATCATGCAAAATAACATTGATTTCATGGCCTCAAAAATTTATAACAAAATACTACAGGAACTAAAAAATATAGCATTCAAAAAACTTTTTAAAAATAAACTCAAATATTGGCTGCAGAGATATGCGTTCTACAGTGTTGAGGAAATGTTGCAGCTAGATTAATAAGTTCTGTTGTTTTCTTACTGTAATTTTTATAATCTGTTGTTTATTTAAGGTGCACCGGGGGAAGTCCGAATTCGGGGTAAGTTAGAAAAACTGCTCTAGCTCTTAGAGGCTTATATCTGCCGAAGCGCTACCCAGGGGTAACTTGAGGGTACTACCCCTACTTCATCACAGCATAAAAAATTTCGCGACCCAGTTTCATTTTACAGGCTTTTCATTGGTTCATTTTTTGTTGCTGTTTTGAATTTGATTTCAAATAGTAATCAGTGTTTTTCAAACTGCTTTTTACCTCAGAAGAAATGATCAGTAAAAGTGATATCTATATATTAAAATTATGACCGGATTCTTGTGACAGCGAGATCTCAGGAACGGCTGAACCGATTTTGATCGACGAAGTCTCAAAAAAAAGCTTTTGACCCGTAGATGTGCAGGTTTTAATCAAAAGTTCAAAAAGTTGCGCGGTAAAGCTCAAAAAAGCTCAATAATTGATTTTTGTCCATACGTAGCGCATTCGACGTATACACAGTAGTACGTATATTATACCTTGAAAGAGCATCTAAAAAAGTCAAATGTTGAAGAAAAAAGTTCACAAAAAAGTTGTGCCTTAAAGCTCAAAAAAGCTCAATAATTGATTTTTGTCCATACGTAGTGCATTCGACGTATACACAGTAGTACATATATTATACCTTGAAAGAGCATCTAAAAAAGTCAAATGTTGAAGAAAAAAGTTCACAAAAAAGTTGTGCCTTAAAGCTCAAAAAAGCTCAATAATTGATTTTTGTGTATACATAGCCAACTTGAGGTATACAGAGAAGTACGTATATTATACCTTGAAAGAGCATCAAAAGAAGTCAAATGTCGAAGAAAAAAGTTCATAAAAAAGTTGCGCCATAAAGCTCAAAAAGGCTCAATAATTGATTTTAGCCTATACGTAGCGCATTCGATGTATACACAGTAGTACATATATTATACCTTGAAAGAGCATAAAAAAAGTTGAATGTCAAAGAAAAAGCTTACAAAAATTTTTTGTCATAAGCTCAGAAAAGCTCAACAATTGATTCTATATACCTATTATAATTATGACTTTGACTCTGAGATCTCAGCAACGGCTGAACTGATTTTGCTTGATGATGTTTCAAAAAAAAAAACATTTGACCCGTAGATGCGCAGGTTTTTATCAAAAGTTCAAAAAGTTGCGCCAAAAAGCTCAAAAAAGCTCAATAATTGATTTTAGCCTATATGTAGCACATTTAGTGTATACAGAGAAGTACGTATAGTATACCATGAATGACCATCAAAAGATGTCAAATGTCAAAGAAAAAAGTTAACAAAAAAGTTGTGCCGTAAGCTCAAAAAAGCTCAATAATTGATTTTAACCTGTACACAGTGTATTCAACATGTAAGGCGAATACGTATATAATACCCTGAAAAAGCATCAAAAGAAGTGTAATGTTGAAGAAGAAAGTGTACAAAAACAGTTGTGCTGTAAAGCTCAAAAAAGCTCAATAATCAATTTTGACATATACACAGCGCATTCCACATGTACAAAGAAGTACTTATATTATAGGTACGTTGAAAGAGCATCAAAAGAAGTCAAATGTCAAAGAAAACAGATTTACAACAAATTTTTTTCCATAAGCTCAAAAAAGCTCAATAATTGATTCTGTATATTAAAATTATGGCCAGATTCTTTTGACTCTGAGATCTCATCCACGGCTGGTTTTTATCGAAAGTCCGAAAAGTTGCACTGTAAAGCTCAAAATAGCTCAATAACCGATTTTAACCTATACACAGCGCATTCCACATGTACAAAGAAGTATGTATATTATACCTTGAAAGAGCATCAAGAGAAGTCAAATGTCAAAGAAAAAAGTTTACAGAAAAAGTTGTGCTATGAGCTCAAAAAACCTCAATAATTGATCTTAACTCTATACTCAACGCCTTCGACGTATACATATTATAAAGAAGTAAAGAGCATCACAAAAAGACAAAATTGTACCTCAAAATATCTCCACGGAAAAACAAACTTTGACAAAAAAAAGTTAGTGATAAAAGCTCAGTGAAAGCTCGATACTTTGTGATATGCAGTATTTAACCTGAGTCATTCCACGTCAATTCAATCAAGAAGTGGTGGGGGGTTCGGCGATTTTTTTGAAATTTTTCCTGTGGGAAGATTTTCCGAAGGGATGACCAATGGCGCAAATCTCAGCCCACCAGCCCATTTTCAAAGTCAGCCAGGGGGTGTCAAAGTTTTCAGTGAACTTGAAATGTCATCCATTTCAGCAGTGGATTACTCGATAACCGTGGTACCTACCAATATGGGACTTTTTCCTATACATAGTTAGTGGTTTTGAAAGGCTTTTTGGTGATATCATAAAAATTAGTGTTGCCACTTTTTTTTCGTACAAAAAATTAGCTCAAAAAGTTTCGAAACTTATTTTTTATATCGTTCCGACTCTCAAACAAATTCTGAAAAAAATATTCACAAAAAAATCAAAATTCGAAAAGATTCAAAAAATGAACGAATTCTTATTTTTTTGTTGTGAGTGTAATTTTTATCGACTTTTTCAAGAAATACGTCAGAAAGAGGTCAAAATAAAACAACTGAATAAATTTAAACTTTTTATGATGTTTGAAATTGAAAATTGAATTTTTTCGAATTTTGTTTTTTGAGGAGTTTATTTCATTGAGTGAAAGGGGGTTTTCAAATTTTTCAACATTTACATAAAAATGAGGGTCAAATGGGTCAACTTCACCAGTCAAAACTTCTTTTCAAGTTTTAAATCAAAAAATAGAATTTTTTTACAAACTTTCAATTTTTAAAATCGACTTTATGAAATAATGCCATCTCAATTTTTTAATATGTTGTTCAGCATGAAAAGTTGTCCATTATACATTTTTTTAGAAATTTTGAGAGTCGGATCGATATGAAAACTATGTTTTGAAACTTTTTGAACTAATTTTTTGCGCAAAACAAAGTGGCAACACTGATTTTTATGATATCACCAAAAAGCCTTTCAAAACCCCTAATCATGGGAAAAAATTCCATTTTGGTAGGTACCGCGGTATCGAGTAATCCACTGCTGAAATTGATGATGTTTCAAGTTCACTGAAAACTTTGACACCTCCTGGCTGCCTTTAAAAATGGGCTAGAGGGAGCTGCGATTTGCGCCATTGGTCATCCCTTCCAAAGATCTTTCCACAGGAAAAATTTCAAAAAAATCGCCGAACCCCCCTACCACTTCTTGGTCAAATTGACGTGGAATGACCCACCTATAATCATTCCATTTGACAAACCTATACAAAGAAGTATGTATAGTGTGCCTTGAAAGAGCTTCACAGAAAGACAAATCTTGAAAAAGAAAAAAAAGCTTACAAAAGTTTAAAGCTAACTTTCAAAAGTTGACAGTAAAAGCTCAGCGATAGCTTAAAATTTGGTGATAATACGGTACATTTATTTAACCTATACTCAGCCACATTCGATGTATACAAAGAAGTACATACATACAATTACTGTCCCTCAAAAGATCTTCACAAAAAGAAAAATCTCGAAGAAAAAAGCTTACAAGAGTTCGCGGTCAAAGCTAAGTGAAAGCTTGAAAGTTTTGGTCATGTAGTAGTATTTGATCTTATTTGATGTGTAAAAAAAAATATACATATTGTACCTTGAATGATCACCGCGAAAAAACCATTCTAGACTAGACTGTAAAAAAATTTAAAAAATTAACGGTAAAAGTTCAGGAAAAGTTTGAAAGTTTATTATAAGTAAGTCAGTTTTTTGTCACAGCAAGGTCTCTGCAACAGCAGAACCGATTTTGATAAACAGCCACTCAATAGAAAGGTTTTAAATAGTAGATATGCAGGTTTATGTTGAAAGTTTAACAATTTTCACCATGGGCTAAAAAAAGATGAAAAAAACATTTACTCAATTTTAAAATGTGAAACAAAAGTATGACAAAAAGTTGATTTTATAAAAAAAAAGCTTTCAGGGTGCATCGTCAACATTACCTCCTGTCACAAAGTTGTAAGCTTTCACAGAGATTTTACGTACCATCAAGTTTTGAGTTTTTTCTGTCAAAAATAGTTTTTTAACTTAGATCATTCAGGTTACAACATAGGAATTTTGTTTATCAATCAAATATGGCTTCATTATTGAGCTTTTTTCAGCTTACTAAACAACTTTCTGAGCTTACAATATAAACTTACACATCTACACTTTGAGGCCTTACTATCAAGAGTTCGTTATTTCAGGTGAAATACCACATGTCACGAAGTGTTGAGCTTTTGTTTAGCTTTTTTTTTTTTTAGAAATTTTCAAAAAATGATGGTAAAAGCTAAGCGAAAGCTCAAAATTTTGTGACATGTGATATTTGACCAGATCGAGTCATTATATATAGCCAAGGTTGCAAGTTTTCACCACTTTATGCAGAGGGTGCAGCAGATCGAGTCATTTTAGGCGAGACTTTAACAACCTTAGCAAACAGCAAAATAGGTAATTACTAAGATTTTTGGTATTTTCTGATGTAAATTAAAAAAAATTAAGATTGTTGAGTTGGTAAAAAACAAGAAACATTGTCAATTTTAGCAAAAAGTAGCAACTTTGGTGGTTATTGACAAAAAAAATTATGTAGTCCACATTTTTTTGCAATTATTTTTGTCGCTTAAGGTAAAAAACAATTCTTTTTTTGGTATTTTTGCTAAGAGTTTGCAATGCTGCCAAAAAGTGAACATTTTTGTAAATTTTTTAAGAAATGAAACCAGGACTTTTCTTCAATTGTTGAAAAATAAAGATACCTATAATACTAATTTTAAAAAATGAATTTCCCAATAAGTAACAATGAAAAAATCGTGATCATTCTATGTAGGTGCCTACTTATTGTGTAGTTACTGAATTTTTAAAATGTACACTGAAAGAAATGATTTTCAAAACGCTGTATTCAGTCTCGAAATTGATGCAATGGTTACTGCACAGTACAGTAATTTTCAAGTTACCTCATTTTGATGTAATGATTACATAGTTCAAATCAGAGAATGCATCAAATAATGGAATGAGTACATCGCCAGGATGGATTTATTGCATCACCTTCTAAAATTCATTTCTGTGTTCTCATTACATTTCTTGGGGGACTCAGTCCTGCAGACATGGTATTCAGAACATCATTTGGTGGGTAATAGTTACATCGTATAGTAAGCAATGATTACATTCCTTAAACATGGCTGAGAACCATGTAGTGATTTACTGAATACAGTAAACGATGTACTCAGTACATCGTCAGTGGTAAACATTCCCAAACAGTGAAAAACTTATAAATACTTTCTAGGGCCTGAATTAAACATTCTACTCGCGGCCATGTCGTTAAGTGCAGGCAGTTAGAACGAGAGGTCGCAGGTTCGAATCCCGGTTAGGTAGGAAAATTTTCGTAGGGATATTAGGTCTTGAAAAATTCGGTGCAGTGAAAAACATTTAGATGTGCGGAGAAACTTGAAATTGATAAAAAAAAAAAAAAAAAAAAAAATACCTAACCCCACTTTTTAAAATTTAAATACTGTTGAATAAAAACGATGGAATGGTTACTGCACTTCTGTGTAATAGTTACTTCTCTAAATGTGTACTGATTAATGCGTTTCATTCCTATACCAAAATTACCGCATTTTAATGCACTGAGTGCATCGTTTTAATGCAACTATTACTGTTTATTTCTTTCAGTGTATATTATTACGTTTCGAAGAATCGCGCAGTATGCGCGATTAACGGGTTAGCTAGTTATAAGTGAAAGTATTCCTAAAACAATAATGTATAACCCCAAGTATTCAATTTTTTAAAATTTTCAATTATTCATTATTTATATCGCTTTTTCTGACTTACCCCCTAAATTAGTGCTATGGGGTAAGTCAGAAAAGTGAACATTCATAATTAGGATTCGACTTCATCGATGTGTAATACGTAGAATAATATGTTTTCGAGGTCGTAGAATCCAAATCTGGAGTTATTTTTTTTGTAGGAGTGGGGGGTGAGGCGTGGGGAGGGGGCAATTCTAAAATTTTCGTACATTATTGTGTAATATGTCGATTGATATGTTTTCGAGGTCGTAGAATCCGAATCTGCAGTCATTTTTTTGTAGGAGTGGGGGGTGAGGCGTGGGGAGAGGGAAAATTTCGAATTTTTCGTACATTATTGTGTAATATGCCGAA
This sequence comes from Planococcus citri, assembly GCF_950023065.1. Lineage (NCBI taxonomy): Eukaryota > Metazoa > Arthropoda > Insecta > Hemiptera > Pseudococcidae > Planococcus > Planococcus citri. The sequence continues at coordinate 71,258,032 of NC_088681.1, forward strand.
TAATATGTTTTCGAAATCGTAGAATCCGAATTTGGAGTAATTTTTTTGTAGGAGTGGAGGGTGAGGTGTGGGGAAAGGGAAAATTTCAAATTTCTCCTACATTATCGTGTTATATGTCGAATAATATATTTTCGAGGTCGTAGAATTCGAATCCGGAGTCATTTTTTATGGTAAAGGTGGAAGGTGAGTCGTAGGTTCGCATGGGTGGGGCCCTCTCCCCAAACGGTGATACTTGAATAGCACTCGACCCTAAAAACTAGCTCAAGATTCGAATTCTGCGACCTTGAACACATATCAACCAACATGTTACACAATATTATAGGCAAAATTTGAAATTTCTCCTCTCCTCTTGCCTCGCCTCATACCCCTGCGAAAAAATAACCCCAGATTCGAATTATACGACCTCAAAAACATATCAATCGACATATTACACATTAATATAGGCAAAATTTGTAATTTACTCTCTCTCCCCTTGACTCACCTCCCACCCCTACAAAAAAAATATCTCCAGATTCGAATTCTACGACCTCGAGAACATATTATTCAACATATTACACGATAGTGTAGGAAAAATTTGATATATTACCTCTCCCCACGCCTGACTTCCCTCTCATACAAAAAAAATAACTCCATATTCGAATTCTACGACCTAGAAAATATATTATTCGACATATAACACGATAATGTAGGAGAAATTTGAAATTTTCCCTTTCCCCACGCCTCACCCCCCCCCCCACTCCTACAAAAAAATTACTCCAAATTCGGATTCTACGATTTCGAAAACATATTATTCGACATATTACACAATAATGTAGGAAAAATTCGAAATTTTCCCTCTCCCCACGCCTCACTCCCACTCCTACAAAAAAAATAACTGCAGATTCGGATTCTACGACCTTAAAAACATATCAATCGACATATTACACAATAATGTACGAAAAATTTGGAATTGCCCCCTCCCCACGCCTCACCCCCCACTCCTACAAAAAAAAATAACTCCAGATTTGGATTCTACGACCTCGAAAACATGCTATTCGACATATTGCGCATCGATCAGGGTCGAATCCTAATAATACCAATTAATTTTGTAGATTTTCTGACTTACCCCAAAGTGGGGTAAGTCAGAACAAGTTACATTTTATTCGATTGTGCGAAAGCTACTGCGACAATCGCGCTGAAATTTTTACCATAGGTTAAGAACCCTTATGGGAACCTACATACCAAATTTCAGCCATATTGGTTCATTAGTACGAGAGTAACAGCTGATCAAAGTTGAAATTGTGAAAAAACGTTCTGACTTCCCCCGGTGCACCTTAATCTTTATTATTATTATTACTATTTTTTTAAATGATATTTCATTTCAAACTTACTATTGTTCTCACCAAAGGGGTATTTTACTGTGTTTTCATGAGCTGTATCTTATAATCTGTTGTTTTTTCATAGTTTTCTGTTTTTCCCCTTTTTTTTCTCTCATTTCAAACATATTATTCTCACAAAAGAGTAATTCTGAACATTTTGTATAATTTAATTACTTGTCTGTATTTTCAATTCACTTTTTCCCCTCCGGTAGTACTATGTTAATATGTTATAATTAATATCTAGTTTATTGACATTGTAAATACAGCTAAAGCTGTCTACTGCAATAAATGATTTGATTTGATTGGATTCTTTCATGAAATCTAACAAGTGTGGACGGGGTATGTGAAACTTGAAAAAAACCAGCTAGGATACTGAAGAACGAAGATGATACTCGCAGACAGGAGGTAAGTAAGTCGCAGCGGGGGGGAGGGGGTGGGTGTGAGATTCATTAAATGGGTATCATGGAATGGATTCAAGTTAAATCATTCATTAACCTATTTACATTTTAAAATTTCAAGTAGGTACAGTAAGAAGTGAAGTCAAAAATCAGCTACTCACAAACCGTGTAGCCCTTCGCGGTTCTCGGGAGGTGAAGAAAAATTCGGAGCTACCGTTGGGATTTTTGAATAGGTAAGTACATACATTTGCCGATTCTCAACTTGGAGGGGGGTATGTTTTTTTGGCAACGTTGCTGCTCGGCTTTTCTTGTTCTCCAATTCCAGTTGGTGGAATCTATCGACGCGACGCGACGCGACGAATAAAAAAGAACAACGAATCGGATTGAATTTCTTTTTGATATTACGTATAAGTGTGTTGAATCATCAACATGAACAACATGTCTGCTCGGACTCGTACATTGTACATATCAGCAAAAAGCGCCGAATACGTCAAAACGAATGAGAATCGGAAAATGCCATCGGGAAAGGGTCACGAGAAACGCAAACGCTACAGTCAAAGCCATCGAATAGTCGAATACGCTAAACGCTTACAATCAACTCTGGCGCAAAAATATCGTTATACTATCGAATTTCAAATAAATTGTTTTCATTATAAAACGAGCCAAAATTTACACGCCAAAACTTTTTTCGGCTGCCGTTGAAATTGGAAATTCTTCGGCATAACGAATGGTCGTAAAAATGTTGAACGAAGGAAGAAAGAGAGAGAGAGAGACAGAGAGAAAAAAAGCAAGAACGAACGGAACAGCGAACCGAACGAGGGTAAAAACTCTAGACAGAAAAATGTTAGTAATTAGAAAGTTTTTAACATGGTCTAAATAGTTTACGTTTAGCCGAGTCAACATCATTTACTCGTTATATGGTAGACTGTAGAGTTGCATCGATCGTGACAAGTTAGACTACCGCAGTCCGCAGTCAGCGGCGGATTTTAGATAAAAATGCGTATTATCCATTTTGGCCAGAGGAAAGAAACGAAACGAATCCGAAGGCAGGTAGGTATTATGTATATTCGCCGAGGGTTTTCTTAATTTTATCGATGATCTTCTTGTGCCAAAATTCACAAATGCCAACACGGATCGCGCAAAAAACTGTCTATTTTTCAGCAGGCAATCGACGAGTGAAAGTAGATGAGGTACGGGGAGTTGGGGAAAGAAGGGTGCGCGATTTAAAAAAAAACAACAACAAAAAACCATAAATAAAAAAGCCTATTGCACGTAACTCTGGCTATGGGACTGCAGTGTTGCTTGCTGGTTGTAATAAAATTGACGCGAAAACATTTTATGGGAGAAAAAAAACGAAATAGCGGCCAAATTACCATAATACGGCTCTCGGTGGATTTACAAGATCATATTTCAAACGGCCAATAAAACACTCGTCAAGTTTTAATAACGGATGTTTACAATAGAGACAACAGCAACAGCAACAGCCGCGGCTGCAGGCTGCAGGCTGAAGAGGCGCGGCGCGGCGACGTGATGCGACACGCGTAATAATGGCTTGTCATGTCATCGGTATCGCTATAACGCTATCGCAGACAAACGTCCGCATAATACTCGCGTATTAAGAGCATTACTCGACAACGTAACGGGCAAAGCATACGAGTATGGTAGAAGCAGAGGCGAGGGCGAGGGCACTCTACATACGCTAAACGCTATAATGCTACAAACACGCCACACCAGCCAAGAGTATTATTTTATCACAGTACACCGTTTACAAACTCTGTATCAGTAGGTAACAAAACATATCACAGGGATGAGAACCACGACGACCTTTAATCATCCATCCCATCAAATCAGCCTCAGCCTCAGTCATGCTACAAGCTGAGGTACGGGCACGAGTAATTCACACGCGAATTTGCGAAATTATTTCAAGACACTGCAGGCGCAGACGTGGGGCGACGAAAGAAAATCGCCACAAGAGGTCAACGACTGCAGGGGCAGAGGGGCTAGTCGCTTCGTAATACGACGAATAATAAAAAAAATAGAGACGAAAAATTTTTTATTTACAACTTGTTCGAATGATGGCGTGCTGGCTGTCTCAATTTATCAGCGTTGAGTGTAGCTGTAGAGTGTAGAGTGTAGAGCACCGCAGTATTTGGCAACGGTTTGGATAAACGCCACATTTACGAGTACTATGCACGCTAATTATTAATTATGTTTTCGGGCTGAACAACCAGATGAAAAATAATACCGACAACAATATTCGACTCGTAATATACGACTTACGAGTATGGACGATGGTTATAGAGATGTACTCGATACTCGTACTCGTATTCGAGCTCATCCTAAAACGTAAGTAGGAATTTTTTGCCTTCTCGCTTTTCAGCCGGCGCGCGGCGGCGCAGCGATCAAACCAAATTTACATCTCGCAGTTTCAGGAAAACGAGTCCAAAAAAATGTCACTTACAGTACATACACAATTACACATACGCACGAAGAAGGTACATGCGATACAACTAATGACAAATGAGTCGTGGGTATTTCCTGTCATCGCCTCATCGGTGTAATTAAGTTAACCGAACCCGGAGCCTGAGCGAGAGTGAAAAGCTAACTAGGTAAATATTGTGTAAGGTGGCCACCGGCCGGCTTCAGATGCTCGTGGACCACCATTAATTACTCGCTTACTCGACTATCGGCTGTCACGACGAGCACTGGTAGAACTGACCAACACTCTGATGATCATAAACTCGGTCGTCGCGTCGCATCGCCACGATAAAACAGTACACCGTACACGGTGCACAGTCAAGACGCATATCCTGGAATCCGAGATGTTTTTTTGCCAAATTCTTCAACTTGTAAGTAGTAATACTAGATAGGTCTAGGTACGTGTACGTGTACGTAATACACTGCATAGACAATCGACAATAGACGCAGGTAGCATACCTCCTTCTATACACAGTACACACGTTGATCGTCATCGTCATCGGCATCGGCGGCCAAACCTGTAATTTTGCGGGCGTACCCCCAGTGCCAATATCGCCATCGCCATCACCATCGCTATTACCTATATCCGCTTTAAAAACCCCGGCACCCGCACTCACTCGACGCATCTACGTCATCGTGATAAACCAAAAAGAAACTAGCAAGAGCAACCTACAAATACATACGTGCAATAAGCGAGTGATCGACTCATCGATATCGAAATCGATAGACTCGCTGGCGCTAGCGCTGGCTGATTTCCAAATTTATTAACTTACCCATCACCCGTCAGCGCTGCTAATACTGTATGTGCATTGTGCAACATATGGGTAGGGTAATGGGTATGTACTATGTACCTTACTTACTACTTAATGTGACGATTAGATGCACCTCATGGGTTTTGGAAGAGACTACCTAATTTTAGAAAAACCGAAACAAATTATGACCTCTCGAGCGCAAGAGGCGAAAATACGAATTCAGGCTGAAAAATTGTGTTTCAGCGAAATCTACAAGGATGACATGTGTACAACGCTATCCCCAAGTCGCGATCAAAATTCCATTGGGAAGTGGTACATAGCTGCGGTAAAAATGTGTATGGTACCAAGTGACAATGGCTAATCTATCGATGTATTTTCAACGTCGCGAATTTTTTTCAAAACTTTAATCATAAAATCAACTTGAAATTATTCAAAACACGAGAAAAATTGATTTTTTCAAAACGAGCAACTTTTTGATTCATTGTTACTTTTTCTTTCTTTTTTTTTAAAACTAATTCAACAAAAATTTTGATGAATTTCATTTAAAATTATCATTTTTAACCAAAATTTACTTGAAATCCGCAACTAAAATTGACTCGATAGTATATTTTTTTGGTACTATGACCCAATTAAAAAAATGTTAATGCGGAGATTTTCTTACTTTTTCTTTAAACGCGGTTTTTCTCAAAATGAACGGAGTACAGTAAAACGCAAAGAACTTCTCGATTTTCAAAAATCCGACTGACTTGTGGTACCAGAAACAAATCGCGAGAGACTACCTGATTTTGGAAAAGCCGAAACGAAAATGATAACCAGCTACACAATATAACACTAATATCAATTAACAAAAACAAAAAACCCATTAAAAATTCGGTTTTTACAATCCTATGATCCTAAATCACCCTGAAATAATAATTGCATACAAACAAAATAATGCATCTGAAATCATCGTGGAATAAATTCATTTACAATTTACTTACTTCCTCCAAAAAATCCTCTCGAAATCACCCCGAGAAAAAATCATTTAAAACCGCTATTAACAAATACTTTACCACGAAAAATGTCCGCGCTCACGCAACGCAACACTCAACAACCACTCTAGGTGAATATCAAAATCAAACTGCAACTCGTCACTCATCCCAGTCCGCCCCCGCGCGCGCGCCGGCCCCTCCCACCGAAAGAAGGGAGAAACCTTTCTACAATCTATGTACTAAACACCTGCCGCCTTCGTAAGAACACCTGTCTAACCATTTTCAAAAATTTGTCTCGATTTTCAACAATGGACTACGAATAATAGCAACAACGGCCAATAAATCTATCCCGCACACGTCGCGTCGCGTTGAAAGACACCTGTTCAACCCTTATAAGAATTTATCACCAATTGCAACAATGGACTATGCCTTATCTTCTAACAGAAAATTTTATACCACACAATAATAGGCAATAAATAGCCTTAAGTATCTTTCTTATGGGTATTGGATTTGGATTTGTAATCACCTGCTACCTGATCAGAGTGTCTACTAAAATCAAAAAAGCGAATTTCTCGCCTTTTTCTTGCTTTTTTCTTGCTTCCAAAAATGAATTTTCTTACCCCCCTTCAAATTTACGCATCTAGATAATCTTCGCTAACCCCTCTAACCCCCCTCCCTCCCAAACAAAATTTCTCAAAAATTTATTCTTCAAAGCAGAGAAGTGAATTAATTTCTCAAATGAAAAAATAGTAATAAAAAAAGTGATAAAAACAGACGTTGAGGCATGTCTACTGAAGTGAATTCAATTCTATGATGAAAACAGTAACAAAATAAAAAGTTAACTCGAATGCGGATCGAAGTCAGGTTATTTGGGGGAGGGGGTGTATGCTGTATGATGTCATTTTTCCATCAAAAAATTGTTATTTTTCCGACAAAAATCAAAATTTTAACGTGCTAAATACCAGTGACATATACAACAATTACAGGATCAAACCATAAAAGAGCTTATATTCTTATTTGTAATTGAGGGGAGAGCAAAATCAGAAATTTAGACACGAAAAATGGACATTTTAGGTAGTTTTCAGAAAACTCTTCACAATGAATGATCATTGTATTGAAATGAGGGTAAAATTAGAGCTCGAGCGAAGCGAGAGCGAAAATTTGTTGAAAAAATTGGTGTAAAAAAAGAAAAAACGACAATTTTGGATGCTTTATTTTACATTTTCAGCGAAGCTCAATAATATCAACAATTTTGAAAAGTTAGTCGTTCTGTTCAGAAAATAAAAAATTTGCACTTTTCAAATGGTTTGGGTATTACCTGGAAATGAAAAATTTCCTATTTAATTTTTGAATTCTTGAAAATTTTGAAAATAGCATCATGAATGGCCCGAGCGAAGCGAGGGCAAAATTTTTGGAAAATTTTTAATTCGAAAAGTAGAACATGATCAATTTTAACAAAATAAAAACTTAAAATTTTGGTGGGATAACTTCAATTTTTCAGAGATTTTTGATGTGAATTCTTGGAAATTTTCTTGCTTTTCGAAGGAATTTCTACACTATTTTCTAACTTTCTTGCCACCCATGTGAATTTCTCGCCTTTTTCTAACTTTCTTGCCTTTTTCTTGCCAGTAGACACCCTGACTGATTTATTTCTCGACCACCTCTTGTGAGAATTTACAACATTTCTAAATGATCTGCAATACCTATGGGTCACTCGATGCCATATCGGCGGATGTAGAGGTCATCAAAGGACGACGAATGACGCAAACCGGACATTTTTTCGACTTTTTTGACGGAGCTGTGGCGCTTCAAAGTTCTCCAAAATGGTCGAAAATGGAAAATTTCAGTTGCAAATTGCTGCGGTTGTACGCGGTATAGAATTTTCAACTTTTTTTTCAAATTGTAGTACTTTGAAAAGGTAATCGACGAATGATGTCAAAATCAGTCTTGCCACATTCAAAAACCTAAAAAAATTGATTTAAAAACTTATAATTTAAATATAACCACGACGTCTGCGAGTAAAAATTCTGAAAAATTCTCAGTTTTAGTCCTTTTCATGTAGAATAACATAAATGAAAAAATTGGACTGGCATTTTTTTTTCATTTTCGAAAAAAAGTCTACCAATTGGTAAAATACTTCAAAAATGCAAAAATCTTCATTTTTTAGGTTTCTAATGGTTTTTCGAAAATGAAAAAAAATGCCAGTCCAATTTTTTCATTTATGTTATTCTACATGATAAGGACTAAAACTGAGAATTTTTTCAGAATATCCCATATGAAGAAACCTCGAAAGGTACGAAACGAGTAGTTAGTAGTTACATTTTCGCCCTCGAACGTTTCAATGTTTATTCGGATAACTGCTGGTGGTGAAAAACAATCAAATTACCAGAATACAAAGTACAAACCAACGAAAGTATGTTTTGTACCTGGAAATACTGCAATAATTACGAATGCGTGGCTTTTATTTACATACACACATAGCCCAATAGCGATATACGTAAACGTATGAATGTAGAGTTATACGTATACATATTACGGAATACGGAGCTTGCGCATTGTGTAAAGCTTACTCGCGAACCAGTAAAAAAAAAAAACGCTTACATAAATCATTCCCAATCCCATTCGACGAATAAAACGTTAATAATATTAACCTTATTAAACGTTAATGAAATGGGTTTTAAAAATTTTTGATCTCAATCTCGATCGTCATAAAATTTGCGTTAAAAGTAGATACCGAGACCGACCATGATACAATTCGAGTATATAGATAGTGCGTACAGGCCTCGAGTTTCGAAGGAATTTAATCGTTCTTCTTTTTTATACTCGTATGTACGCCGTACGGGCATTGGGTATACCTCTGTATGAAAAAAACGTCATTAAGTGACCCGCGTCACGCGTCATTCGGAATCGCTCAAAAAATCGAATTTACCTTCAAAAACTCGGATATGTTTTATTTACTCTTAGAAAACAGATAAAAAATTTGGATCAATTTCATTAGAGTATTTTCGAGATGTGACTTTGAATGACGCCATCATCATCATCATCATCATCATTGACGATTAAGTAAAGACACGTATAACACACTCGTACTCGTAACTAACATCAACACACTCGTAAGACCTGCAATCCTGCATGCATAATGCGCTCCCATCCCAAACACGTATAATTATCGCATCGCATCTTCCTACTCGGCTAATTCCGAATCGGTGAGGTGAAATATCATCATCACATACTCGTACTCGTACTCGTAAGAGATGAAACGATGAAAAGCTGTGGGTACAGAGTATCGGATGTTTATTACCATTATCATTACCATTACCATTACCTATACGAGTACGAGTATATAACTTATGCGAAATGTATTCGCAGAAAGAACCGGAGAAGGAGAAACGTTTACAACAAACAATCTTTGACAAGCTAATTATAGACACGAAGCCGACAGTGTTATTCGAGCCATTATTAAAAGCTGCCAGCGCCAGGCCAGGACGCGTGTGCGCTTGTGTGCTTGTACCTGTACCTGTAGAGTGTAGGTACCTCAAGTCGAGTACGAGTACGAGTATACTGTACCTACAGCTACAGCTCCAGCTCCAGCTACAAAATATACGATCTGCTAATGTGCTACAGCAGCGACCACGACACGACACGACACGCAGCATATCACACGAGAAATCTTACACGGTCGTAAATTTTACTCAAGACACGTCCAATCCTCCATCGAGCTGTTGTGATTAACTTGTAAAAGAAATTTATCGACAGACGATCAGCGATCGACCGATCGACCGATCGTCCATCGTTCAACTTTCCTCTCGCTATAAAACACCGCGATGCCGCCATAGAATGGTGGTTTGGTGTTTGGTGGTGTAACTGTAGCAAGCAGAATATTAGGTACCGAAAACGTTAGCACAGATCATTGCATTCCATTTGCAAACCCATCGAGATATGTATGTATAATTCAAAAAATCGAATCAATCCTGTAGGCCCTGTCCATTATCCATGTCGATGTGTCGAACAGAAACCAAAAGTCCAAAAGTCATTTATTTCTACTCGTGTAGATGTAGGCTCTATTAAATATAGGTATCCAATCCATCCAACCCAAGTTTTCCCAAACCACACTTTTCTACTACGAGTAGGTAATAGGTACACCTATACACACCTGTACAAAATACAAATGTATGAAGAACAACAACAACAACAACAGAAATTATTCAGTCGTGTACGAAAATCACAAATGAGAAATACAAGTATACGAATGAGACTACCCACGAGTTGGAGTATATCTTCATCTGCTCAACGAAAACCGCGAGTAATCGTCTGTAAATTTCAATGGACGAGCTAAGTTTTATCTGAAGAATACTCGTAAGATGGAGTACTGGTGTAGCAGTGTAGCAGTGTAGCAGTAGTAACGTTAACGTTACGCCCGCAAGTTCGTCTCAAATTTCATAAATCGCTTACGTAGACGTACACACGGTGGCGGGGGCGGGTCGGTGGAATAGCTCGCTTCGCGTGTAATCTACGTAAACGTAACGTTAAACGGTATACCCCGCACACCCTGGGTTGCACATCTCGCCTCGCCTCGCCTCGCCTCGCCTCGCCTATAACAATTTTCTCCAAATTTTCGTTTCAAAATCTCGTTAACTCCTTCTTACTCGTACTCATCGTACTCGTACCTCCCGACTTGTTCGTGAACATTTATGCAGGATTCCGCCCTTCACCTGCGCAACGAAGCGTCAGGGCGCGTCGTTAAAACGAGGTTAACGAGCAGGAGCAGGGTGCTTAAAACACTACGCCAACACGCACAGAGTTAACTATCAAATTGTCTCGAAGAAAGCCCGACCGCGACACCAGAGTCATAGTCGCAGCAAATTCAAAAGTACGGGTACCTAATACGGTATTTGCCTATGCCTTCGGGTCTTTTGACACGTTTTGGCCAACTTGTTGTGTATCAGGAAACTAACCCGAAAATGAAGGATCCGACATTAGAAACTGAACGAGAGAGATATACAATACATACATATATGATATGTATCTATCAGTGAGTGAAGATACAAATAGAAAAGGCAGTAGCACATTAAAAAACAAAGCCCATTGGAGACCTCCCCGTGACTCACGTCAGATGAAGTAACAACTGAAATCTCCGGATGATTAATACGAGTAATAAACATGCAGGATAAAGAATGGCTGACAGAACAGATTGTAGCAAGTCTCTGTCTTCATTCCGATTCACAACTCCCCATAAAAACCTCGATGGAAGATGGAAAAATGTAGCAACTAACAATAAATAGGTAATTTTTCCACCCCTCATTAAATCATAAGCTAAGTACATAGTAGTCCAGTCGGTAAAGCACTTTATGGGGGCAAACCCAAACAAAACTGCTAACAAAGATTTTTTTTGCTTTAAAATGTCCAGGAGGGTGTCCTAAACAACATATCTGGACCCGTCCCCGATGAGCTTCCCCCACAGTGGATTTTAGCCCCCAAAACACGTTTTTCGCCATTCACTCCCCCGCATTGCATTATAACGAAAAATATGTGGTTAGATAAAGAATCTACGTCAAATTTCCGATCTAATGATGTATCAACTTTCCTTGTACGTTCAAGGGGGGTGGAACTATAGCCATTTAAAAAGGGGGGTTTCCTGAAAAATACATAAAGGCTGTATAGGCGCCTAAGAGGGGTGAAATGGTCTCCGAAAGCGTTCGAGTTAATATTAGTATGTAAGGTGAGTACCATAGAGAAACTTCCGCATGAAAAATTTCAGATCCACACCCCTCCTCTTTTTGGAGAGCCCCCCTTTTCTGAAATTTCAATAACACTTTTCTCAGCCCCATGTTGACCGATTTTGAAAATTTTTCAGTATGTTATGTATATCCTTAGTAGGTATCCCCACAAAAATTTTCAACCCCCTCCCCTCATATTTACCCCTCAAAATAGTGTAAAAATGTGTCTTAGGGAGGGTTGGGGTAAAATGGGAATTTTGGGGAAAATAACCAAGTATCAATGAGTAGGGTGTTCTTTTCTTATGATTCGATACCACTGAGCACGAATATGACGTCAGATTTTTTGCTACCCTCATCTAGCTCTCTCCAGAGCACCTTAGTCCCTTCAATTTTCACTATTGTTGAAAAGCATAAAAAATGAAAAAACGCTATTTTGAGGGGTAAATATGAGGGGAGGGGGTTGAAAATTTGTGTTGCAATGCGGGGGAGTAAATGGCGAAAAACGTATTTTGGGGGGCTAAAATCCACTGTGGAGGGGGGAGCTCCACGTGGATCGGGGACGGGTCCAGATATGTTGTTTAGGACACCCTCCTAGAGATCTTAAAGCAAAAAAACCTTTGTTAGCAATTTTGTTTGGGTCCAACTCCTTACCGACTGGACTACAGGTACATATATGAGAAGATGCGAGTATTTTAATTTAGAACAGGATATCACAATTTACCAGAAATTTTAGTTACCAGGGTAGATATCATGAAAAATTCTCACACCCTGTTCCACAGAGTATTTCGGTAGGTCATGTATTGTACATATGTAGATTGTACAGTACCTATACCTAAAGCAAACAGGTGTAAGTAATACTCGACCTTGATGTAAAGTTGGTCATATGACACGAAAAGTGACGTATCATTGTACTCGGGTAATGTAGAGTGTGCTCGTATTATTACTTATATTCATGTACTCGTACAAATATCTGTTCGCATTCGTATTTGGAAAAAGTAGACAGCGAGACGGTGAAGGAATAAATTAAGAAGAAAATTGTACCGTACCGTACCGTACTGTAGCGCGTAGCGTAGCGTAAGCGTCGTCACGACTAATGGTGGGTAAAATTTAATCTCGTAATTTGGCATATGATTTATAGAGCCTTGAAGCGTTTAACGACCACCATCACCATCACCAACGAATAATGAATGATACGCGCCCAAACAGCGAATGCTTTAGCTATATACTATGCAGTAAAGTATGTAGTATGCGTACGAGTGAATGCAATATGCATATTATGTACACATAATGTATGCGATTCTAAATGATCTGTTGCTGTTCTTCTACACATACCTCACAATACGAGTAAGTATTTGTATCATTCTAGTAATCTAGTATCTACTAACACATCGTTATTCTCACAAAAGATCTCTCCCAACTCGCAACTCGCAACTGCAGTAAGAAAATCCAAAATACTACTCGTGGTCGCAGGTTCTCAGCGCTCGCGGGCCATCGCACCCACGCAATTTGCCAAAGAGGCGCTGATTGCGCAATCAAATCTGATGTTGCTCGAGTCGACTTGGAATCTGGAGATGAAAATCACACTCACCATCTACGTAGACGTACCTAGTATCTTATTTCGGTATCAAATATCGTACAAATACGAGTATACAACGATACGAGTGGGGCGACGGTTACATTACTCGTACTCGTATGCTTATAAATACACGCAGAGAGCAGAGAACCAACACGTAACAACCGGAAAGGCTGCGGTCTAAAGCGACTAAAGCGAGCGTAAGTTGGAAAAAATGAGGGGAAACGAAGATGGAAGCAGCAGCGGTGGCGGCGAAGGCAATATTTGTAGTTTTAAATCCGCTTTTCCGCTCTCAAATCGTCGTTAACAAATATTAAAATCTCGACGTAGCCTTACGGCCTATCGTAAGCGCAGTGAACCAGTACCCAGTACCCAGTAGCCTCGCCTGTACGCGTATTACTATTACTCGTAAGCACGGATACGTCGCATTCGCATTCGCGTTCGCGTCTCTTCTCTGCCAAATAACCGTAAACGGCGAACGGCGAATCGTAATAAAACACCGCCTGCCGACGACGCTGCCGTCGGCGGCGGCTTTCGCACGAGCTGTCTTCGTTAATCGACGATAATAATGCTCATCCTAGCGTCATAGCGTGCCTTACGCCTTACGCCTTACGGTATGTCTACGAGTATGTACCGCGAGCTGCGGATGCCACGCCACTGCATCCATTAATTCCTCGACAGCAGCAGCCAGCAGCCAGCAGCATTTACTTATTCGCAATCTTGCAATCGTAAAACAACAACGTATTAGGCTTAGGATACGCGTACATTATGTTGCGCCTAAAGCCGTCATTTGCCAGCGATAGGGCTTTTCCCTCGTCAGACATCTCGTCATCTCGCTAGCGTGATACGACGAATAAGTACCGAGTATTATACCATACAAGAAAACCAGCGAGGGCGAGGTCGACGCGTCGCGTCGTTAAAAAATAATACTGCCCTGTTTTTACGATTCGGTTTGAAAAATTAATGAAAAACAAAAACCCGAGGATTACGATTTATTACGCGGGAAAAATAAAATCTGCAACAGGCCGAAGACGACGATGAAATCACGCCATCGACGTTTCCCAGCTTTTGCCCGGAGGAAAGGCGGAAGTCGACATCGTTTAGCGAGACCTCCAGTCGACGAATTGCATTTAGAATGAACAGAAAATCGAAAAGAATAACCAGGGCGGCTATTACCGAAATATTTTTGCCGCCGCAATCGACTTAATAAGCGTTGCAAATTATTGGCGTTATCTCGAAAAAAAAAAAAAATTTGAATTGTTAATTGGGCTTTTATAAACATTATTGTTACTCAACTATTAAAATAACGCACATTACGCTCAACACGGTTGCTTTCTATCGACGCAAACGACGCAATCTTTTACGTTCATTGTGTTGGATTACATCGATTGCGGAGGCAAAAATATTTCGGTAATAGCCGCCCAGTGGAGAAATGGGCTGAAGAGCAGCAGCTGAGCTTGGTCTTTGATGCAAAACTGCCGGCATCCTTCAATAGTGGAAGATGGAAACGCGGATATAACCCAGATAACATTTTTGTTTCGGAGCGAATCTCAAGTCTATGTCACAAACGAGTAGCAGATCCAATTCCCTGAACCCAACACAGGCCAATTATATGCGAAATTAAAGCGGTCATCAGCCCAATTAAATGTGAAAACCCACCTCCAAGATTCAATTTCAAAAAGGCCAATTGGGGAGCTTTTAAACAGGTAATTGAAGAAAAGATAGACAATGTACTGCCAATACCAGAAAATTATGAACTCTTCAATGAAATCGTTAAGAAAGCCTCAAAAGATCATATTCCAAGGCGAGCAAGAAAGAAGTATATCTCCGGAATGGAGCTGCACCTCATGACACAATACAAGGAGTATGTTAAAAAATATAATGAAAATCCTTTCAGTGAGGAAACCATTGAACTAGGAAATCAATTAGCAAGTGATATAGCAGAATCTAGATAGAAAAAACGGCAGGAATTGGCAGAAAATCTGGATTTTTCAAAGATAGCCGAAGAGCCTGGCAACTGTTGAAGAGACTTGATGGAGGCAAAACCCAACAGATCAATTTCACTCAGGTTACAGCTAACCAAGTAGCTCAACTACTCCTGAATGGTAAGACTGATAGTAAAAGCAGCAGAACAAAAGTGGAAAGATGCGTGGATGTGGAAGTGAATAACTTTACCACACCAATTACTAACAAAGAAGTGAAGTCCGCAATCAAATTGTCCAAAAAAAGGAAGGCTGCTGGTGTGGATAACATGTACACTGAACAGATCAAACACTTTGGACCAAAGGCAATAAATTGGATCCAAAAAATGTTTAATGCCTGTATAGAAACCTCAAAAATGCCAAGACTATGGCGACAGGCACATGTTATTGAATTACAGAAGCCAGGCAAAGATGCAAATGACCCAAAGAGTTACAGGCCTATCTCCTTGTTGTGTCATCTATACAAGATTTTTGAAAGAGTCATTTTAAATTGCATGGGTTAATCAGACAGCAGGCTAGATTTAGACTAGGAAAATCATGCACTGGCCAGATATTACTCGTATACTTAACACAGCACATTGAAGATGGCTTTGAAAAGAAGAAAGTCACTGGAGTAGTGTTTGTCGACCTCACAGCAGCTTTTGACACAGTGTGCCACCAACTACTTCAGTATAAGGTGTACCAACTTACAAAGGATTTTAAATTTACACAGATAGTCACTATGTTGATGAAAGACAGAAAATTCTATGTGACACTCAATGGTAAAAATAGCACCTGGAGGCGGCCAGGGACGTAGCGAAGTGGTTTCGCTGGGGGGGCAAGGATCCTGAGATTCCCAACTAATTTGACTGAAAATTCCCAACTTATTCGATTGAAAATTCCCAAGTTGGATGAAAAAAGAGGGTATTTGAGTTACAAGTAGTCAGGGGATTGTATCATGACATTTTGTAGCCAAAAAATTATAACTTTAATCAAAACTTTAACGTGCTGAACACTCTGGTACGTTAAAAAAATTTGAAAAGCTGGTGGTTCTGTTTGGAATGAAATAAAAAATTTGCATTTTTTATAAGCTTTGAATATTATGAGTATTTCTGGAATTTTCTGTTTAACTTTCATATTTTTAAAACTTTTAAAAGCAGCAAGTATTTTGAATGGCCCGAGCGAAGCGAGGGCAAAAGTTTTGGAAAATTTATGATTTGAAAAGTAGAATAACATCAATTTTAATGAAAGAATTCGGTTTTTCTAATCTCAACATTTTTCAAATTCAATCATGGATATTTAAAAATATTGTAACTTTGTAGATGAGAATCAATTTGGGCCGAGCGAAGCGAGGCCAAAAGCTTTGAAAAGTTTGTAGTTCGCAAAGTAGAACAACATCAATTTTAATGTAAGAATTCGGTTTTTTCTGATCTCAACTTTCTTTTAATTTTATCAGTGGTTTTGTGAAATTCATAGAGTGAAAAAAATAACTAAATTGGCCCGAGTGAAGCAATGGCAAAAGTTTTGGAAAATATGTGACTTGGAATGGAAAAGTAGAACATCAATTTTAATAAAGGAATCCAGTTTTTCTGGTCTCAATATTTTTCAAATTCAATCATACGTTTCTTGAAATTGTAACTTAGTAGAAACGAATCAAATTGGGTCGAGCGAATCGAGGCTAAAAGCTTTGGAAAAATTGTAATTCAAAAAGTAGAACAATATCAAATTTAATGAAAAAATTCGGTTTTTCTGATCTCAACTTTTTAAGAAATTTATCAATAGTTTTTTGAAATTTTCAAGCGTGAACAAAAAACAAATTGGCCCGAGCGAAGCGAGGGTAAAAGATTTTAAAAATTTGTAATTTCAAGAAGCAAAACAGTTGTAATGTTGACGTGAAAAGGCACAACAATTGCCCGAGCAAAGCGAGGGCAAAAATTTTTGAAAAAAATGTGAATTTTAGTTGGGAAAATCATGGATTTAGAAACTGTTTTGGCTTCAAAAGTTGGGAAAGTTTTTAACTTTGATGATTGTAAGAAATTCTAATATTTGAAAACTCCAAAACTGAAATACTTATTGTCGGAATTTTTGTATTTTCCCAACTTTCGCGGAACACTGGGGGGGCAGGCTACCCCCCTAGACCCCCCTTCGCTTCGTCCCTGGAGGTGGCAAAAGAACAGATTGCCCCAGGGCAGTGTTTTGTCACCAATTCTCTTCAACATTTACACCAATGACCAACCAAATGGACCAGATCCTAACCACTTTCTGTATGCAGATGATCTTGCACTAACTGCCCAACATGATACGTTTGCGGAGGTGGAGGACACGCTAAACCAGGCTATAGAAGAACTG
The DNA here is from genome assembly GCF_950023065.1 of Planococcus citri. Taxonomy (NCBI): domain Eukaryota; kingdom Metazoa; phylum Arthropoda; class Insecta; order Hemiptera; family Pseudococcidae; genus Planococcus; species Planococcus citri. The sequence continues at coordinate 71,275,589 of NC_088681.1, forward strand.
GACACTTAGTATAAAGATAACCACCTCAAACCAAATCCAACAAAGACCGAGACATGCTCTTTTCATCTCAGAAATCGTGAAGCAAAGCGACAATTGAATATTCTATGGGCTGGAACAGATCTGAAACATGCAGATAACCCCAAATACCTGGGTGTAACCCTAGATAGGTCCTTGACCTACAAAAGGCACTGTGATGGTATAATTAAAATGAAAGTTGCAGCCAGAACAAATATAATTCGCAAACTAGCAGGCAGCAGTTGGGGAGCCAAGCCCCAAGTTATGAGAGCATCTGCACTGGCACTGTGCTATTCAGTGGGAGAGTATGCCTGCCCTGTTTGGAGTTGTTCAGCACATGCAAGTAAAGTTGATATACCCTTAAACAAAGCATGTAGAACCATTGAATAACCTATATGAGTTGAGTGGAATTGCCCCACCAGCAGTCAGACGTGAGGTTGCTTCCATGGTAGAGAAGACAAAGATGCTAAAAAACCTGCTGCATCCTATGTATGGATATGAAGAACTGGCAGAAACCCGCCTGAGATCTAGACACAGTTTCATGAAAACAGTTGAAGAACTAAAAGATACCCCGCATATGGAATGCAGGTGTTGAGGGAAGAACTAGGCAGGAAGCCCTACCAAGCGGAGAACATTTGAAATATGGACTGTGGAAAACACTTGACAGATTGAGGAGCGGCAGTTGGCTGATGATGATCTGTGTGAATGCGGCGATGTTCAGACTGACAAACACAAACACTTATTTGAGTGTGAATCATCAGGAAAAATAGATCCTGGTAAATTAAATGGGACACTTGACGATGAAGCAGTTAGATTCCTTGAGTACTGGCAGAAGAAGGGTATTTAGATTTAGATTGAGTTTTTCATGTTAATTTAGGCGTGCCGACCGGATACGAGAAAAAAAACAACCCGAAGTACGTGCTATTATAGAATCACACTATAGGCCTAGAGTATGACCAAGGTGAATCTCCAACAAAAAGAACTCGGATATTCCACACTCTGCAACAAATAAAAGTAAGACTGGCCGTAACGTAAGTAGGTATATTACACATCGTGTAATGAATTCCAAACAGGCCCTGGCGGATTAAATTTCATCAGCAATACTGATTGAAAATCCAATTGTGCAGTGTGCACGTACACTGACTAACTAAGTGCAGTCGTCTTCAGTTCACTTAGCCGGTAACTTAGTTAGTCATTACGAACATTTCAAGACAAACCGCGCCCAAAAACGTCGAAAATAGGCGAATTTATTCAATTTTGAAGTTGAGGTATTGAAAAAGTACATTTCGAGCGATGCCATCTTTTACGAGCAAATATTTTTTTCGCGTACAATCTAATGCTGCGGTCTAAATTTTTTCCCCATCAACTCGAGTATTATACGGATACTACGGATATTTTTGAAAAATTGTCTAAAATCTCGCTAAATCAAACGTGAGAAAATTTTTAGTCGTTTGTCCTGGTCTCAGTTTCAATCTCATAATAGGTACATACGAGTATGTATGACTGTATGTATTGTGTATCATGTATTAGGTGTTAGTAACTTGGTGCGACCTATTTAATCAGTGTCTCCGTCAGCAATTACTATAAAGCTTCAATTTTTGTCTCCCTTCGTTAAGGCAACTTTCAATATGGTCGGCTCGTCGCATATCCGCATCGCAGCTCGTACTCGTTCTGGCACCACGAGCGTCGAGCGGTGCACTCTGCACTAGATACGATTACGAGTATACTTTACACTCGTACTTAAATACCAATTACCACGGCAAAATACCGAGTATACCAAAACAGATACAGATACAGATACGGATAGTCGGATACGATATCCTGCAGCAAGTACTTAACCACTAACTCATTTGCTTAGAAAATGCAGGTCCAACCGAGCACAGGCACGTAGCACGTACCACGTACCAGTATATTGAGCAGTTCATCGTAAGTATATTTTCTCATCTGTATAGTTACTAGTTTGTATTTCACTATATGTACGTCTACGTATGTGTAGAGTAGAAGTAGATACAGATAGGTACTCTGATACGGAGGGTTATTCATTTACTATACGACATATGTACGTATTACTAGTAACTAACTACTCTTGCACGCTTCGATCAATTCTGGGAGTGGAGTTACACGCCTTCGCTTCGTTCGCGGTTCGCAGTTCGCAGATACTCGTAGTTTTACCTACAGGTACACTGGTACAGGTATTGTGTATGTGTACACTGTACAATTACCTCTGGACCACGTACCTCTGCCTCTCATCCTCTGACTTGTAAAATTGTAAATGTAAGTATGTAACATGTATAGCAAGTAAGTATGACGTAGCTATCACGAGCACAGGTAGTCTTTGAGGCTCTGCTATCTGCGTTGTCCATCATTTGAATCGAGATTCGAGATACAAGATACGAGTAGATACACGAAGTACGAGTAAGTATACCCAGTACCCACCCAGGTACAAAATATCGCACATCTTATATTATTTCGCTATGAGAGGGGCTTGCTCGCTCGCTTGCAAATTTGTATGCTCTCGCACATCGTGTTATGCCTAATGCTACCGCCTTCTTTCTTCATCGTGCAATTTGTTCGCTTCGCATATACTTATTACTTACACTGCATTGCCGCTGCAGGCGCAACCAATGCCGTCCGAGTGTCGATGGACCAATGGACCATTATAAAGTCGCTCGACAAAATTCTGCATTTGCACGTTTACATTCGCTGATCGCTGATCCATTCGTATGTCAAGAAAGCTGAATTGGATCAGCAAATTCCACTTATCAAAGGGAAATTCTATCGATTCAAATCCTTCGCACCATCGCACCTATATCCGGCAGGGTTGTTGCTTGTCGCTGCTCAGCACCCATTTCTGTGCACTATACGACTTCGTAATAGTAACATGGTCTACGGGATACTATGCTCGATGCTACTAGTATGTAAGGATATTTGCAATCCACTCGTAGTCGCAGCACGGCCAACTTTTATTTATTATCGTTAATCCATTTTCTACAAATACACACATACGAGAATACGATAGGTATACCGTATACGTATCTATTAATGTATGATATATAGGTATACTTCTTTATACGAGTAGACTGTAGACTGTAGAGTTATATGTACGTATTTAGTGTGTTGGGTACGCAATGCAGCAGCCCGGCGCGGTCGCTATAGATATACGACTACCAAAGTACGAGATATTGGACTCGGCGGCGCGAGCAGAAAATAAATTCATTTTTTTCGGAAGCGTTTAGAAAAATATATTGTTGCGCGTTGAACGACCTATTATTATTGGTAGTGCGAGTGCGAGCGCGATTCGAAAATGTATGGAATTTCAGCTCTTCGTCTTGCCGTCCCCGCCCCGGCCCCGGCCTCCGTCATTTTCTTTCTTTTTTTTCTCCATTCTTTTCTTTCGCTTTCAACCATATATTCTTCTTCGCAACGCAGCGTATCTTATTTATATCTTCATCCCGGACGAAATTATGTTTTTCTATAAATTTTTTCACGACAACGATGGCGGCGGCGGCGGCGGCGGCGGCGACGGTAGCGGTAAATTATAACGCCGAGATGCTTTCGCAAATGAAGCGAAAAAAAAGCCAACACTCGCGCGCACCCTGTTCCAGTGTTCCACCAACCACCGAATACACAAACACATACGCGATACGCGGAAAAAAGTCGACAAAAAAAAACATTTCGAGCTAAATCGTATTAATACCAACAGAATCCCCGCGTTCGCGAATGATATATGAACTATAGCGAGTCGCAGTCGGGTGTAAAATCAACGGCTGGGAAATATTAAACGATTTTTTAAACCGTTCAAATATTTTTTACGCTTTCTTTTAAATTTACCATCTTTACAAGAGGAAAAAAAAACAAGTCCAAGTTGGAAAATTTTTGCGGTTATAAAGCGTATTTTTAAGAGAAAGAGGGGAGGTGGATTGAAATTATCTTCTTACATTTTTGAGTCAGATTTTCCCAACTAATTTGCCGATTTGATTCAGACAATTTTTTACTCGGGGGAGGGGGGGGGGTGGTCGGTTGGAAACACAAGTGCCGGATAGTTTTCAAATTTTCAAAAACGATGGTTTAATACAAAAGATTTGCAGTTTTTTCAGTGATTTGGTCATGTCTTTGAAATTTCTCAAGTTCGCGAAGGCCGAAGCTTTTGGAGATTTATACTTGAATTCAAGAAGTGAAAAATGATTCATTTTGGTGTTGAATTCTTGATATTTTCGAACAGGGGTGAGGGCGGGGGGGCGGTGGAGACCAAAGACCAATATACCTTAAGGCACTGGGAAGGGTATTAAAAGAGGATTAAGTACATTATTTCGACAAAAATGTTGACCCGAATAGATCGATTTTTTTTCAATTTTTGGTGGGTGGAGGGGGAAGGGGATGGTTAAAATTTTTAGAAATTAAATTTTCAAAAATAAAACGTTTTTGAAATTTTCAAGAATGAAAACTAACTTCACGAGGTGGAAGTCAAAAAAATCGCAAAAATATTCACAAACATCGATAAGAGCCATTTTGAAAATATGTAAATATGTACAATCTCAGAGAATTCAACAAAATACTGATAAGTGCATATTACGACAGACAGACATTGAGAGATATTACTAGAATGGTAAGTAATTCGTATTCAAATGCACAGGCGTCATTGCGAAGCGGTGAAAAGAGAAAAAGCATCGAATAAGGTCCGCATCGTGGCTCGACAATTCGAAATTAAATATCCTCAAAATTTATAGTGTAAGTACCGACACTTTAGGCTTACATTACATACGCTACAATCGCAGCATACGAGTGTGTAATCGTGTATAGTCGCAGAAAAACCAACCGAAGAGTGCGTAGAGGCAGTGGCAGTGGCAGTGGCAACTCGGCATCGGCAGGACGAAGGTCGAAGGGGTGGTTAAATTTAATTCGAAGGAGAGATTACACGCGAGTCGCAACCAGAGTTGACAAAGTACGAGTACAAAGAGGGAACACGAACAGTGAACACGATGAGATGAGGGGGAAATGCCTTTCGCAGAATTTGATCGTTCGGTTAAATTACGTACATTTTATACGGCAACGAACAGCATCATTGAATGTGCCAGTGCCACTGACACAGACACAGACACAGCCAGCCACGTATACGGCCAAGACAATATCTCGGCATCCCTCCGGCCTCCACCCTCTTTCCAAGTGCCTGAATTTATAGCTCGCGCTATTGTCCCTTTGCCTTTTTCCTACTCCTACGTATGGTTGGTTTTAGTTTGCATTTGTCTCTCTCTCTTTCTCTGCACTTTCTTCCAACCATATGCAATCTATACGTACGTCTACGTGTAGCGTGTAGTCTGTGAAATCCTTTCAAATCATAACGATCGTTGTATGTAATATGTCAGGCCTTCATTAGATTCTCATAAAGAACCGAAGGATAGTTGGGCTAGAGAGGAGGGATACGACTATATCCACTACCTAATCCACATAAACTTACGAACTCGGAGGTACTACAAATACGCAGCATCTGTTCGCGTCACGAAGCCGTCAGTAAAAGCTATTCGTAAGAGTAAGTTACGATGTTATTCTGCGAATTGCGATGCCTTTGAGAAGAAATGAAAATTAATACCGAGTAGGTATTGTACAACGAGCCAACTATCACAAAAACTCCAAATGTGGGCTAACGTAAGTTAGGTACCTACCTACTCGTAATAGGTAAACGCTTCCGTCGCTCGCATTCTGTCGCTGTTCTTCTCATTTGTCTGTCAGCGTATCAGCCATCATCAATCCACAATACTCGTTGCAGCGGGGGGGGGGGCAAACTACGAGTACTGCGAAAACACGCATCTCGACGAAAGCAACGCTGAGGCAGCCAAAAAACACCCGACTGTAACTCGAATTACGTGAGAAAAAACAACGCTCGTCGCTCGATCTGCAAGAAGCGACCGAGCATCGAGTCGGCGACTAGACAAAAAATGGAAGAAAAAAGGGCTCGACTCATTCGGCATCTGGTGCTGACGTTTTAGGATAGACGAGACTCGCAAAGCGCGACGGAGCACTTTTTCACAAAACAAGAGGGATTCGTGCGAAAAAGGGCTTCGCATCTAAAATAAAGCCCTATTACCAAAGAAAATGCGCATTTGCTTCGTACATCCGTATCTACATACGTAGATTACAGCGTTTCTCATTATAACTACTGGATTGGTGATGGACGAAATACGGGTACCTACAAATTTCATCAATATTGGACAAGGCGTCGATATTCGATATTTCGATGTACGAAATGATATTAATTCGTTTTGTTTTCAACGTATACCACCAACCAATGTACACTGTACACTGTACAGGATACCTACTCGCAAAAGGTTACCGATATTTTCTTTGTACAAAGTGCCTAGACTTAGGTACACATTTACACAATCTACTCTACTCGTACAACCACGACGAGTCGTTAAGGTACGAGTAACTGGAAACACGTATCCGGAGAGTAGATACGTTTACGTACACGTAGATACGAGTACGAGAAAGCAATGTGAGCATTTGACTTGAGGCCAAACCAAGCCGAGTTAAAACATAAAGTTGCCGACAATGCGCGCATAAACAACGGTCGTCGGCGTCGTGCTGGAACTAGACCAACCGCAAGCGCCATTTTTCGCGCTTCGCTACCCTACAAATTTCAACGAGTCTTGTCCCTTTTCTTCTCGACGCGGACGCGGACGCGCTATCAGGCTATCAGGCTACTCGGCCGCCTTGGATCTCATCCTACGCAGCTATATAAGCACAACCAGGGCCCTGGTACAACACTATTACCCACAAAAAAATAAAGAAAGAAAGAAAGGAAGAAAGGAAGAAAGAAAAAGACAAAAACAAGCAGACATCGTCGTCGGCCTCGACACTTTTGCCACCCACTGCGAAGAAATTCAGACGACTTTCCTCAATATTCGAATGTAATGAAAACTCGAATGACTATTTAAAATAGGAATTAACTCGCTTACTTAATACAAAACGTGTAAACAGACTTCCTGAGGAGTATAACTCACCTGCAACAAAAAGAAACAACAATGTCGATTAGTTGATTATTTCGCATCACTCGTACACATAATAAATTAATTTTGGCGATCTGATTCTACAATCCAAATCAGGCAGCAAAAATAATAGATGTGTTCTTTTTACACGGATTTTGGCAGATTTTCGAGAATCTGGATTTTGGCAGATTTAGAATCCACAAGAATCTGCTTGGGTAGCAGCTTTTGAAGATGGATTTTGGATTCTACTTTGAAAAAGACGGCTCGAGTTTTTGAAAGATTGGTGAATGTGATCTCAAAAGTGTTGAAAAAAAGAGATTTTAAAAAACGTCCAAAATCCAGATTCTCAAAAATCTGTCAAAATCCGTGTAAAAAGAACACATCTATTATGTAATTCGCTCACCTGCTTTCAAGCGAAGCGAAACGAATCGAATCAAAAATTGATTTCTAGGTGAATCATTCGCGAACGAATTGATCGGTTCTGCAGCAACGCAACTACCTGTTTAAATTTTGAATCCGACCATTTTACCACCAAAACTGCCTCACACGATGATCGAAATAATATACATATGTATAGAGCGATAAAGAACAGGTGGTCTCTGATCTGAGTGTTGTCGCTGCGAGGGCAGGTGTGCATGATGAAAGGGTTTATTTTATACTGAAAACATATTGCCAAATATAAATCAGATAAGGGTGACGGGGACTGATTCATTATCTCGTCGGTGGTGCGCAAGACACCAGGTGGTCTTTTTTTGTCCAAGTTACCCCTTCGAAGGCAGGTGTGCATAATGAAGAATTTCTTTTACATTGAAAACACCGTGACAAATATAATATAAGTATTAATGTACCTAAATCAGTTCAGCGAGTGACTCATTCGTTATCCGCTTGTCTGGTATTTCCAAACTCCACAAGCTATACGTGAATCAGATAAGGGCGGCTGATTCATTATGTTGAGCGAATTGCCTATCTGGTATTTTCGATCGAAATTTTGCGCCGATAAAGGTTATTATCACACGGGTGGGGTTTTGTCTGCTGGTTATTTTGATAGATTATACAGGGTGGTATACTTTGAATGTTTGAAATTGTACAAAAAAATATACTTAATTAAAAAAACCTAGACAACTTCAAAATGTGCGTAGCTCTAGCTTTTCACAGCTTTAACCACCATTACTCGTACATAGTACAACTTATGACTCAATCACAGTCACAGATAAGTACGTAATAAAAACACTATTTGAATCAATTTTCAGAATTCCCCTTCCTTCAAAATTATGCGGATTCAAATTGATTTTCCAAATTCATGTTGCCTTCAAAGTACATAGGTACAACATTCTAAATCAATTTCAAAAATGTGTATTCTTTCCAAATTATGACATTTTGATGAAGCAATTTTCAGACCTATCATCGTCTCTAAATTATTCAGAATTTCGCATCTCCCCCGAACAGAGGCGGATCAAAGTCATTTTATTTGGGTGGCGGGGGGGGGGGGGTATCATGTCATTTTGCCGACAAAAAATTGTAATTTATCCGACAAAAATCAGGAGAGGGTTATTTTTATTTGTGATGGAGGGGGGGGGAGGAGCAAAACCAGATTTTTGGAAATAAAAAATCGGAATTTTAGATAATTTTCTGAAAACTTTTCAAAAAGGATTATTAATTTATTGAAAAGAAGGTAAAATTACTGCTCGGGCGAAGCGAGAGCGACATATTTTTGAAAAAATTACTCCAAAAAACGAAAAAACGGTCATTTTTGTATGTTTTTGAACAGTTAGTTGGCTCTATTCAGAGAAAATGAAAAATTCGTACTTTTCAAATATGTAGTTTGGGAGTATTACTGCGAGTATTTCAGGAATTTTCTTTTCAATTTTTGAGTTCACATCAATTTTAATGAAGAAATTCGATTTTTTAATCTCAATATTTTTCAAATTTAATCGCAGATTTCGTGAAATCGTGACTTTGAAAGTGGCCCGAGCGAAGCGAGCGCAAAAGCTTTTGAAAATTTGTAATTCGAAAAGTAGAACAATATCAATTTTAATTTAAGAATTCGATTTGTCCGATCTCAACTTTTTAAAAATTTTGTCAGGGCAAAAGCTTTTGAAAATTAGTTTCAAGAACCAAAACAGCAGTAATTTTGATTTGAAAGGTCAGTTTGAGAAATAGAAAACATTGAGAATTTTTGAGGATACCTAGCTTGCTGATTTTGTCGGCAAATTGCCGTTGCCGACAAATTCCGAATTTTCAAATTATTGGTGGTGGGGGGGAGGGTTGTATACCCCCTATACTCCCCTTAAATCCGTCCCTGCCTCCGAATTATGAAATTTTTAATCAATTTTCGAAAATTCATACTTCCTTTAATGGCAAAATCTCAAACCAGAATTACCATTGTTCTCAAATTACGAAATTTCAAAAATTATCCCGAGTTTACATAGTCTACAATCTACAAATTTCAACACTTTAAATCAATGTTTGGAATTTCTATTACCTCCGAATTACTAGATTGCAAACAAATTTTCAGAATTCCACATTGGGTCCAAATTATGACGTTTTAAATCAGTTTTCAAAGAATTTTCGTCGTCTTCAAATTACTAAATTTAAAATAAATTTTAAAATTCACATTATCTACAAATCAGAAATTTTTTAATACATTTTTGGAATTCTCATTGCCTTCAAATTATGAACAAATTTTAAACCCTATAATTTTGAATTTGTTTTTTAAACTTTGCATCTTCCAAATCAATGAAAGATTTTTAAAAAAATGTAATGACTCTACAATACAAAATTTCACATTGTCAGTTTGCATCGTCTCCGAATCACAAAATTTCACATCAATTTTTGGAATTCACAATTGCCTCTAAAAAGATAAAATTTCCACGTTTTTTCATAATTCGCATCGTCTTTATACCAATTACAAAATTACGAATAAATTTCGAATCCCAAGAATTTTACATTAGGTACCTCCAAATTACTGAATTTTAAAAACAATTTCCAAGATTATTTTTGAAGTAGGAACAGGAGCGAAAAAATCGAGTGTTTTTTTTTCTCGAAAATTCCCCCTAACGAGGACCATATCTTCCCTCCAGGATTACCTCCTGCACAAAAATGACCACATCTTCGCTACTTTCAATTTGAATTAAAATTTTTAAAATCGCAGTTTTTCACAATTTTCCCAGGACGTGCCGACATAAAAACGTACATAACTACGCATGAACAATCCCGTATCCTCATAACTTGATAAGGCAGGAAGATAGGTAGGAATTTGTCTACCTAAACAGTAAACCCGAAGCTACGTTTGGTATACCATTGTACGCATTTTTTTTCAACGGCATTATAAAAAATTTACAAAAGCTGAAACATGAAAAAAAAACTCGTTTCAAAGGATGCGGACAAAGGGAAACGAGGAATTTTTATTTTTGCAAATTGTAAATTTCTTACAGCGGCGTTCGTATTATGTTATGTACCCTTTGTCGCAGGTTTTTTTCTCACCTCGTCTCGAATGGCCTCGTTATGTCGCTTCTACTTTTACTGCCGTGTAGGTATACACATAAAATAGGCGTATACGCGAATACTTACATTCAGGTCTACATATATCGAGGTATCGTGCAAAAAATGCGCATAAATTTTTGGTTGAATTTTCTTTTTGACATCACGTTGAACAGAAGCCACCCACGCACGTTAGTTGTAACCGTGTCAAAAGTAGTTCTGGAATTTCAAAAATAAGAACGACTCTACATACTACACGACTGCTAAAATTTGTAGATGGTCATTCATCGCACGATCAATCCAGCCTATTTTGGAACCGGACCATTTTTTTTTCAAAGCAGGTTAGGTAGGGAATAGGACGAAAAAACCACGTATCTAACATATCTTCTCCTCAATGGCCACCTTCTGAGGTAATATTTTTTTTCTCAGTGACATTTGACTCAAAATGAAGGTCTCCGCAGAATTTGGTCAAAATCCTCGATTTTACATATATTTGGCGATCCTCCTGGGAGTTTCCTCTTCGTCAACTTACCATTTACCACTTGTACTCTTTTTTTCGGGGACGCTCGAATAAGTCGACAAAATCGATTCTCTCGAGGGGGGAAATAATACTGTCCGGGCTATTCAAAAGAATCAAATGCCATCCAAATGATCCTCGAGTTAGGGAAGGGGGAAGGGCAAAGTCTATTATCATTATAACATTTTCCAACTCGAAATAATTTTGTTCCGCAAATTCGATCAAAATTTGAGGTGTCTCCATCTTTTTTTACTCAACCCTAAGTAATAACGTGTACGATGAAACGGTCCAACTTTCATCGCTATACGAGCCTTACGAAGGAAGCGGTATGATAATTCGGCTCAAAAAGTATATAGAGTATCCGTATCGTAGCAGTTGCGAGAACTTTTTTTTTAATAGTAATAAAACGGCGGCGCGGCGTCAATATAAGGCAGGCAGTTGCCACAGTCGTAAAACGAATGGCTGGTGGCGGGGGGCGGCGCGCGGTGTAGAGGCTGCGTAAACGACGAAGCTGGCGCTTATTTTGTGTAATTTTTTAGCAAGCGCGGGGTCAGCGGAGACGCTGGCGAAAGATTACATATTCGAGAGTGATAATTATTCATCTAGAACGACGACATGTACACGATGGATGCGATGCGAATGCGACTCGACACGATGATGGGTCGATAGCGATACGTTCGTATGCAAACGTAAAGAATTTATGATTTTTTTCTCTATATTATAATATCTTTCTTTCGTACGGAAATATATTCGTCACTGCGAATACGTAATAAAAGCGTGTTTTGGATTCGAATACGCGGTGCGAGACTGCGAGAGTATAATGTGTAGAATAAAGGCTGTTGGTCGATTTGACGGTTTAAGTCATATTACACGACCCACCAGTCGACTAAATGAGCGAGTCAGTTCTAGTCGATTAAGAATTGAGACGACGAGTAGCAACTACATACATATAGCAATAGTTAAGCGAAAACGAAAAGGCCATGCATGACACATGTAGGTACTTTTTGGCTGTTTGCCAACATCAACACCAACACCAACACACACACACACACACACACACACATCGATGAACGATGGATGATACACGTATAGAGTCGCAGCTAGAGCTACAGCTACTCGACCCGTAGTAGCAAAATTTTCAATTTTCATCCTTCACCACGACTGACCGAGCATTTAAAATCGTATTACGAAGCAGTTGTGCGCGACTGCGACTGCGACTCCAACTCCGCTCCATTTTCAAATTGGAAAACTGAAAACTAGCCATAGATAGAGATAGACTATCGTATAGACTTAGACATAGACAATAGACATGTAGGTACGGCCCTTTCGAGTACATAATGGTATATTATCCTTTTCCATAATACGCAGACGATTGGCCGTTGTTGGCTTGCCTTTCGCTACGCTATCGTCATAAACACTTTACGTACACGTACTCGTACAGCCTGCGAATAAATACGAGTAAAATTCCGAATCCCAACGAACGGAGGTGCGACGAAGAGAAGTTTTTAAAAGAGCTAAGCAGTGGCAGTAGCATAGCAGTCAGCAGAAAAGGAAAGCGAAAGGATACGAGTTTGGTTTGGCACTTTGGCGTTCGCCAGTTCGGTCTTCTTTTAGAACGTGGAATTTATGCGCGTTTATTCGATAGAAAAATAACGAGTTCCGGTCGACGCTCGACGACCAGTATATTATTTTGTCGACGCTCTTTATTGTTGTTTCCTTTTTCTCCACTCCACCCTATCGCACTACTCGTGTCATCGTCGTATTTCGACGTTTCTTTTTCAGCTTTTAATGCGCTTACACGCGTTTTTTCACCAACTCACACGCATATGTGTACCTATACGAGTTACGAGACTAGATCTACGCGGTGGAGAAAAGCTGCGAATTTTTTAACGCCGTATATTTTTCGAGTAAAAAGAACGTGCGTTCTTTTCCGTTGGCGAGTATTTTTGTTGGCTGACGAGATCAGATTTTCACGCGTGACTTATCGTCACATCGTCGTTGAGCGCTAACCCAATGAATCGAACTGATGGCTCTTCATCGTCACGTCATATCACATCCGGTAGGTCGAGACTCGCGAGAGCATCTCAAAAGTCAGCAGGGCCAAAAAATTGCGCGAGAAAAATATAAGCTCACTCGTACTGTCGTACTACGATGAGGTCACTGACCGACCAACCACGTTCATGGCCAATAGGCTGATACAGGCCATCGTGGCTACAACAAAATACCCGTACGTTGTTGTTGTTGTTGTTATTGTTGCTGATTTCGCGTGAAAAGAAAACTTTACCGTCTGCGAGAGAAAGCGCGCGAGGCGTTGCAGGTTGCTGTAATAATTGGCCGTTCGAGTCGTACACGCTACACACGCAACACCATCCATTGCCTCTGCGAAACGCCCTCCTATATATCAGATTTGCATACTCGCATATCGCCGAATCTTGCTATACACAAATCGGCCAAAACCACGCCAACAATTCCCAGTCACTTTTTTGAAAATTCCAACTCAAACACGCGTTCGTAAGAGTATAAATTAATGCTCGAGAAGCAACACTGTTTGCTCACGCCCTTAAAACAAAATGCGAAGGTGCATATAGCGGGTTAAACCTTAATCACCCGGACAAATTTTTCATTTTCATCAAACTTTAATAATAACTCGGGGTTTTCCGGAATGTGTTCCCCCATTGGTGGGAGGAACCTGCGGATTTATTTTCAAGTTTTTTCAATGATTTTTCGCTGATCATACGGCATGCATGCCATTTCGGACACGACGCAGCCGTACTCCCCGGAGGCCGGATTGGAAAGTACCTAGGTACAGCAGTGCTTTTCTGTTATGATTTATTACGAGAAATCAACTTTTTCGAATCCAAGGATAAACTCGAGCGAGAAAAGCTGAAATTCAAAACTTTGCTTATGAAGCTGATTTTTTAAAATCCTGAGATGTTATGAAAAAATGCTTACAATTTCCTGAATACCTAAGATCATCACAAGTAACACTTTTACTCAAAGTTCACCTCCCAGCCCCTTGAAGCCACCTCGATAATGAGACTTTATTTATTTGATAATTGTCCAAAATCGATGAAGCAAAAAACCCGATTGGGTCAATCTTGGAACTGAATGATATAGTTTCACTAGATGTAATGAATGAGTAAAAGCATAGTTCCAAAGAACACCTCACCCCTTTTTGGGGGACAAACATTGATAAAAGTTGGTAAAAAATACAGGGATCCATGCTCCATTTTTGGATGAACATATTGATGGATGAGCTTTCACAAAATGAAATCAAGAAAGGTGTGTGCAGGGTGGACCAGAGCGTTTTTTTTTTTTTTTTTTTTTTACAAATCTGATAAACGTGTTTTGGAAAAAAACCGAAAAAACAGAGCATGAATATGCAGAGTACGTAATACGAAAATATTCACAAATGCTCTTAACGGGACATACGTTGAGAAAATCTACAATCCACCTATCAAATCTGTTCATCACATCGTGGATATTCTTTCTCGATACTTGTCACCAAATAGTTACATCCCGCAAAGGTTAGCAGTAGGCTTGTTTTTCTGCAGAAATATCTAAATAGGTATATCTACCGCTGTGAAAAGCTTTACATAGTCAAATTGCAGAACTCTCTGGCACTTCATAGCGGTCAAGCATTCATGAAGAGGTCATCATCCCTCCTTGATCATAGATGATGTAGTTCTACATCATGAAAATTGCATGAGCAGAAGTCGTTGTTTCCAATCATGATATTGACCTCTTCATGAATGCTTGAACGCTATGAAATGCCAAAGAGTTCTGCAATTTGACTATGTAAAGCTTTTCACAGTGGTAGGTAGATGAATCTATTTCGATATTTCTGCAGAAAAACAAGCCTACTGCTAACCTTTGCGGGATGTAACTATTTGGTGACAAATATCGAGAAAGAATATCCACGGTGTGATAAACAGATTTTGATGAGTGGATTGTAGATTTCCTGAATGTATGTCCTGTTAAGAGCATTTGTGTTATTTTCAATTTTTGTTTCTGTCATTTCAAACCTATTTGAGAATATTTTTGTATTATGTACTCTGCATATTCATGCTCTGTTTTTTTCGGTTTTCAGTGGTGCAATCCCTGCGAGACAATGCAGAGCTGTGAGTGGAGTTGGTCCGAGGCATCCTGTCACCAATTGGCAGGCTTCATTCAGGAGCACATCCACTTTTTTAGCATGTGCTGATCATCCCCATGCTGGGCAGGCATATTCTGCAACTGAGTAACACAGCGCTAGTGCTGATGTGCCGTGTGCGCAGGACCTGTGGTTTAGCTCCTCATCTGCTACCTACCAGCTTTCGGATCAGATTTATTCTAGCAGCCACTTTCATTTTGGTTTTTTCACAGTGTTGCTGATGCCAGTATCTGAATGATCTATCCAGTGTCACTCCTAGATATTTGGGGTGGTCATTGTGATTCAGTGCAGTGTTTCCCCATTGGATGTTGAGCTGTCTATTGGTCTCACGGTTTTGCAGGAGGAACAAACAGGTTTCTGTCTTGGATGGGTTTGGCTTGAGGTGGTTGGCTTTATAGTATTCGTCGAGTTCTTCTATTGCCTGATTCGGCTGATTCAGTGTGTCTTCCACTTCTACAAATGTATCACACTGTGCTGTGAGCACCAAGTCATCTGCATAGAGGAAGCAACATGCAGGTCCTTCAGTTGGTTGGTCATTGGTGTAGATATTGAAAAGGATGGGTGACAGGACACTTCCCTGCAGCAAGCCATTCTTTTGCCTTCTCCAGTGCTGTTCTTTCCATCTAAAGTCACAAAGAATCTCCAGTCTTTAAACAGTGTCGTGATGATTTCTGTAAATTTGTAGTCCCTGGTCAGTTCATAAATCTTGTACTGAAATGACCGATGACACACTGTGTCAAACGCTGCAGTAAGGTCCACAAACACAGCACCAGTGACCTTGCACTGTTCAAAACCATCCTCAATGTGCTGTGTTAAACTGAGGACCTGACCAGTACAAGATTTACCAGGTCCGAAACCTGTCTGCTGACTGATTAGGTTCTTTGTCAATATGCTCAGCTAGTCGATTTAGGACCACTCGCTCAAATATCTTATACAGGTGACATAGTAACGATATAGGGCGGTAACTTTTAGGGTCGTTTGGGTCTTTGCCTGGCTTCTGGATAGCAATGACATGGGCCTGCCTCCATAATCCAGGTATTTTTGATGTTTCTACACAGGTGTTGTACAATTCCTGGATCCATGTAACAGTTTTTGGCCCAAAATGCGTTATCTGCTCCACATACATTTTATCAACACCTGCTGCTTTTCGATTTTTGGCTGAGCGTATAGCTGCTGTGACCTCGGAGTATGTGAATGGTGATGATAAGTTATTCACTTCCTCTGCTTGATTATTACATCTAATGAAACTACATATATCATTCAGTTCCAAGATTGACCCAATCAGGTTTTTTGCTTCCTCAATTTTTGGCAATAATCAAATAAATAAGTCTATCATTATCGAGGTGGCTTCAAGGGGCTGGGGGGTGAACTGTGAGTGTAAGTGATACTTGTGATGATCTTATTTAAGAAATTGAAAGCATTTCTTCATAACATCTCAGGATTCGCTTGGGCCTTTAAGGGTTAACGTGTTTTGGAATTTTCTCACTATGGAAGCGTTTTACTTTATTGACATCAAGATATGAAAAAAGATCGGAAACGGACACTTTTGCGACCGTTTTCGCAGTAAAAAAACATAGGTACTTTCCATCTCAATGAAGTGAATGATAAAAAAAAATCAACCATTAAAAAAACACATTTTGGCTCCCCACCCCCCAAAATAATGCACTAAGATCCAAAAATTGTCGTCAATATTTCTCTTCATGCAGATCGAACCGACTTGGGCCTCGAAAAAGAGAAACCACTAGCTCAAGCCACCCATGGGTGCGTCGTGAATTTACAACCAAAATTAATCGACAACCCTGATGGCCGATGGCCGATAGCCGGATTTAAAACCATAATTGCTGTCGCCTGATTATCTGGACAACCAACTTATTCGCGAGACAAGATAAGACATTACCTGCGCTTTTATAAGTTGAACCGGTGCTGGCAAATTGCTTCAATATTATAGGAAACAGAACTCCGTAGCCGAGTTGTAAGCCGTGAGTAAGAGTCTGCACGAGAAGGGCGATGAAGACGACAAACCAACCCCATCCGCCTTCCGGGTAATAATGCTGCTTCAAAGTCGGCGGAGGAAGCTTTTTAACCGGGCAAACGATCTCGCTGCAACTCGGCAGATCCGAGCACGTCGCTAGTCCCGAGTCGAAATCATCTGTAGCCATTTACTCGTAACGCAGCAGGCAGCAGGCAGCACCGCTCCAATGCCGGCGATTCGGTCGTTGGCGTTCGCAATGGCAATTGGCAAACCAGCAACGCTTCTTCATCTTACAGCGACGGCCACGGCTAGCCGCCGACACGGTCGCGTCGCCGTCGCCGTCATCGCCATCACCACCGTCCGCGTCCGGGTGTTTTTCGCCTGCACATTTGCACCTTTAGAATTAGATCGAGTTGGCCGGATGCCTGATGCCGGAAGTCGGATCTACGATAGTCGTCCTCTGTGTCTTCGCGTTTAAAAGTCTGAAAATTTGTATTCGCCGAAGCGTTTTCAACTAGCCGCACCAGGCTCGATTCAGATACACCATACACATACACGCATTTTTCACACACGCGCGTCACGCGTCACGTTGCACCCGCATTTACATACACCATACACCAACACGACTAACACGAGCTAACTAATAAACAATAGCAACGTGTAGTTCAGTATAGAGATAAATAAGCGCAAAAACGAAAGAAAAATAATGGCCGGTCGTTGTTTTGGAGAGTTTTCGCGCATTCGATGACGCGTGCAACACTTTTTTCGAAATACCCCTCGTCGTTATACATACGTCGACAAATTCTCGAGCACATAAAAAAAGAAGAAAAAACAAGCAGCGCGTAACTTCTCGCTGTAGCCTAGCCGCCGGCTACCCTGGCCTGACGTACCCTTACTCCTTATACTGCAGATACACGTACATTACATCGTTTAAAAGCCAGCTTGCTTGTTTCTTTATTCGTCTGCGAAGTTTTTTTCTCCTTTTCTTTATTTTTTACTTCCGTTTTTTTTCCTCTTTGATTTATCAACAAATCGTCGCTACGTTTATTTACTTATACAACTCGACAATATTTATCTGCTACCTAACATAGAGACTTATCTACTCACCTACCCGCCAATAAACAAACTCGCAACGAAAGCACCAGAGTTGCTGTTTTCAAATTTCATACCAAGCGAAAGTTTTGCACAAGAAAATACATACGTAGGTACGTTTTTTTAGTTTTTTCATTCGGTGAACCTGGAACCAAAGTGGGGACGGAAACGAATTCCTTTTCAGAAACGGAAACTGAAACGTTTCAGGCCAAAAAATTTCAATTTCATTTTTTTTTTCATTCAGGTAACCTGGAACAGAAGTGGAAACGGAAACGATTCTTTTTCAGAAACGGAAACTGAAACGTTTTAGTCGAGAAAGTTTCAGTATTATCCCTTTTTTCTCAGTTACAGTTTGTTTCAACTTTTTAATTTTGATTGTTTCTTTTTCTTGAACGAAACGTTTCCGTTTCAGTTTCTCAAAAAGAAATATCTAATATCGTTTTCGTTTCGTTTCTGCAGCACCGAATGCTTTTAATACTTTCAGGAGTGTTGTTACGTCATTTTTGAAATATTTTTACGCAACGTCCACTGAATTTCTCCAAATTTTGCTATACTGATTGAACTGCACGAGCAGTTACACATCAAAATACTCCACCCTCTCCTCTCTCCTACTCCTCCCGCGAATCGTTAAGCACATGCAGCGACCGAGCTTTCTTATAGTCCGGCATATGACAATAGGAGTAATTGCACCCATCCCCCCCCCCCGCCGATCCACCGGGACAACTTTTTTCTTGAAGGAGACATCCTAAGGAACATTTTAAAGCAAACTTGTCCAAAAAAAAGTTGGCCTTACTTACAAAATGGCCGCCATTTTGTAAGTAAGGCCAACTTTTTTTTTAGCAAGTTTGCTTTAAAATGTTCCTTAGGATGTCCCCTTTAAGAAAAAAGTTGTCCCGGAGGATCGGTGGGGGGAGGGGGTGCAATTACTCCCATTGTCATATGTTTTTTTTTCAACTCGTTTCAAGTAATTGCCTTCACCCATTAAGGGTTAAAGAGGTAACGATTCTTTAAAAATTTCGCCCTGCCACTTTCATCTCTATTCGACCTCGTAATTTTCGCACAGGTAAACTAGAAAATTGGTTTGCCCTTATACCTCGTAATTAATTTTGCGCTGTATATTCGTATTTCCACTCTATTTTGGCTCCTTTATACATATTTCTTTTTAAAGCGCGGTAATAAAATTTCATTCGGCGAGGGGAACGAAGGGAGAGGATTTGACGGCGCGATAACAACCGATAGGTGGGCAGACGCGACGGCTGCAAAAGTAGGTATAAAGTGATTTAAATGTACGCGCCACGACCACCACCACCGCGGCTGTGGCCGCCGGTAACGAGAAAACTTTTTTATTTTTGCTTTTGCCTCGCTAGGCGCTATGCGCTAGCTCGCTCGCCATCTTGATAAATACCTTTGAATTATGAAATGCGCGCCAGTTCATTCGAAAATACGTACGTACGTTACGTTACGTAACGTTACGTACGTACGTTTCGCAGTAAGTTGTTAAAACGTTGAAATATTACCCGAAATAAGGCTGGTAACTCGACACTGGAGTGCGGCCAAAAAATTTTCAATTCATAGCGAACCATTAACAGCGAAAATTCATCGCGCTTTCTCTTTCGGCTTTTCTTTTTATCCGCCCCCCCCCCCCCTACCACGCTTACTCAGTCCGATTCGCATTCGCCACCGCCACCGCCACCATTCTTTCCAGTCTGCCATTATTCGCTGTTTTCAGTTACGTTAGTTGTGGAAACATTTCGCTAACTAATAAAATATCGAGTACGAAAATTTTACTCGTCCTTCGGCACGGCGGCGGGTCAACGGTCGCCACTAACAAAAAATTCAATTTGCAGAAAAAAAAACCTACATATTCCAAACGCACGCGTCAACGACTAGAAAAAAATAGAAAGGAAGGCCGAAAAATAAAAATCACCCCTACACGAGATAGGTATACGCGGACATTTATACTGCGTACAGCTACAAATAGATACACGAACCGAGAGGCCTTATAACGACCGTGTCAAAACGTTTGGTATTGAAAAAAAATTGGCCGGCTTGGACGGGCACATTCGTATCTACTAAAAAGGAGGTACGCAGCGTACGGATAGGCCTACTTGTTTCGCTGAGCTCGTAAAAATCGTGTAAAGATAGGCGATGTATTAAAAAAGTTTAGCCATAATAGCGTCGTCTAGCGAAAGTGGAAAGTTTAACGGAGGCGGAAGGGTCGAGGTGGGCAATCGCGGTGCACACAAAAGTCACATAAACGGACCGTACACTACTTTCGTTCGCCTATACTCACTCGTAAGTATAAAAAGAAGAAGAAAAAAATTACGTAGGTATTCCATCATTAAAGCCTATCGTCTGTCGTCTTATCGAACATCCGAGTATCGACCATGTCGAGCTTTTTTCAATTTTTCGATTTTCCTTCTTCTCGCGAGACTGCGACTAGCTCTGCGAGCGACGCGACGTCAACTTTTTCGCTAACGCCAACCATAACAATCATACTCGCCATTCGCTGCGTACAACTTTCCTATCGTATCGACGATTTTACGACGTTAATTTCGAAAACTACCATCGCCGCCGCCTATACACACAAACTTGTAAAAAGAAATGAAGAAAAAATGAAAACGAGGAAAAAAAAACACGAAACAAGAAACCCAAACTAGCGTCGAAATCAGAGCCAACAATTTGTTCGCCGAATTAGGCTCGTCGCGTCGGTGAAATGAATTTAGGGTTCGAAGGGGCCGGGGGGAGGGAGAGTGAAACACGATTCTCGGCACAGTGATGCGATCGTCTTCGCGATTACTACGACCATGACCAATTGACCATCCTCTCGTGGTGATAACAACGCGACATAGCCAGTAGCCACTTGTCCTCGTTCACCCGTCTGCAGATTTTTTTTCCACCCTTGGGACGATGTCGCCGATCGTCAGCACATCACATCCCCCTCTCCCTAAATAGACACGGACCTCTACAGTCTGCACTACCCAATCGGCGGAATTTTAGCAAAGTCGTACGATTTACGTTCGAATCACTCTTGCAAAACGGACATCGCGTCGTCGATACCAAATTTTACCAAAATAATTTCCTAATGGAAAATTTTACCCCTCGACGCTGTGTTATGTTCGTGAAAAAAAAAATCATCGTATAGGCTAAAATACGTAGCAATTTTTTCCCCGTACTATGTATTATACGGAATATTACACGTATATTTTTGCGAACGGTCGAAGGTTTCATCGATATCCTTTTCTCCTTCGCTCCTATTGCCTATATCTCTCGTGTCACAGTCGAATACCCGTAATAAAACGAAAATTCAATTTTTCTACACCCGATCCTCTATAAATTTATCCAATATTTTGCGAAATTGCCCTATTCGCAGCATCATTACCAGGGGGAAAAAACACGCGAAATTTCGGTGGAAAATTTTTTCTAGCCCAAATTAAACTACGACAGATAAATGTAACTTTTCTCTATAGCAATCTGGAATTGCTCACCTTCAATTTTATACGCGGTTAAAACAAGAACAAAACTTTTTCATAGGACAGTCCGATAGTACGAGTATACATATTATTTCTATGTAGTATTTTGCGTGGACTCGATAGTAAAGGTGCTCAAATTGCAGCAAAAAACGTCAATCTGAATGACGTCAAATTTTTGGTTGGTTCTTATCTACGGCCCCCAACAAATTTTTTGGACTTTTACCAATTGGGGAGGCTCTCGGAGCCATGGGTGAGGTCAATTTAAAAAACTAACGCTATATTCGTGTTCAGCGATATCGAAAACATACTATTTCATGTGTCACACGATTGAAACCATTTTTTTCTTTTTTAGATTACCCCCCCCCCCTCTAAGGTGAGGTGCTGGGGGCCGTGGATGGGTCCAATCAAAAATCTGACGTTATATTCGTGTATTCAGCGTCACCAAAAACAAACTACTTGATGTGTCGCCCGAAAAAACCCTATTTTGAACTTTAACCCCATTTGGGGAGGTGCTGGGGGCCGTGGATGGGGTCCAATCAAAAATCTAACGTCATATTCGTGTTCAGCGTTATCAAAAACATACAATTCGGTGTATCACATGCCCCAGATTTTTTTCTAAAGTTTTGCCCAAAATTGGGGGTGGGGGTGCTCCCCTACCATTAAGAGATCCCATCTAGAAACTTACATATTTCAAAAAAACATCAAAAGGTGCATCTATGTAAATTTTTTCAGAATTTTAAATGGTAGCTCCCACTTACAGCGCCATTTTGAAATTTGAGCTTTCAATTCGAAAGTTCAACTTTCAAATTTTGAAAATTTCAAAATGCTTCAAAAGTTCAAAATTTAATGCCCTCTTGAACTGTGAAATCAATTTTGATCGAAGTATCATAGTTTTGGAGGAATGCGCTTACCTCGAGATAATGTGAAAATAATGGAAGCCCTCCCACCTGCCCCCTGATGGAGCTGGGACCACCCAAACCCAAACTCAAATCTAAATATGAACCCGAACTGGAACCGAAACGTAAACCGAAATCTAAACCCGAACCCGAATCTGAACCTAAACACAAAAAGTCTCGAATATCTCAAAATTGCGATTGTTTTGGTTTTTTGTCGAGTTTTAACAAACATTTTTCTTCATCTGAATAATTTTCGAAACTGATTTTGCCATTTCATCAAGATTTTCAATTTCACACTTGGGAAGTTTTTCATCCCCATGTTCTGGAGTTCAATTGCGCAGTTGCGCACCCTGTGGAAGTTTGAGAGGGGTGAGTTGGCTCACGGCTAAGATTTTAAAGTTAACCAGTGTTTCTGATGAGGACGCGGAACGCCGTCTAAATCTTTCACCACGACACACGTTATATCTAGACATAGCTAATCATTGATCAGCTAACTTGATGCGAACGCGAATCTCCGCTCTACAATTCATCGAAAACGATATTGGCTTTTTTTGGTGGCAAGTGCAAAATGGCGATGGCGGCATGCCGCCGTTTCCTTATTTCTGCGAGGCGAGGTTATAGACAAGTTCCTCTTTTTTCCCGGTAATAAAAACTAATTGCTGACGCGGAAGGGAGCGACGCAGCGAGGTTTTGGGGATGGCGTTGAAAAATTTGCTCTTTTTGCCGTTTCGCGTCTTCGGCTTCGGCTTCGGTAGACGAGCGCGGTAATTTTAATCGCCTCTTCGATAGAAATTGTTTAGCTATTTTATGGTCGTTTTTCGCTTTTATGGCCGCCACCGCCAACGCCGCCGTCGACCAAGACGACAACAACGACTCGGATTACGCTCATTGTCCTTTTATACGACCTGACGCTGCTATACCGAAGCTACAAAAGGCGTCGCGACGCGACGAGCAAATTTTTAATTAGTCATCGGTGCGCGCCAATTTTCCATCGCGGAGCAATTATTTTTACATTAATGTTTTCTTTCACCCCGTCCCCCTCACCGTCCCCCTCCCTCTCGATCCTTCGTTTTGGTTTTTCGTCTTTTTTCTTTGTTTTCCTTTTCGTTCGGTCGGCGGTGGGTCGATCTTACTCTATCGTACGTAGACTCGTTTGGAGTCGCGTCGCGTCGCCTCGTGTCGTCGACTTCGAAAAATGCTAAAGAAAGTGAAAAAAAAATGGCAAAAGAAACGCCAAACATCGAATACCACTAAAGAATGGTGAATGTAGATTTTCGTCAACGTTTTCAAAAAAAAAAGGACAAAAAATACACGAAATGAAATGCTGTGTTATAGGGCATTAAAGTTTTCTTTTGTGGGTCCTACCTCGAAAAAATTTCCAAGTACCTAACGGAAACTTTATAGCAAAGTTTTGTCAATTTGACATTTTCGTTCGTCAGTATCTTTACATAATTTCAAAAAAATGAAAAAATTCCACAAGTTTTTGGGTATTTTTCCTCAATTTTATTTCACCACTCACCAGCTTCAGACAGTTTAAAAACTTACACTTATTTTTGTAAAATTTTGAGATCTCTCCACTTTCTCAGCGCTTGATTTTGAGTTTGGCAAAAATTCACTCGAGAAGTGTATCCAGCGACGTGACCATGACCCCGGACCCCCACTCCCCACTTTTCTACACCTCACCATCGGTATTAATTTTCAGAATTTCAACCAGCTAAACTTTCTAGCATTAAACAGTGAGACGTTTCGTGATTACAACGCTCGAGGTTTTTGAATTGTAAAATTAATCCTTATACGCGGATATATGAAATGAAGAAATGATAATTATAAATTTAAAAATTGCGGAATTTTCGAATGCAGTTTGCCCGTTCAATTTTATGGTAAATTTGTGGCAACAGCTTCGAGTCCTCGACTACTTGTTTTCGCATCTCCTTCACTTCCTCGTACCTTTTCAAGTTATCGTCGTCGCAAAAGCTCAAGAATGTTAGGTATGTACTCGTACTCTCGTACTGGTATTGTTGGTTGGCTGGTGGGTGCGGGTCGCGGGTCGGTCAGTCGCGCGGTTAACAACGCATGAAAATCTGCCCCAATTTACACGGCTAACGAAGGCGACGGCGGCGGCGGCGATAAGGTGCATATCTCGACCCATGGCCTCGGTTTGGCAAAATTTATGTCCATCTATCAGGAGGGAAATTTTCGCTGCAGCGTAAGCGTTGGAAGGCGGTAGCCGGTAGGTATACTCGTATATACCGAATGGCGATAGCGAATAGGTATTACATAATGGGTAGAGTGTTACCCATCCGTACCCATGCCTAGTGCCTAGTGCCTGGTGCCTCTGCCTACCCATACCCACCCACTCGCTTGCCGGGCCACGTACGTATAATTTTCATCAAGTCGTCCGCAACCCCGCACCGCGTCTCTCGCGCCTCACCCCAAGTCTCACGAGAGTGCTACGCGAATGCGAAAAAATTCCTAAACGAGCTCTCTCGCAGCTCGTACTCGTACACCTTAAAACGCCAATTAAGCGCAGTTTTAGGTTGTTTAATTACACGCAGAGAGCCGAGCCGAGCCGAGTCGAGCCACACTTCGGTCGGCCTATTTATTTTTTCCACTCTCGCAAAACTTTACAGCTTGGCATCAATTGTACTCGTAATATCAATTTCGAAAAACCAAGCTGCTAACATCGTTTCGACGCTTAAATGTAGGTAGGTAACCCTGCTACTGCTATGTACCCTTTCATCCCATTTCTTTCTCTCATCAATGGCCTTTTAAATTCGAAAATTAGGTAGCTACCTACCTATATCTACAATAACCTCCGATCTTATGCGTTGGAATCAGAGTTCCGTACACGCAAAAATTACTCTTCAAAAATACGTAAAAAACTAAAAACACGGATACGAACGACAAAAAGTGTTTTACGTATAAAATCGAGTAAACATCGCATCGCGAGTAAGTATAAAAGTAAAATAATTTTAATTTATCGTTCAACTTTTTCGCGGATAAGTTGGCGGGGTTCTTTTCGCCGCCACGCCACGCCGGTGGTTTCATTTACGTAAAATCTCCAAATCGTTTGCGAGTCTTCTTTCGTACCAACATAACTTATACCTCTTTTTTTTCTTTCGTCGAGTTTACTTTTCAACTTTTCCTTCAATTTTTTTTTCATATTTCTCTTCCTCTCTTATACACGAGTATGTACTCTCGACTCTCGTGCAGCTGCAGTAACGATTCGTTCAATTCCCTGATTTCTCATCCGACCGAGCGAGGAGAAAACCAATGATTTTCCTACATTCGTCGTCAACTCGTCGTCGTCGTCGTCGTCCCTATTCCAAAACGACGCGTAACAAATTAAAAGTAATAAGCCAGACTCGGGACTCCCCCTATTTAAATCACTAACATCGGAAACAATTCAGGCATACGTAAACAGAAACACAAACAGTGAAATACACATACATAAATTGACGATTAAAAGGAAAATTTTGAATTTCAATGTACCAATTTCGGTTTTACTGATTTAGGTACTCGTATCTGTACAATTCAACGCAGACGAATTCGAGAACTATCAAAAAAACAATCGAAAGCGATGTTTTCAATGAAAATGCAGTTCACTGATTCATTAGATTAAAATTTCATCCGATTTAAAATATACTTTCAATCGGAAGGGAACAGAGAAAAAAATCGCCTATCGGCGAATGAATACAATACACGATCTCCAAACTCCAAAACAACGTACCAACTCGTCAAAAAATTATTAATAATAAAAAAAAAAGTGAGCGAATAAAATTTTTAAAAAACGCTAAAAAAATTTTATACGCTGCCCATAAAATTGAGGGAAAAAATGTCGTATTACTTGTAAAATAAAATTTAGATACACGCAAAAAAACTAAAAAAAAAAAAAAAAGTTGAACGAAAATTTAAAAAAAAAATTGAAAATCGCGCTCTCGTTCGCACCAATTACGCACGTCGAAGAGAAGCGTCACGTTAAAACTTAGCGGTCGCGTATCGTGTAACCAAACTAACCATAATGCTAAGCGACGATGTTTAATCTACTCCGAACTCGTCAATTCGTCCCTCTTTCTCGCTCTTTTTCTCTCATAAAATACACGTGCCTCGCACACAGTACGCATGCGCTGCCATTCCTAATCTGCACTCGAATTTTTTTCACGTTTCTTATAATATGCATCGTATGTACTTTTCATATATACGTAATTACGTATGTAATGTACTACGATGATATAGGTAATGTATACTTCGCTCCTCCTTCGAGTAAATCGTACGTCGACGTACATATAAATTAAATTGTACATCTCGGTACAATTGTTTTCAGTTTTGATGCATCGCAATACCTACCACTAATAGGTCCAAAAATCAACCTTCGTTCATCTACTCGTAAAAACAAAGTAGGTAGTCAAAAAATGTCAGTAGCAAAGCGAAGCGAGAATTCAAATTTGTACTAAAGAATGAAGAAACATAAAAAATTCAATCTTAAATAGTTCGGAGGTCAACAGTCGATTTGCCTTTATTTTACGCGCTGAAAATTTTGAAATATTTGAAAGTCGTAAATTTCATAACAGCCTCGCAAGTCGTAAAAAAATTCCAAATTTCAAAAATCGACCGCGGATTAAAAATTTTAAGTTGCGGCAAAACAGTGTTTCCAATTTTTGTGTTGAGAACACAATAAGGTGCCCAACAAATAGGACAACATGCAAATAAAGCCGAGACTTTGACGGAAAGTATTCTTCCAATGTTTCGATGGGAGGGGGTAGGAGGAAGAGGGTTCGGAACTTCCTTTGAATAAAAATTCAGCACACTTTTGAATTCCTAAATAGATTTTTATCCCAAGTATCATAGCTTCGGACGTAAGGTATTTATGTGCATTGTGCATGCAATAACGCAAAGCTCCTGAAAATTGAAAAATGGTGCAAAAATACATCATAGGCCAAAATTTCACGAGCAGCAGGAGGTGCATTTTTTAAATTTGGTGAATTTTTGAAAATCGAAAGGTCCAAACGTGGCAAAAAAATCAAAATTTTACCAAACTGTTCTCGAAAGCTAAAATTCGGCGATTAGCCCATTGTCAACCCACTGAATCGGTTGGAAATGACCGGTTCAAACCTTTCGAAGCAGTTCTGGAACCTTTGATCGATTTTTAAAAGTTCATATCATTTCGACAAAAATTTTAGCCATGAAGAGTTTCTAATTTCAATATGCTTTGAAACCACCCCAATGACTCTGCACGTTGAAATTGAGGTAAGTATGAAGTAAGTTTTAACTTTCCCACTTTAATTAGCGTATTGGGTGAAATTGTGTGGTAATTTCAATTTTTTTGAATTTACAGGAGGCTACAGAACTGTTCAAAACGGGTTGGACCTGTTCCCAATCAATTTTTTGGTGAGGGGGGCGTCAAAAATAGGTAACATATCAGATTTCAGCTGTCTAGGCCAATTAGGTAAAATTTTGATTGTTTCGAATAATTCTCAAAAAGTCGCCAAAAATTGGAATTCACTTCAGCATCCGGAATTTTGTGTACAATCAAATGTCACTTACAAAGTTACAACCTTTTCTTTTACCACCTAATAATTTTACTGGTAGGTATCAAATTTAGGTGAAATAATAGAGTTCGAAAAATTGGAAATTTCAAACTGAACAAAAACAGAACACATAGTCCGGCATATGACAATAGGAGTAATTGCGCCCCCCCCCCGCCGATCCTCCGGGACAACTTTTTTCTTAAAGGGGATATCCTAAGGAACATTTTAAAGCAAACTTGCCAAAAAAAAGTTGGCCTTAATTACAAAATGGAGGCCATTTTGATTGACAGGTCAGCCGAAATCGCAGATTTTGCGTTTTAATACAGGACTTGCACGAACTTTTTCAAACTTTACAACGGTAGATCGAAAGATCATGCAAAAATTTTTCACCTGTCAAAATTTCAAGTTCTGAAGTTTTGAATTAGGCCAAAAATGAGGGAAAAAATCAAAATTTTACCAAATTGACTGAGAGATCTGAAATTTGGGATACCCTATTTTCGACATGCCAAATCGATTGGAAACGGTATCAACCCGTTTTGAGCAGTTCTGGAGCCTCCAGCAGATTTTTGAAACTCGAAATTCCCACAAAATTCCATAAAATTGGAGTTGTAAAGCTGAAATTTATTCTAAAAACTAATTTCAATACGCTACGAAGTACTGCAGATGAATTTCAAGTCGTTTTGGATCCTCTAGCGACTTTTTGAAAGGTTGTATGACGTTTTTTTGGAAAATTAAAATTTCTTAAAAGTACTGTCAAAACCCCTAATTTCGGACAGGGTACGTAATTTCGGACACTCAGTGTTTTTGCTCTTTTATTGATAAGAACCAAGGGTACAAGTAAAAGTGAACACTTCTTCTATTAGTTTAGATCACGGACAATCTCCCTGATGTAAGAATTTTCATTTTACACTATTTATTTAGCCATTAAAATGGACTTTACAAAGTGCTTCGTGTAAAGTGTGGGGAAAAAGTTATTCACAGAGTCTATCCAAATGCTTTCATAACCACGAAAATCGCTCTAAAATATCAAGAAGTCACTGGTAATTAAAAATAAAATTCATTTATCAAATTTCACGTTTTGTTTCTATTATTTAAATCCTAAAAACTGAAAAAGTCGCGAAACGGATCATTATTTCGTACACTTTGGTTAACGCTTTACCGAGTTTGGAAGGGTAACACTGATGCACTTGCAAATGTGTATTTTTCGAGTTCGACGGTATTTTTTCAAGAGTTTTCAGTTTTGATGAAGATATTGTACTATTATTTCACTCATTTTCCTAAAAACCATACTGAAAAGTAAAAGTCGGAGTCGTAAAATCATCAACAAGGAGTTTGATAAGAAATTGTTCAAAGTTACCAACTTATTTTTCTAATGAGAAAGTGGATAATGAGAGTGCTGAACATTTCCTTGAAAAATCGTTTTTCTCTACATTTCACATCATGATTCGAGCTGTTTTTGATTGGAGTTGTTTTTCAGAGGTAAATAATTTCTTTTTCAACTAAAATTTTCGAGTTCCCACGTTAAAGAAAAAGTGTCCGAAATTAGGGTACCTTGGACCTAATTTCGGACACTTTTCGGATTCAAATTAAATAAACAAAATCACGTAAAATTTATAAATTGATGCTCAAAATCGATTCACACGATGACATTCTATGAGAATGTGAAGACAAACACCAAGTTGAATCGCTCGTTTTAAAGCCTTTTTCGAAAAACGTGAAAAAGTGTCCGAAATTAGGGGTTTTGACAGTAGCTGGAAGCTTCAAAACCATTTGAAACCACCATGTAGTCTGCGAAGTAAATTTCAGCTTGCCAACTCCATTTGATAAATTAATGTTGGGGAAATTTCAAGTTTCAAAAATCTACTGGAGGCTCCAGTGATTTTCAAAAAAAGTCGCTGGAGGCACTAAAATTACTTGTGCCCACCTGAAGTCGTCTTCAGAGGGTGTTAAAATTGGAGTGTAGATTAAATTTCAGATTTCCATCTGCATTTGATGAAGTTTTGTGAAAATTGAAAGTTTCAAAAATCTGCTGGAGGCTTCAGGAATTTTCAAAAAGTCGCTGGAGGCTCCAAAATGACTTGAAATTCGCCTGCAGTACTTCGTAGCGTATTGAAATTAGTTTTTAGAATAAATTTCAGCTTTACAACTACAATTTGATGGAATTTTGTTGGAATTTCGAGTTTCAAAAATCTGCTGGAAGCTCCAGAACTGCTCAAAACGGGTTGAAACCGTTTCCAATCAATTTGGCATGTCGAAAATAGGCTATATCCGAAATTTCAGCTTTCTTGGTCAATTTGGTAAAATTTTGATTTTTTCCCTCATTTTTGACCTAAATACAAATAGGATTTTCAAAAATTCACCAAAAATCAAAAAACGCACTTTAACGCTTGAAATTTTGACTGGTGATGAATTTTTGCATGATCTTTCGATCTATCTTTGTAAAGTTTGAAAAATTTCGTGCAAGTCCTATGTTGAGACGCAAAATCTGCGACTTCGGCTGACCTGTCAATCAAAATGGCCGTCATTTTGTAAGTAACTTAAGGTCAACTTTTTTTGGCAAGTTTGCTTTTGCCGGACTAACAATAGCGGTAGAAATCACTTTAAACAGATTCACAAATCTCTTATTTGAACCGCCGTGTATACGTGTATACAAATTCGAGTTTCAAACATCAAAAATTTGCCACCCTGTATAATTTATCACAGAACCAGTCCGCCGGAACTGCATTTTATTTCCTATTTAAAACTCTTTACACGCCGCTATGGTGATAAACCCTTATCGATGTGTTTCAAAAAAAAAAAAAAAAAAAAAAGATAAATCCGGAAATACCAGACAGGTGTGCAATGAACACGTCATCGCGTCATCGCTCTTATCTGATTTACATTTGGCAATGTGTTTTCAATATAAAAGAAACCCTTTATCATGATTCTTGCACATCTGTCATCGAAGCGACAACCCAGACAAAAAACCGCCTGATTCACAGCGGTTTAACTGCGCGCATCACCAGTGATACAAAATTTGAAAATTCCAAATTTACAAAAATACATACTAGACAGGTGAACAATGAACACGTCGTCGTCGCCCTTCTCTGATTTATATTTAGCAATGTGTTTTCAATACAAAAGAAACCCTTCACCATTCACACCTGTCATCGAAACGATAATCCAGCCAGACCAGAGACCACCTGTTCCTTATCGTTTTAGTATACATACCGGGTGTTCAAGAATAACGAATTTTCATGTTATCAAAAAGTAGAGAGAAAATTCCCTGCTTGAAAATTAAAAATTGAATAATCATTCAAAAATTGACGTTTGAGTGATTGTTTCAATGACATTTTGCATCGAAACAGTAGGTATAGGTACTTAATTCAAAAGCACATTTTTTCGATTGTTATTCAATTTTTCAATTTTTACTTGGGGAAATTTTTTCCAAGTTTGGCCTATAGGGAGTGAGTCGAAGTCGAGCCAATTTAGCGTTAGCTAACATTTTGATTTTTTCACTTTTTTTTTTTTTACCATCGCGAATTTCTCAATAAATTTTACTCGCTTTATTTCTCGCTTACTTTCCTTAATGACTGATAACTACATATATTCGCCTTAAATTGGCCGCGACCACCCGACTAATAAAACCTCGCGCGTAACTTGTAATGCCTCGTACCGTACGTCATGTATATGATGTAGGTAATAGGTATGTACATGTACCATATTTCGCTATTTTCGCATCGCGTCTATGGGTAATAAATTTATCCTCGTTTAATTTTCACATAAGTATGCAGTTATTTGCTCGCACTCGTAGCTTAGAACGCCGAACGCGGAGCAGGCTAGCCGCAGGCTACGTCTACATGGGTGATGGGCGATGATAATTTGTTTCATAATAACGTAGTAGGTATAGGTACAGTTCGCGTACGGCAGATCTCATCGAAATTTATCACTAAATCACCACTCGGCACTCACCAACTTACTCTTAGATTATACTCTTACTCGTAGCTACGAATCTCTATATACGAGTAAATCCACGTCCGCGATTAGTTCAGGTGTAGGCAATAGCCACCTCACATATCCACTACACCGAGGTAGTAAGTACATAGTACCTAGCTACGTAGCTACCTACCTACCTACCTACCTACATACCTGCACCGTAATTACCACATTGCTAATTTAATTTCCGAAAGCGAGCAATTCATTCGTACAATTTTACCATTTTACTATGTATCACTAGCAATACATATAGGAGTAGATACGTAAACGTATATTTTGTATAACGTGCGGCACGCATCCTGATTCTAGATTCTCGAAACACGAGCCGCGCGAGTCTGCAATAAAGAAAAAGAAATACAAGACGCGTATCGACGACGGCGATAATTCGCCAGTTTTCCGATGAAAAAGCTCTTCCATAGGCGCCCGACTAGAAATACACGCTCGTTTTAATCGAGATTTTACGAGCGTTATGAGTTTTTTATTCGACGACGACGACGATTGCTTTACTACTCGTATCTCTACGTATACCATCTCCTCTCTCGTAAACATAGTTAGCCCAATATACCTAGACCTACTACATATTATACTCGTAGTATCATGGCACAGTAGGCTTAGGGTGTACCCTTTTTATGTACGATGGAAAACTTTTTTTCTTTTCTATCGTTCTCACCCCCTAAAAGTTGTCAGTTGTAACATCGGGTAAGAAAATCACGCCAAAATCTTCAGCCCCCTAGGTAAAAAGTAAGTGGTGCCGTGCCGGTGAGCCCCCTCTCCGATCTTACAAAATATCAAAAAATCCAACTATCAGATAAAATTTTTAAAATTGTCAAATTTCTAGTTCCAACACCTCGGTCAAGTCCCTATCTAGGTGAAATCAACTTGTATATACAAATTCTAGCCTCCTTCCCCACCCAGGCCATGGCTAACGTGTGGCTCAGAGGGTCCTACTGGTAAAAAAAATAATTGTTAATGCCCTAAAGTTGTAGAGTTTCATGAGAAAAATGTCCCCAACCAAATGTTAGTAAAAATACGTCGTACCAGGAAGTTTCCCCCCTTCACAATTAAGTTGCAATCCTTGGATTTGGTTCACCTTCATCGGAAAAGCGCTATTAATTAATGTTTTCGATTTGCTCTCCCCTCCCTCCACTTCCAAAAATAATGAAAAACTGAAACTCGGTCCCTCCCTCAGTTTGTGGAAATAATTCCATTCGTTGAAAGATTAATCTCGTAGTTAGGTAATTGCTCGTAGAATAGTTACGCTTATTCTAACTGGATGAGTTGAATTAGCTAAGATTATTGCTTGAGGGACCAAAGGTATCGATTTCAGTAATTGATCACCTTTCGACGTAAATTGCCAATTACCAGAGTGAAAATGAAACTTCCTACAACAAGTAAGGAGATTTTTTTCTCGAAGAGAACTCATTTAAAAGACCTCTGAAAAGAGATTGTATTTTTTTTTAATATTAATTTGTTCAATTTTTAAATTTTTTTCAACTCTGGAGGTCCTAATGTAGATTACCAACATTGTTGAAGGGGACTGAAAGAAGAGTTCTCTTGAAAAAAAAAATAGAAAGTACTCCGCTTAAAAATTAAAAATTTTCAAATAATTTGTACAGGCAGACATCAATTTTATACATTTTTAGATATTTTTCGACTTTGAGGGCTTTATAGGTACTACAAGGGGACCAACATTATTTGGAGGATTAAGCGAGGGTTTGTCTTGAAAATGTGCTCATTTAGGAAGACTCTGCCCGTTGAAAAATGTTCAAAAAATTTTCAGAGACATCGATTTTTCATTTTTTTTTTTTTTCATTTTTCCCAAATTTGGGGGGCTCCATACAAAAAGTCCAACATCATTGGAAGGGGTCCAACGAAGGTTTTTTCTTGAAAAGGGGTTATGTATGTAGAACAATTCTAACGTGAAAATGAAAAAAATTTCTCATTTTAATTTTATTCTTATTTTTTTTTGACTTTTTCAACTTTGGGGGGGGGGGCTTTTTTCTAGGGGGTCACATGGTTTGAAAGGCCGAGGAAAGTTTTTTCTTGAAAAGGGGATTGTTAAGAAAAATTCTGACGCAAAAACAAAGAATTTTGATAAATTGGATAATTTTTTTTATCTTGAGAGGGGGGGGGGGTTATCAGCGCCACTTTTAATTTTTTGCAAACAGACGAAAAATAAGAAATTTTTGGGTGCCATTTATCGGCACGACAGATTAAATCATTCGAACGACAGAAAAAAAGTGTTTTGCACGACAGATGCTAACGTCCCAAAACCACTTTTTTAACGACGGAAACAGTTTTCAACAATCACACGACAACAAAAATTGAAGTGCACGCCAAGAAAATCAAATGAACGCCAGTGTATGCCCGACAAATAGAATGAAATGCATCGACGACTTTAGGAAATGAACGACGACATAATGATAATAGCGACGAATTTATTCACAAAATCACAAGCTATAGGTGGATAAGTATGGTGAATTTGCCCTCGAGAGCTTCAGGGTTGATATTTGCATGGAAGGTGGGTACTCTTGAGCATCTTCCGTCAGGTAAGTTTCAGACCCCCAGACCCCTCCCCCGTTTTTGAGAAACCCCCCCTTTCTGAAATTACAATAAAAAAAATTTCTCAGCCCCATGTGAACCGATTTTTTCAATTTTTTGGCATGTTGTAAACATCCATAAAAGGTATCCCCACAAAAAATTTCAATTCCCTCCCCCCATATTTTCCCCTCAAAATGGCGTTTTTTAGTTTTGTTTGCCTGTTTTAGCAATGATCATGATTCAGCACAAAAATGCGAATAGCATTTTTAAGTGTGTTTTTAACCCCTAAAAAACATATATTTTTTTCAAAAAAAAATTTTTGGTGGGCCGTGGTCAAAAATTGAAAAAACCAACAGAGGGGGGTTAAAAATGGATTCTGGTGTAAATTATTGTTTTTGGTAAACGAGGTATCGTTTCCATATGAATCGAACCCCCCAAACACGAATATAACGTCCAATTTCATGTTACCCTCATCCACACCCCTCCAGTGCCCCTGCCCCCACCTCAATTTTTACTATATTAAGAATTGAGCTATTTTCATAATGTTGGTGTCGTTTGCATATGAAACGAACACCCCGAAAACGAATATAAAGTGCAATTTTATGCTACCCGCATCCACACCCTTCCAGTGCCTCTGCCCCCAACTCAATTTTCACTATATTGAAAGTTCAGATATTTTCATAATGTTGGTGTCGTTTCCATATGACTCGAACACCCCGAACACGAATATGAAGTCCAATTTAGGTAATGTTATACGTAGTTCAATGTATGTATGTGTACTGAGCAGGTACCTACATTCGCCAAAACTTCGGATATAACTATTCAACAAAGACATGAATGAAACGAAAATGATAAGATATCACTTATTGAAACAAGCGTACCATTCATTATTCACAAATACTGCTCCATTCATGTTCACTAATTCAAACAAGAGGACAAAAATTTGGGGTATCGGGCAATTGAAATAATTTCGTCGGGCTTTCCCATGTTCGTCGTGCATTCCCTTTTTCATGGCGTGAATTTTCTATGCTAGTCGTTCAAGGTCTGTCGTTCAATGCTGTCGTTTTAATGACCAAAACTGTCGTTAAATCCTTGTCGTTCAAAAACACGATTTCGTCGTGGGATTTTTCTGTCGTGCAATTCACTTTTTCTGTCGTTCAATTAAAGTTTTCCCGAAATTTTTACCTCCGGTTTTTCAGTTTCCTTCGATTTCCCAAAGGACCATACAATGTTTCGTTGCATGTACATTGTGCATACTCTAGTACTCAAATTGGGTAGCTTACTCGTATAAGTAGCTGTGACCTGTGACGAAAATGTGTATGTTATGTACTCACCTGAAACAAACAACAAAATAAAAATGATCAATTAGTTATCGCTAATAATGTCATAAAATAGAACAAATATCGAATAGGATCAAAATGTGATTAGTGGGTATCGATTTCTAACTGCATAAGTACATACATTGATGAATCTCTCTAGGCGTACGTGTACTTCTACTTACTACGTAGGTACTGTCGTATTTACTAGCCTACAGCTCATGAGCCTACTAGTACACACTACACACTACACAGTACCCTAACGAGTGTGCTACTCGTAATGAATGGGTATAGTACATAGACATACATTATTTACCTACATGTACAATACACCGTACCTAGACCTACACTGGAATATACGAGTACATATCGAGCACATAATAAATGATCGCTAGAGAGCTACTTATAACGAGTAGGTAGGTAGGTATTTGTTTTTGGCGGCAACTACGCTACGTCGTCCTGCGTCATTTAGCCGCAATCGCTAATTAAAAGCTACACGAGACGTACATACAAGTACAAGAGAAGTTTGCACGTGAATGTACGAGTATAGCTAGAAATACGTCGCATTGTGTGCGTGTACACTTTACATTTATTGGTCAGTTATTTGATGTTGGCTGAGCGTCGTTCGCGCCTCACGGCTGCTCGGCGCAGCATGCAGTATCAGCCGATAAATCTTTCCAATTAGCCTCTCCGCTCTCGCTCTGTATTAACGAGTCAATTTTTCTGTAGGTAAAGTACATACACGCTGCACTGCCTTGTTTTTCCAACAGGCCGGAAATCTCTAGACGACTACGAGTAGACCTACCTACCTGACTGCCTGCTCGTACCTCGTAGTCGTAGTCGTAGAAAAGGAGTCAATATCGACGCCTACGGGCTGATTCGCGCGATTGTTGAGTGGCTAGCGGCCTAAGGCCCTATGTTAACGACACAATATGAATAATCACCGAATCGCCGCCTTATACGAGTACGAGTACTCGCAATAGCAGGCAGCTACGAGTGTACGATTCTCCATCTCTACACTACACTACACTACACGTATTACGTACATCTACAACAGAGGTAATACGTAAACGTATGTTCGTCCGTCAATTAATTCGTTTCATTTGGTTCTACATATGTACAATAGGCGAATGAAGCCTACCCAGGTACGTACATGATTTATGTGCCATTTTTCATGCATAGATAGTAGATACGTAATATTTTGGGCGGACTACAGACAAGCATAGAGGAAAGGTGCTCGACTGATTTTTTTGTCAGACGTGTATTATTAATTGACCTACCGCACAAACTGAAAAACTGCAAAGAATCCTTCCTTTTTTTACTCATTCAACGGGCATCTCAAACATAAAGGGTGGCTCTATACTTACGAATAATTTTTTTGGCATTTTTTTCAACTTTCACCTCTTCAACTTGTTGGGTTTTTACGAAAACAAATCCCTGAAATTTTCACCCCTCAACTTGAAATTAAGTCGTGCCGAGAAGCTCCTCGCAAGTTCACATACATTCTAACTCTTGAATTGAATCAAATCCATCTTCATCAGACAAGTTTGAAGCTTCCCCCCCCCAAGTGATAAAATATGCACTAAAACTTGAACTACCGCCTTCCCCTCCACAAAAAAAATCAAATTTCAATCAGGCGAGTTTTGCGAAATTTTACAGAAATTTCATCAATTTTTCGGTGATTTACAGTATTTAATAACTCGTATTTTTTAATGCTTTATTCGAGTGTAGAAAATTCTGATCGACTCCCCCCCCCCCATTTGATTCATTGAATTTGAAATTCTATATCATTTTTAGCCCTGTACATATGAACAACTTGAAAATTGGTGGATCGCAAAAATTTCGATATCTCATCATTTCTACGAAACTGATCCATCATATTATTTTTGTGACCGTTTCCGTTTCATTTCCGCAGCACACTGCACTTCATCATGTTTTTTAGAACTTTTTTCAAGTTCTTTCCGTGTGGAGGGGGCGGGGGGGGAGTTCCTGGTACAACTACTTTTTGGACAAGGGAGAAATTCATAAAAATGCAGAAATAGACAAGGGAGAAATTCATAAAAATGCAGAAATAATTAGTTCGTGAAATGAAGCAAAACTTGTCAAAATGAGCCAGAGCCACCCAACTTTGAATACAACAGTGTCTAATGTTAGTGCGAATAACTCGAACATGGTTGGTAAATTTGCATTTGGCACTATTAGGAATTCGTTATACGAACTGACTGTTTAGCATATACATAGTTACGAGTACATACTACCTAAAACTACCTACAGTCCTACCCTACACATATAAGTAGGTTTACGAAGAGAACATCACGTCGTGTCGAATTTCATCGTCGTTTAACGAGTGAAATAAAAAATCCTTTCAAAAGCCCTATACCGAACAAGGATAAACGTGTAGCGAGTTACTTAGTTGCCGTCGTGTAATGTAAATTGAATTTTTTTTCTTCACGCGCGAGACTTATCGAAAATTCACCCTGTAGCTGTAGGCTGTAGGCTGTACCGTTTACCTACTTACGCGTATGTTAGATTTTTTTCTCGCTGCTGCGAGCTTACGACGACGGCATACATAGTCGCAGTCGGTAGTCGGGCGAAAAGGAAAGAAAATTGAGTGAAAAAAGACCGAGGCGTGAGGCGGCGAACCGAGGGTGGCTGAATGGATGATGATGGTGGTGGTGGCATCGTCCAAAAACGTCAGAAAAATAACTGCGATTTTCTCAAACCGAGCGCGTACGATTCGCAATAAAACAGCCGAAACGAATTTGTATTTTTGAATTTATACGTCGAGGGTATACGTATACGTAAACGTATAATGTACGCGTGTACGTCTCTCTATGTGTGTACTGTGTATTGCGTAGAGAAGGGACGTATACGGTGCTCGTAGTACGCTCTACGTAGACATAGACGTAGACGTAGACGTAGACGCGATACGCGTATAATATACGAGTCGAGAAATGACGTTGTAGCGTTTAAAATGCCATTTGTCGAAAATTTTTTTCCATCTATCGCGACATAAACACGATCGAGTACGACGTTTTCCACACAGTTACGATTACGATAATGTTATGTAGTTCTCACTCGTATTGGTCGCCTCTTCGTAGCGCGTAGCTCGTAGCTCCTCTCTTTCGCCCACTGTTTTCGCTTATTTTTAGCCGAATTTTAGTTGGAGAAAAATTCCACCGACTATTGAGATACGGTGAAATGCGTTAATTATATCAGCCCAATCGGGAACAAACCCGCTTTACTCGTTTGTTTTTCAAACTCTCAAAATCTTATCGATACATTCTGTTAGATTGTTAGTTTACTGCTGTTTCTTCCAAGCGGCCATGGGCAATTGGGCATATGGCGAATGAGTATACTCGTTGGAAAAATCCGGCTTTTGCGAGGCGACGCGACCGGCGCTTGCGATGATTTTTTCTCTCTTCTTTTTCGACAAAAATAATGCCGTTCGAGATAAGGAAACGTATACTCGTATTATACTACACATACGAAACGAATATTATAAGAATAGATGGCCTACCCGTGACTCGAGAGTATATTGATACAATAAGTAGTCGCGTAACTGCATTTTTCAGCTTATACGAGTACGTATACTACAGTCGAAAAATTTACATATTCACGCTCGTATTCTACGTATAGATGTAACTACCGTAATTCGTAATTTGTGCAGACGATATCGACGATGCGATCTGTGTAATAGTCGATGAGCAAGGTTGATGGGGGGGGAGGGCCGGGGTGTCGAAATAGCCAATGCCGAATATCTAATCGAGATTTAGCGTTATTGTTATTACGTCGCGTCGCGTCGTATTCCGAATTCGGATATTTATCGCACCTAATTCGAGCGTTAGCGTTGTAATAACGAGCCATCATGATCGTTTGCGGCGATTTCGTTTTTAAAAAATAATGGCTTTCACAGGTCACGATGATGGGACGTGATCGCGAGTTGACGAATTAACACCATCATTTCATCCTGTACAGGTACAGAATAAGTTATAGGTACCTATACGATATTTTCGACAGGCAAGACAAAAATAAGTGCTTTTTGGAAGTTTTGCGGCAAAAAAAAAACAATTTTATCAAAAAACTGCCCCCTGAGAATTTTGACGTAGGTAAAACATTACGATTTTTCGTAAATTCGCCAAAAATTGACACTCCCGATAATTTTGATATTGATAAAAAACGAGACTGTTTGACAATTTTTGCAAAAACATGATTTTTTGAGTAATCTTGGCAAGAACAGGACTGTGTTTGACAATTTTGGCAAAAATTGGCTCTTTTTGACAATGTTACTAGAAATGGACACTTTTTGACAAATATGCCAAAAATTTACGCTTTTTGACTTGGGCAAATTTAGTAGAAATTTAAAGAAAAAACCAGAACCTTATAAGCAAATTTGGCAAAAAAACAATATTAGACTCACCATCTGAAGATGCAGTCGGGGTATAAAGTAAACTCTAGTTTTTCAACTTGATTCGGTGAAATTTTGTGTGAATTTTGACTTTCAAAAATCTGTTGGAGACTCTAGAATACCTCAAAACGGTTCGAAACCGTTTCCAATCGATTATGCGATCAAAAATGAAATATATAACCTACCAAATTTCAGCATTCTAGATTGATTTTCTTCCTACATTTCTGACCGAGATCTGTTTTTTTTTTTAAATTCACCAATAATCGAAAAAGGCACTTTAGCAGCAAAATTTTTAGCCGGTGGTGTACTTTTACACGCTATTTTGAATAGGTTCTGCTTGGTTCAACTTGCGCTTGTCAGTAAAAAAAATTACTAAAGTAAGTTTCAAAAAATTAATAATCATCACCCCCGAATCGCACATACATATATCGCAATTTCCTTCCTTTCTGAGGCTCCTCTGATATTTTCAATTTCTCTGGAAAGCTCTAAAATTAATTTGGGAAGCTGAAAATCGGGTTCGGCAATTTCCAAAATTATGCCGAAGGTTCCAGAACTACTCGCAACAATTGGAAATCACTTATAATCAGGGTTTTTTGTGGGGGGACGCAGGGGGACGCAGGGGGACGCCGGAGGACGCCGCCCCCCCAAAGAAAAGTTCGAAATTATCGAAAAATTTCCATAAAAACTAAAAACATGAAAGAATTGGAAAAAAAATGAAAAAATTAATAAATTTTGGTAACTTTTTTAAAAAAATGTTGAATTATCAGAATAGTAAAGTGCGAAAACGAGATCAGAATTACGATGAAAATTCGTAAATCTAAAATTTAGCATTGAAGTTTGTACCTCAGTACCTACTTATCTTGCACGTCGGGGGCCCGCTCAAGAATTATTGCACCCCCCCTCCGTCGATCCTCTGGGACAACTTTTTTCTTAAAGGGAGAGTCCTGAGGAACATTTCTAGCCCTGGCAAAAATTTTTCACCTGTCAAAATTTTAAGTTCTAAAGTGCATTTTTCGATTTTTGGTGAATTTTTGAAAATCAAATTCAGGCCAAACATGAGCGGAAAAATCAAAATTTTACCAAATTGACCAAGAAAGCTGAAATTTGGGATATATCCTATTTTTGACATGCCAAATCGATTGGAAACTATTTCAAACCGTCTCGAGCAGTTTTGGAGCCTCCAGAAAATTTTTGAATCAAACTAAGATGGAGAGTCGAAATTTATTCTGCAAACTAATTTTAATGTGCTACAAAGTATTGCAGGTAAATTTCAAGTCATTGTGGAGCCTTCAGCTACTTTTTGAAAATTACTGGAGACTCCAGCAGATTTTTCAAACTTTAAATTTTTACAAAATTTCATCAATGGAGATGGAAAGCTGAAATTTATTTCGCAGACTAATTTCAATGCGATATGAAGTCGACCACATGGTGGTTTCAAATGGTTTTGAAGCTTCCAGCTACTTTTTGGAAATTTCGATTTTCCAAAAAAACGCCATACGACCTTTCAAAAAGTCGCTGGAGGCTCCAAAACGACTTGAAATCTACCAGTAGTCGACTTCGTAGCGTATTGAAATTAGTTTGCAGAATGAATTTCGACTTTCCATCTCCGTTTGATGAAATTTTGGGGAAATTTCAATTTTCAAAAATTTGCTGGTGGCTCCAGTAAGTTCCAAAAAATCGCCGGAGGCTCCAAAATGACTTGAAAACCCCGCTGCAGTTGACTTCGTAGCGTATTGAAATTAGTTTGCAGAATAATTTTCAGCTTTCCAACTCCATTTTGATGAAATTTTGTGGAAATTTTCGAGTTTCAAAAAAATCTACCAGAGACTCCAGTAATTTTCAAAAAGTCGCTGGAGGCTCCAAAATCACTTGAACCTACCTGCAGTCGTCTTCAGAAGGTGTTAATCAGCTTTCCATCTCCATTTGATGAAATTTTGTAAAAATTCAAAGTTTGAATCTTCGACTTTTTTCTCTCAAAAATTCAAATTATGTACAGGGTATGAAAATTAGGGGCTTGTAACTTCAATTTAGCGTCCCTCTCAGAAAAGAAATACAAAAAAAGGCCTGCTTATAGTAAACATCGGAGGAGTGGAGAAGGGGCTCCAAAAAAAAAAAGGGCAAATGCCACGTCCCAACTTCCAGCTCAATAACGTAAAATTTCGAATTTTTGACACCTTTGAACAGAACTCGATTGAAAAAATTCTGCGAACCTCGTAAATTGAACCTTTTATTTAGCACCTGAAAAATTTGGTTGGAGTGTTTCTTGCGATATCTGTAATTATTTTTTTTTTTTGCAGGTTTTTACCTCCTTTCTTGGCATTTCTTTCAGGTTTACCCAAACATACAGGATGTATGCGCAGTGAATTAGGTATTTCTGGGCACCCTGTAATGGCGTTAAAAAGATATAGGTAGACTAGAGATACCTTTACCTACGTACTACGTACTCGTAGATATAGGTGAATTACGAAGAACCATACACCGAACACACGTACACGTACGTAGTACGTTTATAATTTCAGCTTCTATCTACCCCCTGCACCGCGTCTTCTGATCCTCATCATAAGGATAACGACGGCAACTGACGATGACGCGATCATTTTTCATCATCGAAATTGAAATTAATACCTTCCGCTTTTTCGCGAATAAGCTACGAGTAGCTGTAACTCTTAACTACGTTTACGGACGATGATTCCACTTGTTTTTTTTTTCAACCCTATTTCGCAGCATCTCACCGTGCACACACATGGTATTTATCCATACCGCCCCCGCATCGCCGCGCCGCACCGTGCCATATACATCAGTTTAGGGTGAACTTTCGGTCTAGGTATTTCGCTTTCGCGTCGTGCTAAGCGGTTTTTGCAACCATTCGTAATTCGCATTCGTTACATGTTACTCGTACGACGACGACGACGTACCTCTACCACCTACTACGTGTACATACGTATTATCAATCGAGATGTGAAAAAAAATCATTTTTTCAGCTCTTTGCCTGCTACTGACAATACGCATTAAAAAGTACTCCACTGACTGCTACGTACTATACGGCGTAGCGTAGGATGTAAAAAAAAAAAAAAAAAAAAATAGCCGTGCACCGAAATCACTGAAAGCGGGTTTTTCATTTTCGGCGACGCGACGGACGTGGCTAGTTTACTCCGAGTTTTTTTCTCTTTTTTCTGTTGTTTTGTTTTACCACACCGAAGGCAACGGCAACGGCAACGGCAACGGCAACGAGATGAAAAGGTGGATCGGAGAGAGCGTACTTTTGCCACCATTTTTATAATGCATTTTTACTGTTCTTTCCTGTCTCACTCTCTCCCCTCTTTCTCGTTCTCTTCTTATTTATTTTATTTTTCATTTTTTCATCCGTTTCGTTTTATTTTCTATTTTTAATCCACCTTTTCGCCCCCGCTTCAAATGCCATCTTTCTACCAACATCCGCCCCCGGTTCGTATACAGAATATACACTGTACACAGTACACACACTTCATACTTTTTAGTTTTCCAAGTTTTTATTTTTCGCATTAGCCAACGACGACGACGTCGTGACTTTTGGCAAGAAGTGCCAGGCGCGCGCACATACTCTCGTACCGATACTTCTACCTTCGATACACTAGGTAAGTAGGTATTATTCGTACATTTGGGTTACATTATCTGGACTATCTTCGGGAGGCGAACGACAACTACGACAAGACAAACGCCACCACCCCCTTTTCTTCGCGAAGAATGAAAAAAAAAAATGTTCAGAATTGGAGAAGAAACTTTACAGCATTTCACACACTATCGAGCAGCATACAAATTATGACCTCGCACTGGTAGGACAACCT
The DNA here is from genome assembly GCF_950023065.1 of Planococcus citri. NCBI lineage: Eukaryota > Metazoa > Arthropoda > Insecta > Hemiptera > Pseudococcidae > Planococcus > Planococcus citri. Next base: position 71,319,762 of record NC_088681.1, read on the forward strand.
ATTTCTGGGTCTAAAAAAATGTAAAATGTTGGAAAAATGTACACATTCGTGCCGAAGAGTCTCCTTTTTTTTAAACGCACTTTGCTCGGATAATTTGGTAATTTGGCAGCTCTCGGTAAGTTTAACAGATTTACAAAACAGTCGAATTTTCCTGCTGAATCTGCTGTTTGGCCTGCCTGTGCCCAATTGCCCATAGTACGTGTACTCGTATGTAATGGTGTTCTCTATCATACTATCAATTATATTATTACGACGAGTAGGCAAAGGGCGGTGTATAGGTAATAGGTATAAATATATCGGTGTTGTGTTCGCAATTTCCTTAATTACGAAGAAGCAATTTTTAAAAATTCGACATTTTCCAGCTCAACGGTCCGCGTAATTACAAATTTCAACGACTAGGGATACCGATGGGTTTCATTTTCATTAATTACTTTTCTTTCGCGATGCTGAGGCGACCCGACAGTTAGCAGATCTCACTGAAAGGTGCACCTTTGCTCTGCCAACTTTACCCTCGAGTCGAGTCAAGCGTACAATACATACGAGTATATCTAGTATCATTTTGATTGAAAAATACTTAGGGTTGCTAATTTTTTTCTCAATAGATGTAATAGGATGGGGGTGAGAGGGGTTTTCGAGGCAAAAGAAAACAATACAAAAAAAACGTTTTCTCCCATCCGAATTCCTTTAGGAGCTTGATTATACGTAGGATATCCACTCGAAGTAAATTTTCGTCACTAATTTCCTCCGGAATACCAGGTGTATTCTTTTTTGCTCCTCTCTTCGATCTACCGGATCTAGGTACGAGTAGCTTCGCTTAAACCTGAAATTTTCCCGCGCTATTTCGCGCACTTCCTCAGCAAAATGGCCGTTGATTGACCACTAGGTAGAAAATTCAGGCGCCAATTTCGACTACGATTTGGAGCATCTAGATTTTCGACACCATGACACCCCACCGCACGCCGCGCAGTCCCCATGCGCTACATTATCAAAAGTGGTTGCGAATGGTGACCTACGATGAGGGTGAGTTCATTTCCTCATTTTCGAACGTATCTAATATCTATATTCTATATCATAAATACGCACATAAGTCTTTCGTCCTGCCCACTCTCTCTCTCTCATTCCATATACGACGTATACGTAACTTACTCATCGAAATGTATACGCAAACAAAAATATAACAACAACAACAACAACAGCAACAACAAAAACAGTCAAAATAGTTGAATGATTTATGGCGAAAAATTGTTGGAAATATTTCCTCGAGCGAGATAAAGATTTTTATGTTTAATGGCTTGAAACCGAGTTTAGTCGTACTTTTTCGTACAGCAAAAAGCAACCGAGAAGAAGAAATATGAAAGCAGGTGGGCGGGGGCGGTGCCGGTGCCGGTGCGATACACGCGTTACGCCGTTCAAAATTATGTTTTACCGATAACCGATGAGATGCGATATACCTACTCGTACTCGTACCGTTGATTTTTGCCTCGCCATTCCGCATTCCGCCTCCGCCTTCGCCGACTGCTCTCTGCTCGCTGCTCGTGCTCGCCTTCTGTGTACCTCTTCACTTCTAGTCTAAATTACCTTTAGTACGTTTTGTTACGATTACGATGCGTTACGGGCGTTGCGTACTCGGCTTTGAATGTGTACGTCTGTCGCGTCTACCACCCTACATAGTACATACTCGTACTCGTAACAGAAAAGTGCTACGTATACGTAATATGTACGTCTACGACTACACGTATACCATAGAGAGAGATACGTACGAGTACGTGCAACTTTTTACCAACTTTTGAACATCTCTCTCGATAAACAATTAAATGGCGCTTTAAGCGCGACGATTATTTATGTATCTGCTCTGCACTGCTCTGGTACGAATATGTGCATCGTGTACTATGCACATTGCACATTTAATGCTATCTACCGCCCGCGCCCCGCACCACCTGCCTCGTCATAATTACAGCGCCATCGTCATCGCCATCGTCATCGTGGCCAGAACTAGGTTAAACATCATATATACAAATATAATAGCGCAAACACAGCCACCGATACGCGTATACATTGTTGAGGCGAAGGGAGAGGAGAGGGGGAGTATTTCACGTAATATACTACAGAGGTTGAATGGATTTTTTCAAATGCAAGTCGCCACATAGATTCCAAACTCAGTTCTGCTACAAATGTGATCAATGAATCCAAACTGAACGTGCAAGTACATAAGTATTCCCATTATTCCATTCTTGAGCCGTTGAGGGAGATGCGAGGAGCCCAGGCCCCAGGGATTGCTGTAAATGCATCACGCGCACCCTGGTCCCAAACAAGGGGGTTCAGGCACCTACATATGTATTTCTCCCTGACAGTTAAAAGCAACCACTTTCAAGTGGGCTTCAGCAGATGGGATTTGGGAACCCCCTACCCCCCACCAACTAGATTTCCACAAAAAATGAGGTATTCGGACGACGACGATGTTGATGATGGCCAGGGCCAGGGATTGAGATCGCAGATGAAGAGTATAGGGTGTTGCTGCTGCTGCTGCTGTTTGTAGCATTTTTTTACAGTTACTGCACCGCGTACGTTCGTATTTACGTAGTACCTCGTAGTACCCAATTACCCATTATAATGTAGGTATCATGTTTTGCAAACTGCGACGCGTTGCAGAGGCAGGGGCAGGGGCAGGGGCAGAGACAGGGACAGAAAATAAATCGCGATAACGATGCGTTTATGTTATGTGAATTAAGAGTACATAAAATATCGAGTTGCGGTATGTGAGCTGGGAGCTGGGAGATGCATGTGCGAGTCCGCGAGTATTTTGTACACTACAGTGTTGTAAGCTAAGCTAAAGCGTATATAAACGATCTGTGTTCACCGTTCAACGTTGATGGGTTTCTCTCGAATTAGTAATTACACAAAGCGTGTAATTCAAACGAGAAATACGTTTATGTTTACGTTTACGATAATTAAGCGAGTAATTACCGTAATTATAAGTTAATGTACCAACACGAGATGAAGCGATTCGTTATCAAATGTGTGCGCGCGTGTGAGTGATTCTGCGGTATGTTTACACTCGACTCGATATACATATTTGTAGTTGTACCCACTTAAACGTATCGAGTATATTAAATACTCCTCTATAAACCGTGTATGGTGGTCATTAATTATCAACTAGGTACTTAACGATATCGCGACCCACGGCCAGTTCAAGACATATAAGTACGAGTGCGTGTACTTGACCGTCTTGACGCGACGTTTAGGCAACTTCCATTGCTGAAAATTCGCCGAAAATCGGTGCAAATGAAATTGAAATAAGACAGAATATGATTCGCAAATCGGTAGAGGAAAATTCAGATGGAATAAGAAATTGATTAGAAAAAACTAAATTGAATCGAAGGCTCAAAAGTAGCGAGTTACGTTTTCAAGGCGAACAAAAAAATCGCCAAAATTCCTCATTTAAAAAAGTAAGCAATGAGAACGTTGCACTGATTGAAAAATGGATCACATTAATTAACGACGCTACAGTACACACTTACAATAATTATCGAATAATTACTCGCTTACCATATAATATACGTAGACGTACGACGAAAGGTTGAATAATCGTGAAATTGAAAGAGTACTGTAAGTACTTTGATTCGATTGGAGAAATGAATTCGCCAAAACACGCACGTTGAAAAAATAACCTACAGATAAGGAAGGCCCACTGGCCCAAACGCCGAAAGCCAGAATAACGCGCATTTGAAAAAAATTACATCGACCACGCAAATTCGCAAATTATTGCACCGTATCATTTCTATCATATTAATAACAGCTCCCAAATGCAAATGCAATGTGGCAACAACGCGTCAACAAAACTAAAAGAAACATCACGTTCGTCTGATCTGATAGAATTGGAATAAACATTCGTCTAATCCTTTCACAGCGGGGAGCAGGTGTTCGCATTTCATGCCGACACTTCCCAAAATCGAACAAAGAAAAGAAGTAACACCTGCCTGATCGGACAGCAGCAATTAACATGTAGTATAAATGCTTTTAACCCTTGCGCAGCAGGTCTTCATGCTCCACGCCAACACAGTCCAAAATTCAACAAAGAAATAAAAATAACCATGACTCATTGACTCGGCAATTCAACAATGGACGGTCCCACCTGCTCTGAAAATTCTTCCACTTGCATTTCAATGTATAAAAAGATAACGGCCAGACGCGATAACAACACGGCCGCAGCCTTATCTATCTTATCTACATATTACATCGCATTTTTGGCTGAAAGCAGAGTTATACTGCGCGCACCACTGACAATGATGGGTGGTGCTAGAAGGGGGTAGATCGAAAATTTATTTACAAGTACATACGGAAAAGGCTAATTCGTGGCAGCGCCTTGGTCTCGCAAAGTACGTCGCAGCGAGGAAGATTGTCCGGCCCACTGGATGCTCCGAAAAGGTTCTCAAAAATAAAAATCTAAAAATCTGACTACCGTGCCCATGATTAAAATCACCAATACATACTTTGAAATTTCAATTGATTGATTGAAAAAACGGTGGATTATTTGTACTTAGATTACAAAATGATTGTGTTTAAAACTGAAACGTTCGAAAAATTGAATTAACGGCCACGAAAATTGTCCATTAATAAAAACTGAAACAAAACCACCACATGTTTCAGAATCAAACCTCGAACTAAAACTGAAACCAACACTAAACACTTTGAAAACCCAAAACCAGAACGGTAACCAAGTAACTTGAGAATGATCAAGAAGCTGAAACCGAAACCAAAACATCATCGAGTAACTACAAAACCAAAACCAGAAAATTATAAAGTAACTGAAACCAAAACATAAAATTGTCAATAAGTAGGTAACTGAAACCGAATCCGAAAAATTTTCCAGTACCTGAAATCAAAACCAAAAAAATTGTCAAGTAACTGAAACCCGAGTCGAGTCCAAAAATTACATACGAAAACTGAAATCGATAATATGTTCAAAAAGTGAAACCGAAATCAATGTCAAGGTTAAAAATTAACTACCAAACAGAACTACCTACGACCTATACGTGCTTGAAAAAATAGTCGATCGAATGTAAAATTTCAAAATACATCGTAGAACTTGTCGAGAAACAGAAACCGAAACAAAAAAAATTGTCGAGTAACTGAAACCGAACCCAAATAATGATCAAGAAACTAAAACTGAAACCAAAACGTCATCGAGTAACTAAATCCAAAATTTAAAAAAATTGTCAAGTAACTGAAACAGAAAAATTTTACAATAGCTGAAACCGTAACCAAAACATTGTCGAGTAACTGAAACCAAAGTTCAAAAATTACAATATAAGGAAAACTGAAACTGATGTACACAAAATGTGAAACCAAAATCAATATGAAAATTGAAAATGAAATACCAAACAGAACTAAATATATACTTGAAAAAATAGTCAATCAACGTGAATTATTTCAAAATAATCGTTCTTCTCGTTAAAAATGCCAAATGACCGAAACCGAAGCTCAAATGTTTCATAATCAAGACCGATACGGTTGAAAAATTGAAACCAAAACCAATAGCAAGTTCAATTTGTAGTCTCGTGATAAAATTTTGAGAGAAAAAAAATAACATTTGGAAAAAAGAAAGAAATTTCCCTGCCGCGGAAATGCCGAAAAAAATGTTTCAATTTCTACTTTATTTCTATATGTATTAGATATCCATTTCGAAGTCAAAAAATTGCTTAAATTTCATTTTGTATTGTTGTTATGGAAGAAAAAAAGATGAATGTCGTTACACGGTTTTTCAAATCTGAAAATTCGAATGAACAAAAAACAACAATCTGCAGAAAAATTCTAAAGTTTTAATGAAATCCCATCTAAAAAATGAAAACGTTATGAAAAGTGGAAACGAACGCTCTCGGTTCCGGTTCCGTTTCCGTTTCTCGAGAAAAATTGTTTCCGTTTTCACCTCCGTTCTCGTTTCCTCGTGTTTCGGCGTTTTTCTCAGAAACCGTTTCCGTACCATTTCCGCAGCACTGGTGAAACCATGTGAAAAATAAATTCTAAAAAGAGTAACAAACACGTTACGTCGAAATTCTACTGAAACCAACAGAAATAAATGAAAATGATTTAGTTTTTCATTAATGCAACGCATACATAGGATGATATGAAGTTTTCGAGGAATGAGGGGAAAAAGTTGAAACGTCTATACCTATTACCTATTTCGAAAATTGCTGTTTTTTCACGAATCCACTTTCTACTGCACTAAAATCATCCTTCCGCATTGAAAAAAAAAAAAATCAACGAATTAAAATTTAACCCCTAAGCCAGCGCTACCAATTCGTAAAAAATTTGCGGCCAAAAATAACACTGTTACGTATCCGTAGTGCTCTCAAAACGAAAACGTTTATTAGAATTCGCCTTCAAACGACTACGTCGTGTACAAAGGCAATAAGGAATGCGCTGTTGCTGTATAGGCGTTAATACAATTGCATAAGCAACCGCCGTAAATAACTCGACCAAATAACCGCGCGTTGTACACCTTCGGCAGGGTGGAGAGGTACCACCACCGCCACAGTAAAAGAGTATCGCGAACAGCGTAGGAACCGCGTTACGCCGCACCCACTCGAATTACATCGACACAGGTAGCAAATTTGGGGGAAATAAATTGCAAAGTCGATGCCCCCTTAGCGGGTGGTGTGTTCAGTGACGCGCGTTTAACGCGACTATTCACCTGGCACGGCAGTGGCACGTAAATGGAGAAAAAGGCGATTTGCAATTCATTAGTAAGACCATTGTCGAGGGCGACGTGCACAAAGTCGACCATAATCTTGAAAACGCACACGCCAAATGTTCGCCACACGTCACATTTGGCCGCACGTATGCGGTCTTAACCCATCAATAACGATACCGATACCAATACCAATACCAATACATTGTACTCTCGTTCGTATACCTACACTCGTATCCGTCGAATCTGTACACTCTACGTCTACACTGACGTGAAACTCAGAAACTGACTAACTGATGGCTTTAGCTGGCGTATGGTGCACTATTCGTTAATATTGAATAACAGATGGGTGATGCGGTGATGCAAGGAGGCGCGGAGCGGCGTATCTCTATATCTGAACTCGTACTCGCGTCCATTTCCATCATTTTCACGTACAATGACCAACGAACGCAAACGCGAACGCGAGCACGAAAAATGAAAAATGACATAAATCTGTTGGCTATTATAGTGGCTAGTAGCTGGCTACTACGAGTACGTTTCTATCGTATACGAGTATGTGTATTCTACATTCTACAAGCATAATTACTCATCTATGTGTAGCCTTTGATTTACGCGATATCATATAACACGCCGCAAAATTTATTGCAACATCAGCTTCTCGTCGAATACAAGCACAAAGTACGATATTCCGCGCGAAGGAGGAGGCAGGTCGAAATTTACGACCTTTTCGAGTTGTTAAATTTTTATTACGTCCAGCGAAAAATCACTCCATCGAACTGTAGGATAGGATATAGGCTTATCGTTAGAATTTCCCCCAAAATTCGTATACAGAGATTGATGGAGACTAGCTCAAGTTCGACGAGATCACGATATCAGCCTTTTGAGAGCCGAGAAGAATCTGACGGTTTCATTATATGAGAAGAAGTACATTTATTATAACTTCGTTAAGACGATTTTTTTTTTTTTTTTTTTTTTTTTTTTTGAAATGAATGTTTACTCAAAATGAGCATTTTTTCTACGCCGATTTCCAAAATAAATTTTCGATATAGGGATAACATGAAAATCAGAGAGTTTTCAATAATATATTACGTCAACAAATTTTCAAAGCAAAATTCCCACCGTTAATCCCTTCATTTTTGACTAAGAAATTTTTTGATTCGAAAATTATGTCACTCCTACATTACATTCGTAATTGTCACGACTCGGACTGGCGCAGAAAATCATTTTTCATTTTTTCTCAAAATTTTGGATTTTGGCTTGAAACATTTTTGACGTAATATTATAATCTATGTAAGTATTGTTCAAAATTTTTTGATTTTTATGTGGGTATTAGGTGAAGAAAATTTTCGTATCGCTACATCGAAAATTTATTTTGGAAATCGGAATAGAAAAAACGACCATTTCGAGCATTTCCTCTAATTCCAAAATGAAATTTTGAGCCAACCTCTTCTTTTTGAAACTCTGCTCAACAAAGTTATTATACTTATCTACTCCTTCCCAGTAATTGAAATTTTCCAATTTTCAGCGATCAGATTATTCTCGGGTTACAAAGGATTAGCTTCACATCGAATCAAATAAAAGTACATCTCGATCGCGCAGGCACACCACGAATAAAAACAACCTGTTCGACGATTGCAATCACTGGCTGCAGTGTTCACCCCATTTATCATTCGTAATACTCGTATTATTACTACAACTATTATTATTATTAGGTAGCTATATTTCACAGGGTTTTTTTTTTCTTGGCACGCCACCGCAATTATAATTTATCAACGACCACTCGGAGCAATTATTTAATACGGGTCGCAGCGACAAGAACAAAACAAAATAAAACAAAATGAAAGAGCTTCGTCTATATAACCGCTTAAACGAGAGACACCCTCCCATTATGAGTCGTTCCGTTGCGCCTTTTGGCTCAGTCCCCCCCCCCACCTCCCAGCGTACGTACGAATTCAACTTTTTATCCTTTCAAACTGACGGACGGACGGACGGACGGACGTAAGTAGTTAAGTATATACGAGTAGTAAATAGGTACGAGTATATTATGTATTTTTGCAGCAAATCTACTGACGATGATGCTGACGCCACGAATTCGCACAAAATGTGGTTACGATTCCCTATATATATGTACGAGTATACTTACACAATAATCTTATTTCATCCGTATCCAGTTCAGTCGAGTAGATATGTGTATTGTGTATCGTGTAGTAGGGGAGCGAAACGCTATAATGTGTGAATTGTAATTGAGCCCAACGATGAGCTAAAAAGCCGGAAAATGAAAAAAATAATAACATCGCGCGTTTTATAACTCGTCGTACGAAAGGGGTTGTATGTGTATGTGTAGCAGAAATCTAACGCCTTGTCTTGCAAAAACGCAACACACATCACATACGAGTAGGTAGTTAGTTGGATACCTACGCGGATAGGAGGAGTAATACGGGGTAAAGCGAAATGGAGCGCGATATTTTTCCAACAGCTTCGCTTCAGCTCCAGCTCCTCTCTCGCTCTCTAGTCTCTAATCAATGTCTGCAGCTTTTTCCATTTGCGAAAACGGGTTTCCATTTCAACTCGGCCCCGGTCGTCGGTGTATACGTAGGGTGTAGCTGTAGGGTATTTAATTTCGAAATTGTAAAACGCTGTTCGCACCAAACATTCGGTCGCAATTTACGCCTTTCATCGCGAGCCAATTTTCCAATTTTTCACAACTCGATGACCGAAAAACCAAAAAAAAAAAAGAGAGGAGGAAAAAATGATATAACGCGTTCATACGCATTATACTCGTATACGAGAGAGTCGAGTCCGTTTCACGTAATTTAGTCGCAGTCGCAGCGAAAATATATACAAGTGCTGGCGCGTCTACAGTCTGCGAACAAATTGCGGTTGACGCTGGCAAAGGCAGGCGAACGAGCGAGGTGTTTTTATCGAAATCAACTTTTTCTACGTACGTAATACGTATATAGAGGTACTTTATAGTAATGCGTTTTTTATACGTAAGTAATTACATTTTATATAGGTACATACATACATATAGAGTACACCGTACACGCGTTACGGTGATCTTTATTTTACCGAGTACCGACTATCGCGAGCGAATGTCTCGGCACTCCCCATAAAATGATAAGGTCCGTTTCTCGTATAAAAATGAAGTTTCCGGGTTCTTCAAGTTTTCATTTTTAAAAACACGATAATACATATACCCGTACGGCGTACAACCATCGTATTGTCCCTACTTTCGATCATACAAATTGAAAATCTTGACAAATAATTCAGAATGATCAGATGATAATCGCCGATCACACCGACAATACCTTCCGCATGCACTGTTGAATTTAAGGCAGCGAGACGGGAATGGGCAACATTTATCTAACAAAAATTTTTTTTGACACGTGCCCAACCTGAAATTTGAAGGGGTAAGTGGCCAAATTCACATTTTAAACGTTGATTTAGGTTTCTGACATCGTTTGAAAGATGAGATTTATTTATTTTTGAAAATAAAGAGCTGAAGGCACCATCAACTCATCGTGAAAATTAATTTTCCTGCAGCACATTCAATTTTAAAAATTACGCTATTTATATGAGAGAACTTTTTTGTTCACCTTGAAAAATTAACCCTAACATTTCGAACAGAAATCATGTTTTTGAAAATTCAGAAATCAGCACTCCTACAATTTCCTGTTTGGGCATCTGTCAAAAAAATCCGCCTCTGCGGCGACCAATCATTGATCGATGATCAGTTGATCACTTATATACGCAGATAAAAACTAACGTAAGTAAGTCTCGTCATTAACAGCATCCGCATCGACAATTCGACACACTAGCTGAATCATTCGCAAACTAGCAAGAACCATAAACGCCACCTACTGCTTCAACAGCTCAGTTAAGAATTATCCGAATACGCCATCTTTCGCAGACTGAACGCAGCTTTTTCTACGATCGTGTAACGGTGTAAGCTCGCAACAATTTTTATTCGCGACTTGCAACTTGCTCCACAAATTCTTGCTTTAGTTAGTTCACCTAGTTAGTATCTAGTTGGCCATTTTACACGATAGAGTTCATTGTAAGTCTATTCGCTTTCTCGAATACGTTCAGACAGAAAAGGGACGTCCTCGCCGCCTTGATATTATTCCTAATTCGGACGAGACTTTAATGCAAGCGTTACGTTTACTTTGGCATTTTAAATATGGTATACGAAAGTACATACAAGGTGAATCACACAGGTCGAAATGAAAAATTAATATTTCATCATTCTGACACGATTTTTGATGCTAATTGCGAAAAACCTGATGAAAAAATTTCATAACGTCAAACAAACATCGCGAGTTTTTTAGCTTTTTTATTTAGGATCGTTTTTGACACTGAAAATGGATTCTCTGGGTAAACAAAGCATCCGACGAAAAAAAATGAATAAGAGCAGAATTGTAAGGAATGAAATTTCCCACCAGTGAACCCAAATCATTTTTTTACCATCATTTTATTTAGCTTCAAGTTCAGAATTTCAACTTCTGTCTTTGGTAGCGAACATGATATTGAAAACAGAACTAACTGGGTTCTACTGATAGGAAATTTCACGTCTAAAAATTTCGTTTCTATTCATTTTTTCACGTAAAACGCCGACCCAGAAAATCTGTTTTCATTGTCAAAAATAGTAGCAAAAATCGTTCACCAAAAATTAGGTTCTGTGGAAAAACCAAAAGAGATGAAATAAGGTGACTCAATTTTTGAAATCAGCGCCAAAAATTTCGAATCGTGGATGTGATTTTGGCTTGAGGACTCTTTTAATACGAATCGCACTTGATAGTTACCCTATAAAACTATTTCAATGTTTTCGTAATTATCCTGACAAAATGTCAGAAAGTAAAGTAACTAGTTTTTGAAAACTATCGGGTCTTTTTTTTTTCATTTTTTAAAGTTTTTAAAAATCATTTGTAATGTCAAAAATTTACCGGAATTGAAAAAAATTGATTCATATAAAACATTGCAAGAGTGTACCTCTACCTACCTACTCCTGAAATACTCAAAACATTGTAAACCGATCGGATTTTGCACAAATTTTGAAAAGTGTTTGGCATAAGAAGCACTCGAAAGTTTTTTTTTACCAGTAATTCACCGCAAAAATACCAATAATTTTCACCCATGTATTATAATTACCATTGATTCACCAAACATTACCAGTATTTGATCAAAAATCACTGATAATTTACCCAAAAAATTGCCAGTAATTACCCTAATTACCTGTTATCACCAATGATTACCTAAAATTACCCGAATTACTAGTAATTATCAGAATTACCCGAGATTACCAGTAATTACCAAAAAATTAGCAGTAATTACCTTGAATTACCCGAGATTACCAGTAATTACCAAAATTATTCATCGATTATTAACATATACCTACAAGTAATTTACCAGGAATTATTAGTAATTTTAATTTATCAATCCGAAAGTTAGCAGTAATTTTCCAAAAATATAGGTAAGAACTCCGCAAAAATTGTCTTCAAGATTTAGAACGTAATTTCAAAGAAAGAAAAAGAGTAGGTAGGTATATCTGATATTGAAACATGAATTTCTCGAGTGGTTTTACCTACAACTACTTTTGTTTTACACGAATTGAAACATGAAATAACTTACTGATTTTCACGTCTTCGTATCTTAATAATAAAAACTGTGCTCACCTGTAACAAAAAACAAAGAATTGGGAATTAGTAAAAGAGAAAATATTTCAAAATGAAACGTACAATAACACTCGAGTAAAATTTTGTACGATTGAAAAAAAAACACACTTCAGTATCGAATTAAAAATTAAACAAAGGAGTGCAGCGGCCATCCATTGGATTTGGAAATTTATTAAAAATCATAATTTTAGATACTCGGAGAGTGTCCATGCTATCGTCTGTTGGAGAAATGATTTCCACTAGGTAATTTTTTCGGCAGGAAAATTTTACTATATTTTCAAGATCTTGTAAATGGCAACTTACTACACGCAAGATAGTAGGAGGTGGGGAGGGAGACTTTTTCAAAACATTGACCGACTAATCCACAAATGTTTGCCGAATGTTCATGAAAAAAATGATCGGTTGAGGGACCGTAACTCTAATTTTCATCAACGTCTCCTCCCCCCCTCTCACCACGATACAACTTGGTCTCATTTCAACAAAAGTCTTTCACGTTGCATATCATCGAGTGAAGGATTTTTTGAGTTTTCAAAAATGTTGCAAAACACTCGAAAATATGAAAAAAAAAAAAAATCAGAAAATCAACCGAAGCGCTAAAAAAATGGGGAACTGGACGACTTCTTGACACGCTTTTTTCACCTATGGTCGATGAAATGAGGCGAAAACCGTTCGCAGCTTTATTTGTTCGTAAAGCTGAAACCAAAAACTGTTCCTCTCCACCGCGGCGCTCGTGATCTGCTATCAAAACGCAGTATCGGATGTTCTCATCCGTAACATTTTACTCCGCGCTGGTCGTTTCGCCTCACCACATACCTAGTACTCTTCACGTGCAATCGTGTATAGATAAAAGATATTACTCGACTAACCTAAGTATAGGTAGGTAGGTACTAGGTAGGTACTTGGCGTATTATTTTTCAAAATACTACCACGCCACGCCCGCGCCACTTCTCCAAATCGGAGTATTAAATTTTCGGTTTCGGTAAACTTCACCAGCCACACGACCATACCATAAGACTGTAGTAGAGTAGCAACACTTTGCGAGATTAGATTATCTAGGTCAAGATGGCTGAAACGAACGTGCGGCTATAATTGACGCGTATATTCGCACCTTTTAACAACACCGTCTCAACTTTTTCACTCGTCCGAATCGAATTCCAACTACGTGATTGAAATCCTCGAACAGACTACGAGTATGGTCTACGATTACGTGGACGAGGCGCATCTTTCAACCTCTCGCCTTGCCTCGCCTGTAATGAAATCACTTCCTTTCTATGTACAGTATACCGCCAATACCGGAACACTTTTCGGAGATGCTGCTACCGAAATTCCAAAAACAATCCCACGCACAATTTTCCATCTTTTTAATCAAGCGAAACAATCAAAGTGTTTCTCTTTTTCTCAGCATGATCCCGAGTCTCAAAAAGATACCAAAAATAACGTGAAAATTGCTCGGTCGTTTCACGTCCAATCATCTTGGTTTTGGATTCAGGTAATCAGGTCCACCGATTTTGTTAAACTTTTCTTTCAGGCTATTCAAATAGGCAAAAAATCGCCACCGTTAGCCTCTGAAGCTTTGGCGGAGTAGAGTGGGAGAATGGTTTGTTTTTTTCGGCAGTTGAAATTTCTCGCCATAATGCCCGACTTATGATCGACTTGCTCGAGACTAGCGCAACGAGCTTTTTTCGAAAGCTCGATTTTCAATAGCTTCGCTAATTTTTGAAGATATAATTTGAAACTTGGAAATATGTAATAATCCGGGTAGCACACCTTTTCAGTTTTCATGATAATTGCAACTACGAACCTTTCACGATGTGATTCGCAACAAAATTTTGGTCAAAATGTAAAACAATGTTGAATACTGTATGGCGTTTTTTTTTTCGACTTGGCTATCACATTCACTGTCTAAATAGTGTACGCGCAGTAAAGTCTTCTCGTCTCAAATATCCGTCCATTTCGAACAGATCTCTGACAGACAAGACGACAGTGACAGCTTGAAAATGGGCGATGGTTATCGGCGAGTTGGCAGATTCGAGCAGATTTACATAGATGATTAAATACGGCAAATGGACGGTTTACGTCGCGTAATATTTTACAACGGGTAATACTCCGCGTCTTCTGTACGAGTACGAGGCGAGGCGAGGCGACGCGGCGCGAGGGCAAGATATAAATTTGCACTGGTTACTCGCATCGCATAAATCAAGCGAACCGTTCATTTAAAAGGATTAAGCATTGTAATTTAACGTTTAAAAGCTTTAAATCGGTCAAGTAAAATGTTGCCGTATACTAGCTCTTTTTCTCGCCCCCAAGTCCACTTCCGTAAATGCTGCACGTTTTCTTCCTTCGTATCTTCTCTCGTTCTCCTCCTCCTCCTCCTCCTCTCCTTCTTCTTCTTCTTCTTCTTATTCTTTGCCTTTGTATGTAGGAGCTGCTTCTGCTTCAGTTTCCGATTTCATTCCACGCATGCATTACTTACATGTATTTGCATAAATGCATACCTACTGTGTGCTCACAATAGAGCGAGCTTTTGAAAATACTCGTACTGTAATCGAGTATCTCGAACAAACATGAAACACCACACGTTTCAGAATAAAAACCTGAATTGAAACAAACCGAAACCACTGAAACTGACCATTAACCGAAGCTGACACCAACACAACACCAAATCGTTTCAAAACTCACAATTAGAACTACATAAAACCTAAAAAATTGTCAGATAACTGAAACTGAAACCGAAAAAGAAACAAAAAATTATCAAGTAACCAAAACTGAAACAAAAACAAAAATTGTTAAGTAACTGAAACTGAACCCAAAACTGAAACCGAAACCGAAACCGAAACCAAAAATCTGTTAGGAAACTGAAATCAAAACTAAAACAAGAAAATTTTCAGTAATTGAAACCAAACAAACAAAAAATTGCCAAATAACTGAAAGTGAAGCCAAAAAATTATCCAGTAACCAAAATTGAAAATCGAAACCAAAAAATAAAAAAAATTGCCAAATAACTGAAACTGAAACCAAAACTAAAAAAACCAAATAACTGAAACAGAAACCGAAAACCTGTTAGGAAACTGAAATCAAAACTAAAACCAGAAAATTTTCAGTAATTGAAACCAAACAAAAAATTGCCAAATAACTGAAACTGAAGCCAAAAAATTATCCAGTAACCAAAATTGAAATCGAAACCAAAAAATAAAAAAAAATGCCAATGAAATAACTGAAACTGAAACCAAAACATTACCAAGTAACTGAAATTTTAACCGAAACCTAAAAAATTGTCAAAAAACTAAAACCAAAACTTAAAAAACGCAAATAACTGAAACCGAAACCGAAACCGAAAACTGTTTAGAAACTGAAATCGAAACTAGAACCATAAAATTATCAGTAACTGAAACCAAAACAAAAAATTGCCAAATAACTGAAACTGAAATCAAAAAAAATGTCAAGTAACTGAAACTCAAGTCCAAAAATTGCATAAAACACTAATGAAGTATAACGTTCAGGTTCAGGATGACGCGATGAAAACGTAAAAGGCAAATAAAACCAAAGACGAGACGATAGACGAACATCAAGTATTACGACGCGATGGCAAGTTTTTTTCGTCTCGTTTGCGAACATCCATTCAACTATGTAGCAACTGCAGTTCACTTGGCTGAAGCTAAGTTCCGGTTCGACCAAATGGACGTTGACTTTGGCATTGCGCTGATACTGATACCAGAGACCAGACCGGTGCTCTTTTAATCAAAACGACAAGAGTAATTACTTGAACGAACGGATTGGGATCGGGATGGGGATCGGATAAATTATCATCATCGAAGAGTCGATCGTGCGTTAGAGAGCAAAGCCGAAGACGTCTTAAAATGCGATAAATCATCGCCGCGCCGCAGCTCGAGCACGCTTTCTTATAACGCGTTTCTTTTTCGCTTTCGCGGGTGTTTTGCAGCTGGTCGCATTGCTACTATCAACACACCAATCGTCGTAAGGCAAAAAAAAAAAACGCGGAAATTGTCGAGTGTATATTACGCGAGCGGTAACCTTAAATGTATCTGCTAACCTGATTTTTTCTGCTCGTTTTCATTCTTCATTTTTTTCTGCGTTTTTCCTTCTTCATTATTTTTTTATTCCTTATTTTTCCATCGTATTATAATAAATCAGCGTTGCGCAGCGAGCAAAAGGTAGCAGAAAAAAGACGCGAGAGCGGCGGCTATTGCAAATTGCAATAAATCAGTTGCAACGGAGAACGGAGGACGGAGGACGACGCGACGAGAGCAGGGTGCACGACGACGCACGTGGGTATTGCTGCAGGTCTTTACAACCGGCAGACAGCACTGGTATTGCATATACGAGTACTGCATCCGAGTAAGGTACATACTTTACTTACACAGAAACCCCGGCGTTCCAACTGTCATTCGAATTTAAGCATTCGATGCGCGACGACGTACGAGTATGTACATTTTTGAAAATAATTTTCCGCATTTTCCGTATTACGTCGTGTTTTGGGACAGCTGTCAAATGTGGGTATTTTGCCTAAAATAGCGCTGAAAACTACACGAATGAAGTTGGGTCACCGATTCTAAAAAAAACCGAAGGGGCAAATTATGGGTTTATGATGAATTCTTCGAGGCTGCGTAATTTCACATCGGAGCCCCTTCAACGCCACCTATGGGGCTCGTACTCGATTTTTTCAACCAAAAAAATTAACTTTAGCAAAAAAACTCGAAAAAATAATCAAAAAAGGAAAAAAATTAGAGCAAAATAATCTGAACTACATATTTTGTAACTTTCCAAGGTCAGCAACCCAACTTACACGTCTGCAGTTTGGTTTGCAGTACTGAGAGATTATGTATTCGACGCAATATGTTCTTGAACACCCAACAAACTGAATTGAAACTGACATGGGATAGGGGTTGTCTATAAATATATGGCAATAATATCTAATACCGTAATGTAAATTCGCGTCTTACGTATTTACGACGCGGCGTGTATCTACTTTAAAGGAAGAGGTGGCGAGTAGAAGTAGAGAAAAGTAGCACTAGTACGAGTACGAGTAGCTATATACTCGTAGTAAGAACACTTGAAACAGTTGGAAGCTGCAACACTATAGGGGTTATTAAACGACGACGCGTTTATTGCGAGAAAAAGAGCGTAGATGTAGATATACTATACTATGTGTATGTACGAGTACAATGTACAGATACGCCGCGCCGGCGGAGGGCGGGGGTGGCCGGGGTTGGTTTATCGTCCATATTATACTCGTATACTCGTACTACATAAGGTTCGCATCGTATGCAGATGCGGATGCAAATGCAAATGCACCGTATGCGCGTTTAAACGGCGAAACGCGAAACGCGAAACGCGAAACGCGCGAATACGCCAAAACCTTCTACGATACCACGAATAATAAAATATTATCGATACGGAAAAATGAAAACGCTGAAAAAAAGAAAGAAAAACAGCGAGGATGAGGAGGAGAGGAAGAAGAAGAAAAAGGAAAAGAAATGCGCTGGAGATGTGGTTAAGAAAACCAAGCACATTTATACATACTCGTATACCATATGTATTGTACGAGTAGTATTGTAATGTACAATAAGTATTACTAAACATCTACCCAACTACGCACAAGTAGTACTCGTACAAAACAAAAAAGCAAAAAAAAGCAAAAAAAATGGTAGAATACGATGCATACAGCCATATTGAGCCATACCTATTACGTACAATACGTACAGGCAGCAGGCACCCCAACTCGTAAGTTTACGCAAAACTACACTCACTACGTACTCGTACAACTGTTGGATGAGAGAGTATGAAGTTAATGTCGACCATAACGTGAGTTGAAATGCGTTTAAAATGATCTCGTTCGCTTCGTGTTCAGTTATACTATCTATCTACGGCGTACAGTACGGTTATACGAGTATGATGTGTACTCTTTACGAGATATACGTACGTACATACTACATACTACATAGTAGTAGATAGAGATACCTACCAAAACCAAATGTATTCATTTGTTCGAATTAATCGCCCTCTTTACGGTTAGCATACTTTTGCAGAGCAGCGTCGTCATCGCAGGTAGTTCGCCTCGCCTCGCTTCGCTTTGCCTAAAGCGAACGCGATTTATATTTATCGCCGACCCGCGAGAACGTTTTGCAAAAACGGCAACCATTCGACGAACGAACGAATACGAATACGAATATGAGTACATAAAACGCGAATACAGAAAAACCAAGGCCCCGCCACCCATCGCCATCGCCATCGCCATTGCCGCCGCAACCTTTTCCTTCGCCGTGCAAAAAAAAATCGCGCAAAAAATGACGAAATTTATCGCGTAACCAACGTCGAAATCGTATTTCAATATACGACGAGTACCTAACGTTGCCATCTGTTTTCGACGTATCAGCGCTCACCGCTCAACGCCCTAGCGCCAACGTCAGCACTATCTTCTGATACCTACGTGCGTCGCTCGCTCCGCACCTCCACCCCGCCCCCCACAATAACATTCGCTCGCTTAACCAAACATTCAATTTGTATATTATATGAAAAAAACAAAAACCAACCGCGTAGGTACATCTACATGTACCCCACAGGGACTATGCAAATAGTTACGTAAGTACGTACGTGCACACCACCACACACACAATGTACTTAGTTTCACTCAATTTCTCTTACTACGAAGGTATTAATATTCTTCTTCACGCAATCACTGTGGTAGGATCCATTGTTTCGATAAATTATCATGTTACCCCCCCCCCCCCCCAGACACATTTACGAATACCCTCCAAACATATGTACATATCATTAATGGTACATATAATGGTACCTACTTTTAAAAAACCAAGTTAGCTAATGTAGAATCGCAGCCCCTAAAAGTGGTTTTCAAAATTTTTGTTCAGTTTTTTAAAAACAACGATAGCTAAATGGAGACTCGAAACTTCTAAGGTGGTTTTCAGTGTTTTACACTCACATTTGGGGTAATTAATGAAAAACAACGTCGGCTATACAATATACACAATACACATTAAATTGCGTTAATAAAATTTTCCATTTGGCATGATTTTTGAGAAACAGCATTATAGCTACAACGAGAATCAAGCTAAATGAAGAATCAGGCACCCTAAGGTTGCTTTTAAATATATCGATCTATGTATTTGATACGAGTTTTTGAAAAACAACGTTAACTAGATGTAAAATCGTAATCCTTAAAGCGGTTTGTGTTATTATTTTTTGTTTATCAAATTACCCGATATTTTACGTTTTTTTCCAATTGTAAGAGCAATTTCAGTTGTTAGAACGCTGCAATTTACAGATTTTAATTATGTCTTACGCATTGATAGGGTACAAAATTTTGCTGGATTTCACAGAAATTTTATTATTATTATTGTTGTTGTTAAGTATTGTTTTTTTGTTTTTTTTTGTTTTTGAAATTTTAACCAACTTTCATCCTAATTTTGAAGTTTTCCAATTTATAAAATTTCATTTCATTTTGAATGTTCAATCAATTCTTCTGTGATTTAGTGACTTTATAATTTTTTTTAGGCCGGGAAAGGAGGGGGGCTATTTTAGGAATTTTTTACACAGATGTGCTCGAATTCTGCGTAGTTTCATAAAACATTTCAACTAGGTATAATTGAATGGTGCTATTCAAGAAGGTCCTATCGCCAAAAAACTGGTTTTGAGAAAAACACATTTTTATATTTCAGTGTTTTGCTATTTTGGTTTACAATGATATAGCGAGCTCCGGTTTTTTTTGTTGAACAGAAGCATCTTTCCACTATTTATTTCCTGCGTAGTAATTTTTTTTCCACCACCAACATTTCCATGGGAGCGCTTTACAAAAGAGACCTTGATAGGACCTTCTTGAAACGACAGGATCTTCTTGCGGTTATTCCACCTAAAAATCGATTTTATTCCTTCTCAAACCCACCAAAAACATGAAATAGTTCGGACAACTTGTTAGGTACGTAATTTACAAGTTTAAAACACCAAATCTTGAGGAAAAAATGAAATTCAGAATCACTCGATTTTTTTCATTTTTACAAAATTTGATTTCCGTCGCCCCCACTCCCCCTCCCCCAAGGGGCCGGGCAAAGAAAAGGACATCGGATTCGAATTCCTCGTTGAAAATTACTACGAAATCACTACTTCCAACTCTTGAGTTTTGTTGTAAAACCCCATGCGCCCTTTTTTTTGCCATCCAAGTCACTGTGGTGGGCCGGCCTCACCAACTTCATATGGCTGCTGTTTGTGAAAAACACCACATAGTGCGATGCGGTTTGCACCATTGTGTGCAGAAAATGTCAGAGATTCAAATTTCATGAACTCCTCAAAAAGGTCCTATCGGTCGATAGGACCTTCTTGAATAGCACCATTCAATTAAAAGACAATTTTTGCAAAATTTCGTCTTTTATTCATTCTTTCTCATTTTCATGGATGATCGATACGACTATGTTAGTCATATTAATTACGTTTCGACAGTCTTTACTCTTCCTAACATATTTATGTGATTTTTTATTTTCAGCGGAGAAGAAAGTAAGGGGGAATGGTAGTTTTAAAATCATTACCTTTTTCACTGATTTCACCACCTGTTAGATATCTACCCAGGATTTTTAAAAATAAAAAAATGACGCTAAAGTTAATTTGCGCGGTTTTTAGACCACTTTTTAGAAAATCTGAACATATTAAAAGTGGGGTAGGTAGAGGTACTAACTACTAAGTAAATTTCATTTCAACAACTCAATTAGGTAAATTAATGTTGTGGAAAATAAATTTCAATAGCAAAAATCTGCTAGGGTGCTCCAGAACAGAACTATCACTCGAAATGCTTGGAAACCGTTTCCATGCAATCGATTTGAAGGGTCGAAAACAAGACACAAATTAAATTTCAGCTCTCTCGGTCTGTTTGGTAAAATTTTGATTTTTTTTTTCATTTTTACCCGAGTTTGATTTTTTAAGAATTCATTAACTTAAGAATTAAAATCGTTTGCGAACTCAAAAATTCGATCTACCGTTTCCAAATTTGTATTCGGAAAATCAGATCACCTTGGGCCTCAATTCAAACTTGATGGACAATCATTTCAGCTGGTTTTCAAATTCCGTAGTTTGAGAATTTTTTTCGATTGGCCATTAAAAAGAAAAGGACACAGGTGTAGAAGTGACTTACGTAACTTTTCTCACAAGGATTATAAAATTACTTACTTATTCTCATACGCGAGTTCGTATTCTATCATTTTTGGAAGGAAATTTGTACTGACCTGAAACAAAGGAAAATTAAGGCGGATTAGTTAGTAATAAAATTATTGATCAATCAACAAAATATACGTACATATGAAATAATAATGGTCGAAAGGCCACAAAGTAAAAATCAATTCTGACGATCTCGTCGTTTAATAAAGAGCCAGAAACGAATATTCACAAATAAAGTACATCATAAAAATTGTAAGATTGATTGTGAAAATCACTCAAAAATATTAAAAATTGACGGACTATTATAAAACGTCCAAAATTTGAGAAAACGTCTCATTTGTGTGAAATTTGCACAGACTGCATAGATTATTGAAAAATATCGAGAATTAATCGGAAATTCTCAAAACTGAATGATGATTTGACAAAACTGCAGAAAGTGTCATAATAAATTGGTCAAATCACCTGTGAAAAGGGTTCCAAAACGGTTCTCACTCGGAGTGAACTTTCTCACAAATTTAAAAGTTAAAATCCAGAATACCGTATGTTTATTTTTGCTGCACCCTGCTGGACAATCATAAGTGCGTGTACGAGTAAAAAGGTAGTGGACACTGGGCATCGGCCATCGGGCTATATGATACATTGATACGATGGGAAAATGTTATAACGACCGTGAGATAACGGTAAGGCTGATTCATATATCATTCGGACGCGAATCCAGCGCAACTGCACGCATAAATACTCGTACTTGAGTATATCTGCATACGTGTGTAAATGTGCACACTGCACAGACACACATTCGGACGTATGGAAGTTGAGCTACAAAGCGAAATCTGTCTCGAGCGATATTGCCGACACGACGACTTGTAAGTTTTTAAACGACATACGCTGTCGCCGATGCCTTAGCTCATATGTAGCTGCTTTTCACAATAAAAAATAACTCTCGACCGACCAACCGTTGTCATTCTCCATAGCCTTATCGCTTATATCATTCGTTCCTTCGCATTTCTTACTTTCGAGAGCCTTTTACAGGAAACACACGACTAGTCGACTACTCGACGCTGCTACCGCAGTTAACTGTCAAACCTTCTCCGCAAAACTGCACAATACATTACAAACGCAAAAATAATAATAATTTTCTAAAAATTACGTCGAGTTTACTTTCTTTCTACGAATTGATGGTTGACATACATATGTATTTTCAAGCCATTCTAAGATTCTCGATAAAATTGATCGTTGAATTTGCCAATTTTGTAAAAAGACTCGAATTTAACATTTTAAAACTCCAAGACTCTACGACAAACCGACAAACCGCTCGATTTCGTTAGCTTTTCCGATTGCGGGTTGCACGTGTCACGTGCACGTGCAACGCAACGCAACGTACGAGTAAGGAGTACCCGTATATCTGTGTCACGGATAGGGATAGTTGTAAAGAAAAAGCGGCAAAAATCTCGCCTCGCTCAATTTGAGAAACGCTCTCGTAAACCGAAACGTTTACTCACGCTTGGTTACATCAACGCGCGATAAGCAATAAGCGTGGTAAGACGGTAAGCGCTAAGCGCCCTCGGACGAAGGCAACTTTTGCCATTCTTTACACCATGCTAAAACGTTGTTTCGCTCGCGCTTCGCTTCGCTTCCTTCTCATTCCTACGAGTATTCCTATTCCACTTCGCCTTCATTCGGATGCATCGCAACCGGCAATCGCGAACCGCACCAAATCACCTCCGCTAGGTGCGTACGAGTAAATCGAAATACTCGAACAATACGTCATACGACGAGTACAACTCGAGGCGCACAACTTGCCAGCGCCAGCCTAAACGCGTGTTTCCAACGAGGAAGCGAAAAAAATGACGGAAAAACTATAACGTAACGCGACAAAAGGAAAAAATGAAAAAGTATCGAGATGACAAAAAACATTAGGTACGACGAACAGAAGATTTCGATAGATACGAGTACGGGCTACGGGTACGTGTGGTAGGCTATTCGGCATACACCATACATATACGAGTACTACGAGAAATGACGACACCACATGTGTTGCCAAAGGAAGGTGGAAGAAAAAAACGACATCATCGCTACGCCGCACTTGTACCTAATTACATCGTCATCGTCATCGTTGTCGTTGTCGTTGTCATCATACTTGATGCTTTTCAAGCGCACTCTAGAGTACTCAATCACGCGACCTTTTCATATTATCTAGCTACCTACTTTGATCGCACGCTACCCTAAAAAATCTCGCATTTCTTTTTTCACTGTCGCTGTCGCCAGAACGCGTGTTTCTCCATCAACGCAATAAAATCACACTCGACACTCGACAGTCGACAGTCGACACCAAACTCGATAATTTGCTCGTTTACCTACTCGTAGCCATCAAACTTTTCACACGTCGTGTCGCGTCGATAAAAACAACACCCCTCGTTCCAACACAGACACACGAACGACCACCGGAGGCGGAGTACCAGGGTTTTTTCGAAAAATAATCTTTCAAAGAAATTTCGTATACAAAAAACAGGACTTTTGTTTGGCAAACATACGAGTAGAAACAAAAAAAGGATTTTTTAGGCAGGCAAGTCGAAATAAATCAATGCTTTTTGGACGTTTTGGCGACATTTACGACTATTCGACTATTTCAACAAAAAACTATTTATTTTTTTGATCATTTTGACGAAAAAACATTACAACTTCTCGTCAACTCACCAAAGATATGCCACATGTCTGACAATTTCGACAAAAACACGATTTTTTAGAACAATCTTGGCAAGAACAGCCTACTTGACAATTTTGATAAAAATCGACTCTTTTTGACGATTGTTTCAAACAATGGACACTTCTCGACTATTTTGCCAAAAATTGACACTTAATTTTGGAACGAAAATAGGACTCATTGAACAGATCTTCTTTACCGACTGAAATTGAGCACAATGTACCTACCTATAACGTACATGAATTAGCTCAAATTCAGTACTGGATATTAGGTGCTGGCAGCTGATGCGTCAATATTCGATAATCTACGTGCTTCGTATAAGTTTGCACTCACGAGCATATCAGCGACAATGTCTCGCAACCGCTCGCGTTCGCCTCGGGCGGGACATCTCCAGTCGTACATAAATCGTCGGTTGTTTCATTATAAGACGCAGCGCCATGGGTAAGCGAAATCTATCGCCGCACCGCCGCCGCCACCACCCTCCTCCACCTCTCGTGTGCACAACAACACACACACACACACTCGGAGTAAATGTATAGGTAATCTGGTACAGCGCAATATCGCTACCAAGTATTCAGCTAGGTAGTAGGTACCTACCTACGTATTTACCTACCCGCTGATTGGCGAACGTTAAATTGAAAAATTCAACACTCCGGGGTAAAATGTGATTTCAATTTAACGATACGTATTTTCCCCTTCTCGTTCTTCCTTTTCTGTCACTGTTGTTTCTCTGTCGTTTTCTCACCACCTCGGGTACCTTTCGGACAGGCAGCAGCCAAAAAATTTGATAAGTTGATAGAACAGGATACCTGGCGAAGGGAAGGGGATGGCTCGGCATTCGGCCAACTCGCATCTCCGCCAGTTCTTTCTCGAGATAATCGTTTAAATACGGACGTTCGTGATTAAAAACTTGGTACGAGTATGCAGAATTGGCGATTCGACCAATTCGGTATACGAGACGAACCAAGCAATGAATCCCAGTACCTCAATACTCGTATCATAGCACTCTAAATAGTACATATCTACCTAAATAATAAACATATGTATAAATGCAACTATGCAGCTAGCACATACTGTACAAAAAGTTATACCAGACATGATCGCACTCTCAGCAATAAAAAATTGGAAAAAAATCGAAATGTCCCTCTAAGCCTTCTTTTCAACACATACAATGTCAACAAACTCGCACTTTTAGCTGCTACAGCAAGCAGCGCAGAAGTAAGTACTCGTAATTGGCTATCAACCTGTTAATTAAATTGGTGGTTACCTCGTTACGAATGACGAAACAGCGTCAAATACGAGTACGACCGCCTTCAAATTTACACGCACGACGAAGCGTGGAAGCGTGGCGATGGTAGGTACTCGAGTCGGTGCTGTCCACAAGGCACAAACCCACAAATGTGGCACGAGTTACACGCCAAGTGCGGTGCGTACATTTTCACGCCTTTACACGCTCAAGTCGTGCCAATCAGACACTGCGACGCGACGCCGATGATTTGTCATTGCTCATTGCATCCCATCATCGGCATCGTGTTTCTCCTCACACGTCACATAGCAATTATACCAATTTGTGATCATCCTAAAGAAATTTTAATAACGGAGCAAAGTCTTCAAATTGCTCGGGAAGGGAGGATCTTACGTTCATAAAAGTCGAGAATCGAAATTATTTCGAGTTGAGCTGTCGAATGCTTCGCTTAAATATCATCCCATTAGAGTAATCCAGATTTATTACACGAGGGAGTCGAATCGAGTCCAGTCCAGTTGCCATTCGCCATCCGCCAATCGAGAGCCCGTGATTTCTTTTTTCAATTTATCGCGATAACGCACGCTGCAAAATCCGCTATTAAGTGCGAGTTACGCAAAAGTAGGTACGTAAACTTACATACATATGTATATTACTCACGTTGATACGGTAAGTATTTGAACACGCGGACTAGACAGCAGCTGGCGAGAGACAGAGGCCATAAACTACATAAATAAGATGTATTACGTACTCTGCCTGCACCTATATAGGTAGGTTTAGGTATGTATAGGTTCGTAAGTTATAATAACGTATAATGTATTATACAAACACTACACGAACGTGTCTACGTCTAACGTCCATCTATACATCTACGTACTCGTACAATGCGAATGGCCATGTACGTCGACGTATACTCGTATAGCCAAGCCAAGCCGCCGTCGCCGCTGCTCCGTAGCGTTATTAAATTATGGTCAAAACGTGAAAGTTTTACATTCTAAATGGCAGCGACCAGCGAGTGTCTAGAGTTACAAGTAAGTCCGCCGCCATACAAACAAGAAAAAAAGATCAAGTGCGCGGGTGAACTGGACATGGAACATTCAGCGTTGAACGGTCCATCATACTTGTCATTTGATCGCCGAGTCGTGCCAGATATGCCCACTGGTGGAGCACTGAGCACAGAGTAAGAGTACAACAGACACAATACACGCTGAATTTTGACGAAAATTGGCCGACAAATCTAATTCGAGTGGAAGACTACGCAGAAAAATGTTAACCTAACGTAGCCATGTGTACACGGGGGTTAGCCATGGCCAAAGAACCCTCAAAGTAGAGTTGTTTTCGAGAAGAAAAAAACACCCGGTGTTTAGTCATTTTTAGTTAGGGCGGGATGGATGGATGGATGGATGGATGGAACTACCTATCCGGTCAGCCGACAGTACCCTCTCCCACACACACCTCAAGAGCTGCAACAACTTCTCTGGCATGGAAAATTCCATTTTGCAAAACTTTAGATTCGTTCTCAAGTTGGTAGGCTGAAATAACCCTAACCTTTCACACCAATTTCTACGAAAATTTAAAGATTTGCGACGTATAGGTACAATAAGCTTGACGTACATATTATGCAGTACCAACTGGCTAATTAGGTATGTAGCTTCTACCCTCACAAAGGTCATTGTATGAATTCTGAAAGGAAGCGGGTAGGTTCAGAGGTAGATAGGTAAAACGTGCAGACTACAGAATGGAATATGGATAGCGGACCACAGCCACAGGCCCGCAGAATAGGGTGGAATGGCGGCGTGGCTGCTATAGCAAATTATCGGGCAATAAAATTAACCGCTACCGCTATCGTGCGGCACGGCACGGCACAACCATCCACGTAGACGTACCACGTACCTACTTAACGTTCTGCTAACATTTCTGCGCTCAATTTTGCCTATTTTTTATCAGCGCTCGCGGAAAGCGTAAATTGCCAACAAATGAACGTAACCGACGACGCGAGTTGCGAGTATTAAGATGAATTATACGCTTACAACGGCCCGACGACGCTGTTTTTGCCGAGTGGCGATAATTTTCGCGTAGCAGAAATCCACGTTACCTTTATCTACCTATCTACGTAGTACGTATAGCAAATAGCTATGTAGTAAACCCATCATACCCACTGTGTGTGTGTGTAGGGGCAAGCCGCAAGGTGCAGGTACTCGCAATACAAGTAATTAATCTTGTTAACGGCTATTTGGCTATTTGGTTAGTGGTTACTCGCCTTTTCCGCTCTATCCTTTTTTTGTTTTCTAATCCTTACGTGTTGGTTGAGCTATCCCGCATTCGCTCTCGCATGTCCCACATCGATATGCACACAATTACACATCCTGAGCAACTCGTTGTACTCATAGAGGTACCTCTACCTTGTGTAGATGTTTGCAAAAATATTCACCTGCCAGTCTGCAACTTACCCCCCCCCCCCTCCTCTTAAACACAGAATTAATTTTGGTTACTTGGAAATTTTAACAAGTATGGTTCACGTAAAGGAGAGGAGGGGAGACCCGTTCGTCAGAAGTCTGATCTAGAATTTATTGAATATGCAACAGCGCAACATGAGACAGCAGTGTACTCGTAGCATCATTGTAATTATTGGCAACAAGGCTTTCGATCAAACCGAAAGAAATAGCAAGGCACCAACTCTTACCTCATAGTTGGAATGTGAATGTACATTTTATGACTAACCCTTGCGCGAGCGACAGATTTTCATGCTCCACGCCTCTATACCTCAACCCAAAATCGAACAAAGAAACCGATAACACCTGGCTAGATGATTCAACATAGACAGGGT
This sequence comes from Planococcus citri, assembly GCF_950023065.1. Taxonomy (NCBI): domain Eukaryota; kingdom Metazoa; phylum Arthropoda; class Insecta; order Hemiptera; family Pseudococcidae; genus Planococcus; species Planococcus citri. Next base: position 71,348,070 of record NC_088681.1, read on the forward strand.
AAGAATGCCCCAAACCAAATAAAGAAAGCGTCGCTCGCAGTCTTATCTCTCTATTATATTCGATTACACCAAAAGCAGTTATACTGCGTGCACTACCGATGACGCAAGGTGGATTGAAATTTTAAAATGATTCATCAACCCTTCCCCGTCACACGACTCAACCGCAATCGGATATGTAAAGAAAAAGATAACACCTGGCTATAGACGGTGCAACAATGCACGATCCACCTGCTACGTGAAAATTCTTTCATTTTTAATGCGCAAAAAGATAACACGACCGCGCGCGCTGCCTTATCTCTCTACTACATCGCATTTTTGGCAGAGAGGATTTACACTGGGGGTGGCGGTAAAAGGGGTACATCGAAAATTTATTTATAAACGGCTCATTCGTGGTAGAACCCAAGTTTGAAAAAACTGAAACCAAAATCACTGCAGTAGACAATTAACCGAGACTGAAACCGAACGAAAATACGAAGGATTCGTCATTAATTGCCAAAATAGATAATCAATCCTAAGGGTTTTCTGGCTCAGTGTACCTAACCTATACCTACTTGAAATCACCGATACACATTTTAAAATTTTAGTCGATTGAAAAAACGTTTGAATCGTGGGTTTCAAAATTTTCGTCGAAAAACTGAAACTAAAGCCACGAAAGCTGTACATTGAACAAAAACCGAAACCAAACCCCATAACATTAACATTTCAGAACTAAAGCCCAAACTAATTGGAAACCACTGAAGCAGACAATGTCACCAAACTGTTCCGACATCCAAAACAGAAATTGAAACATGAAAAAAATTGCCGAGTAACTGAAACCGAACCCCAAAAAATTGTCAAGTAACTAAAACCCAAGTCCAAAAATTACACAACGAAAACTGAATCGAAATGCTCAAATCAAAAACTGAAACCGAAATCAATTGACCAGCGCACGTCGCTCCATTAGAGTCACCGAGGAAGACCCTCTGGCAGTTTGAAGGTGGAAGCGTTAAAGGAGAAACCAGGTGGAAAGTTTAGAAGGATTGAAATAAGTACATAAAAGGATGGCCTGGTTTCATTAGACAGAATAGGCACCCCGTCGGCCGTTTTAGAGCAAAAATCTCGGCATTTCGACGTACATACAACGACCCACTAAAGTTTAAAGATATACTTACAGTATGTATACTACTTATGGCTAATTAAGGCAAAGTAAAGTGTAAAACAAAAGTATGATGAGAAATACCTGCTTGCTGTACGACCTCCGATCCGAATTTGTTTTGGCACTGGATGACTAGAACGCCGGAAGCGACCTGCAAGCCGTGAGCGAGGGTCTGCACGAGAACGGCGCAGGCAACTATAAACCATCCCCAGCCGCCTTCCGGGTAGTAGTGCTGTTTGAGCGTAAGGAGCTGCCTGAAATCGCCGTGCGATCTTTGAGCGGCGGTTGTCTGATGCTGGCCGCCAGCGTCGCTGAAACTGCCGACGCCCGAGTCTGTAGCGTACAACAGCTGCGGTAGTGAACGCGATCGAAACAAGCCCGGCACTGCAATACCACTGTTGTTATCCACCATTAGTGTTACGTTACGTTACGTTACGTTACGTATCAACGTACGTAGTAGAAGATAGCGAAAACAACCACCAGCACCACAACGACCCCGCGTACGAATACGAGTACGAGTACATGTCTAGCGCGACCACAGGTGCAACTGGTCACTTGGCGCACCTAACACCAGCGATGATGCTCTGCAATGACAATATTGGCAGCCCGATTACACCTATGTACATAGTTAATCAACCACCAACCACCGATGTTATCGCGTAATTAACGTAGGTACACTAGGAGTACGTAAGTTGATTGTGAAGCCAAAGCAAAAGTCACCACGTCTGAGTCAAAGTCAAAGCCAGATTCAGAGTCAATAGAGCCAAAGTTGCCACCTAATCCTATTCCTTTTTCAGAAGGCGGCATCGCGGCATCGGTGCAGCGCGACTCAGCGTCGTTGCCCTTGTTCTCCTTATTTAATGCGAGAATAACGACGATTTTTTCCATCGTTCATCTCTACATATAAAAATTCTTCCTTTTTCGTATAGGCACAGTGTTGTTTTTTTTTTGTATTAGTACTCGTACGAGTGTCTATACGAGTAGGTACAGAACTTCATCAATGGTTAATTGGTCATCTAACTGGTTACGGTTACAAACGACATATGTAATCGCTGACACATCTCTCATCTCATCTCTTTTCCAGCAACTCGTACACAGACCACAGTGCACTTATTATGCAGCAGTAGGTAGATATGTGTGTGTGACTGTGTGCATGTGTATGTATGGGATGGGATGGGATGCTACCCTAAATAGTAGTAGAATCGTCGTCGGTCGTTGCGATCATCATCCGGCGAGCCTCTCTCACTCACTCTGCCTGTGCAGTGTGCAAAGCAGAGGTACTCGTACCGACTGTACAAGAGTACGAGTACATTCTGTGGCAACGTAAACGTATCCTATCGGCATCGGCATAATACTCGCGTAAATAATGAAACTAGAACGACTAACGTACTCGACTCGACTGGTACTCGCATACGTATTCGTATTCGTAATATGTACGCCAAGACGAAAAGATAGCAAAATTTACTCGTAGATGTACATTTAAATACGAGTTCGAGTACGTAAACGTGAACGGTGTGCTGCGTGTATTGGCGCGTATGCAAATGAACATTACCAACATAGTCGTCGACGACACACAGGAAGCAATACGCGGGCTCAAGTAAAACTATTATATCGGCGAAAGAAATTTATACTCGCTGAATCAAATTGCAAATTGATAGCGCGGCCCGAGTTCGCAGTGCGGTGTGCGGATCGTATATCATATTTTAAGAAATAAAAATACACCGCCGCCGCCGCCGCCGCCGCCGCCGCCGCCGCCATCGTCGTCATCTCGATTTCGACGCTATACGCGCGCAGTTTTACTTTACACACACGTAACTACGTAATACAAGTACCCTTTACCACTTCATACCACTCCCAGCCCCAGCCCCAGCCAGCGCAGCTTTCCTTCCTTCAGCAAAAATAAGACGTCTTCCAGTTTGCGGAACTATAGAATACATAAATAAGCGAATGATTATATGCATAGAGACACAGCCCTCTCCCTCCACATCCCCCTTCGGAAGCATAATATGATTTGTATGTATGCGTAGACGAGACGAAGATAGGTACCTATTCCTGCCCCCGCATTCGAATCAAAAACTGAAATTCATTTAAACACCGAGCGCTTTATTCGTCATAAATCAGACAGCTTACAGTCGCGAGTCGCGTAGAATGATCTCAACAACCGCAGCATACCTACCCACTCTCCTAACCTCGAGTTACGCGTTACGCTTATACCACATGAACAATCGAGCATTTCATTCGTAGAAAATCTCGCGTCGATGTGCTTCTCTTCCGCTCTCGCATCACTTTTTTTTTTTACTAAAATTTCATTTCTTTTTCGCAGAGTGAAACTCCTACGCGAAGTAATCGTGCAAATACGAGTAACCACTCGACGAAGAGCAGCGAGTTGATTTCTTCTCACTCTCGACTTGGAAGAAGGCTTCGCTTCATCATTACTCAACAGAGAAGTGGAATACCTATAGATTACACGATTCCTAATTTCCTACCATGATAAAGAAGTATAATAGTGTAAGTACTCGAGGAGAAGGAGACGAACAAAAAACGTTTCACGACTAGTTGCCTATCTTGTGAAATTGAAGAGACCACGTGATTCGCAAAAATCAAAATTTACTAATTTTGAAAAAATCATCAAAAATAAGAAATTTTAAAATCGATAAATTCAGAGTCTCACGAAGCAAGGTGGCCTCGTGAAAATCGAAATACGTATCAACTTTAGCAGCTGAAAATTTGGGGTTAGAATTCGATGTCCTCTATTCGACGATGCGAGAATCATTTAAATCGACGAATATCACTCGGGGCATCAAAACTATACATTTATATAGCCCAAGTTTCCGGGGCTAAAACGCATTTTTCCATTCGTGGTAACCTTTTGACAATTAAGTCGGACCAAAAATGAGGAGAAAAAAAATCAAATTTTCACCAAAACTCGAGAGCCACTCGAGGTACAACTACGATAATTTCACTACTCTCATGCTCCTGCGCCAGTATGCCATACTTTTGAAAATCATCGACTCTGAGGTCAAAAATAGTATATATTACATGTGTATAGACATATTAAATTTCGGTTTTCTATTTCGCGATGAAATTTTGATTTTTCCTCCTTAATTTTTGGCCCAAATTAGATTTTCGAAAATTCGCCAAAAATTGAATAATGCACTTCGAGGCTCGAAATTTCGACCAAGTATGTATATGTACATTTTTTGCATACTCTTTCGATTTAGTTTGAACTTCTGAGAACACTTCAAAACTGAAATCAAGTTTTCCAAAATGGGTTTAATTTTTCAAATAGCTCGCTTTAGTACGTAGGTATTCGAAACAGCCCCACCGAGTAGGATAATCTGAACAGCCTCTAAAAAGGTGTACTCGTATTTTTTTGAAATAACTAATTTTCACAATACATTATACAATAACGACACGATGACTACGAGTACTTTAGTTTTGAAAACAGAGAATTTTTTGTTCATTTCAAAAGGTACACCAAAAGTAATAGTCGGAAACTGACATTTTTCAATCGAGAAGTAAAATATGGATAGGAGGAGAAGAGAGAAGCAAGACGAGAAGGCGACAACTCGAATCAACGCCACGCTTTACCAATTAACTCGCTTTAAACTTGATCGGACTCGAATTATGTAGAAGGACTCGAATTATGTAGAATTAATCAGACAGACTTAAATCTTCTAGGTATGTACTTCTTCTACACAAATTGCATTGCGAAAATACACGTCTGTAAATCGTAAACGGCCTTTTGAGAAAACAGCACAACAGGCGAAGTTATTGCTGCGCCATGGAATACATGCGACTAGACCCGCAATTGGCTCTCGCTCCCGCTCCCGCCCCTCGAATCTTCTCGTATTTCGCTGCGCTTGCATGCAACTATGCTCGTTCTCGTTGTAACGTAAGTTTTGCGAAGTGATTTCAATTCGCCTTTAATGTCGTACGAGTATTATCGTTATTTACGCCAAACTTGCTCTCTCACGAAAGTTGACAGTGGAAGCCATACAGAATTTCCTGAACGCAATTAATTCATCGAACCCGGCTATAGTATCGCGTAAGTGGTGCTTTTTATCATCAAAACCGATATTCTCGCAGGCTCATCACTATCCTATTCTCTGGAAACGACAATTTTATGCGACAACAACTCGAGAAATCGATCAAATAAATTAGATGTGGCGGCGGCGGCGGCGCGCAGATGATGCAACGATAACTCGCCTGGCGAGTTCCCATATGACAGTGACAGTCGCTTGAATCGAGCTTCAAAGTAGAGCTATTCGGCGAATAAATAAAGGCCAACTTTTCGTTGACGATATCCAGTTATCCACAAATCGTTTCGTCAAATCGATACGCTGGTAGCACTCGTACATACTCGTATTAGTATTTCATACAAAAATGAGTATATACAAAGTGATTCGACTGGACGCGACGCGACGCAGGCCGACCATGATAAGACAAGCCATCGCCATTTGAAAGAGGCGCTCACTCGTACTATGTAGTTGGTAAGTATAGGACATAGGTATGGTACCAGTGAGACGAATTCAATTTAAGCTCAGCTGCGTGTTGGCGGGCGCAACGCGCAAACTTTCCAATACTTATCTGCGGATAAATCTTAATTTTTGTTCGTTTTTTATTTTCATTTCTGTTTCAGTCTCGGCGATTATTATTTTTTTTCATCAACTTATCGCGTCGAGTTATCTGAACAGAGAAGAGCACCGCTTCATCGCCACGCTATGCCACCAAAATGACGAAATTCGTATCCCTCAGCCCGCAAGCGACATTTTTTCGAGTGAGTTCGGTGCAGGGTGCATTTACATAGCATCTACGTCTTTTGTTCAGATACGACGACGAATCATTTCGGTCACACATTTGTGCTCCACTGCTCCTACACTACAATACGATCGTTTCTCAAAATCAGAATTAGTAACAACATCAGCAATCAGCACCGATGTCAATCGTCGAGACTTTAATATTCGTACTTCAAAGGCACCTATCGGTACATTACATATGTAAAGACTAAAGAGCGAAGTATTCTGTCAGCCGGTGGTACACGTACACAGTACACAGTATACAGTACACGCCAGTATGGCTGGCAATTCGCGTACATATGTTCGTGTATAATCTTAATCAATGCCCGAGTATTAATAAACACCAGCAGCCAGCAGCCAGCAGACGGTCGTTCAACAAGACAAGTTTCAATCCTGTACACACTCGACACTCGTCAACATATGTACTCATCATGAACATTGAACATACTGCATAGACATACTTATATGCATTCTACATCTACACTCCCGACAAGACGATGACTATGATGGCTATGATGACAGACGACAGACGACAGGCGAAGACAAATATACACCACAAAACGGCGCAGGGTAGATAGGAGGTACCTACTCTTTAATAGGTAGGTAGTACCGAAATTACGATAGATACGCATTTAGCTGAATATTATTCGACCGTTGACTACTAATTTGCAAAATTAATCACTTTTCAATCGTTTTATTTTTCAGCGAGATTTTTATGACTGCTTTCAATTCTACATAATGTACATATGTACATGGGAGGCCATAATGGGAAGGGAGCTCACTTCCAAAACAATCTGCGACTCTGGTATGTCTATACGTCTATAGTATTCTCTTTCACGTAGAAAGTGATCACAGGGTGTCCATAAAAATATGTCAAAATAAAAAAACAGGGTTTAGCGGGACTTTCAACAGAACTTTTGACAGCATAGTACGTATATTTTTTAAGAGAAGGGAGGACCGGGCAAAATTTTACATTCAAGTTTTTGGCTTTTCCAATGTCTTCAAAGTTAGAACATACCAAGTACTTATCATTACAATTTTTGATTTCATTTTCATCTTCAAGTGTCTCGCTAATCTTGTATGTACTTGACGTACAAAAATCTCGATTTCTCCAAGTCTGGAATCTTTTAATTACGGAAAAAAGAAACAAACTGGCCCTGGCGAAGCGAGGGTAAAAGCTCTCGAAAATTAGTATTTCCAGTGTTTTTAAGATTTTCCCCCTCAAAATCACGGGACCTTCGAACCCCCCCCCCCCTCCTTCCCATCTTCCTCAAAAATCCTATTTTGATAATAAGTTGCCAAAGACCGCCAAAAATTTACCTCCCCTGCTATTTTTTCAAATTTATTCGATTATTCACTCGCTGGAACACATTATTATTAACCCAGGCATTTATAAAAAAAATAAAAAATAAAAAACAAAACAGAATTTGTAATCGCTGAATCGAGCATATGCGAGAGCGATAGTAAATTTACAAGCAGACGCGACGACGACGATGCGATATGAAAATAGGTAGGTAGAGGTACCACAGCAGACGATACCTAATACCTACCTAACCCTAACCTATGCGAATCGATGACGGCTGCGGTTGCTGCGATGTAGCTGTTAAACCAATAAGACGTGTGGTAATATACTGACGAATTGAATAAATGCCAAAAAGTACGAGTAAAGCACCGCGATGGTGGTGGCGGCACGGCGCCTATTACGACCCTATAAGTAAGTATAATGACCATCATTTGGTAAACGGTACCTCTACCTGCCCTCCGCCTGCACCTATACTATTCCGAGTCGCTCGTGCCACCAATATGTATTTGCTACGAGCTACGTATACGAGCATAGGATGCGGATGCTGCCGTACCGCCATCCATCGCCATCGACACCTACAGCACCCACAACAACTCAACTATACGAATACGAGTATGAGGAGAAAAAATGAACAGGAAAAAAGAAGAGATTCTTTGTCGCTAATATTCGTATCTCGTAGAATACGTACACGTAGGGTGGCCTGTTGTAATAAATGAGGCGACGTCGAAAACGCGTATCTACTCGTTGTTCTTACGGGGAATGGGGATGGGGCAATGGTTGATGATGGGCGATGCCAAAAACTATCGCATTCTCATCTGCGAAGGAGAGAAAAAAATAAATGCGAGATGAAGCGCCCTTATTTGCGTATCGCTATAAAATGTACAACAGATCCCAGCCGCAATATCTTCCGCCACGCCGTTTGATTAATTCGTATCGTCTTGCACGAAATGAGATTCGGCGATTCGGCAATTGAGCGATTTTTCTTGTCCCGTCGTTGTATCGCATCGTATGTAGATTGTAGATGTACCACCAAAGTACCAAACTGTGGAGACGCTACGCCTGACGGCTCTTTCGTCGATCCCATAAAACCAACATGTACTCGACTACTCGTAAGCACGAAGGTAACCGAAGGCTACTCACATCAGATTGACCATCCACGCCTATCTGTCAAATTACGAGTACTTCGTTTTAACGCATTTATCAAATCAAGCAAGGTACGTATGTACCTACTCGTATTGCCTAGTGCGGTAAGTTTTTTTTCGGCGTGATCAAAATTTTAATAATGACCACCAACAATGAAATTATAACACGCCATTATATCTGGAGTTTCTATCAATGGCGTTTTATTATCAACTTGGAGTGAAGTTTTTGTTGTTCGTATTCGGCAACTTGAATCCAGTTCCATGTTCTTTATTGGGATTCTGCTAATATATGTATATTTCCTGCAGTTTGTGCAATTTTTCATAAAAGTTTAGCATTTTTTCCCTTCTTTTTTGTGTCAATTTCAATTTTGAGAAATTTTATCAATGATTTCCGAAATTTGGGCATCATTTATCAATTTTTGGCAATTTTGATAATTTCATTTTTCAAATTATTGTTCTTTTCGTTTTCAGTAATTTTCACGTAATTTTTGCTAGCTTTTTAGTTTCTACGTAGTAATTTTGGATATAATTTTATTTGCGCTTTGCGAATAATAATAATGTAGGTAGATCATATTTTGGTAAATTACCGGTAATTTTCAGTAAAATACCAGCAGTTTTCGTAAACTGGTAATTTTTGTATGTACAATTACAATACTAGTAACTTTGGTAAATTGGTCATTTTTGGTAAATTACCGGTAATTTGTGATAAATAATGGTATTTTTAGTAGATTTTCAGGAATTTTGATAAATTGGTAACTTTTGGTGAATTACTAGTCATTGGTGGGTGTGAGCGCGCTGACAAGTGACATTTAAAAAGTTGGATAGAAAATCGAGAAATACTTACAGCAAAAAATACCTAGGTATATCTAAGATTTGAAATTTTTCTCGCAGAGGACTCTTTATACCCGCATTTCTTCCGTACAACTCTACAGGAGAAGGAAGAAGAGCAGCGTAATCCGGCGAACTCGACGAAAAAAAATTCTCACTATATAATGGAAGAAAAAGAAAGCAAAAGTCGCACCTCTACCAACAACCCACTACTACAAAATAGAACCAGAACTTTACGACTTGTCTGCGCTTGGAATTGGAAACTTGGCGAGCTCTTCGTTGCACAGCACTGTCTGGCACACATGTACGTAGAACGTACCTCTACCTGTACTCGTATGCATTCGGCATTCTCGTCCTAGCTCTTTTTACATCCCATCCCTTCAAAATGGCATTTTTTTTCATTTTTCAACGCTTTCCATTTCATTCGATACAAATTAACTGGGCGAGAACAGAACTGCGATTGACTGTTGGCAGCGCAATTGGAAGATTACCACCAAACGTACACCAACACTACCAACAGTACCCCTGTAAATTCGGGACCACTTTTAGGGTTCAACTGAACGGTTGAAAGTTTTCAAATCTCTCATTTTAGGATTAATTCGCGTTTTGAAAACATATTTTTCTTCTCAAATAATTTCGTTCGATCGAGTATCTATAAGTCAAAATATCGAAAAATGTAATTTAGTTAACTGGGGGAGTATTCCTAAATGCAGTGGTGCCAACTTTCTGGACATTATCGCTAATTTTTAAAAAATCGAGAAAAAAATAACCGAGAACTCGTCAAATTTTTTTCGATTTGTTTGAAATTTGCGACAAATGACTAAAAAATTCGCACTACCGCGACCGCAATCAAAAATATATTTTCTTTCGACGTTTTGACATAATTGAATCGAAATATTTATTTGGGAAGAAAATATTTTCAAAACACGAATTTTCACTCGAAGATAAGCGATTTGCGAGCTTCCAACCGTTTGGTAGAAGCCTAAAAGTAGTCTAGGATTTTCGTGGCCATGTCGACGCTGAATCTAAAATTCTACATTGTGGAATTTGGCCAACTTTCCAATTAATTGGGTAAAGATTAGAGTCGAAAAAGCACCCTTTTTGAGAATCTAAGTCAGGTAAACTTCCAAAGCTAAAATTTTTGTCAACTGACTTTCACTAAATTTAGTCGAAATCCTCCAATATCGCATCCCTATAGACTGAAATTTTGTTTGACCAACGATGCGCAGGAAGTACATACAAGGACGAAAATACGAGTATAACGCGAATGGATCAAATGAAGCGTCTACAATATTAAGACAGAGCACAGAGTAGGGTGTGGCGTGATCTCAACGGCAGCAGCATCACGACAAATAGCAGATAAATACCCGAGATACCTACGTACTAGATAGATAGTAACTATATGAACCATCGTGATGATCGTGCTGCAGAACAGATTTCGGCTTCGTTTTGATCAAATTGACCAGGGGCTACCACAGCGCGGTAATTCAACTCGGTGATGAGGCAAAGCAATCAACTCGTTTTACTATACGAACGCCGAACGCGTATATAAGAGATGGATATTCGGACGTGGATTTTATGTAGGTAAGTACTTACATCTATTAGGCTCTCACGAAACAGCTACGAGTAAATCTCGACGTGTGCAATACAGGACCGCACACCGAAAAATCGTATCTCGATCGGTTTTAATGTTGGTTTATCAGCTGAGCAGATCGTGGCTATATTTGAATTTCGAATCTCCTTCGTTATTACGAGCGAACCTCGGACTGGCTTTCGTCAAACTTTGCGATAATCATCGCAAATGGAAAATGTACGGTACCTAGACCTACCTACCACAATGCAACCACGAGTAACTCGGGTATAGGGAAATTACTATCAATATTGGGCGAAAACAATGGGCAGCAGGCTCCGTGTCGCGTCGCACCTACACAGGCTATTATAGGTAAGCACGATGAGCTTGAATGTAATTTTGAGTTTTGAGTATATGTATTTTATCACTTATATTAGGTGGTCTAGCGATGTACAATGTACAATGTACATGCTACATACGTAGACGTACGATTCAAGCTGCCGAGTAAGTCAACTTTCGATATAAAATGAAAATGACGCTGACGTGAACAGAAAAGAACACATTGCCAACGATCGTTACAAAAGATATAAAAGTGAAATCAAATGACGACGCTTCTCATCAATCATAGGCAGGGGTCACGGTGCGGCGCGGCCACCACATCCAGCTTGAAGAGAAAAGTTATAACGCTAAGATGATGCTACGTCGTCGTCGTTCGTCGTACAGAATACGTATACGTATACGGTATGTAGCCATAGCCATAGCGCCATTATCATTACGAGTACCATCAACCATCGGAATCAACGGACGACTCCGCCGCCGTTGCCACAGCGCGCTAATTTACTTAAATCGAGTTTATCCTACCGAAACCGCCAGAAATTTATCTTTCATTACTGGACGAGAAGTGCGGTGCATCGCAGTCGCACGTAGCACGTAGCACCCTCCTACCAATCTACCATGTACACTACGAGTATCAACTCGAAACTCGCTCGTTTCCTATATGGAAATCAAACGAAAAGTGTACGCATTTTTCAGACTTTTTTTTACTCATTTTGCCATTTTCACGTAACCCTATTAAAAATCGCGAATGAATCGCAAATTGATTTCGTAAAATATCGCACCTAACTTAGTTTTGGTAGGTAGAAGGTACGTAGATAGGTAAGTAAGACGGATAGGTGTACATTAGATAAAGTCGATACAGGCAACCTCGCTCGTTCCTAAGAAAACTTTAACCGCCAAACAATTTGCGACATCGTATCACGCATTTAAACTTCAGTCATTAATCACTTATTAGCGCGGCTTGGCTGGCGCGATGGCGATGGCGATAGAATTATTTAATGATACGGTTAACGTGGTGTATTTCAGTTTTACGTACCCGATCCGATCTAGTGCCTGCCTACTGCCTAGTGCCTATGTAGTTTGGCGAGTTGATAGCACGACTACGCGCAACTTTCCTCCCCCCCCCCCAAGACGCATCTACATTATACAATCCGATTTTCAGTCCCTCGTAGGTCATTTGGTGGCATTGGACTGGCCCCCAACGATGCCGTATGATTGAAAACTATTTGAAAATGCGAGAACCCGCCTCGAACGGCGCATCTAGCATTTAGGATCATGTCCGAACGAATGAATCACCTACTCGAGCTGTTGGGTTGGTTTTTTTAAAAGGAAAAAAAATGCTCCAATTACTGGTAATTTTTGGTGAACTAATTGTTGGTAGCATCCGCGAATAAACTTTCAGATATTTGGCAATTATTAGCGAATTTCTATAGTAATTTTGACTCGATAATAGGTACTTTTTTGTACGAGAGGTCTGTTTAAAATTTTCTTCAAATATAGTTTTGGTCACTCAGAATTGAGTTCTGAAATCCTGTACAACATTTGAAAACTTGGAAAATAGTCCTGTCGAGTTTATATTCGCCTATTCCCGGAGAAAGGTCAAGTATTCCGAGGAATTTCAATGCAAAAATGTAAAATTTCAGCATAAATTGATTTTTTTTGTTTCGTTTTCGAATTTTTAAGAAGCATCCGGCACAACTTTTCTGAACCATAGAGAAAAATCACACAATTTGGGATTTTTTTCTCACAAAATCCAACTACTTCGGGCGATGGAAGCGCAAAAAAGCGAAACCTCGACACGAGAGCCATCTTAATGCGTAGACCATACCATAAAAAATGAATATTTTGCCAGCGTAAGTTGACTAGCCGCAACCAGTACCTAGCTACAAACTGAGGTAGCCATAGCCCGTTGGTCGTTTTATGCCCATCGAACATCGATCAAGCGAACGATGATATAACCATCGCGTTCGCTGCTCTGCACCGGCTGCGAGGCGGCGATTGATCGAATCAAGAGAGATTAAGCGGATAGCCATCTACTCGCAGAGTAATGACGCGGTAGCGATGATGACACGATGACCCGGTCATTTCTACGAGTACACGCGCGTACGCAGAAAAAGAAATATGTATGTAGTGTACTTGAGATGCGAGTATGTGAGACGACCAGACATGCCCTTGCGCACGTAGTGTACGTAATTCGTTTAATGACCGCAGGCGGTCGAATCGGCTCGAAAAAGCAAAAAACCATCATTAAAAATACCTGTAAAATTATTGACCACCATCACCTATGCGCGGCATCAACATACGAGTACGTAGAATACGACGTAAGTATATATGAATAATATATAGATAGATAGATACCTATTACGCACCTAAAATTATCTACCATTTAGCGCCTAGGCACAGGTTTATGGAACCGGCTGGATCTATAGCTATAGCTACAGAAACATCAATTGAATCCTAAATCAAACAAGAATGGTAATTGGTAATTACACGCAAATCTGATTCTTCTAAGAACACGTGGTAATATTCCAACAACTTTCCATAACTTCTATAAAAGTAAAATTATTTTCCATCAACAATTTCATGCCCTGCTCGAGAAAGATCAGAACGACCTCATCTCCTCGGATTAAAAGAGAAATAAAAAAACGAGAGCATGTGAGAAAATTTCTGGTTCCTTCGCGAGTAGCTTTTTTCGAAGAAAATTTGCGCAAAAAATGACCTTCATGTCAGAAATTGTAGCGTCACCGACTAGCGACTCGCCGTAGATGGTGAAAAGAAATGCGCTCGAATAGAAGAGTAGGTGCTCGATATACTTTTTAAAACACATCCGATACCGCAGCATCCTCGAGCAGGTAATTCGCAGCACGAATATAGACGACAGTGATACTCCTACCATAAAGATACGCATAAGCATTCGTATTTATTCATCTAATACCTATCTATACGATCTCGCGTAGGTAATTAAGACTTTCAATACGCCGAACGCAGCCGCAACAGCATCCGCATCTCCACCTATAGTACGAGTAGATATAGACATAGAGATACAGCTAAAGCTATAGATATACGAGTATTTCTTTGAAATCATAATACCATATGAATGGATAAGTGTTCGTGTACTTGCGAGTACGTCAAGCCGAGCTGAAAATAAACCAGTTCATTTATGGAACATGTTTGTGACCTAGTAATGGGTGTTTAGTCGGAGCCGAAGCCGAAGACAGGGTGCTCGTTAAAGAAGCCTTCAAAAAAAATTAATTAAGCAGCGTCGTCGCGTCGTCCATCCGTCCGTCCGTCCGTCCGGTCGTATCTTCATCTATACTAATTCGCGCGTTTGTTTCTTTTCTTTTTCTTCGGGCGACTCGACTCGCGATTACGAGACAAAAACGAAAACGCGTCGCGAATTAAAATGTCGTTAAAATCCCCGAGGCGCAAGCGGCAAGACGAGGGAAAAAAAGAAGAGAAGAAAAAAATACAACTACTTGGAAACCGAAACAAAAACAAAAATCAACCGTAAAACGACGAGGCGAGGCGAGGCGAGGTGCGCTTCAATTATTTCGTTACATTTCGCAATTTTCGTCGTTTCGTCGTTTCCATGCAAATTTTTTCATATTTATACGTTTTTAAAAACGATAAATATACCGTTTTGAACGCGACCGCGACCAAATTACAGCGTTAAAATTCCTCCTCTTCATTACCGCAGAGACGAACAGACGTGTATATTATTTCAATAGCGCACCAAGTAGGTACCTACGGATAATTTTGTGTCAAGTAGAAAAAAAACATAGAAAAGAAAAGGGAGGGAAAACACGAACAAACTTGATACGCTTTATAGACCTAACGAAATTATTTTTCTTCCCCTTTTGTTTTTTTTTTTCAACATCCGTTCGGTTGCTTGAAGCCGAGTTAAGAAATCGATTTAGGATCTCGAGTTCGTGAAAGCACAAAAGGGCAGATTTCAACGTGGAATATGAATTAGGGTGGCCTTTGGGTATGTTCACGTCAAAAATGTCGAGCCTCTCGACCGTCCTCTTGACTGCAATTGCTTCTAATCACATGTGATTTTCGGTAATTTACCAATAATAATTACCGGTAAATTACCGGTAATTACGTGTAAATTACTGGTAATTATCGTTAAATTACCTGTAATTACTAATAAGTTACCTGTGATCCTGGCAGGGATGGAAAGCTGAAAGATGAAACTTTTGGCTTCAGTTTTTAGCTTTCAAAAATCTTAAACTTCCTCAGCTTTCAGCTTTTAGCTTTCAGTTAGCTTTCCATCCCCGGATCTTGGGTTATTTATAGGTAATTTTAATTTATGGTAATTCACCGGTAATCCCAGGTAAATAATTGGTAACTTCTGGTAATTACAGGAAAGTTTTGGCAAGTTACCGATGATTTATGAAAAATTACTGGTAATTACTGATACATAACTTTTGATAAATCAACAGATGATAAATTTTGGTAAATTACTGGTCATATTTTGGTAAATTACTGGTCATTTTTTGGCGAATCACTGATTTTATGATACATTAGGGCAGCGGTACTTCTGATTTGTGGTAAATAGTAAGTGGTAATTTTCGAGTGGGAACTGCAAAATTGGTAGCAATCTCCCCCTTTCCCAACACATGGTTTTCTGTATCACTGTGACAGCGCATAGTAAAAGTAACCTTGGGGTCATCACACAAAGAAATTTTTCTGTAGCGGATACTGGTATGAATTTTTTTCAAAATTCGAATGAAAGTGGTCCCGAACCTACGTGATTCAACCATGGATCACGTTCATAAATCACTTTTAGGCCAAAAAGACGTCACTTTTGACTTTTGAAATTTCTACTCGGTAAATATTCGATAATTTATTCAATTTCCGAAAAATTTTGATCGCGTTCTGAAACAGGTTGTTCATCAATTTTTTTGTCGTTTTCAGTCGCTTTGAGCCGTTATCACTTTTTACTTATTTTCAACAGTTGAAACGATGGCTTTCGTATCCATTTCTTTCTGGTAATTTACAGGGATTTTTATGCCGATTTTATAGTTTGTTACAATGCATTACACAAACATACCTACGTATTCTGATAGTACCAACCAAGTTTTCGATCATGTACGTACAATAATCTATACCAGGATTTTGCATCGTTCAACTCGCGAGTCAAATGCGAAAGTACGTATTAACTGATCTTCGATCACAAGAGGTATTAAGGTACATGACGGAATGATGAAAATGTATTAAAGTGACGAAACAATGTTGTGCTTACAATTAGATGTAACCTATTCAACAACCCACGTTGAACGAGTACCTAGGTATGTACATATAAAAGTGCATTAATAATGGATAAAATGACATGGCAACAGACAACGAGTGCGACTGGCTGAAGGTGGAACAAAGCTACACTTGGTTTTGCAGTCTACTCTACATACACAATATAATCCATTTCCATAATATCGTCGTTATTATTTTCATTCTTACATTACACATTTTAATACGAGATGGTATCAATTTATGAAGCTTACTACTGGCTGTAGGCTGATACAGCCGCAAGTTGATGTCGACGTTTTTTCCTATTCCTAATCGCCGAGATTCGGCCAACTCAAGACCGAAGATTGTAAGTAAAATGAAAGAGAAAGAGAAATAGAAAGAGGACGTAGGCTGTGGCTGTGACTTTGACTAAGACCGAGGCATCGTGTATTCATTCAGCTAGGTACGAGTATACTCGTATTAGTGCAGGTGTGAGCTTGTGATTGTTGTAAATGTGTGCGAGTGCGAGTGCGAGTAATGAGTATGATGCGAGAATTGCGTGTAGACTATAATATGTATAGTGCACGTGTAAATTGGTAAGAGACTAGTGTATGCGCGTAAATGTAAGTACGTGTAGCTGTAGCTATGTATGTAGGTACTGTATTATAGTGTACTGGATGATGCTAACCTAGAAGAATCATCGTCTGGAGGCTGGTTGCCGATGGCCATTTACTCGTACAGCGAGTATTTCGGCTTCACAATGAACAACAGCCGCATCAGCAACAGCGACAGCGATGATGATGATGATCGCAATAAGAGAAACAGAAACGGCAACGGCAATGGCAATAGCTGACTCGGTGAAGAACCGCAATCGCATGCTTGACCGGGATCGCCTTTGACGTCGAGTCCGAGCATTTCGTCGACGAAAACATGTCACACCGCGACACTATGCGCAACAATTATTCGAATGCGATACGACGACCACGATGGGCAGATGGGACGCGAACCGGTTCACGCTAAACGCCAACATTTTCCGAAAAATTATATCCTAATGATACCGTACATTACGAGTAAGTATCACACGGCAGGATGAGGATGAAAATATGCAACTTGCACGATCTTTACACACGTACCATGCGAGAGCGAGTGTAATGTACGAATAGCGAGTAGTACGTAGGAAAATACGAACGAAACGAGCAAACTCCGCACTTCACACCATGCCCACGTGCCCTGCCCTATCTCGTGATCCCAATCGTGACAATTACGCAACACGTATGTACGATCTACGCGCGTACGCGACGAGTACGAAACGAATCGTAAAAATACGAAAAGAAAACTGAACGCTTCGTCGTACCTATCACCATATAGGTTTAGGTTTGAAGCTGGACAATATATTTGTAATACGAACGAGGAACCGGCATCGGAATCGGCATCGCGGTACGTAGACGTAAACGTACGAGTACGAGTATTATGCAGATCGCAAGCTGCAGCCACCACCGATCGGATTCGGATGGATTGTTGTTGAGTCACTAACTGGCGAAGTATCGCTATCGCGTACACATTTCTAGAGCAATGCGTCTCTCTTTCATTCGCAACCTCTCTCTTTCTGGCTGCCTCAACAACAGAACGGCGACAGCGGGCAGGGCACACCACACCACACTACACGCGCAAGAGCACACAACGCTCGCGCACTTTTAATAAATCCTACTCTCGACGAGACGCGATGTGGTGCGGAGCACCAACTCCAACATGCCATCCCCAAGACGCTCTTCGTACGCGAGAATTTCGTACGTAGGACTATATAGGTAATTAGGTATATACTTACTTACTTTTACATACAGGTACCTATGTCAAAATTATGCACTGAACTCGTAGTCAGTATCATCAAATTCCAAGGCAAAGCTCGCAGTACACACGTTTCTCATTCGAATTTGATGTTATTTTCTCAACACAAATGAAAATGGAGATCAGGGAAAAAAGAAAGATATGTATCGACATCGACACTCATCTCTAACTTCGATCAAATCGAAAAAATAACGCCAGAATTGAAATCTCCGTGTTTGAAAACCTACATGTAGACATATTACTCGGCATAGGTATGACCAAATAATAAGTTATTCTCCCCCCCCCCCCCCCATTAGACGATGAAAACCACCGGCGATTGTACGAAGTTCGGATTAAAAAATTATCCAGACCAACACAGAGCGCTCCTGCTCCCCTAAAAGTGTTGGGATTTTTGAGAAAATACCCAATAATTCTCAATTTTCTGATTTTCCTCAAAAACCAAATCATTTTTGGCAAGAGCGCCCCCTCTGTTCACGCGACAAAAACTGGGAAAATATCAATCATCCGCAGCTGGAAAAAAATGAATAAATCAAAGAAGTCGACAAAAATCGTTTTAAAACCTTCTCATAATTGCGTCAATCATTCATTTTTCAACTTTATGTTGGCAGGGGAGGGGAGGTAAGGGGAGGGGTCCATAAAAGGAAATCTAAATTGTTTAGGAGAATGGAGAAAGATTCTGTCTTGAAAAATGGGATTATTTACATAGAGGAATTCTGACACAAAAATGGAGAAATTTTTAAAAATTATTTGTCGATTTTGATTTATTTAATTTTTGTCGTCTTTTTTCAAACAAGAGAGCGTGTTCCATACAAAGAGATCAAAAAACAACTTGTGAGATTTGGGGGGGGGAGGAGGAGGAGGAGGAGGAGGAGGAGGAGGAGGAGGAGGAGGAGGAGGAGGAGGAGGAGGAGGAGGGTTCTTGAAAAATGGATTATTTAGAAGAAATCTGGCGCAGAAGGAAACTACGGGCGTCTGAAAAGTACCAAACGAGCAAAAATATGAAAATTGATCGAAATGAAAAATTCGACCGCAAAAACTTGTAAATCATGACTTTGAAAAAATATTAATTTTGAAAGTTTGATCGAAATGATTTTGAAAAGCGTGGTAATCGTGGTATTTTGACCTACTGAACACGAATCCGGCTGGTGGAGGCTAAAAATAGAGTTGAATTTCAAGTTCAATGAGTCAGGAATGTTCAGTAACTCGAATCGCAACATTTGAGGGAGGATGGCCGAAGGACTGCACAAGTTAAACTACCGTAAAATGGCAAAAAAAAAAAATACGTCTCTTTCAAAAATGACCCTACACTTTGAGAGAGCGCCTTGAACCGCTAGGGAGCTCAAAAATTTTCTGGGTAGTCTCCCACTCGAAGTAGACATCGTCGCGAATTTTCGTCAAAATCCAGGTTATATTACGGTAGTGCATGGCTTCATGCGAGGCATCCCTGATGAGGAAGAGCCAGATTCTTCTGGCCCTCGCGCGATGGGGAATATCCTCATCATGCTACTGCGAGTGCGAACAAGATCGGCGATTTTGAACGTGATCGCGTACACACGTACGTAGAATGCAATGCACATTGCACGGAACGAAATACGAATACGTGCGCGTAACTAGCGCATACGTACTCGTACGTAGTACGTAAACGTAATATGGGCCATTACGTAATAACGTACGTATCTATACTACATAGTACATACATATATGTATAGGTACTTAATTCCATTTTGAAAATGGCTACGTAAGAATTAAAAAGTTGTTCTATTGCAAAGGTTTACTTTTGTTCTTAAGTTTACGCTGGAGCAGGAGCAGCAGCAACAGCGTCACTACCACCACGATCGAGAGACAATACCGAGCACATTAAAACTATTTAGCAAGCTGTATAGTTCGCCTTCGTCGTCACCGCCGCCACTGCAAGCCCCCTCGTTCACTTCTGAAAGCTTTACTGTAAAAGGATAAGCTCGAAGAAAGATAATTATCTGTAAAGTAATTTCTTCGCTTCGCGATATTGTTGAATTAAGTTTGTAATTTAAATCCGCACAACGCGAGGCCCGCCACGGATACTTATACATATCCTTCGTACTCGTATCGTATACATTCTTGAACCGGCGAACCCCGATATTCGGGTCAAATACGAGTAAGCTAACAAGCTAACCTATACGTATACGGTATACGCCGATTTTACTACGAGTACATGTAACCGCAATTAATACCTCGCGACTACCACCTATCTGCTTTTTCAATCTTTTGAAACCACGACGACGTTTACGTATGTACATTGCGAGTATGTACATATATTTTTATACGCCAGCGCTATTGCTCGCTACGTAAATCTACGTTCGCTATTCTTCAGCTCCTTACGAGTAGTAGCCAGTAGGTAATAGGTATACGTGATACGTGATGCTGCTAAACAGCGTTCAACATAGGCCCATCCACATCCTCCTCATGGGCAAACAATTAGCACCCCGTAAAGCAGATAGCTAGCCATTAGCATGGCAATGAAGTAGTAGTACAACTGGGGGTGAAAATCGACTACATAATTATTATAAATGATTCAGAAAGTTGGGCTCAGGTCTCTGTTTGAATATTTCCAAGTTTTGTCGTAGAAATTGGCACAAATTTTAAATCTTAAGGTAGGTATAGGTAATTATACATATTACCTAGGCTACCATTACCCTAAATTTTCATTTCCAATTACGTATCTTTAACTACCGTCAGCGCGGAAAGGAGCTGTGAAAGACTTATTATTACGAACAACTTTACGATCACTTTTCTAGATTTTTACGATAAAATAAATCCGTAACAGCGAAGCAAATGCGATGGGGGGTGCGTTGTGCGTTTCGTTTACTTTATTTTGTTCAATCTTGTTCTTTCTTTCTATCAATATATTCTTGCGAAAAATGAAACATTTTTTTCCAATTTTCTTTATTGTTTGCATTTTTAAAACACCTGCGGGTACGTTTCGCCACCCGCCACACCTTCCAATTATGCTAAATAGCGCGAATAAAAATGAAATATCGCACTCGCTTCGTACCGATCCAAGTTTAAACAACTACATAGTACATAATATGAAAATTTTCATTCAAAGTTACATAATCCATTTTTAAAATTTAATTGATTATTAAATAATAAATTGTCCGCGTGCAATGTGCATAGGTAACGCATTCGGTAATATTCGGTTCGCACACTCGATTTCACATAATAAGTGTTACCAACGACGTTTAAAAGGCACGGAAAACGCGCGACAAGTACACAGAATGTGCGGCACGACGGCGGTGTACGCAGAGTTAAATGTCGAACAATGGAATACACATTGTCCTAGGGCAGTTCCACTTCTGACTCGTACAATAATTTTTCTCTTTCGTTCGTTCGTTGGTTCGGCGCGCTCTCTTCTCGTCTCTTGAAAAAAATTCTCGATACGAGTTTCGAATACATCAGATTCGTAGCGCACGTTGCATTTATATTACGACTACGAGTACGTATATCTGTACCAAGTATTCGGTCATATTTTATTGGTTATAGGAAAGGCCAAGGGAAAGGGCGAGGAAGGGAGTGCGGGCAAAAAGTTATTCGAGAAAAAAGAAACGGAGCATTTCTAGCAACGTACACGTGATACGTAGGTAGGTACTAGGTAGTAGGTACTAGGTATCATAATAAGTATAAACGATTGAGTAAAATAACGATAAGAGTAAGGGTAAGGGTTCGGTAAACCTCAATTTTGGCGCAGCGCGGTCACGGAGAGCTCCATGCACCAAGCTATTCTTCGGGGAAACTGTGGGAAATCGTCGTTCTACTCGTACGAGTATTATTATATTACGCTTGCCGTTCGCGTAGGTAGAAGGTGCAGGTGCATATTGCACATTGTACGTACTCGTACGTCTATCTACGTAATACGTAGGTATATGCGTCAATGCACATGCGGGGTGAAAAGCGATACGATGACGTTCTCAAAATAATTGTACTACACGTAAACGTAAGCGAATGCATTTAGTAACAGTAGGCAGATGATAAACAGCACAGAACACAGCTTTTGGTAAGTAGAAATATGTGAAATGAACGAATTTTTCCAATTGCACGAAGCTCATTAAATTTTAAAATGACGATGAGTATTGATTCGTAAGTGTATAATACTCGCACTCGGTATAATAACTTATCGTAGCTCGTGGCTTACAGCTCATAGCTCGCAGTCTAGCCCTAGCGTCAACGAACAAAATGCACTCGTGCATTTTGGTGCTGGTGCGAAATGCAACTGCGAACGCTGCTGCATCAGCGGCGTGTGCAGCAAAAAAAAAGGCCATTAGCGAGAACTGCGGAGGTGGGTCGGGCGGCGCGGCGCGGCGCGGCGAATGCACGTAATACGATAAATTAAATAAACGCGCGTTATACATCAAAATAAATAGCAATTAGATCTAGACTCGAGTCGTACTCGTATACTTTAACCATAACCGTCGTAATGTAGCTGACTAGTTTGCTATTTCGTACGTTTACGTTACGTTTCAAAGATGAGCGTCGCAGTCGTGAAGACGTATGTAAGTGGTGCACTACTTCCATCATCGCTTCAGTGCTACGGCCTCTGCCAACGCTTTGTTTTGTTGGTTGAAAGATTTAGCTCGTATATTTCATTTTGCTGAAATAAACTGCGGTATATGTTCGCTTATCGACGATCGACATAAACCTAATAAAGCATTTATGTTACACGATTTTCTTCAATTTTCAAGAAATTTGGTGGGCTTACAGGGGGAGGGGTGCGGGAGCGGTCGAATTAAAAACATAATTCCAAATTCGTACTCGGCGCTCTCAATAACGTAGAAAACGATATGTTACACGATATTTGACAATTTTTCACATTTTGGCGCTCCGTACCCCCTCCCCCTCTCCCCTTGGGTTTGCGAATCCTAACATACGTGTGTGAATGTTATATGGAAATTATTGATTTGAGGCCAATTGAAAAGTTGAAGGGATCGAATACAAAAAATAGATCAATATTCGTATTCAGCACTCTCGAAAACCTAATAAACCATTTATGTTAACACGATTATTCTCAATTTTCAAGAAATTTGAGCGACCAACGGGGGGAGGGGGTGTTGAAAAAGTCAAATCAAAAAAATAAGTTCATATTCGTATTCGGCGCTCTCGATAACCTAATAAAGCATATCTAATAAAGCATATGTTACACGATTTTTTTCAATTTTCAAGAAATTTGGTGGGCTAACAGAAAGAGGGGGTGTTGGAGCGGTCGAATCAAAAAAATAATTCTAAATTCGTATTCGGCGCTCTCAATCACGTAGAAAACGATATGTTACTCGATATTTGACAATTTTTCACATTTTGACCAACATTTTGGCGCTCCGTACCCCACTCTCCTCCCCTCCCCTCCTCTCCCATTACCGCCCCATTGGGTTTGCGAATCTCAACATGATAAGTCTACAGTAGCAAATATCACAAAAATTCACGCTTCTTTTTCTTTTTATAGATGAGATTTTCAAAGACAACTGTTCTAATTTTGAGGAACTTTCGAACCTACAAACAACATACGAAAAATTGTACCAGATCAAATTCAGATTACTCTCGAAAAACATAAAATCGCTTTGTACAAGTCTACAAGTTAGAAAAAAATCTCGCACTCGTCAATATCGCCAATCAATCATTTTACAATTAAGTACAACAGTTTTCTGGCAGTTGGTAGTATCCTCAAAAAAAATTACATCGTTCGTAAAAAACAATGAATCGATGATTGCAGTCGCCAGAATGAGAATTTGAGTAATGAATAATGATTCTCGTGTTTTCCGAATCCCGAACCATTCCATAGTGCCGCGACCGTCAACTAAAGAACATAGCAACGAAGACGACGAATACGAACGAAAACGTAATTAAATCGAAAATAACGACGACGAAAAAATAAACATGCACCTAAACCTACTCGTAAATAAACAAACAAATTCGCCACCCTGCGTCTTGATAACTTTACCTACTACGTACGATCGGGGTATTGCCGATATTAAACTGTAATTAATGGAAGCCAGAAGCCACACCAGCAGCAGCCGAGATACAGTGAATGATAATTTGCCAAAGTTAATCGTTCGTAAAGGACGCGAAAAGTTTTGATCGCGGTGCGCGAATGATTAGGTACGGTAAAAAGTATCAACCACACACTAGACCATTTTCAGATAAAAGCAAACTGCAAAAAAATGACGCGTTTATCGAACTACATATTTACTCGTAGCATGGCGAGGTCGGGTTTCGGATCAAATTTCAACGTATAGAATTCGAATCGAATCACCTCTTAATTTTGTACATACTATACCTTAAGTTGAAAAAAATAACCTTAAAAAGCGGTCAACCTCCTTCACCCACCACTAGAGCTCAAAGTTCAAAAAGTAGAGGAAATTTTTCAAACGTTTTAAATCCTAATGGTTCGAGTGTTGGATTTGGTTTCTTTCAGACAAAACAGACTCGTTAAACACGGAATTTTAATTTCCGTACGAATAAAGAGTTTTTGGTTTTTGAATATTTTTTCTCATACAAAATTATGCTGCTCAAAACGAAACAGACTCGAAGTGTTCGCTGGCAAGTTGGCCCTCGTAAGGACAGGCTCGTTGAATGAGTCGAGAAAACTCGATTTTTAGCACCGCAAATTAATTTTCTCGCCTGCTAGAGAAATTTAAACACTCGAAAGAAATCGAAAACTGGAGGTTCCAGGATGGCTTGAATTAGTGAAATTCGGGGAGGGGAGTTGGTTTTCGACGAAATACAACTATTCGCACAAATTTCAGAAATTACCGACGAATGGAGCAGCGTTGATTCGATGAAAAAAACATTATATTTTTGAGAGTGGTCAATTTTGGGTTTTCAAAAAATACCTACATAATTATAAATACTCTTCCCAAAACTCGCGGTACCGTTCAAGTCGAAAGCGGACATCTCACGAGGTTTCCTTGTTATTTCACGAATTTTCTTTTTTTAATCGAAACACTTTTGAATACGAATGGTCGAATGCTACCAACGTAAAAATTGTTCGTCACAGACTGCGATGCTGGCGCTATCTTGTTTTATATCGACTGCGAATGGAATAGAATTGAGATGAACATACACTACAGCTATCTAACAGAAGAGGTTTACATTTACTCGCAACAGTGAATAAAAACAGAACTTTGTGGATAATGAAATGAAGATCGCGATGCACACGTCTTTTCACGTCAGTTAGTTCTCATACTGATGCTTAATTCGAGTTTATATTTTTTTTTAAACTGAAAATTATATTTTTCCAAATAAGCGTACCTATACAACAAGATTTTACAAGTTTCGGTCACACCGCCAGTGAGCCATCGTTTTTCTATTTTCTCCCACAGCAAAGAAACGTATAGGGAAACCTCCGAAACAAATTTCAGTTACCCGAATATAAAATCGAGACTTTAATAAGGATTCAATTTTTATGTTAGTTTAAACACACGTAGACGATGTTTAATCGGCCAAATTTCATCCGCAATTTTTCATAATTTATAACGATATCAATGATTCTTTTTAGTGTTACGTATTAGATAGCTTTTAGGTTCAACATTATGTATGTATTTTCACGATGCCGAAGTTTCATGCAAATGTTGATAAACCTTGTGATTTGAAGAATTTTCATCAGTTTTTGGTGGTTTGAAATGAATTTTTTTACTACTCTTGAAAGAGTCTCTGTCATATTAAACCTTTTTCAACGATACGAGGCTATGCAGTTTTCACCATAGGTACTTCACTTAATTTTGCAGACAGAGTGTCTACAGGTTTTCACCACCTTTCAAAAAAAATCACTACCTTCCAAAACATTTTTACCCTCCTCCTCCTCCTCCTCCTCCTCCTCCTCCTCCGCACCCCGATCATTTTTTTTCACTTTTTGGTTCGGACTCGATCATTTTTTACATAGCAGTACGTTTTCATCAATTTAAAATCAATTCGATGATTATAAAACCATCCCTAAATTAATTCGAAGAATATTTTTCATAACGAGGAAGAAAAATGGCAGTATTGACTTCCAAACGATCAATAATTAAGCGAGAGATCATCACGAAAAAGTGTATTTCTTGACATTTTACATCTTTTTTTTCAACTATTCCTCCTCCCTTCCCCATACTTTAAAATTGCACCTCTAAATTATAGAATGAATGAATGAATGAGAAATTGCACAGGGCTCTCAGTTTTATGTAATGGGAAGAGAAAGGGATACGATTGGGGAGTTTTAGCAAATGGCATTATATTATGTGTCTGTATCTACATACGAATGCAAGTCGGAGTAGTTGGGGAGGTAGCTGGATGAACGTACACATGTATATTGTATACTGTATAGGTACATGATCTTACGTATAGTATACGTACGATTACGTACGATATCGGTTGTCCTGCTGAAGGATTTATCGTGTTCAAAATGTATAATGCGGATTCGACTATCGAATACTCATGCTTACTTACTTATGGTACGAATTTTTTCGCTTCGTAATCAACAATAGAAAAGATAACAACGCGTAACCGCGAATCGTGCCCTGTATTAAAGTGGGTGGATCTGGCGGGTACGAGTGCGATAGGTACCGTATGCACTACGTATACGTATATACGTACGTACGTGCCTACGACGACATAGACGATGCAACTTTGGACGTTCCGACGTTCGCAATTGCTCGGTATACGTATACTTTGTAAGGAGTATCTGCACTTCTGCACTTCTGCACCACCGTATATATTACGATTGCTACTGCTGCTCGCGGTATTGACGTTTGTGAAAACTTAACAACAGCAAGTGGGACGATGTGCGGGCTGCGGGGTGACCAGCTGTGCCATTATTCTCGAAAAGGCCAGATTAGGTAACCACCTACAGCAATAAAATTCAACAAAGGCGGAATTTTCAGAAAACTCTGAGAAAAATTTACTTATTCATTCGTTCCTTTAATTAATCATTTACGCATATTTTTCGCAACAAAGCTCTTCGTACGAGTACGTATGTGCCGGTAAAGCTACATTTATACGCCTTTGCATTTCGGCATTTTCGGCCCATCCGCTCCGATTATCGTAGGCCGGTTAAATGCTACATATACCCGTATTCGTATAGACATAGACTGTCCAAATTTCCGCACAGCGCCGCAATTTTCCAACGATCGTAAAATTTTTATTACGTCTAATCGGTCGTCTAATAGTAAGCGGCGGCGGTGTACACGAGTATATCGGCGATAAACTTCACAATCAGCCTCTTGAAAACGGTGAAAATTTAGTTGACCCACCCTTCGAATACTCGTACGTCTACGTATATCTCTATCTACATTCATTCGTAATAGGAACAAGTGGGCCGTGCGCCATGCGCTTTCTTATAGGTGCACACTTTATGGAAGCTGGAACCGCAGCATCGCGTCGCATTAGCCGCTGCTACGTCAAAAGTAGGTATGTATTTTCGAAAGAGAAGAAAAAAATTTTATGGTCGTAATACAGAAAGGCCGTTTTTTTTTTTTTTTTGGTCGTCGTTTAATTTGTAGTCGAAGCGATCGAAGAAATTTCGCTTTTACGACTGAAATAATACGAAATGTTTGTCTTATTTAATTCGCAATCGAGAGTGGAAAATGGGCGCTGCGTATCGTATCTTCCTTTTCATTGAGAACGAATTAGACCATATTTTGAGCCGGCAAACAAGCGGAGGATGACAGTTGAGAAATTTTTTATCGCGTGTAACGTTTGAATTTATATTTATCATCGTGAGTATCTTTCTTTTTGTTTAGTTTTATTTTTATTTTTTTAGGCGCTTCGATGCAACTTTGATAATCGTGGACGAAAAGTACGGATAATTCAACCCGATCTTCGGTACCTATATCTATACAAAATTGTAGCATTTTATTTAATCTCATCGACTTATTTATTGGTGTTCTTATTAGAGCAGCGCGAGCGTAGTCTTTACAGCACCTTGGGTATCTTTTCAACGGTTATAGGCCAACAAATTTCGCGTTCTAATGAATTAAAAAGCGGTGGGCTGTGTTCTGCTGGCATTATGTACAACGAACGCAGCGTAACATTTCGTTTTCGCTTCCGTCGAAAAAGGTAATAAATCAATTTACGTTCGAAGTGACGAATAAGACGCGACGCGACGCGATGCTTCATTCGAAGAGAACGTACCTAAAATGATTCCAAAAGCAAAAAATGAGCAAAAAGTTGGAAATAAAGAAACAGGTCTTCGAGAAACCACCCACCATCGTAAGCTAAGCATGGCTGGCGTAATAATTTTCAAATACGAGTAGGTACGAGCGTAGAAAGAAAAAAAAGCAAACTGGGAACTGAGAATGAGATGCGTTCAGCCTACGCAAATTCGTAAGTACATTACGCACATAAGGTTACTTCCGAAACGTCAAACGATAACGATGTTCGTCAATCGTCACATCATCACACGTCTTACTCGCTATTCGCGTAACATACTGTCGCAGTCGCACATTCCGTAGATACGAGACGAGTTACGCAAGATAGTCGGCAATGTTCTGCTCAGAGCTCACACCTTCGTGTAGGTAATTCGAGCGTCGTCGTCGAGTAATCTGCGAAAATTTCCTTCTCACGAGCACCGCTATCAGTAAAATATTAAGTAAAGAAGGAGGGAAAAAAAGCGATACACAAAAAAGACGACTACGACGACAATGGAAAAGCTGGTGAAAAGCGCGCCGCGAAACAAAAGACGCTGAATAGCGAATACCGGGCCGAGGGGGGACGATCGGAGCGGGGTTTGTTGAAAAATACCCTCGCCCGTTTGGAAATAAGGCTAACGCAACGTGCGTGGCATAAATTCGGCGTATTCGGTTTCGGTATAAGCTTGCAGTTTTTACGACTGTTGACCGTTTCTCAATCGTCGCTACTCGTTGACCATTGAGTGAGGCGAGCGAGTGCCAACACAGGGTGGAGGTGTCAGCGGTAGAACATCACCACTTGGAATTCGTAAGCGAATAATGGCAAAAAGTTGAAACAACTTTAATATGCTGTAAAATGGTCGTTTAAATTTTCGGCTATTTCAAAACTCGGACGCGGCGGCGGCAGCGGCAGCGGCGGCCAGGGTGAATATCATTCTGTTTCGGCGACGTACATACTACCACTCCAGGCAAATAATTTGCCCGTCCCGTCGTGTGAGAGTGGATGACGCTGGCTTCCAATCGGATACAAAGGGGTGGCACGAAGTAGAGTGAAAATCGTAGTTATAGCCATACCCATGATGCTCGACGATGCTCTTTGAACTGAATTCAAGATTGTTAAGTACCTATTATTCGAATAGATTCCGCGAGCGACCACCTGCTCACGTTTTCCCTACAATCACGCAAAATTAGGGTTTCCAATAAATTTGGTTTATCTATACTGTTTTCCACATGTAGGTAACATGAATATATGGGAGCTTGGGAGCCTAAACTTGATAAATCATAATAACACGCGATTTTTTCAATCTTCTGGAAACGGAGGGGAGCGATGGCGGCCTTGGAGGGGTCAAATTAAAAAATTGAGTAAGGTAGCCTGGTAGAGTGGGGTAATTGCAAAGCACTATTTGATTAGTGACACTTTGATGAAAGGGCGCTGTGAGAAGACTATTGCACGGATGAAGATGAAATTTGTACCACTACTTCAGATGGTTCTCTATCAATGGTACAATTTTGGTACAATTTGGTTCACAAACCGTGGAGAAAATTGAAATTTGAAAATTTGAAAATCGAATTTTTGCATTTACCCCATGTTAGGGTAAATGCAAAAGTGGGCGATATTTTTTTAATTTTTTTGCATTTTTAACACACTTACTTACTGTATTCTACGTGTCATTTGCTAACTTTTGATGTATTCGTGGTCTTGATTCGGTCAAAAATTCGATAACTTTTCCACTTCCCAAAAAAATTTTTAGGGGAGTGAAAAAATGTTGAAATTTTTTTTTTTTACCCCTCTTAAGGCCCCTATAGCCTTTATGTATTTTTCAGGAAACCCCCCTTTTTTGAATGGTTCTGGCCCCACCCCCCTTTGGGGTAGAAAGACAGTTGACATATCTCTAGATCGGGAATTTGACGTAGAACTCAAAAATAAAGCTATTTTTGACGTAAAATCAACCCCTGAGAATAAAACTGCAAAAAACCCATTTTGGGGGGGTTCAACCCCCCATAAAAAAATTAGCAAGGGGTCTGTGGGGTGGTAATTCTCAGGGAGTATTCAGGGGACCACCCTTGACAATTTTTCATCATAAAATCTTTGGTAGCCAAAAATGTTTTTATTTTCGAAATATGCTAATTTGCCTCCACTAATTAGTATGTAAAATATTAAAAAGGAGCAATAATTTTAAAATTCATTAAAACTGTTATTCAATTCTCTAACGTGTAACTCATCATGTGACCGTGGAAGTTTATTTTTTTTGTAATTTCGAATCATTTTCAAGCTGTTCAGGGCAAAAAAATGTTTGAGGTAAATGCAAATAAAAGTGAAAAAAAAATCGTTTTTGCGATTACCCCAAGTAGATTTTTTTTGGGTAATTGCAAAACCGCAATTTACGGCCGGAATAAAAAAAATTTCCAAATCGCGATAAGGTTATCTTACCTTAAAATTCAATCCTTTATGACCCTAAATCGTGAAAATTCCAGATAAATCGGCAGTTTTTTCTATGTATTTTACATGCATTTCTTTAAAAAACACCTCTGACTTCACTTATGGGTGGTTTCAACATGCTTTGATAAAAGTGTTTGCTACGGAGCTACAAGTTGAACCCCTCACAAACGGTTATCTTTTGATTTTTTAATTTTGAAAAAAACTGGCCAAAAAACTACTCTTGAGGTGTCACTCCCAAAATCGGCTCAAATGTAGATTAACTCGTTAAACAGGTCGAGTATAATACACAACTCGATTTTTAGCTGCCCAACTTCATATTCACGCCTTCTGGAGCAAATTCAAAATTCTGGAGAAATTGAAAAATCGCGCTGGAGGCTCCAGAATGACTCGAAATTGTGAAATTTGGATTTCGGTAAATAATACTAGTTTTGGAACTTATTTTGACCATTTTTATTTATCAAGTACGTACTTTTTTAAAAAAAGCATAAATCGCCAAAAGCAGTCAATTTTGGAAAATTTGGTTTTGGGGGTTTTAGACTATGCTCTTTCCAAAAATCGCGGTCCCGTTCAAATCTGAGTATGAGACCTCAAGAGGTTCCCTTGTTAGTTGATATTATACTTATTAATTCGTATTCAACGTTCTCGTATACATATAAAACGATATCTACGTTCCACGATACGTTACATTTTTTTACGTTTTGGGCAAAATTTTGATGCTACTAACCCCCTTCCCCTCTTTTACGCACTACTTTCACAGTTTGTAGTGCGAGAAAAAGTAAACTTTTATTTCCTCTAAGGGGGAAGAAAAGTAACTTCTTTTAGAATTTAGAGCAGTGCACCTACCTAACAGACCGCGTACCTATCCGCTACGGCATGTATAGGGACGTTGTTAGGTAGGGATTCGTTAGCTATAATTATGGCTAACGACGCGATGGCTCTACGTGTCAAAATTCAGTCTATGTACTTCGCTTACGAGTGCAAGTACATAGCTCATAGGGTTACCTATCCGCTAGCTACGGAATAGGGAATCCGACCTTGTACCTACACCTTTTTGGGTAGGTATGGAGTGAGGGTGCTCCTGTCTCTCGGATGCTTTCGTGCCCGGTACCGAGGGGTATAGGACTGGTAGGGTAGCGCTGGGATAATCCCATTCATTGTTAACTATTTTTGTTTGCTTTTTGTTCCTTATTTTTTGCCTTTTTGTTCCTTTGTTTTAACCCATATATTGTCTTGTTTTATTCCTGAAATATATGGGATTTACCAGTGCTTAAAAAGTGCTTTCGTTTTTTTTATTTCACCGAAAAGCGAATGGCGAGGCGGTAATTCGCCAGACATTCGCGAAGCTACTAGATAGCTAGGTCTTCCCTTGGGATTGTCTTTAGTCAACCTAAGGGTTGTTTTAAATGCGTGTGAAAGATGGTATTTTAGGTCTGTTAAGGACAAAAGATTTAATTTATTTTTTTTCTTGCACGTCATTTTTGGTGCCGAAACCCGGGAGCGTCCTTTAGATATACTAGTGATCTAAAAGTGCGTTATATTTAACATCACGCCTCGCCTAAAGAGCTACGGTTAGTTTTTTTTTGCTTTTTCTTTCCTTTGTTTTGCCTAAGTCGAATGTTTCACTCATTCGCAAGCGTTCTCTATTTTTCGCGCTATATGTAACACATATTAGCAAATAGGATACTGATTCAGCTCACGCAGATCAAACGTACTGATCAGATAGACCAGATCAACCTTTTTTTTTTAAAAGTGTGTACTATATTACATAGCGAAAAGTAGTCACTGATAGTCATTGCGCCTATTATACGATTAGTAGCCCCAGTAATTAGACATACATAAGTGTTTGTGTTTGGGTATCTAGTTCTGTGAAGAACACCTCAAGTCACTGGTAGGTTCGCCTATACATACGAGTAGGTAGTAACAGACTCTAGATACAATTGTGTTTTTTGTGTTTCATATGGAGAAATCCTATCACCATGTAGTGCGATTTACGAACGCAAAGTTAAAACAAATTTTATCTTGAAGCCTATTATAGGTAATTTAGCTCAATTTACGAATTGATTTTCTGTACCTATTATAGGTATTTCTTCCTAGTGAAATATTTACTGAGCAAGTTATTATGCGAACGTGTCTATTTTCATGGGTATAGGTATGCATCGGCCAATGTGTAGCTATCCTAGGGGATTATGACGTTGTTTTAAATGTGCAAATATCTGTAAAGTTCTTCATTTCGCGAATTTTCGTGTATAATTCATGTCAAAAAATTATATACGTTGTAGGTTGAAAATAAGTAGTAAAAACCCTGTTATCTGATGCAGACTACCTATCATAGGTACTGTCGTGGGAAAATTTCTACATAGATAAAACTTTGTGCACCAAAATCAATCAAGTAACTAGAATCTATTATTCTGTTACTAAAAATACTGACGTTCCTACCTAGGCGTTAGCGTTGCTGTATTTTTTATCGGAAGAATAAATTAAAAAGTGTCTGGCCTATTGTAATACTAAATGCTAGAAAAACCCAAGGGTTTTTTATCCTCCACAATATCAACCAGCAACGAAAAGATAACGATAATTACATTCGAAAATTGGCAAATATCACATCCGTTATCTTACCAATTAAATAGGTAGAAAATTTCCTTGCAGTCGGACCTACGCGCCGAGCAGTGGGAGATAAGCCCAATCTATTGTTATAGATTCAACCCTTCCATTTATCGGTACTTGGTATCGTCTGCAAGCCTTGTAAATTTAATCAAGAAGAAACATTATAATTTTTTACTTCATTGTGTTCAGTTCGCGTATCCTTTATGGTGCTTATGCCGTCGTTAAAGTCATACGTGATCAAATTATTCGTGGTTTTGTTCCTACTGTTATGCTGTTATAGTAAAGAATTATTTTTTCGAATCGTGTTAATTGTGCTTCGCGTTATTATTCGTGCCTTTGAATTTTCGTTTCGTTTTATTGAAGAAATTCAAAACGTGTTTCGTACTTAGTGTATGAGCAATTTACGAATTAGCTCAACGGTTTCGAATAATTCCTGCATAGTGACTAGTGATTTGAAATCACATTCCAACGCGAGTTCGCCATATCCTTCAAGACAAAATTCGTTATCGAGCTTTTGCTCCGAAGATAGCGTATTCATGTCTCAAACACCTACTAATAGTCCGGATGTGCAAGGGGGACAACCAGCTCCCCAAGGCGCTCCAAACCGTGCAATAACTCGTAATTTAGCGCAAATGAGGAATTTAAGAATTCCCGATGATCCAATTCTAACCAGTGATTTGCCAATTAATTTTGAGCAAATTCGGAAAGAATTAATTGAACGAGGTATAATGGACGGTTCACCGGAAGCCTCCACTTCTGGGACAAATGTTCAATTCTCAGATCCACCAACTCAGGTTACACCGAGGGTACTATTCCAACCTACAGATGTGTCAAAAGTACCCTTGATTCCTGAGGTTTTACCCGAAACAGTAATTGGTTCACCGGTTACAACCGTGGAAAATGTCGCCAGTTCGACGGTGCGTCAATCAACAGCTCCGTCGACTGAACGCCCTGAGATCTCACCTATTCCCAGTGCAACTCGACGTGACATGACGATGCCCTTATTTAACGCTCGATCTCTATCATGGGATAATTCTGATTTGCATTTTACATCATCATCAGCTGCTCGTCATCGTCGATACTCGAGTATATTTTTTCCTCCGCCTACCACCATAGCTGCTGTACCAACTACAACTTTGGTAACCACTGTTTCAAGTACAACTGGTGCTGCGACCATAGCTCCAACTATTACTGTAAATAGTACCAGCACAATTTTTTCAACGCAAGCTGGTGCTAGCGGAAATGATGCAGCCAGTGCTCCTAATAATACTGTCAGTTTGGAAGCACGAGTACCTACTGCCGAAAATCATGACAATAACGATAATGTCAGTGAATTTGATTTTGATCCACTTAATCCTGATGAAGCATTCGATACGGAAGATCCTCCAATCGATCTCCAACTTGCTCATGTGCAAATAGTCACTCAAGATAATTATAACAAATTACTTGATTGGCTCGCTATCCATTATCGTATGCAAGATGATGGAGCCCGTAAACGAATTAAGAGACTCGAAAAATCGTTATCCAAAACACGCCGTGACGTTAATCAAATATACGTTGATAGCGTAAACGATATTAACACACATTTCGGTAAAGTCCAACAGTTCCTTAAGAAGAACATGGAACAAATGGATCATAAATGGCGTGAGGTACTCGGCGCTGAATTAGACGAAACTGATCGCGTAATAAAGCTTGCCAATTCGAAAGCCGAGCAAACTTTTAAACTCAACAATACTGGTTTGCTATGCACAATGGGTATTGGTGATCAGCTGATGAGGTTAAAAACATGGTCTAATAATACACGTCAATTTATGCACGAAGATCGTGAGTTCATATTACGAGAACTTCAGACGATTAGAGATGGCTATACTCAATTAGCTGTAGCGTTGAATGAAACTCGTCAGCAGCAGGGTTCAACCAGTGCCATCTCAACAACGATACCTTTGTCATCCTCTGGTGGAGCTGACCGTAGTGGTGATGGAGATGGCGATGCTGATGAAACACCTATTCGTACCAATCGCTCAGGTGGTGGTAAAAAGTTATCAAAGAAGGTAACTAAAACACCTGAATCTACCGACGACGACGACGATGACGACGGAGAGTCTTCTGATTCCGTTGAGGAAGGCGAAGGTAATGCCTTTAGACGTCGTCGTAAACTCAACCGAAAAATTAAGTTTGGTAAAGGTAAGAAAGACGTTAAAACCAAACACATCATTAGTAATGGTGTCATTTTCGATGATAGTCGTCGATACGAGGTGGTGGACTTCATTTTTGAATTCGAAGAGTTCATGGATGAATACGACGCTACTGAGAAAAAATGGATCCGTTTATTTCGAGCGGCCATTCAGACCACCGATGCAAAATTCTGGAGAGATAACACAAAACCAATTAAATCATATAAAGAATTAAGAAAATCTTTTTATGAGCATTTTTGGAATGGCGAGCAACATACCGAGGCCCGTAAAACGTTTCTGCGATTACGAATTAATCACAGTTCATCCAAAAAGATCTGTGCTGAACTTCGTAAATGGCTTCATATCTTGGCTGAAACTGACGTTCCTGATCATATGTTGATTGAGACCGTATACGAACGCATTCCAAAAGATCTAAAAATAAAGTTTAATAGCCGTGCACGTCGAGACTACCATTTATTTGATAAAAAGTTAGGTGAACTTACCAAGACCGAAGAATATAACGATTGCCCATACGAAATAACACCAAACACGAGTTCTCATTCTGAAACTCCGAAGAAAAATAATGGTTTTCGCAAATCTAGGAATAATTTCGATAATTCCAATAGTGGTGGCCAATCTAACTCCAACAATAGTTCAAAATCTTCGAACTCTGGGGCATCCGGGTACAAACCTCCAATTCATTCAACCGGTACTCCGGATCCAAATCCACCGCAGCTTGAGGACGTGTTGGCTAAAATTAACAACAAATCATCTAATAACGAAGAGCCTCCAAAAAACGAGGTAGCGAACTCCGAATCCTCGAGCGAGGAGGAGTCGGAGGAGTAGAAACGTTACCAACTCACTCAATTATTGCTACTGGAGCTCCGCCGTTAAAAGACTACGAGGTAATTGGAGATTCGCTAGCATATTTTATTTCTTCATTGGTTGACATTACTGCACGTCGCCGTAAACCATTTCGTCGAGAAAGTATTCATATTGACGACTTAATTACTGCAATTAAACAAGTTAAATTTACGAAACCACATGCAGTTCTATCATGCCTACAATCTGAATTAAATCGTGACAATAATAATACGAACTTCAATTGGATACGATCTAAACTCGATGAAATATTAATAATAATAATCAATAAAGGCTTTAAAGATATCATCGTGTTGTTTCCACTTGTAAAACCTGCAGTCTCCGGTGAAAAAGTTCCAAGTGCAAAATGGTATTCGTTTCGACGAATTTTTAGTGAAGTCTGCTCGCTACGGGGAGTAAGATTTTCACTTGAACCCGCGTTATTATTTCTCGAAGCCACTGGTCATGCTCGTACTGCTGATCAAATCGTGCCAGCGTTAGATGCGGATCAAAATGTAAGACCGATTGCATCCAAATTCTATCTATCAAAAGAAGGTACGAATTACTATCCACACGTAAGTACTAAGCGAGAAATCGCTGGTATTGTAACACATTTCTCCGAACTACCTGATCGACGTACTACTCCTCGCGATAAAATTTCCGTTGGTAAGTTAACATGCGAACCACCTATTGAAGAACGCCCTGGTCAAGATTCGTATGAAAAGCTGAGAGTTCATCAAGTGAAAGCGTCGAGACAGGTTTATAATAAAAAACACGTTGATCCATTAGTTCAAAATCAATTAACGTATCCACCGGAAGAAATTATTACTTGTGTTGTTTCACTCGGTTTAGGTGAATCATTTTATCCAACCCAGTTAGATTCCGGTGCGGTACCCAATGTAATTTCTGAAGAAACAGCTAATCTCCTGCGGAAAAAACACGCAGATGAAATAGATTATATAAATTTGGACAATCCGGTCCATTGTACATTAGCTGATGATAAAGAAATACAAACCGCTGATTACGTAATCGTTCCAAAATTGAAATTTGGAAAACACGAACTGAAAATCCCATTTTACGTTTTACCCGGTTGTAATCAAACGTTTATTATTGGTACTCGAACTATGGATCTATTAAAAATCAAACCTGAAATTAGTGAGCGCGTGGCATATTGTCAACCTACGTCAGAACACTCTAAGGAGATGTTAAGGTATTTAAAACCACATGAATACGAAGACTCGCTAATAATTAATAAAATTAGACTTGATATCTCACTTGAGCCTGAAGTTGTAAAAATTCTCAATCGTGCAAATTTAGCTCGTAAATACCGACGACTACCCGAAGGTATTGAAGATGATGGCCCAACTGTTTTTATCCAACGATTACAGGAAGATCTCAAATTCGCCGTTGAAAAGAAGCAAATTACTCAAGCTGAGTGTGATTATGCATTCGCTGTACTTTCTCAATTCAAAGATATATTTAGTCGTTTCCCAGGCCGTTACGTTGGAGAAAAGGTGAAGTTTGAATTTAATATTCCTCTTGAGGAAATTGAATACCGTGGTGCAAAATACAATCCTGCAAAATCATTAATGGATCGTATTAGACAAGAATTATTAATCATGTTAGCACTTGGCATAATCGAGCCTTCAAACTCACGTTATATAAATCCAATCGTTGCGAACTTGAAGAAAACCGGTGAACTTCGAATCTGCATTAATCCCGTAGATTTGAATCCCATCTTAGAAGTGAATTACAACGAAGCAGGTCTCTTAGACCGAATAATTACTGATGATCCTGACGCGAGATTTTTCAGTTCCTTGGACTTTGTTTCAGGGTTCTGGCAACTCGTGTTGGATGAAAGTTGTCGAAAGTATTGTGCTTTCCAAGTAGATGGTCGCGTTTATCATTTTACACGCTTACCGTACGGATTGAAAATCTCGTCAGCCGAATTCGTTAATCTCGTAAATGAAGTCATCCCTGATGATGATGGAATCAGTAAATATGTTGATGATATTCTTCTTCGATCTAAAACATTCAAAGAAATGCTTGCATTAATTGAGAAAATATTCAAACTATTGAGAAAATATGGTTTGAAACTCAATGCACATAAAACTACGTTCTTTCGAGACTCTACAAATCATCTTGGTTTTGTTTTAAAACATCGTGAAATATGCAAAGACTCGAAGAAATTAGACAAATTCATGGCTTACAAGTTATCGCACATTCGTAATGGTAAATTTGAGCTTCGTAACGACAAAGAAATCCTTCAAGTTATTGGCTTAACTGTCTTGTACCGACGTTTTATCAAGAACTATCAGCAAATTTTAGCACCACTTTACGAATTGGTGAATAAAAAGGGTCCTGACTTCGTTTGGGGTCCTCGCCAAGATGAAGCCCTTGCATTGCTGGAGCAAGAATATACCAAAGAATTTACCTTACAACCAGCTTTAAACGGTCTAGATTTGTATTTAGACACGTACACATCACACGATGCTAGCAACGGTGTACTTTACCAAATCGTAGATGGCAAAGAACAAATTGTTATGTTCGCAAGCCATTGTTTTAAAGAACATCAAAAAGAATACACTATTGTTGAAAAAGAAATGTATACGTTAACTAAGCTTTTACGAAAGCTCAAACTTTGGCTAATTGGACGAAAAATTCATGTTCGTCGCGATTTGGAAGCTATCGTTGAGAAATTTAGAATTCTATCTGAAATTAATCGTAAAGCTGCTTGGTGGATTGTTGAAATTAAAGGTTACGACCTTATTTTCGACATCAAAACGAAACACAAATCGTGGTTTGGTTTGCAAGCCCCTGAATTAACTATCAACCATCTGAATTTTGTCCATTTCGTATCTGAACCGAGTGATTTCATTTCTCGCGTAAAAGACAGGTTAATTGAAAGTTTGAATCGTATTGAAGTTTATCAGAAACGTGATTCTCATTGTCGTTCGAAGATGAGAAAAATACTAACCCCTGATCATCTCCTAAACAAAACCGAACTCGAAGCTAAGAAAAATATTCTCAATAAATATACTATTGAACATTTACAAGGTCGTAAAACACTAATGCATCGAAATAATGATGGTTCATTAGTACCTGTAATTCCTGATTCGCTGTTT
Source organism: Planococcus citri (assembly GCF_950023065.1). Taxonomy (NCBI): domain Eukaryota; kingdom Metazoa; phylum Arthropoda; class Insecta; order Hemiptera; family Pseudococcidae; genus Planococcus; species Planococcus citri. The sequence continues at coordinate 71,387,588 of NC_088681.1, forward strand.
CGGGATACTATGCTCTATATTCATGAAGTATTCGGTCACGTAGGTTCCAAAAAACTTGCTGTGATTTTCCATCGTATATATTATTCGCCGAATATTGAACACTACGCGAGATTCATCACTGGGGCATGTATTCAGTGTAAAGCTAACAAATCCTACAGTGAGAAGAAACCATTAGAATTTGCAACAATAGAGTCGTATACGTTAGGATACATTTTATCGGTGGACATACTTGGTCCAATCGCTAATGAGTCAGATGAGGCGAGATATCTTTTAGTGGCCAAAGATATGTTTTCCGGTAGAGTTTGGCTTCGTCCAATGGAAAATATTCTTCAAGAAACTGTATGCGAATCAATGGAATTCGTACTGAAACAGATAAATGAACACAAAGTATCTGTTCGTCGTATTCTAACCGATAATGCTACACAATTTACCAACCAAATGTGGAAGGATTTATTAAAGAAATATAAAACGAACCTGAATCATTCCACGGCATATAATCCTCAATCGAATCCGGTCGAGCGCATGATGCGAACCATTAGTGAAAAACTCAGAGTACGTTTGAATCTCGATTCAAATGGAGCTTATACTCACCATGGTTGGCACAAACACGTTGATATCATCGAAAAACAAATTAATAGTTGTCCAAATGATGTCGATATCGTACCTTACGAGCTGTGGGGCATAAAAGCCCTTGACACTGATTTACCGGTTCCAAATACAGCAGTCATCGCGAAAGAAAGCTTAAGAGCTTTACGAGAAGCCATTAAAGAGAATGATACACCTTCAGTAACGTCTACGGAGTTATATAAAATTCGTCTTAATCTCCTTGAAGATGTGTACCATGGCACTGACAATTTCGCTTGGGCATGGATCGATGGCGCTTGCGCTAATAACGGTTCCGACGACGCTGTTGCTGGGATTGGCATATCTTGGCATCCCGAAGGCTCGAAAAATGTATCTGAAACAATAAAACACGATAAATATCGGATTACTAATAACCTTGCAGAGGTAATGGCATTAAAAATAGCCATGGAGGTTATGATCGATCATAAGGTTCCAAAGTTCAAGGTCTTTTCTGATTCACGGTACCTCACAGAGGCAATAAATTCATCGGTCCAGCGATGGAAAGAGAATAAATGGAAAAATGCATCGAGAAAAGAGGTAGTTCACAAGGATCTCTTTGAAGAAATCATCAGCTTGAAAGCTCAGTTTGATGAATTCGAACTTCAGCACACGTATGCACGTCAAACTGATGCTGGAAATTTTGCAGCTGATCGTTTAGCTCGAAAAGCTGTGTACACTGATGATTTCGAAAAGACGCGAATCGAAGATATGACCGATCATCAAGCTTTGATGAACTTAGTTCGTGAACGAAGGTATCGGAAAGTTCAATTAGAAGAGCAAAAGTTCAATGATAAACACGGAGATCCTAGGATCTTCGAAAAAGGTGAATTAATCCTGATCACCGATCATCGATTATCATCATACGATCGTGGTACTTCAAAAAAGCTCTATCCAAAACGTTATGGACCGTACATTATTAAAGCTAAAGCAAAACCGAACTGCTACGAAGTCCAACACGTAGCTGACAAAAGAGATAAACGCTTAATAAATGTACGACAAATAATTACTTACTTGAATTTACATCAAATTGAACAGCTTCGACGGGATCCAAAGTTAAGGTCGAAATTTGATAAGCGAACTTTGAAACAACAGCTCAAAGAATTCGCTAAACACCGAGACGTACTCGAAGATTTCTTTGAAGAACTACCGGAATCTCATAACGATGAGATGATGAAAAATAACGATCTCCCATCTCAAATTGAATTACCGGAAGCTGTAAAAGAGTATCGTAAGATAAGAAAAAACACTCGTAGAAAGCTCACGAAGGAAACACAAACACAGTTTGAAAAATCACTTGAAAAGGCTATAGCTAATGATGCTGAGTTTGCTGAACTTAGAAAGAAATCCGAACACCAATATTATACTCGAAATAAGAAACGATACGTTAATTTAGTTAAAAATGGTCGGGAGATTCGTATTAAAAAACGCAAACGCACTAAAAATATCAATCAGCTCTTGTTGAACAACGTAGGGATCGAGTACAGTACACTTTTCGTAGACCTGTACAGATCCTACGGTTCTTGGCCAATCAGCGACGAGGATACTAAACCCCTTGCCGCTGACTCCGTCTAACTGGTTGCTTTTAGATTCGAAGCAGATGTTTTTAGCGATAACCGATACAATACGCATTACAAAGCGAATATTGAATTAGATGTATTTTTCATCACTTTATTCGAATACGTTTAATGGCTGTCTTTTGACTAAATGTGTTATCTAATTGTAAATGCGTATTAATGTGATTTTTCTACGTATAAATATTTGTTTTCTATTAAGATTGACCGTAGTGACTGTTAGCAGGTATGTACGACTGGTTCAATAGTATAATTAGCAAAATACACGTGCTTTGAATAAAATTCAAAACAAAACACCATATCACGTGTTAGCCATTTTCCCTTGTAGAGGAAAGAGTGTAATAATTTTCGATTTCTAATACGTTATGTATTTTCAGAGTACCGAAGAGTGATCTTTACAGTGTAGATTTGGCGTAGCGTCTGTCGATATTGCATATGTTAGACGTACCAAGGTATGTATTTTATTCAGATAATAGTGCATTTCTCTATACTAGATTCCATTACGATGGATGTTGATATTTGTTTCTGTTAGGTGAAGTGTATTTGAACGCTATATACGAAGAGAAAATCTACGGCGAAAACTAATCCGTATCGTTATTGTTCGTGTGTCAGAGTTAATCTCGGAAGGTACGTTTACTGTCTCAATATTAGATCTCATTACGATGGATAATTACATCAATTGTCTGTGTGTTAAATAGATTTAGCGTCATCAACGGACATATGATCGAACGAAGCTCTGTTATCGGTACGATTGATTTAGAATAGTTCTACGTTAAAGAGGTGAGCATTTTATACGTTAGATACCATTACGATGGTGTATTGTGTATTAACGACAGCACGTTATTCTTGTTCATAGAATTTGGCTCGTTTACGTAAGAATCTTGGTACGTTTTCCGGCAGAGTATATTTAGTTATCTACTAATCTCGTTTCTACATAACTCCCGATCGTGTCAATACTGGTGAGTACTTAGTCAGTACTAAATTGTGTGAACGATTTTTTTCTTTCGTACTGACCATTTATTCAATAGGTTCCAGTTACGACTGAAGAACGGAATTTACCATTCATTTACGACAAGTTTTGCGTTATTTTTCTCGATCCTCCGTGTTTATTACGACGAAAAGTAAGAATTTTTCAACAATTAGACCTACATACGTGTATGGTATTGCTATCTTTCGTGGAGTTAACAAATCTTTTCGTCGTATAGATGGCTGAAAGACCAGCTTGTTGTGCCGGTTGCAAAGAGAGCTTGGGAGTCGTCGCTAACGATGTATGCTCGCATTATTTACATCAGCGTTGTTTTAATGAATACGCACACTGCCAGACTCCTAGTGGAGCTCCTGTAGCTGCTCTCTGTCCCGTGGAAAATTGCAGAAAACCGATCGGCATTGCCTTACCGCTGCCTGGCAACTGTCTTGATACCGTTCCGATCATCGGTGAAAATAATTTACTGAAACAACTGATGCAGGAAAAAGACGTCCGCATCACTACTCTCGAACACGAAACACGACGGCTAATTGAACTCTCGATTACGACGAAAGCGGAACATGAAACTGCGTTGGCGGCTCTTAATGAAGAAATAGACGATCTAAAACAACAATTAGCCAACTACAAACATCGTAGCGCAGCTCCAGCGAACCCAGGTCCGAAAAACGAGCCCAATGATGATGACGGTCGCGGCAGTGACGGTGGTTCCTCGCTACGTCCAAAAAATTCCGGACATTATTATCGACCTGGTGGAAATAATAGTCAAAACCAACGTAAGCGTCCCTATTACGATAATAATCGCAAAAATCAAGGCGGTTGTTCATCGTATTTGCAGCGTACTGCCGAGAATAGAACGAATTCGACAGAGGAGCCGTTCGCAGCGCCAAAAAGGTCATCGACATATGATCAGAATTCGGACGTCCGCCCACGATCGAAACTGGAGGAAACCGCAGCTTTTGAAGACTTTTTCAAACGAATGGCGTCGAATGGTCTCTCAATTCTGAATCATCTACCCTCGAGAGTGTCCCAGCATTACGGTTGTAAAGAGGTGGTCAAATACGTAACCGTCACCGAATACAAGAAGACCTCCAAATCAGCACCGCTTCGTATATTTTTCATCAACGGATACGCATTCTACGGTGACGGGGCGTCATTCTCGATTTTAAAGACGGCGCTGAACAATGAAGAAAGCTATTTGGCTTCTTTACATTCGTCTATGTTAACCGGTCCGAATCGTCAAGCAAATGACATCGCTGAATGTCTTAATTACATGGGAAAGACGATGTCACCATATGTAGTGTTATCGTGCGGTTTTTACGAGATGAAAAACATATCCGGTCAAGAGGAAAACTATAAAAGAATTCGAAACCTTTTAGCGGTACTCATCCAAAATGGAGTGAAAAAATTAATACTCATCCCAACCGTCTTGGGAGATGACGAGAACCATTTGCAACGCAGGCGAAAATTCAGGCAGTTCCTCCAGGGTGAAGCGCGAGAAATTAATACTCAGTACCCCGATGTCGTCGTAAAATATCTCAGCTGCCTAGAACCTATCTTCGACAGAAGCCCTTTCGGTACGGATGGCAATGGAAATCCGTTTATTGGATTTAAGACATCGCTTGAAGCAATTCTGCATATCATGCCGTTGTTGAATTCTCGGTATACTAATCGCGGAGGATAAATCGTAGATGTTCGTTCAGACGAGGTCGTAGAATTGTACAGTTTTTTTTTATTTTCTAAGTTTCGTTTCGAAAAATACTCGCGATTTCGTTATTGTCAGTAATTATATTTTTAGTTAAGTTTTATCGTACTCAAGATTATGACCTCGGTACTCATACCATTTAATCATTGATTCTTTTTTTATTTTTGCATGACTATGGTATTCATAGTACAAGTTTTTTTTGCTTTTGTACTCAATAGAGATAAGTGTTATTTCTCGTGGTCTATTACCTAAAAATTTGTTAACGAACAAAGCGAGATATGTTGAAGATTTTTTTTTTTTTTTTACTTTTTTATTAAGTTCGAGTCATTTTTTTTTGGTTACTTGTTAAGACAAGTTATAGGTAACTTTCGCGACGATCTTGTTTTTTTATTTACGTTATTATCGTTATGTGGTGCATTACCCGTAAAAATAAACGAGTGTTCGTTCTTTGAATTAGTTACTATGTTTTTTTACCATTTACCTTACTCTGTTTTTGTTCTACTAGTACTCAGAGTTTGATCATTTGTGTTATTTGATATCATTTTTATTATTACTCAAACGGTTTTTTCTTTTCGTTTTCTTGCTTTTTTGGTTGACTTGGATTGTAGCTCGAATTAAGATTCGATAATTTAATTTTGCATCAATTTAAAAAGAAGTTTTTTGTGAGTTAATTTGTATTCTTAATCGTATTGCATTTTTCGTGTTTTTGTTTTTTGTTCTTACGCTTGATTTAAAATACATTGAACTAAGATGCATTTTCAATGTCAGAAAATAAATATATCTCGAAAGCGTTTCTTGTCTTCTTATTTTTAGGAAAAACCCATAGGCATAACTACGAAGAACTATAGTTAAAACTCAACGTTGATGGTGGTGGAAGAATTCAGAACGAAATACCCCCCACTACTAAAAGATAAATTCAACAACTAACGTAGAGGACAGACATACCACATCACATTACTGATCTAGAATTACTTACGAGTAATTGTGCTGAACATTAGCCTCGTTAGACAACACAAGTGTTGAGTATTTTCATTGCGAATAAATCTAATATTCTCGATTATTTAATATGTCAGTAATGACCATAGATGAATACACGGCTGGACCGTTTGTTCACCTCAACGATTATACAACTGTACGCAATGAAAACGACGACCTAAAAGCAGAAATTCAGTATTTACAACGAAAACTGAAACACGTTCGTCGACACAATGCAAACTTGCAAAGATCAATCGCTACCAATGATCGAGTGATCATTAAACAACGAGATGAAAATCTAGAGCTTAAAGCCGAGCTCAATCAAATTAAAAAGGAAAAAGCGATAGTTTTTAAAGCACTCCAAACCCAACTCTGTCATCACCATCACCATGGTCATTCTGATTCACACTCTGAGCAAGACTCCCATTCAAATAATGATCAGAGTGGAATCGAGTCTGATAGAAGTGACATTGCTTCAGACAGAAGTAATAATGGCAGCGTCATAAACTGGTGGTAGGAATTTTTGTAAAAGTCTCGTGGTATATCTTTGTCTTTCAATAGCAACAGTATCTTTATTCTTCTAACGCTAGCAACACCAAGGTGGTTTAATATGGCTGAAAATTCTGTTCCAACTTTAAATAATATTATCGATGAAATGAGTACAAATAATAATTACTCATCTATTACGTTTTTAGACAGTAGGTCAAATTTCACTTCAATAAATCTTGAACGACCTCCTCGCTTAAATATGGGCATCTCGAACCTGTATTTTTTCAAAAAACCATCTTACGAGCACTCATTTCGAATTTTTAGGCCTAAGTTGTGTCAATACGAAGAAAAACTCAACATAGAGAAAAATTTCGCATATCGCTCACAAAGACAGAGAGTCCTACGGGATTTATGCATTAAAATCTACGAATAATTCAAAATTTCTATTTTCTTCTCAGAAGATATTTTAATTTTAATTTTATTTTTTTTTATTCTATTACATATTATATACATTCCAATTGAAATTACTAAAATTTTATTTTTACAGTCTAATTATCAAAGTATTTGGGTTCGTCGCTGTAGTTATGGAACATTGGTATTTCAACGGCAGGTATCTTGAAAAGGCTCGGCTCTCCTACTCTTGACGTAGCTCGAACATCCTGAAACAGATAAACAAAACATTAACGGTCGGTGCATTTACGGTACATACATTTACGTTATGCAAGTACAAAGGGTGGGGTCGAGATAAGGCAAAAGCTGTAGGCATTTCTACGGAAAGCATCACTACCATATATGGTAACGGCCGATCTTGGTCATTCCTATCCCCACTTCTCTTCGAATATTGTGCAGCTGACTTCAAACCTCCAACCAGTTGAGAAATCATTACGTGTTTTTTAGTTCAACAAGCAACACTTCTTGCTTACAACCCAGTCTCTCTTGTTAATGGTTAGTGTGCTTTACGAAGCACTATTGGTATTATTCTCATAGCATATCTTAGGAGATATTTGTTCGCATTTCTATTAGACAACATACGTGTTGTAACAGGTAAATAAATACGCCTTTTAGGTTTTACATTCCACTGTAAGCGAACATTTATTTCAACGCTCCTATTTCGAATTCATTTCTGCTGTTTACAGGATGGATTCAATTCGATTGAAGATAGCCACTTGTGTAAAATGCAATCAGTCTTTGGCTGGTAATTTCCAGGGAATTTATGCCAAAATTGGAATCGTAGCCGCAGTAAAATGCGGTCATACATATCATCGTAGATGCTACGATGAACATATCGAGCTAGTTTCATTTAAGAATACCGCTCCTTGTGCATATCGATCGTGCATTCAAAGACTTAATCGGAGTTCATTCGTAGTTATAGATACCGCTATTGAGTCTCACCTAGTTTATACAGCAGCTGCTAGGAAAGAAATAGAGAATGTATTCCATCAGCTCAATCAAGAGCTCGCCGTAGTAAAATCTAAAAATGCAGAACTCAATCGTAAGGCTGAAGCGCAGCGCGAACATATCCATGATGTACATATCGCTCTACGTGACCTTCGGCTTAGATTTCCACGTTTGAACGGTGCCATCGACGAATTGCTGGCTATGATTGACGACTCTTCTTCTATAATCTCGATCGATGGTGAACAAGTTTGGAATACTCTACAGGCGTATGTTGATACCGCGAAAAGCGATAAAATCAACCAAATGATCCACGATCTTGAGCATCCGACAAACGATGGTGACATCATCGACATTGTAAACGAAGCAGCTATGCAGGAGGACGATGATTTTCCGGTGCCTGCTGAACCATATGCCAGTTTTCTACCGCCGTTTTCATCAACACCGAACCAGGCTGAAAAAATCGAGAACCAATTAGTTTTATGGAAACCAATCGATATCGAAAATAACGTAGGAACCCCCCTTCGAGACGAGCCGACTTACCGCAATGACTCTCCAATGAAATCCGATGTCGATGAACCTTTGGATCTCATGACGTCTCCTAACATCGAGTTTAATTCAGACTCAAATAATTCTGACGTTTGGAAACGCCATGTTGCGCAACAGAACTCGAGGCAACCCCGCATTACGATCAATAGCATTTCCAAAGTATCACGGTCAACTGCTAAGGTGACTCCGTTCAAACCTAAGTCATCTCCACCGGCGGGCGTAAAACAGGCTGGAAATTCTGATTCGAACCACCAACAAACTGTACCTTCTGGTGGAAAATCTCCTCGTGCAGGTCCTTCGGGTGTACAGTTTCCATCGCGAGATGTAGCCAACGGTAGAATTGAAAAACCATATCGGTTACGACCAATATCGCCTCCTATAAATCGCAGCGAACGTTGTAAGCAGCGATTAGAACAACTAGCTAACCGAAGGCTTCAAAATAGCGCAAATTTTAAAGTGCCATCGTCGAGAAATCCGCGCCGAGAGTACGCCACCCGGCATGACACGCGAGTCATGTTCAATAACAATATCGTCGATTTGCCGGTGAACATTTCGAATTTCCAGTCAATAGTAAGGAATAGTGGCTTCAACCTTGTAGAGACCATTCCTCCTTACATCCACCGTCCTGAGCTGGTGATGCAGCGTTTTCATTATTACTTGGCAGAAGCCCGCATTCAATTAAAGCGCCGCGCCGACGAATACCTTTACTATCTGCAGCAGTATTTACTGCTGGGTGATGGGGTCGTTTTTACCATGATATTGGACTGCATTGGAAACAAGCCAGATCGAAGAATGGCTTTATACGAGTCTTCGTTCAACGGCGAAATGATCAGTGCGGAGTTACTCGGAAAGAACATTGAAAATCATCTTATCACCGTACCTTCATTCATTCTCCTCTGCATAGGGGAGCATGAGATTCAAAATATTCCAGAGAATCTTATGTGGGTTGGAATTAAACAGTTGATTGAATTCTTGTTGCAACGCAACGCGCTAAGAATCGTGATAATTCCACCAATCTTGTATGGGGTGCACCCACTCAAGAGAAGATCTCTCCGAAAGTGGTTGCGAGAAGAGGCAACAAAGTTGGCCGCCCCCGGCGTGGTAATGTACCTGGAGTTCGTAGAAGATTCATTGGATCGGACTGGTCCAATGTACGATATCACCTCGGATATTCCGCGACTTTTAAATCAGATCATTTTAGAGATCATCACGAGAATCTTACCGATCGTTTCTCACGCTAAATAGAATATTCGATCATCATCTGCGCGTTTCTCGGCGTTTTAACGATTTCAACTCGAAAAACTATTCACAAGTTCAAAGAACCGACTCAAATTCGATTTATTATCACCTTCGATTTCGATTTCTTATCACCGGCAAACGTTCCACGGCACCAATGCTGCCAACCGATTGACCAACGCGACGAAAAAACCGAAGACAGCAGGGCTGCCAATAATATACGAATTGATTTTTTATTTTTTTTTGTGTACAAACCTAATTAAGATTAGATTGTAATCAATTTTGAGTATTTTCAATTGGAAATTTATTTTTGTTTTACCAAATACTTTAGTATCTTCGTGTTAATATCTTATATAAATACCCATAGGTATACTATGATTTTCGAAATCAATAAGTTGTACATAATTTCTATTTTTACTCTTATATACTCAACGTCTAGATAGACAACCTTTTATTATTTCGTAATTTGACTTTTTTATGGCCTTGGCCGTTTCATCATTTTTTCGTATTTTCTCTAACATTAAGATGTCCTTTTAAATATTAGCCATTCTAATATTCCTTAGAAGTATTAATTCTGTTTAATCCTAATTCATGACATATCGTTTTGTCTTTACTAGTATTTTGTCTTTTCAAGTGTGTTTTTATTTTTTTTAGTTTCATTGCTCTAAGATGACTAGTTACAAACATTTAATGTCTACTTAGAAGTATTATTTTATTTGGTTATTTACTGATAACGTTACGATACGTCTATATAAATACTTCGTAACATTCTTTCTTTTTTGAAAAGTCTAAGACTGACTAGTTTTTTAGTTTCTTCTGTTTAGTTATTGTTTTTTTTACAAAATATTTTTTGTTATTCTATACCTTTTGTTACCGGTGCCTTCTTTAAAAAATAAATCGGGGCATTCCTCATAGACCACCCATGGGTGTGTAGGTTTCAGGGTAATTTTTTCAAAATTTCACTTTTTCTGTATTTCGTGTCAAAGATTTATCTTATAAAGAATGCTTGCATTTTTTGTAAAATAAATCGGGGCAATGTAGTGCGAGAAAAAGTAAACTTTTATTTCCTCTAAGGGGGAAGAAAAGTAACTTCTTTTAGAATTTAGAGCAGTGCACCTACCTAACAGACCGCGTACCTATCCGCTACGGCATGTATAGGGACGTTGTTAGGTAGGGATTCGTTAGCTATAATTATGGCTAACGACGCGATGGCTCTACGTGTCAAAATTCAGTCTATGTACTTCGCTTACGAGTGCAAGTACATAGCTCATAGGGTTACCTATCCGCTAGCTACGGAATAGGGAATCCGACCTTGTACCTACACCTTTTTGGGTAGGTATGGAGTGAGGGTGCTCCTGTCTCTCGGATGCTTTCGTGCCCGGTACCGAGGGGTATAGGACTGGTAGGGTAGCGCTGGGATAATCCCATTCATTGTTAACTATTTTTGTTTGCTTTTTGTTCCTTATTTTTTGCCTTTTTGTTCCTTTGTTTTAACCCATATATTGTCTTGTTTTATTCCTGAAATATATGGGATTTACCAGTGCTTAAAAAGTGCTTTCGTTTTTTTTATTTCACCGAAAAGCGAATGGCGAGGCGGTAATTCGCCAGACATTCGCGAAGCTACTAGATAGCTAGGTCTTCCCTTGGGATTGTCTTTAGTCAACCTAAGGGTTGTTTTAAATGCGTGTGAAAGATGGTATTTTAGGTCTGTTAAGGACAAAAGATTTAATTTATTTTTTTTCTTGCACGTCAAGTTTTACGAAACTGGTCACGAAAGGTTCGTAGTTGTAAAACACCGCGAAAACGAATGCTTCGTGGATTTTTTTTTCAAAATTTTCAAATCGTACCTCCAAAATTTGATAAGTTTTTGAAAACTCAGCTTTTAACGTTCAACTTTAGAAATTTTTGACAAATATCTACGACTCTTGCCAATTTGGCATGGTAATTTCAAAAATTTGTCCGTTGACCTTCATACGCGGGTGAAGGACCTTAAAAAAGGTTGATTTTTCTAGCCTGGCTTTTCGCAGCCTCAATTTCATCTAGGTACATAAAATAACACGGAACACGAATAAAAACTTACTGATTTTCACATTCTTCTATCTATTTACGATACGAGTAAAAACTGCACTCACCTGCAACAAAAAACAATGAATTACGAATTAGTTAAGAGAAAAAGTTGGATTTGTTGCATTCTGGAATGTCGGTCTCGGTGTCGTAGTCGTAGTCGTTATCATAACGATGCCACGAGCCGTGCAGATATTGTAAAATTTATCAACAAATTACCAGAAAGTCGTACTAACAGTTGCATATATGTATACTTTGCCCTATATTGATCGTACTAAAAATGAGCTGAAGCGGTGAAGCTTGGAAAAGTACGAGTAAAAACCAAACTGAAGTAAACTACTCTGTAGCTATCATAGCTAGAGCTAGAGCTACTCGTACATAGAATAGCGTAGCGTAGTCATAGTGTACCTCTACCGTACATACGACCAGTAAATATGGTGAAGATTTAGAAGGCAGCGAATGAGACGAGGGACGAGGCAGAATTACCGCATGTGTATTACTCATAATACGAAGTACACGTAGACGTACGCGGTGCGGTGCGGTTCGGTACGAGGAAAGATTCTTTTTTTGAAAAAATCTCAAACTGCAGCAAATCATCTCTTTATTAAGCATTATATACATACTATAAAGAAAGTAATGCGAATCTGTCTTTCCGGAGTTTGCACGCCACCGCTTTATACCTACCCTACGTAGTACGTAGTACGTAGACGTACAGTTTGAATTCAACTTACCCGTACGTAGTACGAACTACGTACCCCCGCTAATACCGCCTCGCCAATTCGCGGCTAGCGATGGCGATGGCGAGTGAGTTTTCCTTACCGTACAAATACGTATATATTATTTAATTTTATCTTTGTTTTTGCTTTTTTGCTGTATGGAAAAACTTTCTTCTTGCCAATAGCCGCCGTTCTAAATGTACATTGTACTCGTACTCCCGTATATACAAGTATTTGTTGTAATTTGCGGTATTCGGGATTTTAATCTATAATCTACGTTTTCATCGACATTTTTTTCGAGATTGAGATTGATTAAGTTGCGGATTTTAAATCAGCCTAGACTTCTTTCAAACGTCGTCGATACTTAGGTAGGCAGGGTACATATACTCGTATAATAGGAACGAAACTTTGTGCAAACTTATACGCGCAGTCTTTTTTCAAACGAATAGTTACCCACGAGCCACGAAAAGTCACACCTGCAACCTTTCATCTGACGCGACGCGCGATGTAGAAATCCTTAACGAGCATTGCTCGAACCCAACCGTCAGTGAGGCGGCAATGGCTGAGTGGTAGGTCTATGTATCCAATTTCAAAGCACGACGATGGCAGAGCCATAGCCACAGCCCTTAGTTATTTAATTGTCGCTTTTTGATCTTGTACGAGCAAATTCTCAAAATAAAGCGATATCAGTCATCCGCCATTCAAATGGGGGTGTCGGGTGTGTGGTATGGTGGTAAGAATCCATTTGTATATTATACTCGTATACCAAGACCAACGTGGTGCGGGGGCGGGGGATGGCGAAACTGCGAAAGATGACGATTTATAATGAAATTGTGCGAGCGAGTAGGCAGCTAAAAGCGCGATACGAGTACTCGGCGCAGCAGCGGTTTCGAATAACCGATGACGATGAATGATGAGACTCGTTAAAAGCATCGTGCTAATGGTCGACGGTATCTCTCTTAAATGCGACGCACCTGCGATGTTTGTTCGAGTACAAGTAGATAGACTCTGCACGAAGACGAATTCGCTAACTAATCAGATCAGATGGTACGAAAATTTGTCATTTTCATTTCCCACGTCGGGCTTGTATAAGTAAGTAGGTCTATCCAGTGGACAAACTCGTATCAGCACAGCAGTGGCACGAAACAACTATACAGGGTGTCCAACTGCCCAGTGAGTCCAATATTGAAGAAATGATTCTCCTACACTTTTACCAGTTTTCCAGATCAATTTGATGTGGAATAGAAGAGGAGACGATGCAATCTTGTAAAACTCTTTTTTGCGAGTAGAATTTTCCAGATGTTGTCCTGTTGGCCCGCACATCAGCTGATCCCTTCTCATACAGTTGTCTGATCAGCCGCACTAGACGTTTTGGAGCACCCATCTCTAGCAGGATCTGCCACTCGACACAATCGAATGCTTTCTTGTAGTCCACAAAGCATAACACTGCAGGAACATTGTACGTATATGTACTCGCAAGCTGTCTCAATGAGCATTTTGGGGTTGAGGATTTCTTCTTTTGTGCCTCCTTTCTTTAGTAAATCCTGTATGTTCTCGAGGAGGGAGGAGCTTCAAATCTATTAGAGTCCGAATTTTTTTGGGTCAAAATGTTTCCATTTTCGAGGTAAGGATAGAAAAATCGAAATGAAAATGCGTGAAAATTCACAAAAATTGATCAAGTTCGAGGATGGTCAATTTTAAGAGATTATTTTGTAGGGAAAATTTCAAATTTCGCTGACGTTCCATTACTTTTGCAGTAAGTAAGATGAAATTCTCCAACTTTTCCAGGTTTCCCAGGTTTCCCAAAGAATGTCCGGACAGCGTGAACTAAATAAATACCACGTTGAGGAGGCGACGTTAACTCGACTTGTTCGCATTTGCGATAGATGCGAGAACTGCGAGACAGCAATTTCAGCGTTGAAAATGGCAAACGAGAAGCGCGGCATCCGCAGAACAAACAACCCAGTAAAAGTACGTGTATTGATAAGGGAAAATGCCAAGTCAAACGAGGCAACGCGACGTGCTGCAAGTTGGAAGGAAAAGGCGAGAGGAGAAAATCAAAATTACGTGTTAGCGAGCTGACAAATGCTATAACATTTATTAACCTGTTACCGCCTCATTATTCTTCGCAACAACCAACAACCAACAAGCCACAAGATGAAGATGGCACCGCGAGCAGTGCGCTTTACGCTGCGCTGCACTGTACTGCAAACAATAAGTGAGTAGTGTGTACCATTTAGGTAGGTAAGTAGGTACGCGAAATACTCGTAAACACACGTCGCCGTCGCTGTAGCCGTACGTGGTGGCTTGAACATTATTGTTATTGTTTTAGAGTCAGCGCCATCGAGCGCTGTAATTAAGAGAATAGCAGAATGGTGCACGCGACTGGTCGCATTCGACGTACCTACATACAAGAGAAGGTAGTTAATGCGCGCAATGCATCATTTGCTGCGTCGTCGTCGTCGTCGCTGCCGCTGCCGCCGCTGGCGCTGCCATATTTCATTTAACGTTGTTTAATGAAGTACCTTTGTTATCACTTGGTAACGTCTGCAGAATACCATTCACTGTTCGCTCCCGCTGACGCTGCAGTTGCAACAATTACCGAGGAGTAATTAGGTATATGTACGCTCAACGCTGCACTATGCGGCCAACTCGCGACTGGTGTAAGTAATGACAAAACAAACACGCGTAGTCGCATAATCGTTTCTTTATCAACCACCCAGGTGACTACGGTTACAATGGTGCCGGATTTTCACATCAAGTATCAAGGCATTCAAGGCAGGTGGCAGGTGGCAGGTAGGGGAGACTGTTGTACCAGGGACCGATTTTTCGTTTTTTGGGAATTGACTCCACCCATTAACAATTTTTGAAAATGTGACTGGGTGCATCAAAGAATGGCCTTTTACAAAAAAACGAGATATTCACATTTGTTCAAAACTCATTCCCCTCCCCTCCAGAATTTTTTGAAAAAGTCACTTTTTTTGGTCCATGGTACAACGGGTTGTGTACCAAGGACCAAAAGGAAATACCCTGGAAAATGCTTTATAGAATTTTCATCCAATTTTAACCAATTTTGAAACGTTTTCAGACGCTACAATGTAAAAACTGTGTAAAAGGGCATCCTGGCATCTAGAAAAGTATCAAAATTCGTGAAAATTAGATGAAAAAATTGTGGTCCGTGGTACACGATGAAATTTGGTCCTAGGTACAAGACATCCCAAAATTTGGAAAAAAATTTCTGTAAAATTTTACACAATATTTTTCCAAAAAGTGAATAAGTGTACTTACACTTGGATGGTGTAGCTGAGCTACACGTTGCACTAATTGGTTTGACAAATTTCAAATTTAAATAATAGGCCAAAATGAGTTCACAAAACATGGCAAAATGTAATTTTTCGTTCTCAGACGTGATAATCGTGTGCAAAATTTTCAAATGAAAACTTTATCGCCTATGGTTCATTTTGTGATGCTATAAAACGTAGTAGGGTCCAAATTCCGCTAGGGGCGTTAGTGGTGGAATGGTCCGTGGTACAACAATCTCCCCTACAATTTTGCTGCATCAAATCGTGCCCTCAATAACACTAAACTTGTGACTTAGGGAGATGTTTTTTGGGCTATGGATGTGGATGAGGCGTGTGATTCGTTTCTGGATGAGCTTAAGTCGCTGATGGCATCCTGCACCAAGTCCAATAACGAAATTTGTTTTTGTGAATTGAGTAAATATTTTTCAAAAAAAGTTTTATGGTACGACCATCAACATTACTTCAATGCCTTCATTTGACGTGTTCAACAGAGAATTCGAAGTAGGGCTACGAAACTGAAAAAAAAATTCAGTACCTATTCAACTTTCGATCAGTTTTCAATTTTTCCAGCTTTTAGTACCAATTCTAGTTTCAATTTTTAAATTTCTTGGTCAACATTTGAACCATCCTATTATTACACACCGTTTTTCCAACATTGGTTTCTGCAAGATTGGAATGGAACTAAGTTTGATGAACAAAATTATGGTTCTGAATTGACAGCAACCCATTTTGAAAAAATAGTGGGTAATCGGTCAAATGTTCCTACGTTCCGAAGTTAACTTGTGCCGATTATTTTAGGATATTTTTTCAAAAATGGAATTTCTGGAAACTCCAAAACGAATTGAAAGTTGAAACTATCTCCAATCGACTCAGCATGCTGAAATGAGGGGGGGGGGAACTGAAATGAATTTTAGCTTTCCAACTTCATCGGGTTAAATTCTGTGCAAATTGCAACTACATATCAAAAATCTGCTGGAATAACTCGATGCAGTTCGAATAACCGTTTTTAATTGATTCGGGAGGAGAGGGTGTCGAAAATGAGGTGCATGCCAAATCTAAGTTTTCAAGGCCAATTTCATTTCTAAAAATTCACCAAAAGTCCAAAATCGTAAAATGAATTTTAGCACCTGGAATTTTGGCTAGTGGTATATTTTGGGGTCCTCTTTCGGTTCCTCTGCGTTGGATTCAAAAATTCTCGCGCCGGTTGGAAAAACTTTTCCGATCAGGGAATGGACACCCTGGAGACATTTTTTCTTTCATTTGGGGAGGGGGAGGGGGGAGGGGAGGGAGTTCCCGTGGAATTTGGTAAAACTTCTCTCGCAATACGTACGTAATAAAGCGCAATTCATATCGCGTAATCGCGCGTACGAACCTGTGCTCAAAGGAGGCGCCTTGAACGTAACAGCGATGAAACAATTTTCCACACTGAAAGCCAACTGTAGTCCGTGATTGAGGATGTGAATGCACGTAGCGCAGAATATAATGACCCAGCCCCAGCCGCCTTCCGGATAGTAATGCCTTTGCAACAATTTGCTGGATTGCGGGTACTGCTGTTTCTTTTTGACGACACCGGTGGATGGAAATGCCGTCGTCGTCGTCGTCGTCGTCGTCGGAGCATCCGCAGCTGGCACAGTAGATGTGGGCGTCGGATCACCGAGTGTCGGAGAGGTCTGGGTAGCGGTGTCGTGGCGACAAAATTCACTGCCACAAAGGCCCGCAGCAGGTATAAGCGCAGAAGGCCAGGAATGCGCTTTCGATAACGATAACGATGCAGACAATGTCATCGTGTTTCGATGAAAGTTTCGACCCTCGACCGATCTCTTTCATACGACTATGGTCGTCGTGAATTTCCACGTCCGCGTCGTCGTCGCCTTTATACAAATAACAGATGGTAAAAGTTGAAAAATGAAACACGACGACGACTGCTGCCACATCACGACGACGATCGAATGGGTGGAATTAGCTAACACTTTTGAAGAGATTCGCGAGGATATGGCGATCGCACAGCTGGAAACATAACACGCGATACACGTATGAACATTTATGCATGCACCATGCACCTAGAAGCGCATTTTTTGCAGCAGGCCGACAAACCGCGTTTGTCAGAAAAACGTTGCACGCGTAGTTATTCGTTGCATAATAGAGTGTAATGAAATTTCAAAAAACACACACGGTTGGCGTTGGAAAAAAAATGGAAAAAAAGAAGAAAGAAGCACTCCATTCTTGGTGTACGATTCAAAATGCAACATCGTACACGATCGACGACGACGACGACGGTACACGGTACAGGCAAGTTGAGCGCATACTTTGGCTCGAGAGTCGGTACCTCTCCAGCTACAGCTAGTTATACGCTTTACACTCTTTCGCTGTTTATAACCTCGATAACAACTGCACGTAGATATCGGAAGCGAAGTACAAAATAATATCCTTATCCTTAATAGAAATAAAAACCGAGCGAAACGAGAGAAATTTTACACCGACAAATGTAACGTAGGTATACTATAGGTAGGTAGGTAGGTAGGTACCTCGCTCGCACACAAGTAGGTAACTACGCTGCTGCGAGTAAATTCGCAAATTTTAATGAGACGCGTTTTACCTTTTCGTATAACTACGTAATAGGTACGTTTCTTTCGTAAAAAGATGTAAAATTCAAAATTAACAAATTCGCTCGCCTTTATATCGTACAACGCTCCGCGAGCTGTTTTACTCGTAGTAATACCCGGTAACGGTCGTCGTCGTAATAAAACGTAACACCGCCGAAAACGAATAACGAAAATGACGAATAAAATTCGTTCGCCAACTTATCGACATTCTGATTCTGGTGTGAAGAGTACCGCACCCGGCAGACGGCAGAAACCGCAGATCGCGCGGCTATTCCGAATTACGAGTATTACCCGCGATTATTTATGCAACCATTTCCATTCGGTAGGTATTTCATCTACGAGTACTAGTATATTTGTCCACCAATCACACGGTTGGATCGTTTGTTCGCATTCGCATTCGCGCGTTCGAATTCATTTCGCCAATTCGGATGGCGGGTAATGCAGCCTCCAAAATAAGCCTACGATGAACATGTTCGCGGATCGCGGCTCAACTCGTCACAATTTACATAAAAATTTTTTTTTTTAAAAACGCACACACTACGCGAATGATGGCAATCGCGACCGACAGAACTACAGGTGCAATTGCATTCCAAATCCGAGCAAACCTAAACGATCTGCCATCAGTGTTCAACTAGGCTATCACCAAGAGAAACTCGCCGTATAGGGCGGGGGGGCTGCGGCAGGGGCAAGGCGGCGCAAGGGGAAAAAAGATGGAAAAGTAAAGAATGCGTGAAATGGCGCGGCAGCGAAACGAACGTGTATCGGCGGCGGTCGCGACCAAGATAAACAAAGCACGTGAGTACTGACAGACTGCTTTTCAAACGTAAAGGGCAGCACGGTTCAAAGCAGAAGAGCGGCGCGGCGCACGCTCCAGCTCGAGGCAGCAACGGCCGCGGGCCGCCGCAAACTACAAAATACAAGTACCATCATCGCGACGACCAATACTTATACGTCTTCTTACACCGCAACATAAATATGTACTTTACGTAAACTTGATACCACGAACTACGCGACCTGCCTCAAGGCCGCAACTTGATCTACTGTCGGCCATTTCGGCAACCTTATCAGTTATCACGCCTTCGTACTTCAAAATTCGACAAAAAATTCGCCAATTTTGCCAAATAAATTACGGCTGGCTCATTCGCTGAAGACAATAGGTTGAAAATCAGACTCGCAATCTCCAGTAACTTTGAGCCAGTCTCCGTGACAGGCAACCCCCCTCCCTCAAGAAGGAGCTGCATGAGCATAGCGTGAAATCCAACGCGACGTGGTATTCGTATTCACAGCACTCGAGATTCGTATATGAAAACGACACAGATATTGTAAAAGTAGCTGAATTTCAAAAATAGTAGAAATTGTGGCGGGGCAGAGGCTCTTGAGGGTAGAAATTTAGGTGGGGCTGAGGTTCTGAAGAGGTCTGCACGAGTGTAGCGCAAAATCTAACCACATGTTCAAATTGAGTATAGATTCTCAATAATTCATATAAAAACGACATCAAAGTGATCAAACTAGCTTAATTTCAAAAAGTAACAAAAACAGTGGCGGAAAGCTCTCGAAAGTTCACAATTCTTCATTTTTTATCGGGACATAATTTTTATATGCATGTCCAAAAACAACCAATTTTGGCAAAAATTAGAAATTACGATTTCCGGATTTTCGGCGAAAAATGGGACATTTTTTGATATTATGGCCGAAATTGGGATGTCGCGTTGCGGCAGTTTTTACTGGAATGTATTGGCCCTTTTTTTGAAAATTTCAAGTAAATGCAAAACAACATTATTTTTGATGCGAGAAGTCAATTTTTTAGCTCTCCGAAGTCGGAGAAAGGAAAAGGAAAATGATGCGGCCCGAGCGAAGGAGGGCGAAAACTTTTGAAAATTTATAATTCAAGAAGTATAAAAACGGTTTTGGTAATTCTTTGATTTTCCCCGATTACACAATGTTTTCCCAACCTTTTCCAGTTCACCTAATTTTTTCCAAAAATTTTCAACTTTTCACCAAAATTTTGCTGTTTGAGGGTCTGAGACACCCCCTCCCCCGGTTCGGCACGCCCTCCGCGGTGATATAGCATTTCACAATTTCAAATATAACGCCGAATTTTATTCAAGAACAAACTTTCCGTTTTTCATCGTCGTAAATTTATGTCCGCCATTAGTACAGTACAAAGGGACTAAACACTCAATTTATTTATCCATAAAAAAAAAACTGACGAGTAAAAAGAAGAAAAATTAAAGAAGACGAAAGATCAGAGACGGGTGATTAGCAGACGCCTCGGTTTTCTAATATTCAAAATTTTTTATTTCATTAATTTCGGCGCGTTTAACGAGAGACTGAGGCGACCTATATTGCGGGTAATAGGGCGACGCTTTCGACTCTGTCAACTTCCCTACCGCACTTTTCGCTTTCTAACAAGAAAAATGTCGCCGTTTGCTTAATCCGAGTGTTTGTCGTCGGTTCTTTTTTCCAAAATTATTCCACGTTACTTAATATTACACCGAGTTGTTCGTCATAGAATTTAAAAAATACATGGCAAATCTTCTTTCCCCCCACCCCGCCCCGCCTTCCCAGCACGTTCTCTTGTAAAAACGTGCACGCGTATAACTAGGACAAAAAAAACAGCGTGGCGAAGAAAGAAAGCGGGTCAATTTTTCAATTTTTCCGTTCACTTCGTAAGCTAAGGGTTAAATAAAAAAAGACCTATCAAACTCGTTAAAAAATTACGTAAATTAACTCGCGAACGAGTATTCAAAATTGCTCATTTTCATGATATGTAATATAAACAGGTAATTTTATTTTTAACGCTCGTATCTTCGCCTAAATTTGATGTAGGTCTAGGTATGCTGTACACACACATCAGTCAGTGATTCGTTCGTAGGTGAACGATTATTTCACCTTTGTATTAAATCACGCACGATCACAATCGAATTATTTTCAATTCTTATTGACGAATTTGAAAAAATTACCTAAATATTGCCACATTTGTTTATTCGTTCTCTGTCATCGGGTTTGAGTAAGCACAGATTCAGTCGTTCTCGAATCAGTTTTTGATGATAGGATCGAAATTGTCAAGTTTCGTCGTGCCATACCTATTAATTTGATTTTTCAATAATTCATTCGTATGTGAACGATTTTTTTTCTGCGAAGAAATTGCTAGATTACTAGAACTTGGAATCAAACGTACTTATACTGAACATTGATTTTAGATCCGAGCCTCTTAAACAGAGAGAGGGTGTTAAAATTGGAGTGTAGAGTAAATTTCAGCTTTCCATCTCCATTTGATGAAATTTTGTGAAAATTTAAAGTTTCAAAAATCTGCTGGAGACTTCAGGAATTTTCAAAAAGTCGCTGGATGATCCAAAACGACTTGAAATTCACCTGCAGTACTTCGTAGCGTATTGAAATTAGTTTTTAGAATAAATTTTAGTTTTACAACTCCAATTTGATGGAATTTTGTGGGAATTTCGAGATTCAAAAATCTGCTGGAGGCTCCAGAACTGCTCAAAACGGGTTGAAACCGTTTACAATCAATTTGGCATGTTGAAAATAGGGTATATCCCAAATTTCAGCTTTCTCTGTCAATTTTGTAAAATTTTAATTTTTTCCCTCATTTTTGGCCTAAATTCGATTTTCAAAAATTCACCAAAAATCGAAAAACGCACTTTAGCACTTGAAATTTTGACAGGTGATAAATTTTTGCACGATCTTTCGATCTACCTTTGTAAAGTTTGAAAAGGTTCGTGCAAGTCCTATGTTAAAACGCAAAATCTGCGATTTCGGCTGACCTGTCAATCAAAATGGCCGCCATTTTGTAAGTAAGGCCAACTTTTTTTTTGGCAAGTTTGCTTTAAAATGTTCGTTAGGATGTCCCCTTTAAGAAAAAAGTTGTCCCGGAGGATCGGCGGGGGGGGGGTGCAATTACTCCTATTGTCATATGCCGGACTAAAATGAAAAATCGCTGAAATGGTAACGGTGTTTGAATTCAAAATTACATACTGTATGTGCTTAACTTCAAAATTTACGAAAAAATCGATGACAATATTTCGAAAAGTTTATTTGATCTTTATACAGTACGACTGCAAGCAAAAAAGTGATGCGCTCTTTTCGGTTTTCGAAAGCAAATACGAGTAATAATGCCTATTGCCTATAGCGATAGCGTCAGTATGAGTCATCTGACACTGACAGGACTCATACCTTTAAAGCGATAAAGGTTTTCTTCAATGCATAAAATGTAAAACTACGCGAGTGCGCAACTTGACGCGCGAGAACGAGATAAGATAACATACGATTCGGATATTTCTATTTTTTCGCCGATGACGCGATAATATTAACGAAAATTATATCAGAAATTCAAATTTGATTATTCGTTCGAAATGAAATTTAACAAACGGTGTGGCGATTTTGTACTCTGTAGCGTGTAGGTCAGGTAATAGGTATTAATTGCACGATGTAGCAAACAGTTTCATTTTTCGGCACATTTTTCATCGACTGATTGAGAGAAAAAAGAAAACACGTCACGTCATTTCGATGTGCTGCGAAACAGAAATGATGGAATAGAGCGTAGGCTGGTGGGCTATACCGCATAATTGATGTACGTCGATAAGAAAAAGACGAAAGCTGCCCCTCAAATCGTATCTCATCCTCATTTAGCCGACCTCCGACCACAAGGTGAAGGCGATGGCGCGGTACTAAGAAAATTAAATGAAAGCCTCGCGTTGGCCAACTCGAGTTTTGGAGGAAGAATGCAAAACGCCGCGTCGCGTCGCATCGCGCCTTATTATTCGAAATGTTTATTTGTCATTGTTACTATTTCGAAGAGGCAATTAAGTAAATGCGTCCAGTACAGCTCGAATAACCACAGCCATAGTAGTTGATGGTTTTGTAAAAGGGAAAATGAGACGCGCGAGAGCGGGTCCGAAAAGGCGAAAAGGCTGCGAAAGAAATTAATGACGCGACGCGGTGTTTTTGGAAGCGCGATTATATCGCGTAACGTGTAAACGGAGACGCAAACAGCCATTCGAATAGATTTCCAAAAAAAAAAAAAAAGAAAACTATACTCGCAGAGGAGAGCACGAAAGAGAAGATCATTTTTCACAGACCGATTCGGCCGAAAAAACATTATCGGAGTACATGTGTGCATGGTTTACTCCATCGGGTTTATCCTTGAATCGCATCCCCTATGCTTATGCAGGTATAGTAACAAATGATAGAATCATATTTTCTCCGAAAAAGGTCATTTGGCGACTATATTGAGGTGGATTGCGAACCAAAAAAAAAGGTCGAAGGATTTTCACCAAATTTAGTGGAAATTTTCATTCTGAGTTGAAGGTAATTTGGAAAAATTTTTAGCTCTGAGGATGCCGCTGGAAGGAGATACGAGTCTTCAAGAAAGGGATTTTTTGAAGAAAAAAAACCTTGCCCCCTCTGTTTTGGGGAAAATGTCAACGCTTATTAGCGAATCCCTTGTTTATGGAAAAATTCGTGTTTTGGAAATATTTTTTCATGAAACTGGAGGAATATTTGGATTACAGGATTACAGTGATGCCAATTTTTTAGTCATTATTTGAATTGGTGAGAACAGAAAGGGGCTAAGTCCATTTTCGCACTTTTCAGGAATAACAAAAAACTGATTTATTTTAAAATCAAAAATGTTTGGTAAACATGCTTAACCCTTTCGGCTACGAGACAAACTGACGGATAAAATTTGAAGTGCTTTAAAGTGAGTAATGCCAATTGCTGCCTAGAACTCAAAATTTGCTGGAAATCGCACATTCAGTATTTATTCATGTCACAAATGGCAATAAACCTTAAATTGTCTATTATTCCATTTATGACACCGAATAGCAATATAAATCTAAATCAAGCCTTCTGAGGCATCTGATATTTCAAGATGAAAGTATTGGTAACAAGCATTTTAGAAAATAATTTTGAAAACCCATGTCACAATTCAACGCTAATTTTCAATGAAATTCTGAAAAATATGTATCATTTTCATCTTCTGACACATTCATCTCTCTTGAGATAATTTGCTTGGGTGAGTAAGTTGCCTCAGAAGAGGACTGGGTAAACTTTTGCAAGCATTTGAATTTTATGACGAATACTGTGTCATAAAGACTGCGTTCAATCAATTCATTATTTGTAAGATGACTTCTAAAAAGTAATTCCAGTAATTCCACAACATGATGTACGTATTTTATTTTTATTAACTCCTTATGACAAACAGATTGAGGGCTGTATTATGACACAGTATCTATCATAAAATTCAAATGCTCGCAAAAGTTCATCTAATCATCTTCTGAGGTAACTTACTCACCCAAGCAAATCACCTCAAGAGAGATGTATGTGTCAGAAAATGAAAATGATGTCATACTTTTCAGGTAGAATTGTGACACGAGTTATCAAAATTTCAAAAAATGCTCTCTATAACACAAAGATTTTTCCATCAATTTTAATCCTCCCACAAGCAATTACCTTCAAACATTTGCAGTTTGAATAACTATCTGAAGTCGCATGCCTTGTTTTTCTTCAAAAATTTCTTTTTTTACACAAACTTATTTCATTTTAGCTCATCTTTTTTTCTATTTTCAAAAATGCTTGTTATCAATACTTTCATCTTGAAATATCAGATGCCTCAGAAGGCTTAATTTTGATTTATAATGCTATTTGATGTCATAAATGGAATAATAGACAATTTAAGGTTTATTGCCATTTGTGACATGAATACTTTCTGAATTTTCGATTTCCAGCAAATTTTGAGTTCTAGGCAGCAACCGACGCGACCTCACTCAGTTTAAAGCACTTCGAAGTTTATCCGTCAGTTTGTCTCGTAGCCGAAAGGGTTAAGGTCATTGAAAGAGTACCCCAAGACACAATTTTTAGCACTGTTTAGAAAAAAAAATATTCACGCGCGCCGGCGCTGTTGCTGCCTAAACAAATGGGACTTAGACCTTTTCTGCACTCAATCACCAAAATTTCTTTTGAAATTGCTCGGGCACGAATGGGGCTTGATTTTACATCTAAGTACATCATTTATACTGCTATATCGTTTAAATTGACTAAAAACCCGTTGAGGTATACGACTTTTTGCCGAAGTTGTTAATTTTTTCATCTTTTTTCAGTTCAGAGATGAACTTAAATTTCAAAAAATGGTCTTCTCAAAAATGTTAGTTATTTTCAAGGAATTCAAAAAATTTTACAACAAAGTCACAAATGCGGATCCGCTCTTTTTCTGCGCCCAGATACCACTTTCCCGGCAGTTTTGCGGAAATCTGACATCACCAATCCATCCGCCGTACATTGAAACCCCTATATCCGTGAAAAAAAAACATTTCCAAAAATGTGACTTTTGGTCCCTTTCTGTTCTCACTGATTCAATTTTATTATCAATATTTTTCGGCCATTTTTTTCCATATGTCTAAGTACTTTTTTGAATTGTTAATAATGACAGTGACCAAAAAACTGGCATCATTGCAATCTAAACCATCCTCCCTTAACCCCCCCCCCCCACACTCCATCCCCATTTACAAAAATAATACCTTTCGATGTTTTGGCATAATTACTCGTACTACACGATCAGATCTAATCAGAGTTGCTCGGCTTGATATAATTTTTCAGTCATCGGTACGTGCTTAGTGAGCATCACAAGACAACATCTGCGATAGACGAGCGGCGCAATTACACAACATTATTAATCAAAACGGAGGCGAATTCTTTTATTTTCCAATCAAAAAGTACATATTCGTGGTGAAAGAGAAGTTTGAGAAAAAATTAACAGAAAGCGTCTTAAGCTGTGCTACAATGTTCTCTACAAAATTGGCGTTTCGACGTAGCTCGTAGTTCATTAGTGAGATAGCGCTGCCCTGACATTAGCAGCACGTCGAGGCAATGTTCAGTGTAATGAACCTGGCTCTTGATCGTCTCGGGGTACGTACTACGTAGGGACTACGTACGAGCAAATAACAAGGGAACAATCGAACAGTTACATCGTAAATGTTTGAAAATTATTGGAAAAAATTGAGCTATGAAATTTTTTTTCGCGCTTTATTGGAAAAATTCGCGAAAAAACCACGAACGAAACGAGCAACACACTTGAAAATTAAAGGGCGATGATTCGGTTTATACGATTATTTATACCCCACGTACGTCGTATAATTCGATAAAAATTTGTGGTTTTGTGCGTTGCGAGTTTCGCTTTCAAAAAATATAGTTTCTCGATTTTATATCTCTGTAGATATCAATTTTAGCGTACAACAGTCTAAAATCGAGATTTATGTCTACGCAGGATGTTTTACAAATACAAAATCAACCGTATAAAAATGTACTTGTTATTAGAAGAATAATGAAAATCATACGATCTACGACACGATAAAATTTAGATGTTTTTTTTTTTAGGACCACCGAATCCGATCCGAAGATGCTTTAAAGCTATAGCTTACTGATCCGGCTGGAGCCTGCAATGCAGTCGAAAATACATACGTATTAGGATATATAATATGTACCAAATTTCAGCTTCCTATAGGTAAATTTGGTAAAATTTTGACTCTTTCTCCGCATTTTTGGTTCAAATTTCATTTTAAAAAGTTGGCCGAAAATCCGCGATAATGCATTTCAGAAGCTGACATTTCGACAGCAGATGTGCTTTTGTGCGTGCGCGATTTGAAAAAATGTCTGCAACTTAGTCGGAGTATCCTCTCTTGTCAGCGTTAGAAAGGCACCGCTTTGTACTGCGCTGCGTCTCCTCGTCATATACGCGGATAAACAGCGGCGTAAACTTTTTTCATTCGAGTTGGCAGTAAAGCCGAATCGCTTCACTCGTTGCTTAATCAGTTAATCGTGAATTTGCATAAACGCGACGAATGAAAGCATAAAATTAGGCGATTAAAACACAGTAAGCCTATGTTGTTTTCGCGTTGCTCGATTAGTTATTACACGAGTTCGTCGCGTATTTTTTGGGAGATAACTACGATGTGGCGGGGAAGTGCAGGAAAATTTGACAACGCTCGAGGAAAATAAAATTTAAAAGAAATTTCGAATAGACAATGTTGGAACCGAAATTTTTGCGGCGGTTCTGTATAAAACGTTAAGCTACGAAATTGACGAAAATTCGAAATTGACAGCCCCGTCTTAATTGGAAATTTCGAGTAGGTAAATACAAAAAATGCGTAAAAAAAGTACATTAAGTATGTTTTTTTGGCATTTTTTTTCACCGCGACTAGCTGCTGTTATAAGTAAAGCAGTGAGTTGGTGCTACAGAGGAACGATAGCGATGAGACGAGTACAAAGTTAAACGTAGGAAAAGGGTTGGCTGTGAAAAACGATGCGGTGCGGGGCGGGCGAGAGAGGTGGCCAGGGCCACCGAAACGCGGAGTCGAACTATAGACAGGCCAGGGGCTGCGACAGTGTGCCAAAATTGCCTATAAATTTCATCGCGTTACCATTTAGCTGGAGCCGGCTCGATACACGTATCAACCTAACGTAAAGGTAGGTAGAGGACAGAGGTACACTATGAAGGGGGAGCACTCGTTTACATAGGTGCCATAGGAAGGTGAGTACAACTACCCGTATAGCTATATGTGTATTGTGTAGGTATACTCGTACACTATATACACCACCTATAAATTAAGCGGCGTTATTTCATTTTCGAATGGCTCGAATATAAATATTTGTATTATCTCGGCAGTCGGCACTTTTACGCTGATATCTTTATACGTTTGCGTAGCGTAGCGTTGCGTTACGTTACGTTACGTTAGGGAACGAAGACGCGTACTATAGCGACATGAGATTCTAACATAAAGCAACTCTGATAATTACATTACCTGTACATAGTACAGTATTATTTTCATCCCACGAGTACAGTCTGGCTCTGGCTCTGGCAGCGCAGCGGTGATGCCTGCGATTGAAATGTGACCGAGGGAGGTAATAATTTTGTTTCTTTTCCAAAACAATGAAATTTGTATTTTCCGTACAGCAAAAAAAAACCACCTCAGTCAAGGTTGAGTGAGCGCAAAAAAAAGCCACGAGACAAGGGTGCCTGATGAGCGATTGGCAAACTACCAGATTTTCAAACAACCTAATACGTCACCTATCCATCAAATTAACGAAAAAATCAATTCCAAACGAGCTTTTCTCCGTGAAAAAGCACGTGAGGCAAGATGACGTGAACAGATCGTTCGAGAAACAATGTACATAGGTACCTCTACCTACTTCAGATTTTAATAGCGTAAGACTTATTATAATTTTTTTTTTTTTTTAGTGCGCGTAGCACACTATTGGTCTTACAAGGGAACCTCTTGATGGTGTCCGCCTCCGATTTGAACGGGACCGCGATTTTCGGAAAGAGCATGTTCTAAAACCCCCACATCTAAATTTTCAGCTGCCCAAGCAAGTTCATTTTTCGATTTTTGGCGAATTTTTGAAAATCCAAAATTGACTATTTTGCTGGTGATTTATGCTTTTTTTTAAAAAGTACGTATTGATCAGTAAAAATGTTCAAAATAAGTCCTAAAACTGGTATTAACCCCCCAAATCCAAATTTCGCCATTTCCAGCCATTGTGGAGCCTCCAGCGCTATTTTTCAATTTCTCCAGAATTTTCAATATTTGCTCCAGAAGGCGTGGATATGAAGTTGGGCAGCTAAAATCGAGTTGTGTGTTATGCTCGAACTGTTTAATGAATGTATTCACATTTGAGCCGATTCTGGAGAGGGCACCTCAAGAGTGGTTTTTTTTCAAAATAAAAATATACAAAAACCAAAAATTCCTCGTTTGTGAGAAAATTTTTGAAATTTGCGCGAATCGCTGTATTTTGCCATTAATTAACCACACGAGAGCGAATTTCGCCATTTCCAGCCTTTCTTGGGCTTCCCTTTAATTTTTGGATATTTTTTTAATCTTCTTCTTCTCGTGTCCGGGACATTCGGATCTCTCTAAATTCTCCCCTTCCATCTCTGCACCAGGCCTTCTGTGCGAAGGTTCATTTCTCCCCACAGCTCCTCTCTAGTGTATGCAGTGCCTGTGCCACATACGAGGAGGTGGTCGTCAGTTTGTTTTTGTTCGCAATCCGGACACTTCACATCGTCCTGAATGCCCCATCTAGTAAGGTTTACTGCTGTCCGGGCGCATCCGGCTCGGATCCGGTTCAGTGTGAGCCACTCTACATATGGCAATTCGTGTCCATTTGCCAGGTTCTCGTAACATGTAGTCTTTTCCAGGTCCGACCATCTTTTCTCTCTCTCCTCCACTGGATCCACTTTCATCTCATGGGTCTCCTTCATGAAACTCGACTTCAGCCTTGGGGTCACCTCCTATTTTTTTAATGAAAAAAGCTGGTCAAAAAACCACCCTTGAGGTGTCCCCTCCAGAATTGGCTCAAAAGTGGATAAACTCGTTAAACAGATCGAGTATAACACACAACTCGATTTTTAGCTGCCCAACTTCATATTCACGCCTTCTGGAGCAAATATTGAAAATTCTGGAGAAATTGAAAAATAGCGCTGGAGGCTCCACAATGGCTGGAAATGGCGAAATTTGGATTTGGGGGGGTTAATACCAGTTTTAGGACTTATTTTGAACATTTTTACTGATCAATACGTACTTTTTAAAAAAAAAGCATAAATCACCAAAATAGTCAATTTTGGATTTTCAAAAATTCGCCAAAAATCGAAAAATGAACTTGGGCAGCTGAATATTTGGATTTGGGGGTTTTAGAACATGCGCTTTCCGAAAATCGCGGTCCCGTTCAAATCGGAGGCGGACACCTCAAGAGGTTCCCTTGTTAGCCTGAAAGAAATAATTTTATTGAACCCGAATGTTCTCTTTAAACTATCCAACCACATGTTATATGCACCTACCTCTACTTACCTATTGAACAGAATATGAGAATCATTCGGGCGAAGAAAATAGATAAGTTTTCATTCAGTTTTGATGAGTAATTGCTGATTAATTGCAATTTTAGTTTATTATTTCAATGCGTAGGTGATAAAATTTTCTAAAAAAGAGAAAAGGGGCCTCAACTACTCGAGGTCGAAAACCACGACGAAAATAGTCGCAAGTGAATCATTCGCCGACTATTTTTCCCCCCTTTATTTCGCGTCGATTATGACTCATGGTCATGAGTCATGACAAATTCCAAACAATTAGTATTCTTCATTATAATTATCTAATTACGAACATTGCGCGCCACGTCTTCTGACTTTAACAAATGTTGCCTTTCTTTTCTTCGTTTTGCATTTTAATCGTCGCGTAGTCGAGTTGATTGAAATCTCTAGCGGATGACGCGCACTTAAGAAGGTAGTTTTAGAGTTGAACGAAGGTAAGCGTAAACGTAAGCACATTCTCAGTCTGCCAGCTATAAGTATATTAAGCGTATTACGAGTAAGTACGATAATGACGATATCGTCACTTCGCCGCGCCGCCGCGCCGAAGACGCGTTCGTAAATGGTAAAATGGTAAAATGGTACCATTGTCGCAATCGTCGGCGTCGCCGAATAAGAATAAAAATAGAGAAATATCATCGTCACTTAGTTAAAGTAGCCACCTGGGAATTATTTTTGTTCGATCGACTTCATCGACATTTAGAATTCAAGTTTCAGAACAAAAAAAGAACGCGGGTAGATAATGTCGTCGTTCGACGACATTGGCGTATAGTCGAGGTCGTAATTACGGTATCTCACCATCATCTACATAGCTAGATTGCATCGAAACGGAACAACAGACAAAAAAAAACACCACCAAGTTCAAATCGCTAATAAAATAATTACCTATTGCGAAGTATTCGATAATCATCTGTCAAAAGAAAAATAAACCATTTTTTTTTTCATACAAAAGGCTACGAAATCAGATCGAATTATAGCCCAACATGACACGAGTACCTACTCAGAGGCAGTCGAGTAATCCCTATCTCCCCTATATCTAGTTGTACTATTACATTTCCTAACTAAGTACGCGATTTATGCCTGTTCTCGAAAGGTGAAGGAGAAAATGTTTGAGATTTACTCTTGTATCTAGTTTACGCAGATACGAGTAAAGCAGCACAGCAGCAGCAGCAGCAGCAGCAGCAGCAGCACAGTACTTGTACATGTACATCATTTGTATCCTGAATCCATCTGATGTGGGTAGAGGAGCTAGGTATCTAGTAACCATCCATACGATGAAGACTGAACGATGAACGGGAGGAAGTGGAGCAAAGTAATGACTTCAGCTTCAGCTTGAACCATACGACAGATGAATAAGACAAAAGGCGTATCAGCTTTCATTTTGAAACTTCATC
Organism: Planococcus citri; assembly: GCF_950023065.1. Classification (NCBI taxonomy): domain Eukaryota; kingdom Metazoa; phylum Arthropoda; class Insecta; order Hemiptera; family Pseudococcidae; genus Planococcus; species Planococcus citri. The sequence continues at coordinate 71,419,062 of NC_088681.1, forward strand.
CTTGGAATACGCTAACGCTAACGAGTAACGTAGCACATAGTGTTTAGCGTACACATACACTATTACGAGTACGTATACACGTTGTACCTCTACCCTACACAGTACACAATGTGTATAAATACCAAAGTAAAATGCGAGCTTTTCCAAAAGTTGCGATAGAAAATCGAACGCAATTTGGTAATTCTATAGCAATGCCCAAGGAAAACCATTGCGAGGGCACACAAGAAAGGGAACAAGACCACAGGGGTGGAGGGGAGGGAGAGGAGGAGAAGGAAAACCAATAAAATTGGAAGGCGCGAGAAAGAAAATGAAAAACAAGGCAGCCCGCATACGCGATACGCGATACCGATACCGATACGGAACAATTTGCGCGATTGTACTCTGTACCTGGTATGTGTGTATCAACTATCAACCTATTGTTGCAGCGAAAGGTGAAAAATGTCTTCATCGACGATAGCGATGACGCGATGATGATATAGCATTAGCAACCGACAAAATTAAACGATTGGCGGCCCCATTTTATTTTTTTTCGCCAAACAAATCCGAAGCAACGTACGTATACGAGTAATTCAACGACGACGACCGAACGTAAGCCTTTATAGTACTCGTATTGTAGAACGTGACGATGGCTGGCGCGGGCGCGGGCGCGGGCAGCGGGCAGCGCAGCGTCCAAATTCATCGATAAGGTCGTTTATCATTTCAGCAAAACAGCCTCGAGACGTCCGTTTACTTTTATACGGCAAATGGCGAAAAACGAAGAAACGAACAGCGAACAGATAGAATACACTCGTCCAAATGCCACGCCACGCCAAGACGCAGCCTTTTAGCCAACTTCTCCATCTTAATACGCGTATTTTTTCATTTCGTCGCATTAAAAAGGAGGCCGGGCCGTGCCGCCGCCGCTGGTGAAAAAGAAGCACAACCAGACGAGGAACGGATCGGGGATCGAGGGGGAAAAAAAGCTAAAAATGATAATTAATCATTTGACATGTATATATATACTCGTATTTTTATTCGCGGACGTTTATTACGCGGTGAGTATATTGGCAGATGTAATATAACACCCGCTCATTTATCATTTCCGCTTAGCGATATCTTTTCTAAGTATCTGTTGTAACAACCTCAGCCTCAGCCACAGCCACAGTCACAACTGCGACGACAGACACTCCTTTTCTTTGCTCATATTTCGGTCTCGGGTCTCTGTTTGTATATGTACCTCCTTCCTACCTACTACGTATTTACGTACAGTACGAGTATGGTATGATGGTGAAAAATAAACGAAACGAGCGAAAGGGAAACTGTACCGCAACAATTTTCCGCTTTCGTTTGTCACGATAGGCGCGCGACCGACCCGACCCGCAGATAAATTACGAAGCTTTTTAAAATTAAATGCAAACTGCACCCCTCGCCCACAACCCCAAAAAAGACGAAGCGGCCTAGTCGTAAAAAATATAATTTTAACGAACGCGCTATACACATAATGCTAACATTCGGGCATACGGATCTGATGTCGGCTAAATTATACCCATCAAAGTTTTCACATAAATTTCACTTCGATGTAACTACTACCCTGCTGCATAATTGGAGCTGCGTTGATGTAATACAAAATCCTAAGAAGACGGAAGATACGGTGAACATTTTAGGGCTGGTACGACTCGTCACTTCTTCCTTCGTTTCGTTCTTCTACCAAATAGAATTTAAAATACCCTACGAGTAATGTACAATCTTCGTCAGCCGTTTCCAGAATTCGTTTCTTCGATTGAATTTATTAATTTAGAAGAGGTTTCAATTCGAAGTTGCAATTTTTGCCAAAATTTCACTACGTAATACATATTTCATCGTTTTTGTCAATTGTCTATTTCCGATGATTTTCAACGATTTCCATTTTTTTTTTTTTGTTTTTACGTTATGTCTTATAATATGTTTCTAATACTTTTTTTTGTGCAATTTTTGTCAAATTTTACAAAAATTTTATCAATTTTTGGCGATTTACAGGATTTTTTAGGCTTTTACTTGCGCTTGAGAATGTTTTAACAATGTTTCATGCAATTTTGCTGAATTTCGTCAAATTCGTGTAAAAATTTCATCATTATTTTATGTTTTATGTTGATTTGCAATGATTTTAATGCTTCATTTTTATTGTTGTTATTTTAACAATTAGAAAAAGAAATTGTCTTCATGACCACACTTTTTCACGCTTTTATTCGATAAATTATTACAAAAATACCGTACGTTTCTGCACTCTAGTTGCCTTCATCAGCGGCTAAACATGACTGAATAAAAATTACGTACACGAATATGCAGTACAGAGATGAGTGTACGTAATTTTTATTCAGTCATGTTTAGCCGCTGATGAAGGCAACTAGAGTGCCGAAACGTACGGTATTTTTGTAATAATTTATCGAATAAAAGCGTGAAAAAGTGTGGTCATGAAGACAATTTCTTTTTCTAATACATTCGCCTCACGCGTTACAATTTTTTTTATTTTAACAATGTTTTACACAATTTCCCCATCATCATGCTCCATTTCACCGAAACTTTTTCTTTTTCTGTTTCTTTCAGATGATTTCCATTGATTTTAATGATTTTACATTTAAACAGGATTCTTTTCCAATTTCATCACTTTTTCAGGCAGTTTTTGTTGAATTTCAAGTATTAAAACTTCATTACTTTTTAACATTTCAATACTTTTGACTGGTATCTACCGATATCACATCATGTAGGTAGCTAGGTACCATATCCCCTTCTCTTCTAAAAAATGTTTGAAAACGTTTTTGATAAATCTCGTGTTTATTGTTCTGCGCTTCTGCTTCTTGATTATTTTCCACTTCCACTTCTGTTCTGTCCTTTTCATTTACTCCATCCAGAGGTAGGCTATCACGTTGCCCCAGGTTTTTCCAGTAATCTTCGATAGCAGCACATTTCGAATATGTTTAGCTTCTTCCAGGGACGTAGCGAAGTGGTTTTGCTGGGGGGGGGGGGCAAAGATCCTAAGATTCCCAACTAATTTGACTAAAAATTCCCAACTTATTCGACTGAAAATTCCCAAATTGGATGAAAAAAGAGGGTATTTAAGTTACAAGTAGTGAGTGGATTGTATCACGACATTTTTTAGCCAACAAATTGTAACCTTGCCGACTACAATCAAAATTTTAACGTGCTGAACACTCTGGCATTAAAAAATTTTGAAAAGCTAGTGGTTCTGTTCCGAAAGAAATGAAAAATTTGCATTTTTTATAAGCTTTGAATATTATGAGTATTTCTGGAATTTTTCTGTTTGATTTTCATATTGTTAAAATTTGTTAAGGGAGCATTTTGAATGGCCCGAGCGAAGCGAGGGCAAAAGTTTTGGAAAAGTCATGATTTGAAAAGTAGAATAACATCAATTTTAATGAAAGAATTCGGTTTTTCTAATCTCAACATTTTTCAAATTCAATCATAGATTTTTTAAAAATATTGTAATTTTGCAGATGAGAATCAATTTGGGCCGAGCGAAGCGAGGCCAAAAGCTTTAAAAAGTTTGTAGTTCGCAAAGTAGAACAACATCAATTTTAATGTAAGAATTCGGTTTTTCTGATCTCAACTTTATTTTAATTTATCAATGGTTTTGTGAAATTCTTAGTGTGAAAATAAAAGAACTAAATTAGCCCGAGTGAAGCAATGGCAAAAGTTTTGGAAAATATGTGACTTGAAATGGAAAAGTAGAGCATCAATTTTAATAAAAGAATCCAGTTTTTCTGGTACATATCAATATTTTTCAAATTCAATCATACGTTTCTTGAAATTGTAACTTAGTAGAAGAGAATCAAATTGGCCCGAGCGAATCGAGGCTAAAAGCTTTGGAAAAATTGTAATTCAAAAAGTAGAACAAAATCAAATTTAATGAAAAAATTCGGTTTTTCTGATCTCAACTTTTTAAAGAAATTTATCAATGGTTTCTTGAAATTTTCAAGTGTGAAAAAAAACAAATTGGCCCGAGCGAAGCAAGGGTAAAAGACTTTCAAAATTTGTAATTTCAAGAAGCAAAACAGTTGTAATGTTGATGTGAAATGGTACAAAAATTTTGCCCGAGCAAAGCGAGGGTAAAAATTTTTGAAAAAAATGTGAATTTTAGTTGGGAAAATCATAGATTTAGAAACTGGTTTGGCTTCAAAAGTTGGGAAAGTTTTTAACTTTGATGATTGTAAAAAATTTTAATATTTGAAAACTCCAAAACTAAAATACTTATTGTTGGAATTTTTGTATTTTCCCAACTTTCTTGTATTTCTCACAATTTCCCAACTTTTCCCAACTTTTGCGAAACACTGGGGGGGGGGGGGCAGGCTGCCTCCCTAGCCCCCCTTCGCTTCGTCCCTGGCTTCTTCAAAGCTTGGACCAGTCATTTCATTACTTACTACTCGTAATTCATTGGATCACAGGTAATTAGGTATCTATCACCAATTTCAGAAAAGCAATCGCATCGCCGTTTCCCTTCTTTGCCATAAAACTTAACAGCGTCTCGTTTACGTGGTTGCTATAAGATTATCACCCTGTTTATAATAAGGCGCGGTAATGCGAAGCTCGACGTCAGGAGGTGTGACCGTACCGTAGTAATTTTCAACTTTCTGTTCGCGACAAGCTCGCTTTTCTTTATTTTTTTTTGTCACCGCACGAAAAGCACGAAAAACTGACCGCCGCGTCGTAAGTATAATAATGTCGCTACCATTGAGTGAAAGTTGCTTTGTTCGTCGTAGTTCGCTAAACTTGCTACAAAAAAATAAGATAATATATTATTTTGAAATTCTCGAGCGAACGATACGATTAAATTTTAATCATTTTTTACTTTTTTGCAGATACTCGTAGCGACCGTAGCGTTATCGACGACGACGACGACGAGTAGGGTAACTTTTGTCAAATTCAAATCAACAAACTTTTCAGATGAAAACGAAGATGTAGCGTATGCTCTCTCTTTCTCTCTCTTCGCAGTTGGAATTCGTTTCCATGTCAATATAATCAAAAACGACGGTTAATAAGTTGAAACTTATAATCGCTTCGATTTTCACAGACCCTTTACATTTTGTTTACATTTTTACCCGCTCCCGACTCCCGAGTGCCGACTTTGGAAACGTGAGCGAAACGGTGCGATGCAGTGCACATAAGCGATTTCAAGTTTCGGATTCATGTTGACGTGTGCGAGTAGTACGAGTACGAGTACGATATGTACACAGAAACGTACATCTACATACTCGTATAATACGTAACATCGTCTACGACTTGTAACTAGTAACTACTAATGGCGTTTACATACGGCAGTGCAGAGCAGCGTAAACAACTGACTGCGAGTACGAGGAGTACAAGAATACCATCAAGTCTAGACGACATTATTGCCACGCTGCTCGACGAATTGCGAGAGAAGAACGTCGCGTCGCGACGGGTTGCCTACCAACTGCAACGTAAGTAAGTACATCTACATAGTACATACATACTCGTATATGCTGGTGTATTTTGAGATACAAAATCTGCACCAGCACCGCCCGACCAAAAGACGACCAACAGACAACAGTACCACGTCTTATTTCTTTCATTCTTTTTTTTACCCCTACCCCTTAGAAGTTGTGGTAATACATAGTACGAGTTGTATACGTAGACGTACGTAATACGTATATTCGGCGACTACATTACATTTGGCGAATATAGTTTTGAAAAATGTTCTTTTAATTCGCGAGATATTCTTTTTAAACGCGTTTCTGGTGAATTAATTTGCTTTCATTTTCCGGTTTCTGTTTCACATCTGACAGAGCACATACTCGTACGTACGTACATACATACTACACTACATACATTCGTATAATAGCAAACGTTGTACGAGAAGCTAAGACTTTCAATACTGATTTCTAGATCGAGTACAGTACATTGCATTGCAATAAACCTTAATGTTGTTATTGTTGTTGTTGCAGTCAAAACCAAGTGCCTGTAAAGAATTAAGAGTTTATCATTTTTTTATTTTAAAATTTGAATGATGATTTTTTTAAAATTCAAACTTGGAAAAAAAGCAAACGAGCCCGAGCAAAGCGAGGCCAAACGCTTTCAAAAATTCATGCTTTGAGAAGAAAAAGAAAAACGTTTTTTCATACGCATGGAGAAGTTTATATTTTTTCTGATTCAAACTTTGAATATTTTCTTGAATTTGAACAATAAGTTCTTCAATTTGGAAAAAACGATCGATTCATTTTTTTGTGTAACATTTGTAGGTATACCTACATATATAGAAATTGATCGGTTTATATAATCGAATCGAATCGTTTACGAACGATCGGTGATGAAATAAATTGATTGATTTTTTGGTAAACCATTTGCAAACGGATCAAATACCTAGTTTAAGTACGAAGTTTTCTAACACGTAGTACGTAGACGTACGTCGTATACATCTATCAATTTTTGGTGAATCATTCACGAACGAATTGATTGATAAATTAATAGATTAATCAATTTGTTGACGAATGATGCGCTAAAAATGAATCTATTCGTACGCGAATGGTTCTTTCAAAAATTCAAGCAATTCGTTCGTGAATGATTCCTTCGAATGAGTTATTGATACTCTCACGAATAATTAGGTAAACTGAAAAATGAATCAATTTATACGTAAACAATTTGTTAACAGCCCGAGCGAAGCGAGAGCAAATCCTTCTAAAAAAAAAAAGTTGGAAAATGAGCCCTTTTCGACAAAATTTATTTCAAAATTTCAGAAAAAGGAGAAACGAATTGAAAATTTGAAGCTTGATTGAAGAAAAGCAGGACTTTAAAGGAGAGTGATGAAAAGCAGGATTTTTGCAAGACCTACATGACATGGGATTTTCCAGGTTTTTTAGCAATTTTTTTTAGCGAGTACTCGATCAAGGTGGAAAGGGGTCGCAGATGGACGGAGAAAAAATGAAGTCCGTTGTGTTCAGACTGAAGGTCATCCACGTGTGCACGAGTATTAATCGGCGCGGCAGCGGTTGCAAATGTCGGAAAAAAGGGCGATAGAAAAAAAAACACATATCACACTTGTAAAGTTAAATTAAAACTTTGCAACCGAGCGGAGGTATGTACTGTAGTAGCACTTTGCTAGGAGTTTGGCCGCATTTAAACGTTCGTTTTCGGTTTCAAGGTGGTTGCGGAGAGAGCATTTGCAGTAGGTATTAGGTAGTAGGTACAAATGTACCAGCACAGGGTGACGTGAGGTGTGCAGCACAAGTACGCGGCGTCATCGTTCGCGAACGCAAAGGCCAAGCACCGCCGCCGCCGCTTTTCTTTGCCTCCGAAGGAAGAGACAGAGGTACGGATGGATGATGACGGCGACGGCGATGGCGATGGAGATGGAGAGACGACTATAAACTTCTCTAGATACGCACATACTGTACACGAGGCATAATATTGTTTTCAATATACGAGTACAAGCTGAAGCTTCTGGTCGCGCCATGCTACTCGTAATGATGATGACACCCGTACGTAACAAACAACAATAACGCTGCCACCCACCTACCTACCTACCTACCTACTAAAATAACGTCACATAAATCGCTCGTTTGTGTACTTATGTACTCACTTATAGGCTAAGTCGTAACTTATGACATGCTATAGGTAGAGATACCTACTACCTACGTAACGTACGCGTAAGACGTGCTGGTATTCCGTTTTGCCACTTTTTACCGCTTACTTTGTATGAAACAGCGCGACCCTTCCCCATCCCCCCCCCTTCAACTTCACACACTGCGTGCGGTAAAGTTGGCGCAAAACGATACCGGAGAGAAATTTTATCGATAGATGGGTATTAGATACCGCAAAAACGCTTTCAACTTTTTAAACTTTTCCGCAACGAAAATGTGTACTTACTCGTACACTGTACAGCGTAAGTAATCGAAGCGAAAAGCTTTCCTCATTTTGCCACACACCCCAGGAGTTGGTATTTAATATACACCGCCTACGTTTCCATTTCAACGTTACAGGTAACACTTTTTTTTCATACTTTTATTATACGAGTAATTCACACCCATTGTTGTTCATTGTAAGTTTTTTTTTCTTCTTCTGTAAAGCAATAAATGGGATGTATTGAAACGGAGCTGCCTAGTGCCTACCGCAGAATTCAAACAGACGGAACTAGGGAAAAGAATTTTCGCTTAAAATACGGAAGGGGAAAAAATACGATAATTTCGTTTCCAAAACCTTTCGTTCTACTGTACGAGTAAGTATGTTGCATTTGCGATACGACATGTCCGTCTGGCTACCATTGCAAATAAACAACGTAACGTCGGTCGTCAACCATTACTCGAGAGTCACGTTCGAAATGGACCGAGTCACGAGTCTTACTATTTGATCGAAATTTTTTCCGCCACCAACCACGTGCACGTACGTACACCTTAGCATTACAGCTGCCTATAATACTGTGCCTCACATAAATTTTCGAAACTCGTCCAGCTTTTTTGTTTTCAAAGCTGGAAATTTCAAAAAAAAAACAAAAAAAAAACTACAACATCACTGGTTGGACAAGAATTTGTAAATGTCATGTCACAAGAACATGGAAAAAAATCATGATCTATGGATCTAAACACAAAAACTAATTTTTGGAAAATCAATAGAAAACACATCAATAACCCTCCCTTCCCCACCATCATCAAACAGGAAAAAAATCAAAAATTGAAACCTTTTAGTTTTTTGGTGGAGTCTTTTTGAAAAGAAAAATCCTTTCTGGGTCACTCGAATATATTCATCAATTTTCACTACTTTCGTTTTTTCTCATTTTGGGGGGCTACAGCGCACAGTGGGCCAGGGGAGCAAAAAAAGCGCGCATGACCTGTTTTAATGATATAATGAGGTTCCTGAAGTCAAAGAATTACTATTTCGAAGTATTTTTCAACGCAGAATAAGGCTATTGACGTATTGCGGGTTGCATATCGGTTTGCCTGAACTTTATCGGTTTGGTGGGCATTCTTATCAGTGAGTATCAAAATTTCATATTTTGAGCCATTTTCACAAGGTGTTTTTGAAATTTATAGCTTTTATTTAGTTTTTCCTTCAATTTTAAACACTGTTAAATCCTGTGAAGGAAAAAGATCCGCTCTTTGTCGAGGTTCAAAGACGTTTTGTTAACTTCCTTAAAACTCGACGAAGAGAGGATCTTTTTCCATTACAGGGTTTAACAGTGTTTAAAATTGAAGAAAACACTAAATTAAAGCTATACATTTCAAAAACGCCTTGTGAAAATTGCTCAAAATATGAAATTTTGATACTCACTGATAAGAATGCCCACCAAACCGATAAAGTTCAGGCAAACCGATATGCAACCCTCAATACGTCAAAAGCCTTATTCAAATCTTTGGTTATTTTTTTTGCAAGATCCACAATAGAGAGTGTACTCCATTGAGATTTTGAAAAAAATTTGAAAATTTCGAGTGATGTATCGAAATCTTGAGTTTTTGAGCTGAAAAAACCAAAAATGGAATCATTTCTTCATTTAGACCCCCAGGAGAGGGGGTAGCGCATTGAGATTTTGAAAAAAATCTGAAAATTTCGAGTGATGTATCGAAATCTTGAGTTTTCAAGCTGAAAAAGCCAAAAATGGACCCATTTTTTCATTTTGACCCCCAGGGGAGGGGATAGCGCATTGAGATTCTGAAAAAAATCTGAAAATTTTGAGTGATGTATCGAAATTTTGAGTTTTCAAGCTGAAAAATTCAAAAATGTAACCATTTTTTCATGTTGACCCATAGGGGAAGGGGTACTGCATAGGTAATTGAAAAAATCGGAAATTTTCGAGTGGGGTATCAAAATCTTGAGTTTTAGAGCTAAAAAACTCAAAAATAGAACCATTCTTCAATTTTGACCCTTAGGGTGGAAGTACTACATTGAGATATTGAAAATAATCAATAAAATTGGATTGGAGTACCGAAATCTTGAGTTTTTGAGCTGAAAAAGTCAAAAATGGAATCATTTCTTCATTTATACCCCCAGGAGAGGGGGTAGCGCATTGAGATTTTGAAAAAAATCTGAAAATTTCGAGTGATGTATCGAAATCTTGAGTTTTTGTGGTCAATTAAGTACTCTTTCCTCTGTGAGTTAAAAATTGAAAATGGTAAAATGGTTCGTTTCAAGTAGTTCTGGAGCCTCAATCAGATTTTTGAAACTTGAAATCCCCGCAATATTTCATCAAATGGAGTTGGAAAGCCAAGCTTCATTCTGCAAACTAATTTCAATACGCAACGAAGTTGACTGCAGGTGGATTTCAAGTCGTTTTGGAGCCTGCAGCGACTTTTCGAAAATTCCTGGAGTCTCCATCAGATTTTTGAAGCATTAAAATTCTCACAAAACATCAAGTTTAGATGATTAATATGACAAATCGAGCTTCCCAAGTGCAGAAATTCAAAAACAGAAAAACATTTGATAAAAATAATTTGAATGATTCGTTTTACTATTCATATGCGCTTGGGAAGCTTTCACATTTTCACAACTTCGATTTGTCATATTAATCATCTAAACTTGATGTTTTGTGAAAATTTAATGTTTCAAAAATCAGATGGAGACTCCAGGAATTTTCGAAAAGTCGCTGGAGCCTACAAAACAACTTGAAATCCACCTGCAGTCGACTTTGTTGCGTATTAAAATTAGTTTGCAGAATGAAGTTTGGCTTTCCAACTCCATTCGATGAAATTTTGCGGTGATTTCAAGTATCAAAAATCTGCTGGTGGCTTCAGAACTACTTGAAACGGGTTGAAACAGTTTCCAATCGATTTGGCAGGTCAAAAATAGGGTATATCCCAAATTTCAGCTTTCTAGGTCAATTTGGTTACATTTTGATTTTTTCCCTGATTGTTGGCCTAAATTTGATTTTCAAAAATTCACAAAAAATTGAAAATTGTTGCTTGCTCTTTTGATCTACCTTTGTAGGGTTTATAATTTTTCAATTGAAAAAAAAATTAAAAAATGATGTGCTATGCATCAGTTACAAAAAAAAAATTCAATTCAGCATGAAAATTCATTATTCATCTTTTCAAAAGGAAAAAAATAGAATAAGTAAATAACGTTATCAATAAAATCAACTTGAAAATAATTTGAAAAAAAAATATTACAAAAAATCGACGCTCCCAGCGGGGGTTTGAACTCCCAACCATCCGCATGCTGAACTTCGTGCGATGCCACTACGCTACCGTTGCAGCTTACCTCGGCGGCGTCTTTGAACGATATATAAGTTGACAAACCGTGACAAAAACACATTGAAAGATATTTACCTCATCTAGACATTTTCAGTGACATATGTACGACTAAAATATCATTGATTAGTGAAAAAGATCGATTTTCACGTATTTGATGAAATATCAGCTATGAAAAAGTCGAATATATGGGTTGGGGGGTGAGAGGGGGTGAAAAATTGATAATCACTGTTTAGCGTACATTATGACTCACAAGTTTATGCAATTAGTTTTTCGGCGGAGGCCGGCGATCAAAACTAAAGCAACAGCTTGTGAAAAAATCGCGAATTAAATTTTAATAAAAATGGTCAACTTTGAACCCTTATAAATACAGAACGGAAACACGTAGCGGAAAACGGTTTGAAAATTTGAAAAGTACTTAGTTTTTTGGTCGGACATGATCATTTACTTCATTTCAATATCACCAATATAACTCATACAAAAGCATAAAACAACATCACTGTTTTCAACAAAATAAATTTATCAATAGGCCCGCGAACAAGTATGACTTTCGGCGTGCCTACAGATTAGGGGTGGGGATATAACAATGTGACAGGTTGTGTTTTTACACCTCGAATGTGTCTGGAAACCGATTAGCCAGAGAGTTTGTCCCCAGCCGAATTTTTTTTTTTTTGCCTAATGCGCGCTTTTTTCGCTTGCCTGGCCCACTGTGCAGCGGATCAACATTGTTTTGGAAACCGAGGAAGGTGTCTTTCTGAAAAGTAGTAGGTACATATTACCGACTCTGATCTATTACATTTTTTTTGTTATTTGGTGTTTTTTTTTTTCAACTTGGCAGCCCAAAACAAGGGACCGACCAGGAAAGGTTTATCCTTTAAAAAAAAGGGACTAGGTACTTGAAGGAATTCTGACTCAAAATTAATTTTTTTTTGGATAAATCGAATATTTTTGATTTTTTTTTCATCTAGCTGTAAAGAGAGATTGGAGTGGACTGCTTAATGTCAATTTGGGAAGCTGAAATTTTCAAGAATTTTTTTCACATATGTTATGTACAAACCGACGACTTGCGCAAAAGCATTTTTAACCTGTGTAATGTTCAATTTTCCAAATTTTCAGCATGTAGTTAGAAAAAAAAAACTCTAAAAAGGAGTACAACAGTCAAAAACTGTTTTTCATTTTTTTAAATCAACTTTTTTTCAAAATGTAAGGTGACAGGTGCTCTTGGGAGAGGCTTGAAAACTTGAAAAGGGACGAGTAGGTAATGAGTGTTTTTCTTTACAAATACTCCTATTAGGTATACAAAATGAAAGGTACATACTATTGGCTTTTCGCGTCCTTAATAAATATCTTGTCTGATTAGGTACTCACCTGAAACAAAGAAACAAAATTCATTTTTCAACAGATTGCTATAATAAAATTACAAAATACAGGAGGGCATACGCTTAAATATGTATCATTATTTCAAGGCTACTTCCTAGTTCATATTGAAATTTCGCTGTTTTGCAGGGTTGCATGATATGGAGGAATTGGTTTCATCATCACCTACATTAGGTCTATTTCTAACGTGATGTTCAAATGTTCAAATTACTTCAAATTTCATTATACACGGTAAATATGTATACCCATACGAGAGTAGCATTAAAATCCGCAACTTCGAGATGTCTGAAAAATTGAAAAATATCTAAGGTTTTTGAAAAATTTGTACCATGTAAAAATTCATTGTGTCCCCCTCTTTTCTCCTCCTTTCTAACAAAAAAATGGAGTATACTTGATCTGTTCTCAAATTGGCCCCATCGGATAATTCGAGAGACAAAAAGAAAAAAATGGTATAAGAAGTCGCGATGGCTTCAGAAATGAGAAAATTAAAAATAAATGTAGGTTTTTAGATTTAATGATACTTTTCGAGTTTCTTCATTTTCAATTTCCGCTATTTTTAACGTTGAAAAAATGAAAAATTGGGATTTCTAAAAGCTCGATAATTTTGATTCTATAATAAATTCAATTTTAGTGGAATGAAAACGACACAACGACGCACTGTGTAGCTCACCGTGATTCATGGCTGTACGGCGTACGTTCTACGTACTCGTATGCATTGCGTACACCTAGTAGCTAATATTTGAGATATAAATAGACGACCTACTACTTATAGCCCATGTTTATCTACCTACTAATACGAAATGAATTTGAATTCACGACGCGAAGCGAAGTATGTCTTTTTTATTTCTACCTCAAACTTTTTGTCTGGATGGTGCGACGATGTTGGCGTTTTTTGGCGATAAACGTAATGCTTTTCCATAGAACTTGGTGTCGAGTCTGACTTACGACTACTGTGATCTCGTTTGTAAAAATGTGTTGAGTGAAAATGGAAGCTAATTTCAACCCGATGCGGTCAGTTTGGATTTTTACATTTCTATTCGTATTGGAAGGATACCATTGCGAAGTTCTAATCGGTAAGGAGAACAGTGTTGTATGTATCGATACCTATTGGCAGAACCTAGGTTCGCGTATTCCTGTGTCTCACAGTGGGCCACAGACCCCCCCCCCCAAAAAAACGGTGATAATTCAGATTCAACCCTCATTGATGTACAATGTGTCGATTAATATGTTTTCGAGGTCGTAGAATTCGAATATTTACATATTTTTTTTGTACGGGTGGGAGGTGAGGCATGGGAGACGGGAAAATTTAAGATTTTGCTTTCATTATCGTGTAATTTATATCGATTAATATGTTTTCGAGGTCGTAGAGTTCGAATCTGGAGTTATTTTTTTGGCAGAGGTGGAGGGTGAGACGTGGGGAGGGGGAATTTCAAATTTTGGGTACATATTATTGTGTAATATGTTGATTGATACGTTTTCGAGGTTGTAGAGTTCGAATCTCGAGTTAGTTTTTTGGTACGGGTGGGGGTGAGGAAGTGAAAAATTCCAAATTTACTTTTTGATGTTTTCTGATACCACTGATTTTTAAAGTTAACAGTTTTTTATACAAAATCAGAACACATTTTGGAGCAAAACTCAAATAATCGCGCAACATCGCGTGTTCTCTTCTGCATAGTGATGTGTATTTGGGAGTGGTGTATACTATGTTTTAGCGATTTTTTGCACGTAATTGCACATTTGCTGTGCAAGTTCATTTCTCTATTAAAAATACATAAATTTTCTTCACAATTGCGGAAATATCGCAATTTTAAGATCGAAACATGAGATACTCGATTCAATTTTGATTGAAATACACTATGTATTTGAGATATAAAGTGATTATTTCAAATCAACGATATTAACAACCTCAAAAACATGACAAACGGCATATTAAACGATAATATGAGCAAAATTTGGAATTTTCTACCTCTCCACGCCTCAGTTCCAACCCCTACCAAAAAAAATAACTCCAAATTCAAACTTTACGACCTCGAATACATATTAATCGATATATTACACAATAATATACGCAAAATTTGAAATTTTCCCACCCCCTCAGGCATCACCCCCACCCTTACAAAAAAAATAAGTGCAGATTAGAATTCTACGACCTTGAAAACATATTAATCGACATAAATGGCACATCGATGAGGGTTGAATCCGAATTATCCCCATTGGGGGGGGGGTGTGTGTGGCCCACTGTGTGTATTATACGATATAATATGTATATGTACTTTCTTTATGATAAGTGTGCGCACTCAATCTCTATACAACTGACTGATTTACTCGCGTTTCTTTCTTTTTTCGATTTACACTACAAGGAGGTCTATTCAATGATACGGGCGAAGATCATATTGGTAATATGGAAGAGCTTGCGTTTAATTTTGCTGCGCATCAGATTTCGGAATCGTATAAGTCCAGTGGTAATGGGGTCGAGCTGAGTGTTCACACCAGACGATACTTTCCGGATCGCAATTCATCCGTGGCTAATGAAAAAGGTACATGCATAGCTTACGTAATAGGTACAATTGTACCTTATAAATAAATACGAGTAAATTGCATTTGAACATCATCGTAGATATAATGCGTATCACAAACATCAACAGCCATTTTCATTTTTCAGTGTGCGAACTTATGTCGCTGGGTGTAGCTGGTATATTCGGACCGCAGTATGGCGATTCTTATCACATCGTTCAAGCCATCTGCGACGCCAGAGAAATACCGCATGTTCAAACAAGATGGGACCCGCAACAGAGGACCAGTTCGTGCTTAGTCAACCTTTATCCATATCCCTATTTCTTGGCCAAAGTAAGTGGACCTGTGGGAAGAGCTCATCACTGCTCATCTGAAATGAAAAGCTGCTCCGCAATCATATCTGATATCTCACTCGTATACTTATATGTTCGGCTTGATTGAGAATTTATGTATTAAAAAATTTCCAGGTGTTTCCCGCCATTGTAGAAAAGTGGGAATGGACTCATTATTTGATTTTATACGAAAACACCGATAGCCTAGTTCGAATCAATCCGTTACTGGAACACGAATTTAATACCAGCATCGCAGTTAAACTCAGACGTATCGTTGCAGACGACATCCTCGGCTACAGGTACTTATAAACAGCCAAACATCTCTGTTCGATCGTTTAACTTTTGAAAATTTATTCGCGATAGCCGTAGGAGTGTGCGTAATTTGACTAATCGTGTAAGTATGCGTACCCTCTACCTACCTATGGCTTTTGTGTAGACCTTTGTTGCGTGAAATCAAAGAATCCGAGGAGAGTAATATCGTTCTAGACTGTAACATTGAAATGTTACCAGAAATTCTCAAACAGGCTCAGCAAATCGGAATGATGGGATCGGATCATAGTTTTCTCATAACAAATCTGGTAATAAGATTAGGTTTCTGCGCTCTGCGCTGTTTCCTGTCTCCTGTCTTCTTATGTTTCTTGTAAAAAACACGCATGTTGTACACAGGACTTTCACACATTAGATCTGGAACCCTATCAATACGGCGGCGCCAATATAACGGGTATTCGGTTCTTCGATCCGCAAGACGAAAATTTTATTAAGACTATCGAAGATTTGAACGCTTACAATAGAGATAAATTCAGTTATAAGAACGAAGAGTTGGAACAAATTCGCCCAGAAGCATTCTCAGTTAGTAACTGTATCAACCCTTTGAGACTCTACAAGAATCTGACGGATCATCATTTTGGAATTTGAGTAAATGCTCAAAATAAACATTTTTTCTATTCTGATTTCCAAAATAAACAATACGAAAATTTTGAATAATACATATTGATTGTAGGTCTTCGTATTTAATTTAAGTTTTCTGTACTTACTTACTTCCCACCAAAATTTTGTATTTGGTTGGTTTCAGTTCCAGTTGTTTCAGAAGTGATAACAGTTAACTTTCCATAATTTCATAGCCATTCCATTATCCTAATATTGTACCTTCAACTCGACCCCTTCTGCCTTTCAAAACACCTAGAAGTCTTCCTTCTCAAAAATGAAATTTTTCAATTACCTAGCGTCTCAAGGGGTTATCTTCATCAACTTATTCCAGTCATCGGTTTGACTAAAATACTTGGTGTAATTTGTGTTGTGTGAAATTTAGTTGGGAGCGGCGTTGATTTACGATGCTGTTTTTCTTTACGCAAACGCAGTAACTGCGTCACTGGATGAAGATTCGAAAAGACCAGTACCAATGGAATGCGACAATGCTGAATATTCTTGGACACACGGTCACTCTATCATGATGTACATGAAATTGGTTAGTAAATAAGTCGACCAGCATTAGATGTGTTCTTCTTTTTACACGGATTTTGACAGATTTTTGAGAATCTGGATTTTGGCAGATTTAGAATCTATAAGAATCTGCTTGGGTCGCAGCTTTTGAAAATGGATTTGGGGGTTTTTCTTTGAAAAAGAAGGCTCGAGGATTAGAAAAATTGGTAAATGTAATCTCAAAAGTGTTGAAAAAAATAGATTTTAAAAAACGTTCAAAATCTAGATTCTCGAAAATCTGTGTAAATTGTAAAAAAACATCTTGCGCAGTTCGCAAGATCAACCGACTTTGCTCTAAATATACACCAGTAATTTACCAACATTTATCTCAGTAATTTACCAGACATTACTTAAAAATTTACCAATTTTTCAAAATGCGCGGAAGTACCCAAATTTACCGATTTAATGAATACTTAAAGTCGAAAACATCGACAAAATAAAATAGTCAATCATAAGTAGCCATCATATTACACTTTTATGAAATTGATTTTCAAATAATAATTAGCGTACTCATGAAGACGTAACCGTCATATTACAAGTGGAATAATATATCAGGAAAATTGTTGACAAAAAACAAAATTATTACCGAAATTTACCAATTTACCGAAATTTAGCTATTTACCAAAATTTACCAATTTACCAAAATTTACCAATTTACCTATTTACCGAAATTTACGTATTTACTGAAATTTACCTATTTACCAAAATTTACCTATTTACCGAAATTTACCAATTTACCAATTTACCAAAATTTACCAATTTACCAAAATTTACCAATTTACCAAAATTTACCAATTTACCAAAATTTACCGATTTACCAAAATTTACCTATTTACCAAAATTTACCTATTTACCAAAATTTACCAATTTACCTAAATTTACCGATTTACCAAAATTTAGAGGTTTTTAATGGCTTAATTTTTATCCAGAATTGAAATTTAGCTATTTACTGAAATTTACCAATTTACCAACATTTACCAATTTACCAACATTTACCAATTTACCAAAATTCACCAATTTACCAAAATTTACCAATTTACCAAAATTTACCAATTTACCAAAATTTACCGATTTTCCAAAATTTACCAATTCACTAAAATTTACGAATTTATCAAAATTTATCAATTTACCAAAATTTACCATTTTACCAAAATTTACCATTTTACCAAAATTTACCAATTTACCAAAATTTACCAATTTACCAAAATTTACCTATTTACCAAAATTTACCTAAATTTACCTATTTACCCAAATTTGCCGATTTACCCAAATTTACCGATTTACCCAAATTTACCGATTTACCAAAATTTACGAATTTACCAAAATTTACGAATTTACCCAAATTTATTAATTTACCAAAATTTACGACTTTACCAAAATTTACGAATTTACCAAAAATTACCCCAGCAATTTACTAACATTTACCTCAGTAATTTACCAGACATTACCCACTAATTTACCAATTTTCCATTTTACCAAAAATTAACCCAGCAATTTACCAACATTCACCTCAGTAATTTACGAGACATTTCCTCACTAATTTCCCAATTTTTTACCGAATTTTAATTACCCCAGTAATTTACTGTCAAAGGTTTTTACCAATTTACCAAAAATTACCCAAGCAATTTACCAAAATTTTCGACCAACTTTAATTACGAGTAATTCACCAAAAATAACTAATCATTTTATTTACTAAAAATTACTATTAATTAACAAAAAAAAAAAAAAATTATCAAAATTTACTGGCTATTTACCAAAAACTTAATGTTTTTTGTTAAAACAAAAATTACACTAGAAATTTTTGAAAAATTTTGATTTTTTATGGCAAAAAAATTTTGGACGGATAAAATTAACAAAAAAATTAACAAAAAAATCAACAAAAAATTTTCTCCTCTTGACTCGCGCGGGATTCGAACACCCGACCTTCGGCGTACCAATCTGCAACCTACACACCCTAACCACCCCATCTGTTTGTTGGGGGTGAGCCGTTTGCGAGATATAAGGGTTTACACAAATTTCTGCTTATCCATAACGTTGAAACACACTTAAACGTTCATATCTCGTAAACGGCTGAATCGATTTCGACCAAATTAAAAATTTCTCTAGTTCAGTATCAAAGCAATATTTTGCCATCATCAGTTTCCACTTAAAGTTCGGAGCTTTTGAGTTCAGCGTGACACAAATTTATACATAAATTGATATATAAACTTATATATAAATATATAAATAAATAAATATATATATAAACTTATCTCGTTTTGCGCCATATGTCTTATCGTGATCAGCACACTCCAAAACCTCAAGAAAACCCACCCCCACCCAATTCCTCAACCATCATGACAAATACAATACCTTACTTTTCCGTTTCCGGCAAAGTCGGTAATACTTTTCCGTTTCCGGCAAAGTCGGTAATACTTTTCCGTTTCCGGCAAAGTCGGTAAAAGAACACATCTATTGACGCCTTGAAGACGATCGCGTCACTTTTCACAGAGCATTAATGTGGGAACCGCGAGTCCGTCGTCGAAATTCTCATTATTCACATTTCACACGCAATAGCGCCGTTGAATTTTATCAATTTTTGCTTTTCAGAGTAAATTTTCCGGTTTGACAGGCGAAATAAAGTTTGACTATGAAGGTTTCAGAAGCGAGTTCAGCGTTGACATTGTCGAATTATCGGAAAGCGGTATCGTCAAGGTCGGAAAGTGGAGTACAACTGATGTAATACGTATGGAAAGAGCAGAAGCTCCCACGATTAATGAAACCAGTTACTCGTTGAAAAACAAAACATTCAGACTTGTTTTAGCGCTGGTAAATGCACTGTTTTCAAATATCTAAGTACGTATATTAAATCAGCTGACTAAAGGTAGGCCATACACATTACACACCTAGTATACTAGTA
This sequence comes from Planococcus citri, assembly GCF_950023065.1. Classification (NCBI taxonomy): domain Eukaryota; kingdom Metazoa; phylum Arthropoda; class Insecta; order Hemiptera; family Pseudococcidae; genus Planococcus; species Planococcus citri. Next base: position 71,438,828 of record NC_088681.1, read on the forward strand.
ATAACTCACCCCCAGCTGATTGCGAGACACGGCTACATACTCCTATACGAGTATTATGTAAAAGAGGTAGTAGGTACCCAACTCGATGTATACTGTATAGTATGATTCAACATTTGATTTGAAATTACAAGCGCAGAATTCACCATACGCGATGCGGAAAAAATCATACCAAACGCTGACTGGAAATGATCAATACGAAGGTTTCTGCATTGATCTCATTGCTGAAATTAGTAAAATGAACGATAACTTTACTGTTGATCTAAAAATCGATCCGGAGGGCAAAAGCGGTACCAACAAAAATGGAACATGGAATGGAATGATCGGATTCATACAAAGGGGGGTAAGATGATTTTAATGAAATTATTCTATTTTGATTTTATTTCCGAAGGAAGATATGTACTTGTATGAACAATCGAACGCATAATATTTCATCAAATCGTATCGATTTCAGCAAGCTGATTTAGCATGCGCTGATATAACAATTAATCGAGAACGAGAAGAAGCTGTCGATATCACCTCACCATTCATGGATTTAGGTTAGCAAATAATATGTACATTGTACTTATTCATTTGATTCGTTGGTAAATACTAAATATTACCTACGAACGAGTACCTTACCTACTTTACGACAAATCGACGCTAAAACTAATTTTCCGAAGGTATTGCGATTTTGTATAAAAAACCTCAGAACCAGTCACCCGGATTTTTCTCGTTTTTGTCGCCATTTAACACCGAAGTATGGATTCTAGTGGTTACTGCCTACGTTACCGTATCGGTGCTATTTTTCATTATGGGCAGGTAGGTAAATGCATCGAGTAATTATGTTTTTTTTTCCTCTCACAACTACCTAGTACCTACATAATTAATGTTCCGTTCAATTTTTTAGAATCAGTCCTTACGAATGGAGAAATCCTTTCCCATGTATCGATGATCCGGACGAATTAGAAAACCAGTTCACATTGAGCAATTCATTTTGGTTTACCATAGGAGCACTTATGCAGCAAGGTTCTGAAATTGCTCCAGTGTACGTATGTATAATTTTGTATAAATAACCGATCTTCATTCTTTACCCTTGAAATTGTCTGAGGAAAGGCGCAAGCACTCGCCTGTGGGTATATAATTGTAATCACCTAATCACATTCCATAGATCAGTTTCAACTCGCATGGCGGCCGGAGTATGGTGGTTTTTCACTTTAATTATGGTCGCTTGCTATACGGCTAATTTGGCAGCCTTTTTAACCATTGAAACGCCCAGCGAAGATTTCACCAACGTAAAAGAGCTCTATGAGAATCCAGAAGTCGAGTATGGATTGATGAAAAACGGCGCAACAGAAACTTTTTTCATGGTAGGTGAGTTCGTCATTTAGATTTGGATATGACAGAGGTTGTTTACGTTTAAAATTGGAAGGTACGCGTATTCGAATTACATTTAGGAAAAATCTAAGTCGACGTAAATTCATTTTTGATCGAAAGAATGAGTACATTCGATGAAGAATAAAATCTTCCTATATTTTCGTAATTTTTTCGGCCAACTTGCAAATTGAAGGGGTTACGAACAGATTTTAAGAAAAAATCTTTCATAGTTCAGATAGGTACATAGATAAAGAGAACCAAATGTAGATATTACAGCTTTTCACCAAGGACTGTTTTAAAGTCTCCGTGAATTTAATTCATTCGAAAGACCATCACCCACAGAAAACAAATCCAAAATATTCCTGAAAAATTTCAATAAGAAATGACGAGCAAAAATTCAAAATTAATAACGATTCAAAAAAAAAAATCATTAAAAATCACGAGGTTTTTCTTATTTTTTTTTCAATTTTGAATTGTTTTGTTCTGGTAAATGTAAAAGCGCGGAAAAACAAACGCTTTTACAGCATTCCACTGACCGGAGTATCGTCTCTCTCTCTCTCTCTGACTCGTTTTTCCAAACACAAAACGTACGGCCTTCCACTAACCCGGCACTCGTTGGTACCTGATCCTAGTTTTATGATAATGTAGAATGTCGGTATGTTCTGTTTCAACAGACATCATCGAATGATCTCTACCAAAAAATGTATCAACACATGAAAGATAATGCTGATCGAGTTATAACTAAAAATGCTGAAGAGGGAGTTCTGAGAGCAGAAGATGTCAACAGAAAGTACGCCTTCTTAATGGAGTCGTCGCAAATAGAATATGAGATGGAAAGGCACTGTACGTTAACGCAGGTCGGAAAACCTATCGACAGTAAAGGTTACGGAATCGCCATGAAGAAAGGTTCGCATACGACCATACATGTACATATTTTACCTTGTTTCTGAACACAGACACACATAGTACTACACATAATTATAACAAACCAAACGATGCGGATAAAATCCTACTCACGGCTACCTATGTATTTTCCATCTCGATCTAGATTCGTGGTATTTGGGCTTATTCAGTCAAAGTATTTTGAAAATGCAAGAAGAAGGCACACTTAACGATCTAAAACGCAAATGGTGGAAAGAAAAGTACGCCACAGCGTGCGCGGTGAGTAGTAAAGTTTTTACAACTCGATTGTTTGTTACCTCTAATCTAGTACATTAGGGTGAATCACAAAAAAAAATCTCGAGTATTTTGAGCAAATTCAGTAAAAACCGTCGCTTCAATAAGTTGAACGTCTTTCACTCGGAGGAAAATTCAGCTCAGGAGGTGCCCATAGAAGGGAGATGAGAATCCTTAAAGAGAGGGCATTTTCGCAAAAAAGTTGTGATTTTTCCATTCTAGCGCCACTGGTGAAATATTTTGTAAGAAAACAGTGATGCCAATTTTGGCCATCTTCTTCGATTTTTGAATTTTAAATTAACAATAACCAGTCAGAAAATTGGCACTACTGTACGTACTCGTAATCTAAAATACAATACCCCCTTCCAGGGATGCTAGAACAAATAAACCGCGACTTTTTTCCAAAATGCCTACATCTCTCCTTCCTACAAGGGCACCTCAGGCTCAGCTCCGCTGCTTGTACCTGTACTATCAAAAGTTCTTTCGCTTCCTCATTACATAAATGCGACTTTACAATGTTGTAGAAAGACGAGCCGGATGAAGCAGAAACACTAGGTCTGCCAAACTTGGGTGGTGTTTTCATCGTACTGGGCACAGGAGTCTTACTAGCTATGGTAATAGCAGTTTTTGAACAGCTATTCTACGTGTGGTCGGTTTCCAAAGAAGAAGGTGTAAGTATACGCCTTGATTTAACGCTTCCATTACCACAAAGTACGTAGGTCTAGGTACTCGTACTCGTACATTCAAACTCACGCGTATGTTCTTACAGATTTCCATGAAAGAAAGATTGAAATCCGAACTTAAATTCTTTTTGAGATGTCGAGGAACGGTTAAGCACATCGGAAGTGAAGAGGATTCCAACAACAACCCAGAAATAACTTATTAGTTATTAGCGCCGAGTTTCTACGTTTTTTTGTGATTGAATTTTCAAAACTGAAAGTGTTCTATTTTCACGCCTTCTTTTGTATTTTTGTGCACTATTGAGGGGGGGGGCGGTCGATCGAGGTAGTACAGATTACAGTCCAAGAAGTGTGCGCATTGTGCCGAGATCTTGTTCTGGTGCAAATCTGTACTCCAAAGCAAAAAGGATAGAAGTCCATTTCTTAATTTTGCGCAACACTTTTTTCAAAAGCGAATTCCTCTGCCCCAAATAATGCTACAGTGCTCGGAATGATCTTCCCCAAATACCGCAGTTGTTCCTCTACTATTATCGTGGGCCGAACGATGAGCATGGGAACTTTATTTTGCAAAATCTATATATATATGGACTTCTATCCTTTTTGCATTGGAGTACAGAAATTACTTTCAGGATAGGTCGCATCGTTCACCCGGATCTTGTCAACAAGTTCATCAAATTTTTCTAGTCAGTCATTCGTTGTATGTAGATAAATATTTTCATTCGAGTACACGTAGGATATTTTTCGTAATGTATTTAGTATTTACGTATTTATTGTTATTACACCGTCGTTACCTATCCGTACCTACCTATTATTGTCGCTGCGATATGGCAATGGTGACCCGGTACACATTTGGCATATGACGTTTAATTTCGAGAGAATACGGTCGCACGTATCGGCGGTGAATAGAAAGTGATTACTTTGAATATATTATATGAAGGGGACAAATCTCAAGCAGAATTATAATTGGATGTTGCCCGCGCAAGCAGCGCAACGCAACGCAACGTATAGTGATATTAATTTGTAGCCTAGCCTAGCCTGTGTATAGTTTGGCACGACCTTATAGTACATATAACACAGGCAGACAGTCTGCCTTCGAATATTAATGAAATATCGTTTACTCGCTGACACAATATAACACGAATTTTCCACCCTGTTTTTCGCTGTTATCGCTAATAAATACTACCGATCGTTTATCAAATTAATAAAACTACCTATCCATAAATTGTTCGTCACGCGTCAACTCTTTGCAATAACGATGCTCGTCGTCAAGCCCACATACGAGTAGGTTTGGGGGTGAACGCGCCCTTGCACCTACATTTTTTCAGTTAAACTTTTTTTCGATTGATTCCGTACAGTAATCGTCGTCGTAGCGAGAAAAATGTTCTGGTTTGAAATTCGGATAGTTTGCGAAACAAGAATGTAATCCTATGTTAATCAGCTGTGCTGATTCATCACGTCATGTCACTAATAACGCAAGGCAGGCTTCAGGACGGGTCGTATCTGACTTTTTATGGGGTTGGAAGTTGAAGAGAGGATTCGAACCAAAGTTACGGCCCGGCCGTTGCGGGGTAATGTCAACAAATTAAGGGAACGATTTATTAGTAGGGTACCTATGTGGATCGAACCTCCACTTGTCTTTCAGAATTTAAAATTTCGAGCAATTTTGGAGCCTCCGACAAGATTTTCCATATCACTAGAAGGTAACGGAAACGAATTCGGGCAGCTTAAAACAAAGTCGCCTCTTTTTCTCAACCGGCTCAAAGAGTTCATCCACATTTGAACCGATTAATGGCTTAATGGGGGAGAGGGGGGGTTGAATTTAAACAAAATGCAGCCAACATTTTGAATCTAACTCGATTATTAGAAACTCAAATTAATTTCCATGCCCTCTTAAGAATTAGTTAGATAGCTACTCGTATTGTTAAATCTACATAACTACTTACTGGTAAAAAAAAAAAAAATTAAAAAAATAATAAAACGTATCTAACGTCGTAAAAGTTCCTCAAACAGGTCCAGAATAGTGGACTGGAGACACAATTCGATTTTTAGCTGCCCAAATTCATTTCCACCTCTTTTAAACAAGTTTCAAAATTCTGGAAAAGTCGAAAATCGTGCTGAAGGCTCCAAAACGCCTAGAAATTGTGGAATTCCATTCTCGCCTCTCCGAGAGTCAATTTCATTTTCAGGATTAATTTGTATCAATTTTTTCGTAAAAAAAAAAAACACCAAACAAACAAACAAACCAGAACTCGCCAAAAATGGTCGAATTTTTCATTTTCAAATAATTATCAAAAATCAAAAAAATAATGCTGACAACTCTCTGAAATTTTCAATATAGGGGATTCAAACCATATTCTTTCCAAAAATCTAGTTCCAGTTCAAGTTGATGGCGCACATCGAAAAATTCCCTTCTTGGCAAACTCGATCACTCTTTAAGTATAGATGTTTTCTCAATCACGAGGAAGCAAAAAATATAAAAAATCATTCGACTATTCGGAGATTCCTAAATTAAACGTTCCAAAATGAGCGCATTTACAGCATTTTTAAAAAAAGGACGCGACATCCGACTTTATTTGCAACAATAACAACGGAACATCTTGACGTCGCGTTGTATAGAATCAAATAATGTGCTCGTCATCGCGTATAAATAATGAGAATATATTATTGCAACCAAAAACAAAACAAAAGGCGTAAAATGTATGCCTCTGACATTCAATTTGATACTTTACTATCGAATGATAAATAACATCTTTAAATGATTCTCAGACGCGATAAAAGTGAAAGGAGTGAAAAGATTTATTGGGGGTAAAGATTTACATATCCCATTTGATTTGTTAATCCACCACACTTGATAGTTCATATAACACGCGTACATACGAGTAGTAAAGCATCTACATTTTGTATACGATACGAGTATGTATTCCATCACGACTGTTAACAAGAGAATAATGAAAGGGTTTTTTATTAACTGTTTGCGGATTGCGTCGCTTTTTACATTTCGAGCGCGACAGATATCTACTTCGTCTGCTTACTAAATAGAGGAAATTCTCCGCGAAATACGTAAATAATAAGTTTTATTCTAATTTGGGCGATTTGGTGAATAAAATTTGCGCATATGGAAAGACTACCTACTCGAGTTATGCGAATTCTAAACAAATTTCAACTTTGATCCAAACCTGTAAGCCAGCGTCGCGTCGAGAACAAAACCGGGAAAACTCTGCGTCAAATTTCAAACCAAAGAACCACACGTGTACTTATCTATTTGGAATAGAGAAGGTTCTCAAAATTTGAACAACAAGGTGGACCTATACCGTATTAGTGTATTGGTAATGAGTACAACAGTAAGGTTAGGTAAGTACATCATTGTTCAATTTCAACAAATGTCGAAAATCCCACGTACGCTTAAAACAACTTTTGTCATCTATAACTCGTACAGGGCTAACTAGTAACTACACAGTACACACGTGAGCATTGGAAACACGCTACATATCGGTCATTTTTCGTATTTTTCTTCAATAGAAAAACAAACAATAACAAACGACAACGTACCTTACCTATTAAACGAAAGGCTGAAAGCAGTCGCCAACCACCTCTCCCCCTCGCCAGGATTGCAATTTTCGTTCGAAAATTCAAGTTTGGCTGGCTGTGAGAAAATTTTCATTTCCAAAAACGAAATCGTTATAAATTTGAAGAGAAAATTACAATATTGTACAATAAATGCGCTTCTATATCTACGAGTCACAATTTTTTTTGTTTTTCAAGTTAGGCTGCATAATTTTGGCGTTCGGTTTTATAGGGAAATTTGTTTTCTCCTCATCTGTTTCTTAAATGATCCCGCAAAGGAATCGAAATTTTTCGATAATGTTGTAAAAGGGCAGCCCGATGGTGACGGTGCAAGGAGGAAAACTCGAGTGTTTTCTCGTTTCGCTCTGTGCGATCGCAAATTTTATTGTCGCGTAAGTGGTCCCTAAAGAGACATAATACGCGTTTACGCGGCCATTATTCGATTCGTTTGCGGAGATTTTTACAGTGAGAAATTATTTGTTCGTCGGTTATCGAGAAAAGAAAATGACACTTATGGTAAATTTGTTTTCTAAATACTCGTATCATTATATCGTCACGGTCATTTCATTGGACAATTGGACATGAATAGAATGGGTGACTTTGGGGCAGGTACATTAACTTGATAAATATCAATCAAAAGTGCATATAACATATTTTACGACAACAAGTAGACTATCTAAGCCCTGAATTTGATTCATTCGAGAGTAAAATTTTCGCATTTGTTTAGAATTTTTTTCAACATTTATAATTACCTTCGAGAATTTGATATTCGGGATTTCCGTTTACGATAAACTTGGTGACGCAAATACGAGCCAATAACATGAAATTGTCGTAGTCGACGATGGAAATCCTCGCACTCCTACATAGTTCTTTCGCTTCGGGGTTAAAGTCAACGATATCGATGAAAATGAACCCCGCGTTTAAGGTATTCCTTTTTTAAAAAAATATCATCTTTTACGATAATAGACATAATCTGATCAAAAATGAAGAAATGGCGCGAGTTTTACTGCGAGAATGTCGTAAAAAGCACCGCCAACAGCGTTGCAGCAATTGGATTTTTGCAATGCACGAATGCAGTCAAACGCGTGCAGTTAGAAATACGACAACCCTCGAATATACGCGTAATTATACGTATCCTACGACTATGCAATCAGATTTGTGCACACATTCGCTTGTACAGTATATGTCTTTACAGATATGTACGAACACAACATACGTAGACGTACTACGTATGCCAATAAAGTTCAATTTTTATGACACATTCGACGGTGTTTTCTCCTGCAGGGGTAGTAGTCGAGTGCAAAGGTATTCATCGTGAGGGTGGGTGGGGGAGGGAGAGGGGAAGAGGGAAATTTTGACAAAGAAATGATATCAAATTTCCTGCCTAAGAGAAACAAGAGTGAAAATGGTTCAAAACTAAGAAAAATCCGATCAAACGTTGAAATTAATCCAAAAATTGTTTAAAATGGCAAAAATTGATACCTAGATATGTAGAATACTAAACGAACAGGAACATATTCCCAAAAACACGAACTTTTCGACTCAATTTGGTGAAAAATGAAAAAATTGACTTGAAAACTACATTTTGGCCTCCTACTCCCAAAATAGTACCTACTCGAGTACTGTTGGTCCGAAATTTTTGTCAACATTTTTTCTCATCCTAATATTATGTAGTCCATCTTTTGGGGCCAGTTTCGATTGAAAAACCGTCAAATGATCGATTCGATCCCTTAACCTACAATACCCTTTTACCAGTTTCTTGAATCACTTTTTATAAAGAATTTAGTCGATACTATTCCGAACAATTTTCGTACAGCTTTGCACGAATTTCTCTGCCGTTTCACGTAAGAATCGTGACACCTTCAAATTCATTATCAACAGTTGAAGATACTTCGTTCGCGAACGATTTCCTCCCCAGGAGGTGAAAAAATCGTCGCAAATTACTGAATTATCAATAAATCAGACTTCACAAAGAATTATACCTTAAAACTTGATAACGCAAATCTTATCAACAAAAATTGGAGTTGACGTGATTGCGACGCATTCGAACAGAATTTATGAATTATTCGAGAACGACTGATTCACTCGGAAATCAAATCAAACAATGTTCAAAACGGAACAAAACATTTCAAAATCGATCATAAAAATGTACCTAAGGAATGGAGAAAAATTCAACTAGCTGCGCTCATTATTTTGGCGTTCTCAGTTTCCTTCAATTTAATACTACACTCATTTTATTCAACTGTAACGAATTATCCATATCATCTATACGAGTACGTACATCAAAGTATTAAACTTGCGATAGTAAATAAGACCACCAGCAACCTTTATATGCACCGTTGTACATCAGTACATCGTTGCTGTGAGCTACATAATGCGCAATATACGCGTACGTATGCCGCGTATACTGCAGGCAGGTAAAGGTAGAGGAAGAGGTAGAGGTAAGGGTTGCAGATACATCACGTAATAGTCGCATATTTGGATGAGGAGCGTGCTCTATATTATTAAACCCCTTTTTACGCCTCACAGCCGCGCATCCGAATCAAAGTTGATAAACGCGCCACACGCCGGCCACGCCACTGCAACCATGTTCTACCTAGCGTTTAGCTTTTTTTCTTAATAAAATGAGCAAAATATAATTAATTAAAAAAAAGAAAAGAAAAGAAAAAGTAATATTGTAAAAACAAAAAACCAACAAAAGGAAACACAGCAGCACAGCAGTCAGCTACAGCGAGCGAGCATCGATGCTAAAATTCAAAAAGTCAAAGAAAGATGTACTCGTAGGTTGCTAAGTACATATTTTTATCAAGTAGGTAGAGAGAGAGGTACACATCGCACCTTCGGAGTAATAAGGTGACATCTAAGAAAAGTGAAATTTTACAGGAGAATGATTTTCTTTTTTTAAACAGTTACTCGATTAATTATTTCAACTTATAATTATTAAATGTAAGGAATGATTAGACCCGGAAATGCAAAAATGTCAGGTGCTATATTCGAGGAAGAAGTTGAAAAGGGTATCAAAGACAGCCAAATCTTGGTCCTATCATCCGAACAATGATTGAAAATAGTCGCATCGCAGATGAATTAGTTCTTTGAAGGGCTGTGAAAGCTGACATTGATGGTCGAATACTCGATACCATACTCGAAATACTTATATGAGGTACAGGATCAACTTTTAGCTCATATTTGTCAAGTAGGTAGGTCTAAAGATTCGCATTCATACGACAATTCGGATGTGATACCTTCATTAGCAATGTAAAACTACGTAGCTTATGTAGATCAAGGCAAGTCTTCAGCTATGAAACCAACATTGTGACACTGCGGCGGCGGTGGAAGAAGGGTCTGCCATGCCGTTAAAAAGAAAAAACCATTTGGCGACCGTATTAGCAGCCTCCTGCCTTGCGACGACGCGATTTCGTTGATTGTTAAAGCTAATTTAGTATTCCGCACGGAGCAGATAAAGGCGAAGGAAAATTAAGAAAAAGTTACTTCGCCGTGCCAAAAAACAAAAAAAAAAGTATACAGTCTACAGCTACACGAACGGAAGCAGAAAGTTTCTCTCAAGTCGTTTGCCAGAGGCAGAGGCACGGCATCGCGGCATGGCAGTGGTACACGACTACACGACTACACGTATAACGACGAGGACGCGACAACCCGACTTTACCATTCCAGTATAAAGAAAAGCACCAAATTTCCGGACTCCGTACACGATGGAGGCGTAATTCGAAGAATATTCGTCAAAATTACGCGCGTTTTATTCGCTTTTATATTCGGAATACTGTGCGCCAACTGCCTACGAAAAAAAAAAAAGTAAAAGAAATGCAAAAAAAACCATACTCGCTGGTGCAGGTATTTGAAAAAAATGATTTTTGTAGCGCGGTAATATGGAAAGAATCAGAGTAAAAGCTTCAGTAATACAATATGTGGGTACTGTAAAAGAGAGTACTTGATAGCCAATAAGTGCGGACCAAAATCATTCCACCTCAGCAAGGCAGAGAGAGATTCTTCCTATCGCGACCAATCACTCAAATTAGGCCCTCTTTTTCATTTCTTTTCCCGAACAGAAGTTCGATTTCGAGATTTAATCTTTTTTTGAGGAATTCAATATGCTGATGGACTATTTCTACTCTTTCCATAGGTTGGACAAAAATCAAGAAATCCACCTCGGCAAATCAAAATTTTGTTCTGAGGCATAGATTGTGGGTGTTGTGGGTGAAATTTCAGCTTGATTAGAACCAGGGACGTAGCGAAGTGGTTTTGCTGGGGGGAGGGGGCAAAAACCCCAGATTCCCAACCAATTCGACTGAAAATTCCCAAGTGGGGTGAAAAAAGAGGGTACACCTCTACCTACCTATGTAAGTTACAAATGGTGAGGGGATTGTATCACGACACTTTGTAGCCAAAAAATTGTAGCTTTGTTGACTAGGTATAATCAAAATTCCTACCCGCTGAACACTGTGGTATCAAAAAATTTTGAAAAGCTAGTGGTTCCGTTCGGAAAAAAATGAAAAATTTGCATTTTTTTTATAAGTATGCTTTGAATATTGTGAGTATTTCTGGAATTTTTCTGTTCAATTTCCATATTCTTGAAATTTTTCAAAGTAGTATTTTGAATGGCCCGAGCGAAGCGAGGGCAAACGTTTTGGAAAATTAATGATTTGAAAAGTATAATAACATCAATTTTAATGAAAGAATTCGGTTTTTCAGATCTCAACATTTTTCAAATTCAATCATAGATTTTTGTGAATTGTAATTCTGAAGAGAACCAAGTTGGCCCGAGGGAAGCGAGAGCAAAAGCTCTGAAAAGTTTGTAGTCCGCAAAGTAGAACAACATCGATTTTAATGTAAGAATTCAGTTTTCCTGATCTCAACTTTCTTTGAATTTTATTAATGGTTTCGTGAAATTTGTATTGTGAAAAGAACCAAATTGGCCCGAATGAAGCGAGGGCAAACGTTTTGGAAAGTAGAACATCAATTTTAATGAAAGAATTCAGTTTTTCTGGTCTCAATATTTTTCAAACTCAATCACCAGTTTCTTGAAATTGTAACTTAGTACTCGTATGTATTAGAGAATTAAATATTTGTAATTCAAAAAGTAGAACACCAAAAATGTAGGTAAAAATTCGGGTTTTCTGATCTCTACTTTTTGAAAATTTTATCAATAGTTCCTTGAAATTTTCAAGCGTAAAAAAGAAAACAAATCGGCTCGAGCGAAGCGAGAGCAAAACTTTTCAAAATTTGTAAGGTAATTTCAACAAGCAAAACAGCTGTAATTTAGATGTAAAAAATTACAACAATTTAGCCCGAGCAAAGCGAGAACAACATTTTTTGAAAAAAAAAAATGAATTTTAGTTGAGAAAATCATAAATTTAGTAACAGATTTGGCTTCAAAAGTTGGGAAAGTTGTTATTGTAAAAAATTTCAGTTTTTGAAAACTCAGAAACTAAAATATTGTCGGAATTTTTGTATTTTGTAAGTATTTTCGCAACTTTCTCAAACTCACAATTTCCCAACATTTTCCAACTTTTGCGGAACACTGGGGGCAGGCTGTCCCCTAGCCCCCCTTCGCTTCGTCCCTGATTAGAACCGATGGGTTTTAAGTTTCCTTCGCTGCGAGTATACCTTCTCGTTCCTTTCTTCAAATTAGATTCGCGTGAATTCGTTTGTTTCTGGAACACACTCCTACGAATTTTTATAGTGGTGATGACATTGATGAGAAATGTGAAATGAGAAGGGAATGGGGTCGCACACGGATCAATTAAAATTTGATTTTTCGCGTGTTATTTATAACTATATTAATTGAGTACCCTCTAAGCGAATAGGATGAGCAAAAAATTCGCCGAGTAATATTTCATGTTTCATAACTTAGTCGTTCTTCCCTCAAGTATTTTGAGATTGGGGAGGTATAAAGAGAGGCGAGATCTTAATTTTCGGGCTTTTTGAAATTCGAGCAAATGACCGGCGACAACTCGAGCCGCCCGCGCTCGAAACGCGAACAAAATAAATAATGCAAAAAAGTAAGAACGAGTCTTTTAAAGAAAGTTTGCCAGCCGTATCTAATCGAGATGTCGGATCGTTTTTAGATTAAAGTATCCGAATTTGTATAGAACGAACGCGCAAATTATTCGTTAAATTTATTTTATTCGATTCGAAAAAGAGCGAAAAAAGAAAGAAAGAAAGAAAAACGCCTCTACGAGTTTATATAGCTTTTCGATTGAAACGAAATTCGCCAACAGGAATTGTAATTTGTAGGTAGTAGGTACCCTACTCGTAAGCGAGCGGTGAGTCGAGCGGTGCGCTCACTCGCCCACGGATTGCTCGATCCATCGAAAAACCATGCCTCTCCTCGCCGAGTTTCGTTCGTTTTATTTAAATATGTACCTTATTTCGCGTAATAAGTTCGCAATTTATTACGTAGGTGCGAGAAAATATAAAAACATTACGTGTGTACGGAAGTAACGAAGTATCGTGTTTAGTGACTCGCATCTGTTCTGGCATTAGATGGCATATCGGAAAACTGAGAATGCCTGTAGGGGCCATTTAGGTACCACCTATAGACAATGAATGGGATGATTTTCTCACGCACGAGAACAGTTGAACTGCGCATGGATCTGCAGAATCAAACTACACGTGTAGGTATTTTTTGAATTTGACCAGCACTCCTTAAATCTCGACGTATACGACGAGTACCTAATTAAATCAAACGCGATAGAGTTGACGATCAAAAAGAAAGCTCCGTCAAAGGCTCGAATAACACACGTCTTTATCATATAAGTTATAGGCTCGCACACAAAGCGACAAAACGACACAGGGCGAAGTGTTGATCTTTTTATCTAAATCAAACACTTTACAATGATTTCCCTACAGGCGCGTTCCAGTACGAGTATACGAGTAGGTAAACTAAACGAATGATTTTTGTCTAATATCCGTAAAACAGACTACATCTATGCATCGCTCGCCTCTAAACGACACAATTTGAGTCGTTTCCGGCTTTTTTGCCTTCTATTCTTCTATTCTTCTATCCGTTGAAACGAAAAACGAAAAGAAAAGCAAAACGAAAGGCTTACGCTTTTTAGTATGCATTCGTCGCGTCGCAGGTCTCTCCGTAATCGTCACCTAGTCGTTCTTTTCACTCATCTCGTTACTCGTCGTCGTCGTCACACCTACACCTACGCCAGTCTTCTGGCTACCATTTCTCCGGAGATTGGCGATCGACTTTTGCCAGCGAAAAAAGACCAAAACGAAATAATGAAATGAGAAAAAAAGCATCGAAACGGCCACGGGTCATGATGTTGAAAAAAGTGAGAAAATACATTTTTCTACCGTTGGAAACGGATCAGGCGAGATGGGCTCGATACGTGAAAATCCCAAAAGGACGCATCTTACGACAACTTCTGAATGATGCGCACGTTGAGTTTCAGTTTCGTAGGTCGATTTCGAAAGGGATACTTAGGTGCGGAGAAATGACGCGAAAACCAACTTTTTCGAAGCTGTAAAAGGGTGAGAAATGGAAAAGGCTGGAAAGTCAGAACCTCCAAACGGCACATCTAAAGGTCACTACAGATATGCATACGAAATTTCAGCCTCCTATAGGTCGATTGGGCAAGGAGAGAGGCATCACACACAGTCAATTTAAGCTTTAAAAACACGGGAGAAATAATTTTCACCAATTGGAAAGCCAGTTTGGCAATTTTTATCGAATTCTTCCTGCTTTTTTTTTTACAAATTCAAATATGAGAGATGGAGGGTGAGAAGTTCTGCGCCAGGAGTCACCTTTTCTTCCTAAAAAAACAAACGCCTTCCCCATCGCGTATTTTCTTTTTCTAGGTCGCTCGAAATACGCGAATGAATCAAAGTTTTCAACTTTTCGCGAATAAACGAAAAAGCAGCACGGCGCGTGCGCTCAAAATTAAGGGAATTAATGAATGAACCGAGCAACAAGACGACAGATGACTGACTACAAGAGTATAGGCTAAGAAGTACCGCTACCTGTACCTGTATACTTGTCTCGCAAACGTAATAACTCCAACTACCCTTCGGGGCACGGGTGCGGGCACGGGCAAGTAATAAGTGTACAGATTATACGCGGCACGTTGCAAAAATAGGTTCACGCCCACCGGCATTTGTGAAAATTGTAATAATTCTCTCTCTCGTCTTTGCGACGACGACGACGACGACGACGACGACGACGACACGAAGCTGTTGCTTGACGATAATTAGTAAGGCTTCATCGAGCTAAATTCGGTATGCATAAGCATGTATCTACGAATATTTCGTTAAAATTTCAAGTTGTGCGAGAAAGTTCGGAGTCACTTGTCTAAAAAAGACCGACTAGGTAGAGGTACACGGTAGCACCGCGCCGCGCCGTTCAATTTCCCAGGTAAATATTGCTGTTTGCTACGCAGATGGAATGATTTGTTTTCAAAGAACTACCTAACTTCAGTAAACTTAGGTACGTCTACGTATACTTACTTTTGAATGAATATGAACAGATATACTCGTACTATACGTATAAGAGTTGAAACGGCGAGGCGCCGTGTCGGCGTGTTCGAGTACGAAATGTACATGTATTACTGCTTTTCGGCTGTACAGTTTAAAGGGCTGAAAAATTGATCAGCGTACGTGCAGTTGGTAATTGATTGACAGGCTGAGGCTGAGGCAGATACGAGTAACTGTTGGCCGCAGTATAGCTGCAGCCGTTGGTATTAGTACTAAATCTCTGCACAGTGTGTATCAGCTTAGGACGTTAGATACCCTATACTCGTAGGCTATATTATACGAGTATGTCAGTCGGTAGGTTTTTTCCCCGTTCATTTTCTCCCTATTGTACTTGAAATTACTCGTACTCTCGTCTGTTCAATGTTCATGATGTACTTAGGACCATATTAAAAACGTATTACCAGTAATTAGATAAGTAGGTATACCTCTAGACTCGAGTAATACACGTGTCACGTCAACGTAATATTCAACTTTTCGTCCAATGGTAACGCAAATTATCCATTTGCTGCGACGACGCGACGCGACGTCAGCGAAAAAGTTAAGTACTTTACTTTCGATTATTACTGTTTTCACGCCACCGCCTAATTAAACGCAACTGGTAGCAAAAAAAGGTCCAATGCTCGAGGTCAACTCGGTATACGCGATACGCGTTTATACAGGAGTGAGGAGTAGTTACAGGAGAGGGCTTCGGAGAGAAAAAAAAATGAAAAGAAAAGCGAAGGAAAGAAAATAAAGGGTTAATTTCGCGTTACATTAGGAAAAAGGACGCGTACGCCGTACAGCGCAAGCTACTATGTCACCGGATATACTCGTATTTGTATGTATTTTGTACCACTATTAACCACCAACCACCACCAGTAAGATCGCGTCTGCATAATTTATCGTGCAGTCGAAAGGAGAGTTTTAAAATTTCCCTTTTGAAAACTTTCTCCGCGACTAACACTCGACCATTAAAAAAAGTTGAATAAAAAAAAAAAAAAAATACCAACGTAACGCAAAAAAACGCGCGCACACACAAGAGTCTAGTTAACACCACGCCGGGGCTTTCTAAAATGGAAATGTTGATTTTCAACTTATTCCCCGGTCGCTTTCAATTAGATATGGTATATCGTACGTACAAAATTGAGCGTCACGCTACTTCACCCTCGTGGCTCGTACCCTCCTCAACCTCAACCAATAATAAGTATACGAACAAAAAATTCGTTATCGTCGCGTCGTTAATATGTATATACGCTATACAGCGTTTTTATGTTCTTTCGACGCGTCGTCGAATCGAGAAAAATTAACCAAAAACACAAAAAAAAAACAAAAAAAGACAA
This sequence comes from Planococcus citri, assembly GCF_950023065.1. Classification (NCBI taxonomy): domain Eukaryota; kingdom Metazoa; phylum Arthropoda; class Insecta; order Hemiptera; family Pseudococcidae; genus Planococcus; species Planococcus citri. The sequence continues at coordinate 71,455,419 of NC_088681.1, forward strand.
ATAAGTAAACAAACAAAACGAAACGAAACGAAAAAAACAACAACAAAAAAATACTCACATTTTTTTATGACACGCTGCGAATTAGCGTGCTTAGGATTACTGTAGAGTAGAGTAGATGGTCGTAACCTGCACTGCACTCCATCGTTGACTGAATGGCAAGGAGGGATCGCGCGGAGACGCTATTATTTATGAGAAAATTCAAACTCGAATGTAACACAGCGAAGAAGCGAAAAATGGTTTATGGTTAATTTTAGGTATGGAATAGGGGGGAGGGGATGAGGGGTGGGGAAAAAGTCGGTATAAAATGGGAGAAAAACGCAAACGCGGAAAGTGAAATGCCGTCGAGTTTCTTACTGGTCGGTTTCTTTGTGATAACCCAACGAACGACGGGACCCGACTAAGTATATTCGTAAGGAATTTCGTTTTCTAATTTTTTTTCAACTTAGCGTCACATTAGCTAATTTTTCTGTAATGAAAGAAAAATTTCCGCTAGCCACCATAAATAGGGCAAGTACCTTATATCGGAAAGATTACCCTGCTCAGAAATCCATCTTCCAATATACGCCTGATGGGGCACGTATAATCAGTGGCGTAGCCAAGGGGGGCGAAGGGGGTCATGCCCCCCCCCCCCTTGAGAGCGAAAATTTGAAAAAAAAAACATGCAAAAATGAACGTTTTTTCGTTGTTTGGACCCATTTTTTCCAAAAATTTTCGCTTTCATGAAATCACCACACATTACAATAGATTTTCAGAAAATTACCCCTCATTTCGATTTTTCATGCCTAAAAATCTGGTTTTGCCCCCTCCTTGAGAAAATCCTGGCTACGCCACTGCGTATAATTGAATCGGTGGGAACGGAAAGGGGCTAAGTCCCTTTTCGCACTTTTCAGGAATAACAAAAAACTGATTTATTTGAAAATCAAAAAGTTTTGGTAAACATGCTTAAGGTCATTGAAAGAGGACCCCAAGACACAATTTTTAGCTCTGTTTAGAAAAAAAAATATTCACGTGCGCCGGCGCTGTTGCTGCCTAAACAAATGGGACTTAGACCCTTTCTACACCCAATCGACAAAATTTCTTTTGAAATTGCTCGGGCACGAATGGGGCTTGATTCTACATCTAAGTACATCATTTAGACTGCTATCTCGTTTAAATTGACCAAAAACCCCTCGAGTTCTAAGACTTTTTGCCCAAGTTGTTAATTTTTTCATCATTTTTCAGTTCAGAGATTAACTTAAATTTCAAAAAATGGTCTTCTCAAAAATGTTAGTCATTTTTCACGGAATTTAAAAAATTTTACAAAAAAGTCATAAATGCGGATCCGCCCTTTTTCTGCGCCCAAATACCACTTTCCCGGCAGTTTTGCGGAAATCTGACATCACCAGTCGATCCGCCGTACTTTGAAACCCCTATATCCGTGAAAATTTTTTTTTCCAAAAATGTGACTTGTTACCTTTCCGTTCCCACCGATTCAATTATTGTTTTTTTTTTCAATCTTCGATTAATTTTTCAACTGTGTATTTAGGTACAAATACTCGTATTTTGTATTCTACGATTCCACCCTTGACTAAACAAAAATGATTTCAACCCTAATAGCCCAGTCAAATATTAGAGGGGAGAAATGGGTGAACCCAGACATAATTGCGATCAAAGGTTTTTTTGCGAATATTGTCTAGGGTGGTGTGGTAAACAACATACCAAAAGCCCGCGCCCCTACCTCTAGAGCTAATCCCCCCACAGTGGATCAAAGCCCCCAAAAATCAGTTTTTTGTCAAAAAATTCTGAAATGTCAACTTGTGAGTAAAATGAGCACTGATTATTTAATCTCCTCTCAAATACCTATCAAATTAGCTATCAATAAACTCCCTAGACCCATGGGGAAAGGGGGTGGTGGCGCCACGACCCCTCAAAGTGGTGTGATTTCAATAAGTCTACATTTAATGACTTTGGGACTTGGAACCTGTTCTAAATTCTAATAGATCAAATGAAGTCAAACTTGGGGAATGAGATTGTTTTGGGACCTAAAGTCGACCCCTGGAGTGGGGAGGGTCAAATTTGAAAATTACGGAAATGTCATTTTTTTGGAGGGGCATAATATGGTCCCAAATGGATGAAAATGGTCCAAAATTGTATCATTGGTCAGTACTCCCATTGTGATCAACATATCCAAATTTCAGCATCCAAGGTCATCACCACTTCTTTTAAGGAGGAATTAAGGTGGAAAACCCCTCAATTTACCCTTATTTTCGGGTTTTTCCTCCTTAAAAGAAGTGGTAATGACCTAGGATGCTGAAATTTGGATATGTTGATCACAATGGGAGTACTGACCAATGATACAATTTTGGACCATTTTCATCCATTTGGGACCATATTATGCCCCTCCAAAAAAATGACATTTCCGTAATTTTCAAATTTGACCCTCCCCACTCCAGGGGTCGACTTTAGGTCCCAAAACAATCTCATTCCCCAAGTTTGACTTCATTTGATCTATTAGAATTTAGAACAGGTTCCAAGTCCCAAAGTCATTAAATGTAGACTTATTGAAATCACACCACTTTGAGGGGTCGTGGCGCCACCACCCCCTTTCCCCATGGGTCTAGGGAGTTTATTGATAGCTAATTTGATAGGTATTTGAGAGGAGATTAAATAATCAGTGCTCATGTTACTCAAAAGTTGACATTTCAGAATTTTTTGACAAAAAACTGATTTTTGGGGGCTTTGATTCACTGTGGGGGGATTAGCTCTAGGGGTAGGGGCGGGGGCTTTTAGTATATTGTTCACCACACCATCCTAGACAATATTCGTAAAAAAAACCTTTGATCCCAATTATGTCCGGGTCAAATCGTATACTTTGACTGGGCTATAAAGAAGGCAGGTGTAAATGCGCGAATCGTTCGAAAATGAATGAAAGACTGAAAATCAAGTTCGGTATAAAGGACGTGACGAAGCTTGACAGTTTTATTGTTATCATCAAAAACCGGAATTGATTCGTTCAAGACCGATTTGCTCGGAATTGACAAATCATTCGAGAACAGCTGAATCGTTATACTAAATCAAATCCAGTGAAAGAGGGAATGGTCAAGTTTGACTTCTTATAGAATTCATCGATAATTGAATTATAAAATAATTAGTTCGCGAACGATTCGATTAAAGTAGAAAGATCGATCACGAATCGACGAATTACCAGTCAATTAGACCAGATAGAACCGTTCGTGAACGAATGAATCACTGAAAAATCAATATCTAAATCAAATTACAAGTAGGAATACGTAGGCCGTAGATGACATAACGGATCTTGACAGTTTTGATCCAGCCATCAAAAAACAGGATTCGATTCGTTCACGAACGATTTGCTCGGAATCGAAAAATCATTCGTCACAACGACTGAATCACCACTAAATCAAATCCAGCAACAGAATTAGGTAAAATTAAAGACTTTTTCAAGCCCGCCAACTACCATCAAGATCGAATTAACTACCTACATAATTGTACACATATCGCACATCGTTGTACACTTTCATTTCATCCCTATCGTTGCAATAATCGCAAAAGTAGGTACAGGGGTGATACTGGTGAAAAAGTAAAAACCCGCGGGCACCGCACCATTCAAAGTTGAGAGCGTGCGGGCGTTGTCCTTATACTTTTACGAACAGCGACGCGAAGGTGAGACTGACGTATTATTCGCGTGCCAGCGATAATAAGCTAAGGTGAAGAAAAAAGGTAGGCAAGTACTCGTAAGTACATCGAGTAAGTAAAGCTCGTCGGAAAAACTCGCTAAAATCGCGTTATTATTACGATTTGTTTTCACAGCGAGGTACATTTCCGCTCAAACTCGAGTCGACGAAGGAAACGCAACCCGTTGTAATGGTTCGCGTAAATTTTTGCCTTACGTAATAAATCCTCGTTTCATTTCGTTCTGTTTTTCTATACCTCTACTTATTTCCTTTCTTTTTTATTACGACGTTACGTAGTACGTACATAGGGTGTCTCGCCAAAGAATTGGTAATCCCCTTCCACCAGCCCGGCAGCCCAGCACATATACTCGTAGCCTATAGTCAATCCATTTGAGTTCATGTATAATACATAATACATACATATTAGATTATTAGATTCACCCAGTCCCGTGATTGAAGAGGAGAAGCTGACAGTGAGTTGAGTACACGCGCTCAAAAAAAAAAATCGACGCAAAATTGGATACACCCGCCATTTGCCAAGTTTGTAAACCGCGTTCAATCGCGACGATTTCAACAATAATTGATCGACTCATCGATTACGCACGATACAATAATATAATACGGGGATTTGCAAACAATAATAATAATAACTGCCTTCGAACTCGTTCGTACGAGTATTTTGAAACATTTCAATTATTTCGCAACAACGTCGTCGGATATGCGACGATTAAAAGCTAATCGAGCGGACGAAGTCATACGAGTACGAGTTAAAGTTTTCGTTTTCGCTGAAGGATTCCGATCGTAAAAACTTCGCGACGCGAGTGCGAGTCTGAGTCTATAGGTTTTTATGAAAATTGAACGAAAACAACAACGGTCGATGACGGCTTCGCATCGGCATTTTTTGCTATAGATACGAAGATACTTATGCGAAAGGAAGATTTTTACTGAAGTGAAATACGTAAACGTATCACTCCGCACGGTCGTAGGTACTTTGAAAAGTTAATGCCCAAAAACGTGGCTCGAGAAGAATTTTTTTATTGCTTTCGGGTCAGTTTTAGAGGGTAATCTTTTTATCGTAAATACGTGATGTATTTATCTATGTATCAGATTTATAGTTGGTCGGCATTAGGCCCCTATGCTCTCATCGTTATGGGTGTACCCTGTACCTCTACCTACCTACTCCGATGCAGTTCAAGCGGCCGAAGGGGGAGGGGTGAGGAGAAGGACGGGGTGCCGCGTTTTCCGTTTTATTAGTTTGAAAAGTTTTTACGCGATTTCTTTTTTCGAAAACGATTACGAAAATATCTTCTAGACGTAAATGCGTACATACATATGTACTCAGTACTCGTATTAGTAGGTATAGCATCTATGTGGACTACGGTGGTAGGTACTCATTTTCAATCAAGCTGAATTGCAAGATGTTAGATCAATTAATTATCGCTCGATTTTCGTTTCATACGATGTACAGTGTACACAACACGCTAAAACTGCTAAAATGAATTTTCGCTTCGTACTATAATACGTGTATAACATCAACGAAAGTAAAAAACTATGTACCAATTTTTTTTTCAAGCCGCAGCTCCGAACAATTACTTAGCCTCGTATACCTATAGGTCAGCTATAGAGACAATACACTGACAAACTCGATTCGTTGCTGATACGTGATATTTTAATCATCATCATCATCATTACCATACAGGATGCCTTTTGACAACCCACATTAATTTAATGATCACTGGTTTTTTAGAATTTTGAATTTACACGCGACTAAAAATTACGTCATCTGAGTAACATTCAAAGTTACTAAGTAGGTATTCGAGTCGAAATAGGTATTTTTTTTTTCGTATTTTGAAAAACGTCCTTTTTACATTCTAAATACTGAAATGCTTCGTGCAGAAAGCGCATTAACAATTTTTGATGAAGCAAATGAAACCATCTTTACGTTTGGTAATAAGATTAATGGAAAATAAAATTATCGTTCGCGGAATTTCTGTTTTTTTTTTTCTTCTTCTTCTTTCTCAGCTCCCGGAGTCATCCGATGGGCGATGATAAGGAAAAGAGCTGCGGATTAAAATTAGCCGCGTAATCGAGTTCGTAAATCAATAGTACGAGTATACAATGGGTATAGTAGCGTATTCCTCCATCCATTGGATGACGAAGCATTTACCAACGAAGAAGCGGAATTATAATTAAAATTATACGGCGAAATGAAACGGATTGGGCGGGCCTGTTTGGGCCATTAAAATGTCTTGGCCGCGGTTGTTCGAGCATTTTAACGGCGAGTCAGCGTTGCACAGTTCGTAAAAATACGAATATTAGCTGTACCTAGTACCCTTACCTACTCAATTATAAACTAGGTGGAGGAATACGTATAACGTGCTCAGAAACATCGAGCACCCTCAGTGTGATTGGTATAGGATTACATGTTGAATGCTTCATCGAAACGATTAACATTGCGCCAACTATGTTTAAAACGCAGAACTTCGTTCGAGGAGCTCGATATTTCTGATCACACTGTACCAACCTAATAATTTTTCTAGATACTTATTCCTACGCCTTTACCGAAATAGAATACAATTTCAGCTTGTAATAATTACTTACGGTCAGGGCTCGTACTCATTTTTTATCCACCACAAAAAAAGTCGATAACCAGAGAAGCTCGAAACAATAACCAAAAAAGTGACAAAACGCGGGCAAAACGTTTTAATGCAGAAAAAAGATCACCAAAAAAAACAGAACTATTTCATTTTTATAATAACCTATACCTACTTCAGTCCAAAAAAGGGAACTTGATAGAAACTTGTACAATTTGAGCAAAAAGCAAGACTATTCAACAATTGGTGTCACAAAAGAGATACTTTTTTCGTGACAAAAAGTAATATTTTTTCACAATTATTGTCAATAAAGTTCAACTATTTTGCAATTTTTTGGTAAAAAGCGAGACGTATAGGTAACTTTTGGCAAAAAAAGCTAAATTTTGAGGGAAAAACTGTGATTCTCTTCGGCAATTTTGCTAAAAGGCAAGATGTTTTGTCAATTTTTTGCAAAAAAGCAAAACCTATACAACTTTAGCAAAGAGCAAAACTTTTTGGAAATTTTTGTCAATTCCTGCCAAAAAAGCAAGATTTTTGGGATTTTATGGTAAAAAATAAGACTTATAAGACTTTTGGAATTTTTGCGAGAAACCGCAATTTTTGATTTTTTTTAGCAAGAAATGAGGTTTCTTGGCTACTTTGAAAAAAGTGGGATTTATTGCTAGTTTAGTATTTTTGGCAAAAAGCGAGGCATTACGTACTTCTTGTTTTCTTCACAAACTAGAGAGTTGAGATTTGAAAAAATTCAAAACAAGTAAGTAATCGAAAAGTGACCTCGTTAAAGTAACCGAGTGCGAGCCCTGCACATTGAGAAAAAAAATTGAAGATCTAAAAAATACTGATACTTCTACAAAAACAAAATAAACGCTTGTACCACGTATCCTTCAGTTGCTAATTGTAGCCAGTAGCAGAAATCATATTATTACAGAGATCAGAAACCATCCTCTCTGATGACAATATCTCATCAGAATTGGAAATATTGACTGATGGGACACATTGTTCTTAATTCTGAATTCGAGACATCAATTCGCAAGAGAAAGAAAGAATCGCCCAACTAAAGACAACGTCGACAACAAATTTGCCATTCGCTGCATTCGGCGGTAGGATGGTTTAGGTACCTGATAGGGCACTGCAAATTGTCAGGTGTCGCAGAATTCTAAGCTGATGTTGGAAGTCAATTTCAAAACTAAAAAAATGTCTAAGATCGTCCACCGAAAATGGCTAAACATCAAGCGGGCATCGTTTAGCAAAATAATAAGACAAAAATTTGTCCGGTAGGTAGGTACTCGTAAATACGAGTATAACAGAAAAGAAAAGGAAAAACTCGGAAAAAGTTACAAGAAGTAGCAATATTGACGACGAGGCAAACATTTAGGAGAGATGGTTCAGCAAGTTCAACTCTTCCTAGTTCATAAGCGAGTCAAGTAAGTAATGAGTGAATCACCAAGCAAAAGTAAGTAGGTATCTATGCGGGTACGCTGGGTCAAAAAAAACGAAATAGGAGTACATACAGACATACTTATTACGAGCAGCGAGCAGAGGCGTATGTTGCTGTCACGACTCTAATTTTGTAGAGTAAAATTGAACTAAATTGTTTTATATATTGTCCACTTTTTTTTTGTAGCAAAAGAAGCAGACCGAGTGTAAATAGGCATTAACGATGAGCGAAGCAACGATCGCACAACAGCCGCAAAATTATTATACTATATTGTAGAACGGTGGTCAGCCTCAGTGTTTCGAGTAGATATTTTGCACCGCGACAAAAAATAAAACTAAACTTGTCGCAAACAGAAAGTTGAAAATCACTAAGGTCACACCTCTCGACGTCGAGCTTCACATTACCACACCATAAGTATTTATGTAGGTACGTTATGAAAAGCACAATATCATTTTTGAAACTAACTCAAGTACTACAGTGCGTTAAAAAATTATGACGAACTTTTGACAACAATCATCGTAGGAGGCTACGAAGAGGATGCTTATTGCAAAAACATAACTTCAGAGGAAAGTTGAAAGAAAAACTAAGTATGTAGGTATATGTTTCTTCGATTTGTATTTTCTAAATTTCATTCGTTCAGTGAATTCTAATCATCTCGGCGTTTATTAAAGCCCAAAAAATGAATACTCACACATAAAGTATAGGTATCATAAAAAACATGTAACATTGGAATAAAAATCATCCAAAGGTATACCAAAAGTTGATGCAACGTTAAAAAACCACAAATAGTTGAGAAAATGTCAAAAAATTTGAATGAAATTTCACATAAATTGTAACGATTATTGAAAATTATCAAAAATTGATCGAATATTCCCAAATTACAGTAAAAATTTGTCAAAAATACACAAAATTTGGTAAACATTATTAATTATACGAAATTTCAAAAAAATTATAGTACAGGTATTTTACAGCAAAAACCGTGAAATTGGCATAGAAATTGCTTGAAAGTTACCCAAAATGGAATTTCAGTGATCATGCGCACAGTTTTCTACCACTTGCTTACATTATCTTTGAAACTGTAAACTAGGATAAAAACGTTTTAAACGATCAAAACTAGATGAAATATCTCGAAATTAGAATGAAATCCATGCAAAAGTTGCGTAGATGCTTCAAAAATTGATGAAAGGTTTTCAAAATTATTGCATAAAAATTTGCCAAAATTGTATGTATAAAATATCACAAAATTTGACAAATTAACTTCTCAATTAAAAATAATTATCATCAATTTGATGAAAAATCAAAACAATTGAGAATACGTACATTGCGAAAATGATTCAAAAATTGTGTAAAATCTCATGTAGGTAAATAAACTAAAACAACTGAAATTTGATAAAATAGTTCAAAATTTGAGTAAAATACCCTAAATATGCCAAAATATCGAATCAATTGTGGGAAATTGTGAAAAATGTATCGAATATAAATCGAATATTACCAAAATTAAATGAAAGTATGCAAAAATATCACAAAAACACTGTAAAATAGTCGTAAAAGTGGTTGAAAAGTACCAAAAAATTACATAGGACTATGTGGAAGAATGATCAAATATTATCCAAGTGGAAAAAAATTTGGCAAAAATTACATGAAGCACCTAAGAAATGGTCATGATTCATGAACACAACTGTTAATGGTCAAATTTTAATGATATTTTAGTAAAATTGAGGGGAACTTGGTAGCAATTGCTTGAAACATCTTCGAAGTTGATAGCTAAGATACCTTCGTCTCAAAATTCGAGTAAACTGCCACAAAAATCAAAACATATGTCGACTACCAAATGGTTAAAGAGGACGAAAAGCAGATAACTAGGTATTCATAAATGTCGTTCTCGTTCTCTTGACTCATAACACAAAATAATGGCTGAAAGATGATTTGAATCACGAATCAAATCATGACATTTTCTGATCAGAGTCTTTCCCAACCATGAGATCGAGCTTTTATGACCAATGCCCGATATTACCTAAGTACCTATAAGTATAATGTAGTAAACATAGAAGTTGAAAAATCTACGCCGTGTCGGTATTTTTTTCATGATCGCAAATTGATACCTAGTGTTACACTTCATTCTACACCAGACAACCTATTCGAAATTGTCTCATGATAAAAAAGATACCTATTCTACTTACGTCCCATTTGGAATCAAGAAGACACACCTTTGGAAGTATAAGTATAGATGCAATATTACGTAACACGAGTTTAAAAACAGGGATGTTTTATAATAAAATTCGTAAGAATTCAGAAACGATTTTGCCAATAGCGTTTAAAAACACAAACACTCAGAGAACAGACCTTATGGAGCATACGGTACCTACTGTACAGTATAGTATCACGGCTGATCTCCGGCTCGACTCAATCTCGACTACGGCTTACGGCACCTATACCGAAGGAATCAATTGGCTGTGCGACGCATACATAGAGCGCGCTGCTACGCGCCGAAACGTAAAGTTGAAAACGGGTCCACTTGTACAGACAGCATAGGAAGAAATCGCGTTTTTTAATTTTTACGCAAAAACGGTAGGGTTTTTTACCAATTGCACAGGGCATTATTTAAAGGAAATTTAATTTCCGATTTTTTGGTGTAAAAAAAATTGAATTTTGATAATTTCTTTCACCCCTTTTCAGCATTTCACAACTTTTTAATTGAATTTCTCCGCGAGTATTGAAGCTAAAAATCTGGTGATTATATTAATGTAAAGAGGAGAAAATGCTGATTACTGAGATAATTAAAAAAATTGGATTTACCGATATATTTTTTTGTGAAATTCTGAAAACGGGTGAAAATTGCTTCACGAAAATTGAATTTGTCGCGTTGGAAATGGTCGAAATTCATTTTTTTTTACACCAAAAAATCGGAAATTAAATTCCCTTCAAATAATGCCCTATACAATTGGTAAAAAACCCTACTGTTTTTGCGTAAAAATTAAAAAACGCGATTTCTCCCTATGCTCTCTGTACAACTGGACCCGTTTTCAGCATTTCGAGCGTTCGCCGCTAGATGTCAGCCACTTTGCGTCGCAGTGCCAATGATCAATATAAACAAAAATATAGAAAAAATTCAACTTACCGCATCAATTTCAGGAATAACATGATTAAAATCGATGCTTTCACCAGGTTCAGAAAGATGAACGAAAATAATCAATCAACGAAACTTACCAACGAATGTCGAACAGAATAAAATCGCGAAAACAATGAATATAATAGACACCGACAATTCAACATGGCGTCTACTAATCAAACGGAATAATTCAGCTCTACAGCAAAGATCGCGTCACGATTCAATTCGATTAGAATATTTGAGTCAACATACGATTGCGAAGTAAAAAGAAAAACATAATTACACCCCTAATTAATCCATTTTGTTGAATTATTAACCTAATTCATAACGAAATAAGACGGAGACGCGGACAACTCGAGAACTCGACACAAACAAACTCCACAAGAACTCGGACTGAAGGAGGGACCGAGGGAGACGAACTCAACGTAACATAACACACACATACACACACACACACACCAACACAAATTCTTATGAAAACTGGTGAACGCACGCATGCGTCTTACTAAGCGACTACAATGGAGCCAGGAAGGAACTCATTAGATTAGAACCGAACTTTCAAGTTCCAAAGTTTCCCGCAGGCGCTAGCTTATCACATCAGCTGATCAGCTCTTCAGCATCACAGACACAGCCACTGCCAGATCCAGATACTTGGCAATAATTGGCAAAACATTTTAATTCTAATTTTTAAAAATTTAATTATTTTTTAAATGAATTTTTATAAAGTACATACTACAATTCTTACAAAGTTTAGCTCAAGCTCAGCATTGTTAACAAAATAATACCTTCGAATGGAATAACTGAATAAAATCAGTGAATGAAAGAAAATTGGTTTCCCAAAGGCAAAGTTACATAGGCCTAAGTATAATATAAATTTTATTATACTTGGAGTTTGAGTTCGAACATTGAACTGGACTGGAGCCGTCAACGTAAAGTTCATTTTAAAAAAAATCATATTATTACTATACGAAATGGAAATTTTTCAACAGTTTCGAGGTACTTACATAATTCTCTTACTTTGATACACCACAAAATTCGTACTATTCGTAATAAATATTCCGTATCTAGATATTTAATACTTTTAATAGGTGTATTATCATTTCATATACCTATTCAAGGTACTTACATAATTCTTTTTGATTTTTATTTACATTTGACAATGTTTCAACTGCAGCATTTTATTGTTCATTTATGAAAGAATAATTACACTTTTATTCTTTACTACAAAAACTATTCACAAAACTGAACAACGAATGAAGATAAAGTGGCGAGCTAAAAGGAGGTGAATTACGACACATCCTGGTGAACTATTACAAGCACGAACTTGAAACATTGTAAAATGTTTCCAATGTTTCATGGGCGAGGTAAACGCCCGAGCTGAGCGAAAGGGGAAAGATAGAGAAAAGCTGCTGGCGGAAGTCTTATTCAAAATGTACTGCCATGTTTAAACAAAGAAAATAAAGTTTTTCCATTTCTCACTGATAGAGTATTTAAAGACTAGAGAGATGGCATGGCAAAAGGCGAAAACCTAAAGACGTCTAGGGCTCGGCGTAGTTCACGCACTCACCTACACACAAATTCACAAAGGAAAAGCCATCGTATATAAACTTTATCCGCAGCCTTTTAACATATGTATACTGTACAGCACAGGGTAGTCGGTAGTAGAAGGGTTTAGGCGTACAGTGTCGCATCCATTAACTATAACTTGGCCGAATTCGAAAACTTATCGTAAGTATAGGCAAACGCCGCCACATTAATTACTGTAGACGAGTTAGCAACTTAGCGAGTCTACCTACGCGTACGCACTGACGACGAATTCCATTATTTCAATACAAAATGGGCTAAAACTTACAAAAGAGTAAACAATCATAGGCTATACGTATGAATATGAAATAGGTACGCGAGTATCCGAGCTGTCTACCAACCTGTATGTTCTGTGATGCTTCTGAAACGTATATTGATAGGAAGCACGAGTACGCCGAAGGATAACTGCAAACCATGATTCAGGACGTGTACGATAATGCAACATCCCAAAACTATCCAACCCCATCCTCCTTCGGGGTAGTAATGTCTGGATAAGGTGGCCACTTTTCTGGCATCCAATACAGTTGCAGCACATGAAGATACAGCTCCGTTTGTCGACTCGATTGGCGTACGTTCGTTGAAATTGGTGGCCGCCGTCGTTGTTGCTCCGATACGAGTAGTAGTTGAGCATCCATTCTTTCCCAAATTAACTACTACCACTGGCCAAGTATTGCTGCGACCTAAACGTACCAGTAAAATGAATTAGTAAATTACAATGTACCGACTTATCTATCATAACACGTCATATAATATAATATTCAACAGAAGCTGAGAAACGAATAAATTCTACAGCGTTCGGGTAGGTATAAGTGAGAATTAATATCTTCTCCGGATGCAGCATAAAAAAAATGATGGAAAAAAACAACGACCGCGTATTCAACATACAAGTAGGCGAAAAAAATTTAAAGAAAATAAACGGAAAAACATAATAATCATCGTTGAATTATTGCCACAACTTAGCATACCGATACTTCCGCACCATCTTCCTTTAAAAGAACGAGATGAAAAAAAAAATATAAGAGAAACAACTTTCCAAATTCTTCAAATGGAAACAAACAATGGTTAAAATCTATCGAAAAGTAATTTACGATTCTAAAAATACAAACGAACGCGAATACATTATGAAAGCACCGTATAGATAGGAACAAATAAAAACTTGGATGCTAAAATACCCACCTAAATAGATACTTCTTCATAAAAACTGTTCAATTTGCCACGAGTTAGAGGGGAAGAGGGGGAGAGGGAGGGAAATGCGTATTCCATATAATGAATATTATCGAGGCAATGAAAAAATAATGACGAGACAAACGTCTCAACGCTCAAATGTCTTACTAAAGTTCTAACTTTCTTTCACTGATTCTGCAAATTGGACTTTTAGGTCTACAAATAAAACATAAAAATAATGAAAGTACATTTACGTACCATACGATCCTTTCATTTATACTGCTGAACGACTAGGACCATATTTGAATTATTTACGATGTATTTATCGATGATCGAAAACTTGAGACGAAATTTATCTATAGGTACATTAGCTTCACGTTTCACTTCAAAAAAAAACAAAACAAAACAAAAAACCGGGTGTTCAACATAAGTTATTGTAAAAACAAAAATTTTACATCTATATTATCCCCACAAAACAATACGAACATAGTTATTCGCACACTCGGAAATTGATCTTAAAAATTGAACACTCGCGAAAAGTTGACCATTAGATACTTAAACATTAATTCACTCTCTAAAACACCCCTAATTCAGTACCATATTTTTAAAATCTTTCAAGCACTCGTATTCAAAAAAGCGCACGTGACTTCGGAGCTTTCGAAAGCTTTAAACGCAGTCCTTAGCATAAGGTACATAAAACGATACTAACGAGTAGGTGTAACGTGGTACTGTTATCAAACAGCACTTTTTAACAGGTTAAGCACGCTGGAAGGAGTCGATCCCTTGATAACGGAGCCTGCGTAGAATAATACGGGTGAAATTTACTATGTACTACGATATACGTTGAGAATTTCCTCATTAAAATTCTGACCGTATAGCGGAAGCGACTAGCGACAATGCAGGTGCGTGTTTCATTCATTCATATCTTCCTCTTTCGATTTGTCTTCGGCGATTCACCACAGCGGCGTTTGAAAAGCTGGCGAACGGCAATCGCATAGGTGATCGGTGGTTGGTCAGTGGTCAGTATCATGTGGCGCGAAGGAAAATATGGACAGTTTTCTCATTTCTGAAAGCGACGAGAAAAAATAACAGGATCCAAATTTTGTTTTCTTGGTCGAAAATTTTGTTCTTGGTGCGATCTTACCTAATGAGAAGCACAATATTTGTCGTCATTATCGAGGTTACAGTTAAATACTCATTAGTCATTATCATTAAGCGAGAATTATTATTGCATGTAACGCATCCGACGACCGTTTTCCATTATTGAAAATTCAATGAAATTGAAATCACCTGCGAAAAAATAAAGAAAAAAATGACATCAATCCTATGTATACTTACGAGAAAGTCATCATTTCAGATCAATTCAACCCAGTTTTAGTTTTGGGTCCTTCGATTTTGCTTTAAATTTTTTGTAGGTTCCTCCACATTAGAAAAATCCCCCAATAGGCTGTCCAAATTTTCTGAAAATTGAAAAAATCATGCGTCAATGCGTCATACTCGTATTATGGTTTATCACGTTTTTGGGAGCGTTGAGTACAAATAACGTTTCATTTTTGATTTGGCCCCTCAAACGTCATTATTGGCCTGGAAAATTTCCTGAAACCGAGCAAAAAGTGTTTATATCTTTTCCATCTTTGAAATTTAGGACACCTTTTTGGAAGTTTTGAATCAAGCGTGTCCCTCAATTTTGAAGATAGGCACTTTGCCATCATAACAGTTTTTGTTCGTTCTCTATTATGGGTTATAAAGACATCATTTGAATGCATCTATCTGAAAAATTTTTCAATTTTTGACAAATATGATAATTTAAAATTCGTAAAATTTTCGAATTATGGAGGACATAACTCCTTTAATTCGCAACATAGGCAGCTTACGATAATATGTACTTATTATTTGTTAGTCTACCGATATAAAAAATAGCCTATGACTTGGGCCCCTTCTGTTCTCAGGGTAGGCCATTTAGTCTACACTTAGGTAGTTTGAGTTGCTTGCTGTTGCTATATTATCACGATCAAGTACCTACATAAAATATTAATTGACACGTCTCCTGGAACATTCTCCCTATTTCAACGTGTGAAAAAATGTCCCAAAACCGCATTTTTTCGTCTTAAATAGAAGTAAAATGAAGCTTATGCGAGATCAACACTTGAAAACCTTTCTTCGACATTTAAACCAATTATTCAAAATAGGTAGCCATTTTTAGAAGCCATACAGAAGCGGTTATTAAAAAATCGACTCGTCGCAAGGATAGAATTTGAGAGTTACGAGATAGGTAGGTACTAGGTACTTCACAGTTAGTAGCAGTCTTAACGGAGTATGAATGATCAAAATGAGACAGTTATTTCGTTTTTTGCTGCGTTAACGATACCAATAATTTGGCAGTATTTCAAAAATAATTTTAAAATGAAAGACCCGAGTGAAATTAACAGTGCACCATGCTACGAGTACATCAGTAGTAACTCGAACAGCAGCGGCTACCACTCATTTAGTGCATCGCGATGAAAGTTTTTGTTTTTATTGTGATAAGCGTGTTGGGAATTTTACTCTGTGATGGCAACAGGCTAACGAAGCATTTTCCAGACTCTCCGCAAGATATCAATGTAGGTTAGTATTGCAGTGTTGTATTAACCATATCAACTCACGAATGAAGAGTTTGCACTTACGATTTTTTAAATTAGTAGGAAAGTTGTAGGTAGGTACCTGCTCTATTTATGATCCGCCATTCAAAAATCAATTGGAAACGGTTTCGAGCTGTTTTGAGCAGTTCTACAGCCTCTCGCAGATTTTTCAAGCTCAAAATTCACATTGAAATTCACACTATACCCTAATCAGAACCTGATGAGTCGAATAGCGATGGTTTAGAACCATTTCGGTTTTCCTTGGAAAAAAAAAGGCCAAAGAACCTGACAAAATTAATTTTAGCACATTTATACTAGCGACTGCAGGTGCTTGTTAGTAACCAAGTTGACCTTTCACAAACCATTTTTCCAAAGTCGGCGTCAGTAAAATTACTTTTTCGAGGTCTCGCAATCAATTAATGTAAATTTTATGAAAATTTGCAGTCGGCATTTTCGGATTTGACGAAACTGACGAACTTGAAGCATTCGAAGCAGCCATCAATGACATAAACAAGGACGCTTCTCTTTTGAGGAAGACTAAACTGAAAAATATTACAAAAATTGTCGACTCGCAAAATGCGTTTGTAATCAAGAATACCAGTAAGTATTTGTATGTTATTGTTTTTACACATTCTATTCTACTTTGCCGACACTGTGCGAGTTACTTACTCGTAGTTTTTCATCGTTTCTTTGTTCAGTATGTGCTACAATGGGAGATGGTATTTCTGCAGTAATAGGACCTAATTCCGCCGAAGGTATAGCGATCACTCAATCTATCGCCGATTTTTACAAAATTCCGCACTTGTTTTCAACTCACGAGCCTAACATGCACAAGGACAGCTATTCGGTGAATATGTTCCCTTTAATGCGAGATTTCACCAAGGTAAAACCACAGCAGAGCCTCGCCATTGATCAAAACTATGCAGTAGATAGTACAGTAGATAGAGATACCTACCTATACCTATAGGTACTCTGGAGCACTGTGAATTTAGCTGAGTTGAAAATTGTCGCAGGGTATTCAAGAAATAATTCACGACATGGATTGGGCAGCGTTCACGTTGCTTTACGAAGACGATCAAGATTTGGCCATATTTCAAGACTTGCTGATTGAGCACGAAAAATTGGGTAGAGAGGAAAATTACCGTTCGATAACGTTGAAGCAACTTCCTAAAACTCAAGATTATGGGTTAGTATAACGAATCACATCTCAAGTATACCATATACGAGTGAGTATACGTATAATCGTAGGTAGGTACCTAAAAATATTTCTCACCTTTTCACAAGTAGGTACATTTGCTTTTTCACCAAAGAATATTTGTTTGATTTTCTTTTCGACAGGCCCATACTTAAAGAAATCCAAATACGTACTGAAACAAGATTTGTGATACGCTGCGCAAAGGAGAACGTCATACCATTTTTGAGAAAAGCTCAAGGACTCAAATTGATGGGTGATTATTTTGGCTACGTAATCATTTCGTTGGTAAATCCACGCTGTGTTACCTTTTGTAACCTGAAACAAAAGAATTGAGCATTAAAAAGCGTTCTTTTAGGACGTTCGTTTAGAAGACCTTCGAGAATTTCAGGCTACAGGGACTAATATAACAACTATTAGCATTATTAATCCGATCACTTACACTGACGACGAATTCAGCTCCGATTACGATTTATTTTCTCGGTTTGTTCACGATAATGTGCGCGTTCTCAAGGTAACGAATCTGAAGAGAAATTTACTTTTTTCACAATGCACAGAGGCTTTCGATTGACTGAGTACTGTAAGTGTAGTTTGAAATCAAGTCGTAGTTTGCTCACGTTCACCTATGGTTTTTCAGTCACAAGCATTTCTCATGTATGACGCTGTTTACCTATTTGCAAAAGCACTGGATATGTTCTTGGAGGACGAGGTTTCAGATGGTGACCTGTTGAAGCAAATACCACTGAGTTGTAAATCAAAAGAGCCAATTTTTGAGGAGGGAGCCTCGTTAATGAATTTTATCAAGACTGTGAGTACCTGCTTGCAATTACTCGTACTTACCTACGGAGATGGCGATGCGTTGATTTTCGTTTATCAATGGTCGTTGTCATCATCGCGTGGGCTAATTTTCTATCTAAAATCATTCATGCCGGTGAAATTTTCGTTTTACAGACTGAAATCAAAATGGTTACGGATCATATTAAACTCAACGAAAATGGCGAGAGAATTTTTCATAATATCCATATATTCGGTGGCGGCTACAACATGCCAAAAAGGTGGTGCAAACTTGGTGCAACATACACCTACACCACGCTCAAAGGATTTACCATAAAATTTTAAAAATTTCTCAGATTTTTTCTGAATGTATTATGTATTATTTGCCATTTGGAGGACTCGTCCTAAAATACCGTGGTGCGGTCGCACTACCTTTTGAAATTTGTAGCCGCCACCGCATATAGGTATTATAAATGCTAGCTCGAACACCCTTCAGGTTGGGAAACTGGAATCCTGAAAACAGAATCACTTATTCCAGAAATTTAACGGAAATTGAACAAGAGAATCAAGAACTTGCTGCCAACAAAACGTTCACAGTTTCTTCGATGATGGTGAGTACCTAGTTGAAAACTTGTACCTACATACAATACATGTCATGTCTGGTGATGTCGAATGCGCAAGTATTCGAGAAGAAAAAAAATGACAATGTAACACTCATTTTGTAGGGTGAACCATACTTGATGCCCTGCACCAATGCCTCAGAACAGACAGGTGAACTGATCATGGAAGACGGAAGGTGTTATACGGGATTTGCCAAGGAGCTCATGGACTATATAGCTAAGGAGAGAAAATTCAAATATAGAATCGTGTTGGCAAATTCTCGTGGTAACTACGACGCTAACACTGGCAAATGGGACGGAATAATAAAAGAAGTTCAAGACAGAGTGAGTAAATAATACGTATGTAAGTACAATAGTCGTATAATGATACGCCAAATTCCATCCTACCTAGGTAGTTATTTTGTCACCGAGCACCGAACAACACAGTACACACTAGCTTGAAAATTTCTATGGCTTGACCCTCGATATGCTGTGTGTACTCATTCTAAATTTCAAATTTCATTTACTTTTTTATCGTGTTATATTTAAATGTATTACAGCGTGCAGATTTAGGAATCTGTGATTTAACAATAACTCACGAGAGAAGAAGAGCGGTCGATTTCACCAAACCATTTATGAACCTGGGTAAATACTTTGACTATATATACATGGACTGCTATCTTCTATTGTTCTTGAACGGGAATCGTGAAGCCAAAGCAATGGAGGTACTTAATCGGGACATGGGCTCTGAGCATGCGCGAGATTTCGTTGCAACGAGCAGTGCGGTTGTTGGAACGTAGGAGGGTGTCCGTCGCTGGTGATTGGAAGGTGTGAGCGCGGTTCGGATTCCTGCGCGCGCATGAAAATTCCCGATGCTCCCGATTAAGTACCTCCATTACTTCGGCTTCATCGGCGACAATGAAGATAGCAGTCCATGTATATATAGTCAAAGGGTAAATAATGTACCTAACATAAGTACCTATCCAATATTATTCGTATGTAATTTAATTATTTGTAATATGATACATACCTTACCTACTCAATAGTCTTATTTTTGCAATTCTTTCGGCGGTAAAAATACATCTAGCCTATCTAACGTTTTTCTTTTGCATAGGTATTAGCATTTTATACAAAATAGGCAAAGAAGAAGAAACGGAAATGTTTTCATTTTTAAAACCGCTCCGATTCGAAGTTTGGTTGTGCGTTGCAACTTCCTTACTCGCTCTGTCCGTCACATTATTCTTTGTATCGAGGTGCGATTTATCGACTTTGTTAGGTACCTACAGGAAAAAAAATTGAAAAATTTTGTACTAATCGTTTAATACTGCGCTTACATTCGCAGGCTTTCTCCATACGACTGGGAGAGCCCTCATCCGTGCGATTCCAACGTAGAAGAATTAGAAAATGCTTTATCACTGGTCAACTCCTTATGGTTCTCTTTAGGATCAGTTTTACAACAAGGCTGCGATATTTTACCCAAGTAAACAACACATTGTACATATACCTACTCGCATTAATTCCTCTCAACCGATAAGACGTGATATGTGGTAGTGGTAAGTATACGGACTTGAAGTAGGTACCTACGCTCGTTGTTTTACTCTGTTTCAAGGGCCACCTCTTCACGAATCGTCGCATCCATGTGGTGGTTTTTCACACTTATCATGGTTTCCACGTATACCGCCAATTTGGCCGCTTTTCTCACAACTAATAAAATGGATACTGAAATCAAAGATGTCGATCAATTAGCTTCGCAGTCAGTAATCAAATACGGATGTTATAAAGATGGCTCAACAAGAACGTTCTTCGAAGTAGGTATCTACATATCTATACCTACTGTGAAAATACTCTGTACCTACATATCGATTATTTGAGTTATTTTCATTGGCAACAATTTATATCTTAGCCTACTATGTATTTCTTCTTCAGAAATCGAGTGACGCTTTGTATCAAAAAATGTGGGCTAACATGGAATCGACGAAACCATCGGTGTTTACTAAAAATAACGATGAAGGAGTGCAGCGTGTTTTACGGGAAAAACGATTCGCATTTTTCATGGAATCGTCGACCATCGAATACAACGTAGAAAGAAACTGTAGGCTTACTCAAGTTGGCGGATTATTAGATAACAAAGCCTACGGCATTGCAATGCCTTTAAGTAAGAACACTCGCAGCATCGATATAAAGTTAATTAGATAAAATTTCAAACTTGTCAAATTTCCAATCGTTTCACTTGCTTACTTGTAAAATCGTATACGATCTTCATAATGTACGAGTACATGTAGTATACCCAACTATATGCATTTTGTTTGATTTGACGAAGATTCTCCGTTCAGAACGTCGATAACAACAGCGTTATTGAAACTGCAAGAAGAAGGTAAAGTTCGAGACTTGAAGGAGAAATACTGGTTAATAACGGATGAATCGAAAAAATGTCAAGTAAGTACAGGTCGCTAATCGCTTCGCTTTAATTAGGCATCTAATTTCGCATTTTTCATAAATTAGCTCGAAAATTACTTTCATTCATTATATTATGTACCTACTTATTACAAATAAATTTACCTCGATAGCGAAAGAAAAAAAATGATTTGGAGGACAACGCTCTGGCTGTAGCTCAAGTCGGAGGAGTTTTCGTTGTACTTTTGATTGGAATGGCATTTTCGTTAATTTTATCCATATTAGAATTCTTATGGAACATACGTAAAGTAGCTGTAATAGAAAAGGTACTAACGCCATCGCGTTATGATCTCAGTCATCGAAGTTACATGTCTGCGACCTCAACCTAAATGAATTAGTATAGCCCACTTACAATACCTATTATACTCCACAGATTCCTCTCAAGACTGCTTTTTGGAAAGAACTTCACTTCGTACTGAACTGCCATATAACCACGAAACCAGTACGGAAACCATCTGAAAAAACATCCGAAAATAACGATCCACTCGATAGGTATAAAGCGTTCATGGCATTTGGTAGTTCGCAAAATCAGCTCTGATGATGGTGATGGCACCTGCAAAAATTCCGTTACGAGCATCAAATATTATGGTATACTAGCTGTGTATTCTTCAACAGTTTACAAATACATATCGTAAAAATACTCGTAATTTCCACAATGAAAGTTGTATACCTGATACAAATTTTTTCAATTGAGAGAGAAACTGGCAATCAAAACACATTCAACATCAACAGGTCCCACTGTAAGGAACAGTTTTCTTCAACGATCGTCAATATTTTCCGAATAATCTCACCACAAATCGGAATTAAGATGAGCTTTGACGTTGTTCACTGCAACAAAAAAAAACATCGTTGAAAACAAAAACAAAACAAATTGAATTCCTGGCGAAAACAAAGTTTTTCTCAGTCAGATTTGGAAGCTAAAACGCATTATAACTTATATAAGGTTACAAACTTATAATAAGATGGTAAGTTAAGTTAGTACATCGCTACATCCTAATTGGTACTTCTTGTAGGTATTACTTTTTTCGCCGTAGAATTACAGTTTACGCAACTCGATTTTTTACTCGAACTCAGGGTTGCCTATCTTCGCTGCCTTGTTTCGAACAAGCGTGCGTAAAAGACGAGAAAACCACTCGTTCTCACTTTCTTCATATTCCAAACGCATCAGTTTTATTCGAGTTGACTTTAGTAAAAAAGAAGAGCGATATTTTCTCATTTGTCTGATGTCTTTATCAACGCAAGACTAAAAATGAGAACAATTTCTGCATAAGCACACCATCGTAATTGAAATTCGGGGAATCTATTAGACAGGTGCTCAGGTAGCTGATCCCTCAATAGTCAATTCTTTGACATTTCCAGCATTTGCTGGAAAATACTTCTAAAACCTATATATGGTACTTTAACTATATTCAAGTAGGTACTTCAATGTAAATACACGAAACTAACCGGAAATGATATAACGACAAAACGAATACCCTGCGACGTGCATAGTGAATTTGTATTTAAAAATAACTCACCATCTCGAGTGTTGGAAGAAATTACAAAAGTTAAACTTCCCAATAGTAAGATATTTCAACGTTCGAAGAAATATAGAAAATAGTAATTATCGTATTTACTAATTTCTACGAGCTTCGAGCTTACTGAATATTACTATCATCATCTAAAAATTCTTCATCGTGCTAAAAAATCTATTAACGAGCTGGGAACCGTATTCTTCAACTCGCGATTAATTTTTTTGATGGACACTTTTTTGCATTTCGAGATAAAAATACATACAAGAATTCGTAAGTCTTAATTCTCAGATGTATAATTTTTTTTCTTCGACGTTCATTTTTCAACTTTTATTCAATTTTCTGATCAAGAAAAAGAGGAGCACAAAGTAGGGGCTAGGTATGAAAAAAGATCGGCAGAGAAGTTCATAAAATTTCATTTCCCCAACACTGCAGCAGATTTCGCTATAATTATAACAAATAATACACATTTTTTTGGTAGTAATCACGAAAGTCGAGTCAATCACCTACTTTGTTTCCTAATCGCAACAAAGAACCGATGTTCGAACAGAAACGAACAAAATTTTTGAACTAAATACCCATGTAACTTATACGAGTACAATTACGAACTAGCAATCAATTAAATACGTACCATGCCTATGTAAGTAGCGTTTGAAACATAACCTATGCCACGCGAAATAGTGAATTATCCGCTAACAATAACAATTTTTAACATCGAGTAAAGCTATTTATAATAAACGATTAAAATGAATTACCGGAGTATCGTCCCTTGATTTGTTTTCATACACGTACCTACATATAGGCAGGCATATTGGAAACGCTGGTATTGACTTACAACTGCAAGATTCGCACTCTCATCAGCTTTCAAATGTACCTGAAACTGATTACATTGATAATAATCAAATCGTTACTGGCAACAGCTTCCGAAGAATTTAAAATAGGTACTCGTTATAGAACAGTCAGATTACTCTAATTACGAAAATTATCGATGCTGCTGATAGTACGTACACTGTGTATCGTTACTAGTTCAAAACACATTTTTGTTCTTCTCGCAGGAGGTATATTTCATCGTAAAGAAAGAGACGATCAGCCGAGTGCTGAAGAGCTTATGTTCACCATCGCTGTTCAAACTGCCAACGAGGAAGATGAAGATGTGAAATTGATACCAGTGATCGAAACTTCGGATCAGTCCAATTCTATCGCAGTTAAAGAATCCGGTACCTATATTCGTACAAACCTACACGATAGTGCAGAAATTACTCGATGATCGTAACTAAGATCTATATAATAAATATGATTCCAGTTTGTAAATTGTTGGAGCATAGGGTTATGGCGATATTTGGTCCCCAATTGAGCGAATCGTCGCCCATAGTTAAAGCCATTAGCGACGCCACAGAAATACCTAACATACAAACACGATATGATTCAAATCAACGTCGAGGTTCGTGCGGTGTAAACTTATATCCACATCCGAAAGCTTTGGCTAAGGTAAACATAGAACTCGAAAGAAGAAAAATTATTCGACAGTAATCGATAATTTAACATTACCAAAGTGTTAGCAAACTTTCAACATGATCGACTAGATTTAATAAATGTCTATACTTACTTACTTAGCCTACACTCCTGTTTGATCGCAAAAATAGTACATAACTATTTTCTAGGCATACGCGGAAGTCATAAAAAAGTGGAACTGGAAAAGTTTCCTGATCGTATACGAAGACAACGAAAGTTTAATTCGAATTAATACTCTACTGAAATGGGAAGGTAACGGAGATACCAACGTAAAAATAATGCAGTTGCCAGATGATGATAATTACATGTTTGTATAATTACATTACCTAATTACCTGTTCCGATTCGTTTCAAATCGTCGATTCATCGCGTACTTAATTCGGTTCGTCGACTGTTTGATTTTTGCAGACCATTGTTTCAAAAAATACGCCACGGCGAGGAGAAGAATATTTTGTTAGACTGTTCCATAGATAAACTAGATAGGGTTTTACAACATGCCCAACAAAGTGGTGTAATGATAGAAAATTACAATTACATAATCACTTGTCTGGTTAGTAGCTACCGCTGCATTTGCTATTCGTATTTGTAAAAGCGAATCATTTTTTCGAGTTTGTTGTTAATAGTCCCATTCTTGATCTTTCCAATAACGACGTAGATTTCTTACAGGATTTGCATACTGTAGATCTGGAACCATACAAATTCAGCGGCGTTAATATAACAGGATTCAGGCTAGTAAACCCCACGAAGCCTTCGGTGAACAGCACGCTTGAAAAAATTGCTCGTCTACTTCCAGAGGAACAAAATAACACCGAAATTTTGGTAATTGAACGAAGAATCTCGTGTTAGTAATGAGAAAAGTTACCTGTAGAACTAATCTTACGTGTTTTTGTTCGTACCAAAAAAAAAGGTCGAAGCGGCACTACTTTACGATGCTATCAACTTATACAAGGCAACTTTGAAAAAATTTATAGCGATCCCGCCTGCGATCGAAAATACAGACATGAACATTTCTTCACAATCATTAGCTGATGAACAAGTGCCTAAATGTCACGATACAGAATCGTGGAGATTTGGTACCTCTCTAATCAACATTATGAAAGTGGTGAGCGGAATAAGAAAACGATATTTAACGATGAATGCGAACGCGATTTCAATTAGAACTTTTAATGGCCTATGTTTTTACAGTCGGAAATGGACGGTTTATCGGGTGCAATAAAATTTGATCACGAAGGCTTCAGAACCATCCTAGAATTACAAATAATAGAATTGAGAGAAGAAGGAATCATCGATCGAGGAACATGGGATACGTTTGTCGGTGTCAAAAATAAAGATGTCCCTAGCCCGTATCCTGAACCTAAAGGCAATGATCTGGCAAATACTACTTTAATTATTGTCATTTCTTTGGTACGAACTTCGCAACTAATCTGTTTATAAAACCACCGAGTGGAAAGTTAAGCATTACATTTACTTACATGTTTTTTTACAATGAAGACGAAGCCTTACGGTATGCGTAAGAACTCCGCCAATAAGTTGGAGGGTAACGATAGATACGAAGGATATGCGGTGGATTTAATTAAAGAACTTAGTCATCTGAGCGGTTTCAAATATGAATTTATAGTTCAAGAAGATGGTGCGAATGGCCAACTCGTCAACTGTCCTAACGGTAGTAAAGAATGCTGGGATGGCATGGTGGGAAAAGTATATCATGGGGTGAGTAAGCGACGAAATTGAAAAATAAAATTGAATTAATAATCTAACGGCCGATGAATATTTTTAGGAAGCTGATTTAGCAGTAGCGGATATAACGATGTCGAGAGAAAGACAGTCTTACATTGATTTTTCAACACCTTACATGGATTTAGGTATACCTATAATGCCTATTTCTAGCATGATCATATAATACAATAAAAATACTGAACTGTATACTAAATCGATGGTTTTTCTTATACTTTTCCGTGCCATAGGAATAGCAATACTTTTTATGAAACCAGAAACAGAAACACCGAGTTTGTTTTCTTTTCTATTCCCATTCAGCACGACAGTGTGGTTGTTGGTGGTGACAGCTTACGTAGGAGTTTCGGTGCAATTTTTCATAATGGCAAGGTTGTGACGATACTGAACGCTGAACTTCGATTCGACTAACCATCCCTGGACAACTTTTAATATTCATTTGATGGTTTGCATTTTAAGGTTAACTCCTTACGAATGGATTAATCCATATCCGTGCATAAGAGAACCAGAAGAATTGGAAAATCAATTTACCCTGAGTAATTCTTTTTGGTTCACTATCGGCGCTCTCATGCAACAGGGTTCTGATATAGCTCCTATGTGAGTTGGCGTACCTATGTCTAAAATATATACAAATTAATTACTCGTAACACGAATGCTGATTATCCCGTTTTAAATAACTATCGTTCAGTTCACCATCTACTCGAGTGGCAGCCGGAGTTTGGTGGTTTTTCACGCTGATTATGGTATCTTCTTATACGGCGAATCTGGCAGCTTTCCTTACCGTCGAAAATGAAGTGCCCGCCTTCAAAGATGCGAGAGAGTTGTCCAAGCAAACTCGTATACAGTACGGCGCTAAAAGAAACGGAACCACAGCCACTTTTTTCAGGGTATAAACATTTCGTTAATATTCTACTTTTGACTCGTGTACAACTTTTTCTACAAATCCCTGCTCATTTTAGGATTCGAAATTACAAGAGTACAATAACATTTACCATTTTATGATGGAAAATTCCGACTGCATGATGAAAGATAACGAAGAGGGTGTTAAAAAGGTTGTCGATGGCAAAGGCAGTTACGCTTTTTTCACGGAATCGTCGGCGATCGATTACGAAAAGGAGCAGCACTGTGAATTAGCTCAAATTGGCGATTTACTGGATAACAAAAATTACGGCATCGCTATGAGAAAAAGTACGCTATACCTGATAAACACATTGCACAATAAAACAGAGTATCAATCGTGATGAATTTTTTCTTCTTCAGATTCGTGGTACGCTAATGACATTAATACGGGCGTATTGATACTGCAAGAAAAAGGAACACTGAGCACGTTGAAGCGAAAGTGGTGGAAAGAAAAATATTCGAAAAATTGTCAAGTGGGTTTCCTGTTTTTAAATGTGCTATAACATTCGGTCACCTTCTTCTAATAATCATTACAATACAGGTTGAAGAGAAACACGATGCGCAAAAATTGTTTCTGAACAACGTAGGTGGAGTGTTTTTGGTATTAATCGCCGGCGTTGTAATCGCATTTATAGTGTTAATCTTCGAAGTGTATTTCAACTTGAAAAATACAGCATCGGAGCGTGAAGTGAGCGAAATAACATTGAATTTGGCGATCGAATCACTCGAGTAACTCAATCTTGAATTTCTCGTTTTCAGGTTCCTTTGAAACGCGAATTTCTGAAAGAAATGAAATTTATAATGAAATGCAAAACTGTGAAAAGAAGAAGGATACAACGATCGGGCGAAATGAGTTTGATTAGTAGAAGCGATGCGGCCAATTCGACGTCTATAAATGCCCAGAACTACGGGTTCAAATCTCAATTTTAATTCGAAGAAATGATAACATGTGAACTGTTTACTACACCGTTAATAAATACTTCGTTGTTTGTATACCTTTCTCAATCTCACAACTCGTCGATTTGAATAGAAATGTTCAAAATAAGAATGAATCAACTTACAAATACCGCATAACTCTCGTACACAGCTGACCTTTCGGCAGAATAACGAACAGCCGAGTTACAAAATATAACATTTTATTGGTGGTAAGATACATCTTAGAATCTTAATTTCGAGAAGAACCACTTATTTTTACCGGACTTGTATCTTTCTTCGAATTTGACACGAACTTGGAAACGGTATTTCTTCCTTTTCATCGGATCTTTTAAATCTTTCACGGTCAGTTTATCATTGGTCACGTCCGGAACGGAGTATCGGGTGGGCATCAGATGATTATAGTTCAAAACTTTCAGGAACGGCTTGATCTTCGATCTCTTCTTCAATTGCGATTTACCCATTCTTTTCGTAACTTTACGAGGGTAACGATCGATTCCTGCGACCAAAGCGTGGCCGTACTGCTTGTCGGATGTTCCGTCGTCGTAAGTTCTCATGATGATTCCCTTACGGCCAGCGTATCGGCCACTCAACACCAACACGACTTTACCACTTTTCATTATTTTCCCCATTTTTAATTATTAATTAACTTAACATTAAAAGAAATGGGGAATAAAAAACGTAGTTCACCGATTCTTAAAAACGTGTACGTAAAACTCAACATTCGACACAGAAAGAATGAATACGGCGAAATTTTTCAACTACGAGAAACGAGAACAAAATTGGCATTCGGTTCGAGTACTTTTCGCTTGCACAAAAAAGTGTTTTCTGCTATTTTTCATCTGTGACTTTGATACGTAAGTAGGTATATCGAATAGGTATTCGAAATTTACAAAGTAAAATACGTAAAATACCGATCGTAAATACCGAAAAATACCAGTTTTCTATTTTTCACTTCGAATGACTCCTTGACAGGTGTGGCAAAGTATGGCGCACCAAAATTACCGCATCAAATTTTTTCGGATATAAACACAACATTGATTCTTCTTATCAATTTGGACACGATTCATAATTCGACGTTTCGTTTTTCTTTTTCGTTTATGGTTTATGAGCAAAGTAATTATTTCATAGATTGATTTCATCAGTCGTATTCCGGCTTTAAAATTTCCGAAATCTGAAAGTCCATTCGGTATACGCATTGGTGGTTGTCCATCTGTGAAAAGAATAGTGTTGGTTTGTATCTGATACAGGAATCCGGTTCCGAGAAAATGGTAGGTTATTCACTTCTTCAACGTCTGAGCATTTTATAGGTACGTTTTCTAATTATAATAACGCTCGTTTCAGCCTTTAAAACTGGATATTAAACGAAAATTGACCGCACGATCCGATCGTGTGAAATGCACCGATCTGCATCCTGCCGAACCTTGGATGTTGATATCTCTATACAATGGTAATGTTCACATTTGGAATTACGAAACGCAGACGTTGGCGAAAAACTTCGAGGTATGCAGGTTTCTCGATAGAGATTGAAGTGTTTGTGCATCACAATAGTAAATATGATGATGATGATTTCTTAGGTCTGCGATGTACCGGTGCGAGCTGTTCGTTTCGTAACTCGCAAAAATTGGGTAGTCACTGGTTCCGATGATATGCAAGTTCGTGTTTTCAATTATAACACCTTGGAAAGAACTCATTCTTTTGAAGCACATTCAGATTATGTCCGGTGTATCATTGTTCATCCTACTCAGCCCTACATATTAACTTGCAGCGGTGAATATATTTGATTTAGCTTTCGTTTCATCCGGAAAATGACATTAAATCGTGGTGATTTGTTATTATTATCATGTTTGTGTTCTTTTAGATGACATGTTAATCAAATTATGGAATTGGGAGAAGCAGTGGGCATGCCAGCAAGTATTTGAAGGGCATACTCATTATGTAATGCAAATTGTCTTCAATCCAAAGGATAATAACACCTTTGCCAGTGCTTCTTTGGATAGAACGTTGAAAGTGAGTTGAGATTGGTTTTTTTAAATATTGAATTCAATGCGTTATAATGTGTGTTTTTTTTTTTGTATTCTTTAGGTTTGGCAACTCGGTTCATCGACTCCCAATTTCACGTTAGAATGTCACGATAAGGGCGCAAACTGTGTCGATTATTATCACGGAGGAGATAAACCGTATCTTATTTCAGGCGCTGATGATCATACTGTCAGGATTTGGGATTATCAAAATAAAACATGCGTTCAAGTATTAGAAGGGCATACTCAGAATGTATCTGCTGGTAAATCGGAGCCTTCTATTGACTTTTTTTGTACACTAAGGAAGTATATGAACTTTGATATTCATTTTTTCATTTTTTTTAATCGTTTCAGTTTGTTTTCATCCGGAATTGCCGATCATGCTCACTGGTTCCGAAGACGGTACTGTGAGAATATGGCATTCGGGTACTTATCGTTTAGAACAATCATTAAACTATGGGTTAGAAAGAGTTTGGACGATATCTGCTCTTAAAGGATCTAATAACGTTGCTATTGGGTAAACATATACGAAGCAAGATAATGCGTGGTATCATTGTTTATACTTCAGTTCTCACGATGTAATAATTTCTAGGTACGACGAGGGAAGCATAATGTTAAAAGTTGGTCGCGAAGAACCAGCAGTGTCTATGGATGTGAATGGCGGAAAAATTATTTGGGCCAAACATTGCGAATTGCAACTGGCGAATTTGAAGAAAGTTGACGCTCCTGACGCAAAAGGTGACAGTTCCGGTATTAAAGATGGAGAAATATTGTCTGTCGAAGTGAAAGATATGGGCAGCTGTGAAATTTATCCTCAGTCTATCGCGCATAACCCTAATGGAAGGTAAGTCTCTTGAATTGAGTGAACTGTTGCAAGTCTGTTCGCCAGTCTCTAATATGTTTTTACCATTTCAGATTTGTGGTGGTATGCGGTGATGGAGAATATATTATTTACACCGCCATGGCATTGAGAAACAAAGCGTTTGGTTCGGCGCAAGAATTTGTTTGGGCGCAAGATTCTTCAGAGTACGCAATTCGTGAAGGAACCACCACTATAAAAGTTTTTAAAAATTTTAAAGAAAAGAAATCATTCCGCCCCGAATACGGTGTCGATGGTAATTGTTTAAAGAATAATTTCGTCAAATGATCATGAATAATCGACGACGTATGATATGCGACGATTTAATTCTGTCGATAGGTATCTTCGGTGGATGGTTACTGGGAGTGAAATCCATGTCCGGCTTAGCGTTATACGATTGGGATACTTTGGATTTGATTCGGCGTATTGAAATCCAACCTAGACACGTATTTTGGTCGGAAAGCGGTGAACTTGTTTGTTTGGCCACTGATGATAGTTATTTCATTCTACGCTTCGATGCGACTGCTGTTACAACTGCCAAAGAAAATGGGGAATTACCAACTGACGGCGTTGAAGAAGCGTTTGATGTAAATACATATAACCGATTTCATTTGTATATTTCCTATAGCGTTTTAGTGTAGATCATTAACGGTATTTTGCGATAAACAGGTACAAGGAGAAGTACCAGAGTCTGTAAAAACCGGATTATGGGTTGGCGATTGTTTCATTTACACGAATGGAGTGAACAGAATTAATTATTACGTAGGCGGAGAAATTGTAACTATTTCACACTTGGACCGCACCATGTATTTGTTAGGATACGTAGCTCGTGATAATAGATTGTACTTAGGTGACAAAGAACTCAACATTGTTTCATACAAGTACGAGTTCCTTTCATTTATTAATTATAATATCGGTGTCTGAATATTCTAACGCAAACGAATTCTTCGCTAGTTTGCAATTATCGGTGCTAGAATACCAAACGGCCGTCATGCGAGGTGATTTCTCAACCGCCGATCGAATTTTACCAACCGTTCCGAGTCATTACAGAACTAGAGTTGCCCATTTTCTGGAAAAACAAGTACAAATAATTTTCTTCGACCGTAATACTACTTTTTAAAAAAATGAACGCAACGAATTTACACATCTGTCGTCGTAATTTTCTCCGCAGGGATTCAAAGAACAAGCGCTGGCTGTATCTACCGATTCCGAACATAAATTCGAATTAGCCGTGCAATTAGGTAATTTAGAAGTAGCTCACGAATTGGCTAAGGAGGCGTGTAGCGTCCAAAAATGGAGGCAACTCGGTGAATTAGCCACAGTTAAAGGAAATCTCGATTTGACGAAAAAATGTCTTTGGGAAGCTCAAGACTTCGGAGGCTTATTATTATTAGCGACAGCTTTAGGTAGGTTATTCTATCCTTCGGAATTAAAATAGGTTTTCTCAATATTCATTCTTGTGTCTTATTTTAGGTGACAGCGAAATGGTATCAAGATTAGCTGAAAGTTCCAAAGCTAACGGAAAAAACAATATTTCATTTGTATGTTACATGCTTTTGGGGAAACTCGAAAAATGCTTAGATCTGTTGATTGAAACCGATCGAATTCCAGAAGCCGCATTTTTTGCGAGGTATCTAAATTAATTTTGTCGTACCTTTTTTTCAAACGGATTGCGATCCGAAAGTTCTAATAAATTTGTTTTCTTTCGTAGAACGTACATGCCCAGTAAAATGTCGAAAGTTGTAGAATTATGGCGAGACTCTCTTTCGAGAGTGAACGAAAAAACCAGTCAATCGTTAGCTGATCCCAAAGAGTACGATAACTTATTCCCAGGTGAATTATTCAATCGCAGCAATGAAAAAATGTTGTAATATTGTAATATTTAGAACATGCGTGAGTTATCGTTGTCATTTTTAAAAAGGTTTGGAAGATGCTTTGAAAACGGAACAATATTTGAAGCCCGAGCAACAACGTCTTCTTCCATCATCTGCTTATCAAACTGTTCCCGTAAGTCAATTAAACATTGTCGCGTTCATTTCAACGGCTGCAACATAATTTATTTCTCAAATTTTTAGCCTTTAAATGAAAGAAATCCCATCGAAGAAATGAAAGAAGCTGCGAGCACTGGAAAATTCCGTTTCGATTTCCCCGGAATTTTGGAATATTTTGAAAAAGTTAAAGAAGATCAACAAGAAGTATTAGAAGCTGAAATTAAAGCACCCCTACCAGAATTACCGAGAACAATCTCGAAATCATCATCGATCGATGACGAAATTGAAAAAGAATTGAATCAGTTGAATTTGGATGGAGTTGATCTGTCTGTAAGTTGATTTACGGTGTCTTTTTCGAAAATATTGTTCGCTGAATTTCGATCGAGTTATTTTGAAACATTATTTTTCTCTTCTCGCAGGGCATGAATTCGGATGATGATTTATTGTTGAATGATACTGATTGATAAGATCCCGTGTGTTCTCGTTACGAATGTAGAAAAATCTGGCCGCTGGCGAAGCGCATTTATCGGCGATAGTAATTTTATTGTTCCCACGATTTATATTCGTCCGATAATTTTCCTTTAACCTCATTTCTATTGGTTTTTTTTCCATTATTGATCATTATTGTAAATTGTTGTCATAATTGTAATTTGTAATTATTATTATTGTTGTTTTAAGGATTATGATACGAATTACAGAATAATTTATTAAATTTTCAAGAATTTCATCATTTTATTATCATTACAGATTCTTTTTTTTCAATTTTTCTACTCTACCACAAAAACAGGAGAAATATTTTTCTCTCTGCTATCAACACTGCGTACACGGAGTCAAGAGTCAATAACGCAGAAAAAAACGCATATTAAAAAAGTATGTCTTATCAAATTCAATTACCAAAGTTCAAGCTTTCATTTTCAATTTTCATTCCTGAATTAAAATTGTTTCTGATAGCTTACAAAATGTCTGTTTTTATGAATATTGTTCGCCGAATTAATGTTCCTAATGTATGGAATAGTGCCCCTGCATTGCATTATCATGAAAAGGTAAGCGGTCATTATTGTCAACTGAATTAAGTTGTATAATCTCTGAAATTTGAACACCGAACCTTTCGCTGTATTCAAGGTAATCGATCACTATGAAAATCCGAGGAACGTTGGCTCGCTGGATAAGAGTGACAAACAAGTCGGCACAGGGCTCGTCGGTGCTCCTGCATGTGGAGATGTGATGAAATTGCAGATAAAAGTAAGACAATTTAGTCCATCAGATATCCTTCCCTCTCTTGAGCAGAAGTATCTTATGTAATTTTATAATCTAATCAAATGGTTTAAGGTTGACGACGAAGGACGGATTATCGATGCGAAATTCAAAACTTTCGGTTGCGGGTCTGCTATAGCGTCCAGTTCTCTTGCTACCGAATGGGTGAAAGGAAAAACGGTTAGTTTTCAATGACTAGCGCTTCTCGTTTCTCGATAAAAAGCGTCAATTTTAATGGCAGTAATCATGCATTCAATTTTCTCATCAGTGAAACTTTCATTGAATCTTGTATCGTTCGTTGATTGCTCTGTTTACGAGACTTTGTGGCGCAGCTAAATTTATTTTAGTTACTTTATTGGCATTCGTTACGTTTTTATTTGCAGGTAGACGAGGCGCTTGAGTTGAAAAATACAGATATTGCGAAAGAACTTTGTTTACCACCAGTAAAATTGCACTGTTCTAGTAAGTTGAATTTACGTGTACTAGGCATTTTAGTCGATTAAAACTAGTCTGTAGATGAACACAATAAGTAATAATTTCAACTCGAATATAAAATATAACTTAGATGTTCATTTGTATATACGTTGATATTTCAACGCTGGAAATAACGTGTCGTGCGGTGTGTGTTTTAATCAAAGAATTTTGTAAATGTAAGCTTTTCCTATAGTGTTGATGATAGACTCGCAAATACGTTAATTTTATCATCTATCCCTTTTGTTTTTTAGTGCTCGCCGAAGATGCCATAAAAGCAGCGTTATCGGATTATAGAATAAAACAACAGTCTTCTCAAAAATCAGAATGTGCAAAGAACGACGGTGAGAAGAGTGATTAAAGTTACCATTTTAATATTGCGTATTATTCTACCACAAATGCTGAAAATATCGCTGTTGAAGCTACACCGTTGATATGATAAAAGTATTATATTTTTCCCATGTTTTTCGAGTAAGAAAATTTAATTTAATTTCGCTCTTATAATTTCTGTAGTCATCGTGATTGTGATTATTCAGTTCAGCGAAACTGATCGGTTCGGGGCGAGCGTTTTGCTCGAGAATAGATAGTTTGTCGCGTTTATTTGTAAATATGGAATAAATTGTATTAATTGTTACATCGATTTTATGTATTAATTTTTTTCTGCGTTGTCGAGTCGTAGATTTGATATTTTGTTCAGAATTGCACAAAGTGCCATGAAAATTATCTTATTGAAACTAACGATCACTACCTAATCAGTTGTTTTAAATTATCGTACATTGATTGAAAATTTAGCGAAATCGAACAGCATTTTGCGAAAATTATTATTGTAATTTTAAAGGCGACGTTACGCAAACGAGCGTTTATCACTGCTTTATTATGCATTGTCAAAAATCTCTTTAATTTCTCTCAACGCTACATAGCCATTCCAGATCAAGAGTATCCGATCGATCCTTCGGTAAATTCAATGATTAAAGGCCCAAAGCTGTCAAAATTGTATAGATTCGGGCCAAGTTTTAATAATTAGCTTTATTTTCAATTTAACAATAATTTTTCCAAAAAATTCATAGACCGGAAAAATTTAGATCATCTGAAGAGTTAGCGTAATTGTGCACCAATCACCGTTGAATTATTAAAAATGAAGCGAGATGATTGGCTGGCTCATTTCAAAACAAACGATGAATCAATCAATGATTGATCAGTTTCCGAGTGTTTTTGAATGTTCTAGTTCAAAAAGTTCAAATTTCTCACACGTTTAGTTCTTCGGTGGTGGTTGAAGTGTGTGAGGTTCGTCGTACGTGACTGGATACGTACCATGTGGTTTTTGCGCGTCTCGATCATGTCGGTCCATTGTTTTTTGTTTTACGGTTATAGAATTAACGTTTGGATTTTGGAATCAAATTTGCGATTTATGAAAAGCGGTTGTTATGAAAAATTATGGGTATGTAGTATGATTTGCTGTTACCGAGTATTAACTTTCTTTTCAACGTAATTCTTTAGTAGTTTCGCGCGAATTCGCCCAAACCGCGCCAAATTTCATCGTTTGTGCTAAGCACGTTCGACGAGTTCTTTTATTGTTTTACGATCAAATGTGACGAATATGAAGAAATAATGCTGAATAATCTGAATCAAGATACTCAAGTTGAAGCTTTCGTCATCGTTATTGGAAAATGTAAAAGGTAAGAACTCATTGTTTAAGTAGTTTCAGTGCACATGATTATGAGCGGTGAATTTGTTACGGTATCCTTACAAATAACTCGCTACCCTGTGTCGATGCCAAGACGATGTAAAATAGTAAAGAAAACACTCATTATTTATTTATAAATATGAATTATCGTTTATAATGAAAACAGTATAGCTATCATATAATGAAAAAATCCGTATACAATCATTTTTGGAGTTATTTACAAATTACAACGCGGTAGAAACAGAAAGCAATATTGTTTTTGTTAGCTTTTACGTTGACGTTTGCTCACAATTCGCTAGACGCTTGGCAATATAAATGCCCGATGCCGAATGCAATCTAACCATAAAACCGTTGATCGACTTTATTCTCAAAGACTACGAAGACAAAGACGGCGACTTTGTGGAATCGTCAGCTCGCCCAACTGTACCGATGGTAGCTGTTTCGTAGTGTCGAAGTGTTTCAACTTTCTCAACATTTTTACGAGTAATACGTTTTGTTTTTAATCGCATTCGGTATGAATCAAATACTGTCTAAATTGTTTGAGCTTTGATTACGTTAACTTGACTATAATGGCGGCGGAGCGCCTACTACGAGTACGAGGTACCGAAGAAGAAAGAAAAGTTATGTACGAGTAGGTCGACTGTGTTGGAAATTTCGAGAAATACGCTCGCTTAATTATGGTAATGAACTGCGATCCCTTTCCGTATTCTATGAGTATTTTGAAAACGCGAGGTACGGTACGCTAATTCGCTTTGTAATCACTTTACTAATCGTACCGATGCGATATCGAGTTCATACTACAGCGCTTGTTTACAACGCTACATCGTCGAATTCGGTTTCGATTTCGAAAAAACAGACGTGGACGTGCGGCAAATTTAACAATAATTTTATGAGATCACCGAATGATTTCGTTGGCATTTGCCATTTGGCAATTATAAACGAACGAAGGTAAACCTAATAATCGGTGTTAGGTAATCGGTAAATCACCAGCGAACGCGTAGGAAATTTAAGGATTTACTAGCGTATTGCTGAACGCCAACTCCGAGTCGATTATTCCTTTTTCTTGGGCTTCTTTGGATTTCTGCTTCTTGATTTCGCTTTGCAAAGTGGGCAAATAGGAGCATTCCGGTGGATCTGTTGATGGCACGATAAACAAGATTTCATCGGCGGTGGTTGTTGCCTGTGTAATAAACAACAATCGTCGTTATTCCTTGTAGAATACCTAACATTACGAGTCGAGTGAGGTTTATGTCTAAAATAGATAGAAGCGTTGATAATTCCGGATGGAATGTACAGTACATACTAGTACATACATTCGTTCAACTTATAAATTTGTGCGAAGTCTTCGTAGACCTAGATACAATATAGTACAGGGTGCGCAGAAATATCGAGTAGGTACTTCATAAAAAAATTTATGTTGAAAATGTTTCGGTTGGCTACAGCAGTGAGCAGTTAATCAAGAATAAGAATAATAGCGCATGATTGGTTGTTGGACTGTGGTGATAACATTCCACCAATCATACACATCTATTTCACGTTGCCAATGATTGTATATTTTTAACAAAGAACTTTCTTTAGGGTAGGTACTCGATATTTCTGCGCACCCTGTAGTACAAGCTGTAACTTGTAAGTAGGTAACTGATGCTCCGCCGAACATGGACCTACAACTTGTTGTACTTTAAATGCGTTTACTCGCAGGGGATACCTAGTGCCCGAAACTAATTTGATGAACAAGGAACCTAAAAGCAATTTTTTAAGTACTGCTGGAGCCATTCGCCATCAATATTCGTGTCTTTTCCTCAAAAATACTCCTAATATATTCAGTTTTTTGGATCTACATACTGACTTACCTTCTTTTGGACGAGATTTTCATTTCAATTTTCGAATTCTGCGTGTCAAATTTGATATATTAGGACCCAAAGTGGCGTATGGTTCAACCCCCCTCCCCCCTTGACTTTCTTTTTCAAAAAAATTTCGTTCTCACTTCGCTTGAACAGTAATTTTACTTTCGTATCAATAATTTAATGAAAGGTTTCCGAAAAATTATTTCAACTGGCTTTTCTCCTCCTCCCCTCCATCTCAAATAAAAATATAAATCCCTCCGCGATTTTATCGTGGATACGCCAGTGCCTCCCACACTCTAACCCCGAGAATATTGTAGGGAGAGGGAGGGTGAAAAATTGACACATTTTCAACATCTTTGCATAAATTTCACGTTTTTTAAAGTTTATAATATGTATGTTAGCCATAGAGATGTTCTAATGCCGATTTTCAAATACATAGTACAGATCCTAAGTACATACTAAAATTAGATCAGTTAGGCACTTTCTACATCCCCTCTCGTCTCCCGAAAGTGTGAGAATGTGGCATTTGAATGACCTATATTATTTCACCGATTTCTAATAGGTAATTAGAAAATTATATAGACGCCGATCCTCCCCCTCTCTATAGTCTCCCTTCTCCGTTAGCTCAAATCGTAAAATCCAAGACATACTCGTAACGGGCGTCCTCACTCACCCTCCTTTCCTCCTCCCCTCCCCTCATAAGACCAAAAAACTTCATTTTCAGGTATTAACTACCTATATGGAGAAAAAAAAATGAAAAATTCGATGAAAAATTTCAAACTTCTTCCTCGAATATCGAATGTGATGACATTTTTAAACTCAGCGGGGTTTAATTATGAGAAATACACCCCAAGAACGGCCAGATGACCGATGCGTTACCGGAACAAGGAACTATTGGTCATCATCCGGATCATTGGAAAATTTTTATTCGATTCTTAATTCGACAGGTGGCTTTATTTACCTGAAAGTGGGCGGTGGGCCTGGCAATGGCGCCGGTGGCACAGGTCTGGTTTCTGGCAATTTACTGGTAGTCGGCAATAAATGTAAAGGATGCGGTACATGTGGTAAGAATGATGTCGTAGGTGGTTGAAAAGCGTGCACGTGAGCCGCTTGTGAGAAACTCGCCATCATCACAGACTCGCAGACTGGTGGGTACCATTCTGGACATTTGAAAGGCCTTTCGAAGTAGCCTCCGGCAAATAACCTGTTGAAAAAAATAGTTTGTAAATTGAGATGCTCGTAGTTTTTACCTTATCGTGTATCATCATAATTCATAATAGGTATTATTTATGCGTACTCGGGTTTTAAATCCTTTTCTTCTTCGTGTAATTCCGGTAGCCTTTCTAATCCTAGAATATCTTGCCGCAGTCTGTCTAATTCGAATTTTAAAGGTTGATATTCTTCGTGAATTCGTTTTGCTCTTTCCAGCGAAGTATTTCTCGCTTCTTCGGCTTTTTTAATGACATTTTCCATCTATTCAAACATATAAACAGGTACTTTAATAGAAGTAAATTTCGTTTCTTCGTAGAGATTCGTTGATTGTTGATTAAATGAAAAGTGCTCGGGTATTTTATGCATGAAAATTTGAGGAACACAGTTTCCTGAGAGCGATTGAGAGCGCAACTTGGTGACTTATAAGTAGCTGTAGCTACATACTTAGTACGAGTCGTTATTGCGACCTGTCTTAATACAAAATTGCAATACCTAGTTGTTAATGTTGCGAAGCCGTTGTAAAGTCTTATTTTCTATTATTGCAAATGAAAATTATTCTTCAGAATTGATTGAAGTTCGTGAAAAATCAATA